>NC_092136.1:109626696-110251696 GCF_043159975.1 Macaca nemestrina
CTCACACACAGAGTCAGGAATCCATAGCAAAATTAACGTTTAGTGACACCTGGCAGAAAGAGGTTGTATGCAAGGATGAACAAAAAGATACTGATATATCTGATGTAATGATTTGAAGTAACAAATCTGGTTATGTCTGCAAATGTCTAAGTGGTCCTCTCCACACATTAGTTTGGACCCAGAATGACTGAATTTTACAGACCTGTGTAATATGGTCATCCCATAAAGAAACGTTGAATTTGTGTCAAAAGCAAGAGCCAACTTATGCAGTGGAAGCTCACACATAACTGTATCTAAACCCAAAAGCTCAAATGGGCTAGGATCTATGACTAGGGAGGCTTTATTTATTTAAAAAAATAAAACTAAAACTCCAACATAGAAAACCTGAAGCCCTCAACATCAAGTAAAGGAATTTTGTCCTTAATGCTGCTCTGTTCAGAAGATTATCAGAGTCATAAACCCTTACAGAAGAAATCAGATATATAACAGATGTAACACAATCTGCTTCTGTTCTTACATTTGTTTATACTTGAAAAAATTATCATATTAATGCCATCCTATAAAGGAGAGTAGAGCAGAGTTGTCCAGCTGGTAATAACCTCAGATACTAACCCAGGTTTGGACCATGGTTGATTATTTTATTTAACCAGCAGATATGCTCTTCTAATAAATTAGAGATAGTATTGTCATTAAGCTCATAGGCTTTGGAGTTATATAGACTTGAAATTCAGATGAAATCCTAATTCTACCACTTACTACACCACTTCAGAAAAGTTACTTAATCTCTCAGAAGGTTGTTATTAAGATTAAATAAAATAGAATGCCCTAAATACTCAGTACAGTGCCCAGGACATAGTAGGCACTTAACCAATTGAACCTATTATTTTTATTACTATAGCAGTATAATGAGATTAAGATATTTGCTGAATATCGAATAGTTTAGGATGATAATGATAACATACCTTTGAAATTAGAGAGATCACCCAGGTGCTTATTTTAAATGTAGCACAATTGCCACGTGTAACTGGAATAAAAACTATTTCATTCTATATTCCCTCTCCAGTCCCATCAGCCATAATCAGCAGATAGGTGTATTATTGAGGGATGGGAGCAGGGAGAACTAAAATATTTTCAATCAAAAAGGCCATGACTTACCCCGGAGGAAAAAACAGAATAAGCTAGTTGGAGTAGGAGAAAGCAAAGAGGAACTTACACGGTATGATGTGAGAGGCAGTTTTGACAGAGAGTATAAAATTAGTGGGTGGTGGAGAACCTTAGAGGAAGCCTTGGGTTGCCAGAAGGGGAGAACAAGACAAATAGGACAAAGGAGACGATTCAAAGAAAAATTAAATCTTGGGAAATTCTTTTTGAGAAACAAAACATTGGTTTTGGAGTGCTGTGTCAGTATTGCAGACTGACAGCAGTGATAAATCTTTGAGAGATGTAAGTAAAACTTGGAATTACGTTAGTTATGTTTTGTTGCAGGACTGTCCTTCTACTGCAATGCTCTGCCAGATGTGGTCCATGCAGAGTCTTGGAATGTGCTTGGTTTACACATACACAAAGAGTCATATGTTTAAATATGTATTGAAGGCTTACTGGGTTTCAGAAAGGGAAGACACAATTGGAACTTTTGAGGCAATCATGAGTTTATAGCACAGATATTGAGCCCCTACAGGCTCCCCAACATTACAGTCACTGAGGAAGGTTTGACATAGTCTGGCTGAGCTTGCACAATTTCTCCTTCAGACTTCTACTTCTGACTAGATACTGCCACCAGTTGTTTTGTGGCACTGTGGGTTAGGGACAGAGGTGAACATTGTAGTTGAGGGCATGAGCATCTTTAGGAGAAAAATGTATTTAGGAAATATTATACTTTTAACTACTCAAAATAAATAAAGTAGTTCATTCTCATAAAAATCAGAAACCTAATTCCATTAAGAACAGCAATGTTTAGGTACTAGGAATAATAATTATTATATCAATTATAGCAACAGTTACCATTTATTTAGTAATTTTATAAATAAATATAATGATTGCCAAAGAGGATATGTAACTTGCCAAAGGTAGCAAAACTAAGTAAGTTGTAAAACTGGGTTTAAAATTTGTTTTGCTTTCAAAGCACTTAACCATCATTCTATATTAACTTTCATTCTACAAACCACCATTCTATATTACCAGTATAAATATATACTGTATTTATGATATATAATAGAGTCTGTAAGGTAAAAAAGATAAAAAGAGAAAAAAAATTCTAATGCATACCCTTACTCCCAGACATAACTGCTGATAATATTTTGAGGTAACTGTATTTTCTTTCAGTCCTATTTTTCTTTGCTTCCTTGTATCTTTTTCAGTCATTTTTAATTATTTTGTTTTGCTTCTAAGCTCGCTCTCAATGAAATAGAACAAGTCCTAATTTTCAAATATCAGGAGAAAATACCTTGTTATTTCCTCTAAATCACCAAATGATGACAGGGGGCCTTCAATCTACTTTTTCTGCCTTTTCTCTAAATCAGTCTGTCTGTTCTCTGATCTCCCTGAAACCACAAATCTCTGAATTGCTCTTCTCTGGCTCAGTGTCTGAGCTGCCTGTGCCACTAACTGCAGGTTCTCCTGTTGAACACATTGAATTAATCCCTGTACTCTGCCATATGAGTTAAGTGGTTTAACAACTTGACTTTTTAATAAAGGCAGACCCACAGACACTTCATTTCAACATGACAAGTCATGAATGCAATAATTACAAGTTAATCCCAATGACTTTGTTTACAATTTCCCTAACAAACTACATGAATTTTCAGGCACTGTGTGGGAACTAAATGGATCTGAATTTTGATCCCAGCCCTACGCTCATCTAGCTGTGAAAATTACTTTACCTCTCTAAGCCTGAAATTTTATTACCTGGAAAATGAGGATAACCAAAAAATGGAAATTAATTTTTCAGGGCTGCTATGGGATTAAATTATAGAGTATATATAAAATATCTAGAAACAATTAGTGTTTAACAGAAGTGAGTTCCCTCATCTCTAAAAATTATGTTGTGAATTAAATGTATTATCTTTTTCAAAAAATTAAAATAGTGTCATGATATTGAGAATAAAAATATATACATCAAGGGATATTGAAGCTTCATGGAGCTGTAATGATATATTACTATATTTTAAGTAATTTAACATTTTCTTCTACTAAAAGCAATTAAGCATATGTAAAACTACAGAATGAACTTAGCACTTTCAAGATTCATGGTAGTTGAATATCATGAAATAGCTAATTCAATATTTTATGCTTTAATTACAAAATTATTTTCATCGGAGCATATCATCAAATATAACTTTCAGCCACATGAACAGAGCTAAACATCATTAATCTGTCTTAACTATTCTTATAATGATATGCCTGTAGCTATGTGTTAGCTCATTCCCTGAGTAAAGAAAAAGAGTAAAAGAAGCAAAATGATGGGGTCACATAAATTCCACCCAATAAGACAAAATAAGACACAGACCTGTGTTCACAGAAAATGGGAATGGAGTAGTAAACAAATACAAACAACGAGGTTATTTTTTAAAGAGGAGAGGTTAGTGGAAGGGGGATGGGGGTATAATAAAGCAACACATTCTTCTTGTTGTATACAAAAATGGGATGTCAGATCAGTAACCCAGCTATTCTGCTGCTGTGTGCATTTGTGGATTTGTCCTTTTATAACATACGTAAGGGACAATAATTAAGTAAGTAGGAAGGGTTCAAATCATGGATTCAGAAGAGATAGAAGGGCAGCAAAGCTCAACAAATAGACAAATATTAAATAGCAAAGAGGGAAAGAGTCTGTGGACACCTAACACTTAGATATTGTATTTTACTTTGGCAAACTTTGGCCATGGTGTCATTTTGACCCACCTTAATGTAGTAAAAGCAGCAGCAGATCAATTCATTGCGACACTAGAAAGCAGTACCCCCAGGTGAGTCATGTGGGACACCTTCATGCTTAATCTGGCAGGTGAGGAGACCAAAATTTGCAGCATAAATGTAAAGGTTCATTGATGTAAGTTCCCCAGGAAGATGCAATGATCCAGGGAAGAGGCTGGCAGGGCCCACTTTGCTCATCTCAGGATGATTTCCCTCCCCGGCTCTTAGCTGATGTTCCCCCTTCGTATTCTTTGTATTTCTGATGCCCACACAGGTCATTTGCTGACAGAGTGGTTCTGCTGCATGATATGGGTTGTGCCAATCATCCTACCGGCATCTGGGTGACAAGTGTGGTAATTAAGAAGGGAAGAAATGCCAGTAGCAAGAGTGGATTGGAGTAAAGGAGTGATTACTGGGCTAAGCAGTGGCTTGCCTTTCTGGTAAGGGTCTCTGCAGTGTCCAGGAGTTTGACTTGTAATCAGGTGTGGGCAGAAGAAGCCACAAATAAATAAATGTCTCCTTTGGGGCAGATATACGATCTGTATTGCTCATTGTGGGGTGCAGTCCAGGCTGCTCTCACACCCCTGTGAATAGATGGCTCACAAGGGAAGCTTAGCATTTGAGTTGAGATAACAGTTCACAGGCTGTAGAAAGGAACATTTACTGTGTGACCAGAACCTACAATGAACCTCAAGGTGCTTTCTCCGGAGATACGGTAGTTCTGTACCCATGTCAAAGCACAAACCAAAATGAGAAAAATTAGAAAACAGAAATCCAAAAAAACCGACCTCCCAGTGCTCCTGAAAACATCAAACACTTCAAAGGAAAGGAAAACACTTGAAAGGGTGCGAGAACTGTTTTCTCACTTGGGAAAAGAGCATATACTCAAGCCAAATATTAAAGTTTCAGGGAAGAAAGGACCAAATTTTATTTTGTTTTCTCTCTCTTCTCACCCTTTCTCAGCTTAGTCTGAATTCAGTGGAGGAGAAATTTACTGCATGTTAAACAGAATCTCTTTTCTCTGTCAAGTTGTAAATTGCTTTGAATGGCTTTTCATAATTTTTAATTTCACAAACATGAAATTGGTCATTATTTATGGCTTATCACACCAGAGACAAGATTTCCGGATACACAAGCTAATTTCGATGCAAAAAAAATTCTCTGCAAATAAATATTTTATTCCTAATTATGGGGAGATTTATCTTGGCTCTTTCAGGGTCTTGCAAATAAAATGAATCCAAGTAAGATTCTGTTTATTCAAGATCTTAAGGAATCTAGAGCTGGAAAACAGTGCAATTCATAATAAGGCCTTTGATACATATAATTTGTTTACAGATTACAGGAAAACTATATGAAATATTGATTCACGCAGAACATGAACATACCTTCAACCTAGGAACTGAGCTTAACATTGTCTTCAGACAAGAGGATCAAAGGCCCTGGGCCTCTGGCACATTGTAGGTCACGTACTTGGTTTAAAGGAAGTTATTAGTGTAAATTCAGGAGGAAGAAATAAACTATGAAACATGGCATTTTCTTTCCGGCTGGCAATAAGTGGCCAGATTTTATTATAAAATTTGGCTGTCACCGTGGGCCAGAGCTGGGTAGCTGTCAATGAACATCATGTAGAGCACCATGATTCTTCTTGCTGTTCAAATACAGCTTTCCCACAACAGGACTTGTTAATGGAAAGCTGGAACCTGTGCATGCCATTAAACAAACACAGAATGGTGGCAGCTTACTTATAAGCACCTAGGTATTAAAATATTTAAGGCTTGAAAGAAAATGTCCCAAATATCAGCTTTCCTAAAAATAGGAGATTCTATATTTATCCTCACCCATAGATTTCTTCTTTGCAGTTAGAGAGGATAGATTTTTAGATTCGTGCCTGTCAATCTAAAAAGCATCAGGAAAGCATTATTCATTGTCACAACTTCATGAGATCTGCAATATTGTCTAATTGTGTGCATTAGTCCATTTTCATACTACTATAAAAAACTACCCAAGCAAAAGATATTAACAGACACTTGCCAAAAGAAGACATTTATGCAGCCAACAGACACATGAAAAAATACTCATCATCACTGGTCATCAGAGAAATGCAAATCAAAACCACAATGAGATACCATCTCATGCCAGTTAGAATGGTGATCATTTAAAAAGTCAGGAAACAACAGATGTTGGAGAGGATGTGGAGAAATAGGAGTGCTTTTACACTGTTAGTGGGAGTGTAAATTAGTTCAACCATTGTGGAAGACAGTGTGGTGATTCCTCAAGGTTCCAGAACTAGAAATACCATTTGACCCAGCCATCCTATTACTGGGTATATACCCAAAGGATTATAAATCATGTTACTATAAAGACACATGCACACGTATGTTTATTGTGGCACTATTCACAATAGCAAAGACTTGGAACCAGCCCAAATGTCCATCAGTGATAGACTGGACTAAGAAAATGTGGCACATAGACACCATGGAATACTATGCAGCCATAAAAAAGGATGAGTCCATGTCCTTTGCAGGGACATGAATGAAGCTGGAAACCATCATTCTCAGAAACTATCACAAGGAAAGAAAACCAAACACCACATGTTCTCACTCATAGGTGGGAATCGAACAATGAGAACACTTGGACACAGGGCGGGGAATATCACACACTGGGGCCTGTCACTGCGTGGGGGGTGGGGGAAGGGATAACATTAGGAGAAATACCTAAAGTAAATGACAAGTTGATGGGTGCAGCAAACCAGCATGGCACATGTATACCTATGTAACAAACCTGCAGGTTGTGCATATGTACCCTAGAACTTATAATACTAAAAAAAAAAGTTAAAAAAAAAAAAGAACTGCCCAAGACTGGGTAATTTATAGACAAAGCGTCTTTACTTGACTCACAATTCAGCATGGCTGGGGAGACCCCAGAAAACTTACACTCATGGCAGAAGACAAAGGGGAAGCAAGGCTCCTTCTTCACAAGGCGGCAGGAAGGAGAAGTGCCAAGTGAAAGGGGAAGAGCCCCTTATAAAACCATCAGATCTTGTGATACTTCACTATGATGAGAAAAACATGGGGGAAATTGTCCCCAAGATTCAATTTCCTCCACCTGGTCTCTCCCTTGACATACAGGGATTATACGTATTATTGGGATTGCAATTCAAGATGAGATTTGAGTGGGTGCACAAAGCCTAACCATATCATTGCGAAAATAATTTTAAATGAGAATAAAAGGATAAATTTGCCATTTAGTGGTAGCTAACATTTATTGAAAACATACTATATTCTAGGTACTGTGCTAAGAACTTCATATGCATTGTTGTACTTAACCATTTAAATAACATCATATGGTTAGAATTATTTTTATCTTTATAGATGAAAAACAGAACAGACAAGTTAGGCAATTTGTTAGGTAACACAATAAGTGATGGAATTGGGGCTGGAATCCAGGTAGCCCTATTATAGAGCCTATGCACTTATTACTGTGCATACTACCTCTAAAACTTAATCCAATTGAGGTTATATATTAATAGATTTAAATTATCTGATTGTATAATCCAATACACATCTCTTAAGGAAACTCCTTACATTATATAAAAATATACATATACCAAGAAATGATGGTAATGTGCAATATCCCTTCTCCCTCAAAGAAACCAAACTCCACTTGATAAATGCATCCTCAAACGTGGGGCTCTTGACTTGAGGTCCAGAAATGGTATTTAGGAGTTTATGAATTCCAGGTGTTACATGCAAAATTGGGGTCCATAGCTTTCTTCATGCTCTCAGAGAGCTTCAGGATTCTACAATGGTAAATAGCCTCCAGCTGGGTCACCTGGGAAATTTGAAAAAGTGAAGAGGAAATAGGGCACTTGAAGGTCCTCAAAGCTGCACTGGTGTATTCGTCCATGTTCACACTGCTGATAAAGACATACCTGAGGTTGGGCAATTTACAAAAGAAAGATTTAATTGAACTTACAGTTCCATGTGGCTGGGGAAGCCCCATAATCATGGCAGAAAGCAAGGAAGAGCAAGTCACCTCTTACATGGATGGCAGCAGGCAAAGAGAGAGAGAACTTGTGCAGGGGAACTCCTCTTTTAAAAATCATCAGGTCTCATGAGACTTGTTCACTATCATGAGAAAAACACGGGAAAGACTTGCCCCCATGATTCAATTACCTCCCACTGAGTCCCTCCCACAATACGTGGGAATTCAAGATGAGATGTGGGTGGGGACACAGTCAAACCATATCATTCCACCTCAGCCCCTCCCAAATCTCATATCCTCAATTTCAAAACCAATCATGCCTTCCCAACAGTCCCCCAAGGTCTTAACTCATTTCAGAATTAACTCAAAAGTCTGCAGTCCAAAGTCTCATCTGAGATAAGAAAAGTTCCTTCCACCTAGAAGACTGTAAAATCAAAAGCAGGTTAGTTACTTCCTAGATACATTGGGGGTACAGGCATTGGATAAATATAGCCATTCAAAATTGGAGAAATTGGCTCAACAAAAGGGGGCTACAGGCCCCACACAAATCTGAAATCCAGCAGGGCGGTCAAATCTTACAGCTCCAAAACTGATCTCCTTTGACCTCCACGTCTCACTTCCAGGTCATGCTGATGCAAGAGGTGGGTTCCCATGGTCTTGGGCAGCTCTGCTTCTGTGGCTTTGCAGGCTACAGCCTGCTCCCAGCTGCTCTCATGGGCTGTCATTGAGTGTCTGCAGCTTTTCCCTTTTCCATGTGCACAGTGCAAGCTGTCAGTGAATCTACCATTCTGAGGTCTGGAGGATGGTGGCCCTCTTCTCACAGCTCCATTAGGTGGTGCTTCAGTAGGGACTCTATCTGGGGGCTCCAATCCTACATTTCCTTTCTGCACTTCCCTAGCAGAGCTTCTCCATGAGAGCCCTACCCCTGCAGCAAAATTCTACGTGAACATGAAGGTGTTTCCATACATCTTCTAAAATCCAGGCAAAGGTTGCCAAACCTCAATTCTTGACTTCTGTACACTCACAGGCTCAACACCAAGTGGAAGCTGCCAAGGCTTGAGGCTTGCAACCTCTGAAGCCACAGCCCAAGCTATATGTTGGCCCCTTTCATCCCTGGCTTGAGTGGCTGGGACACAGGTCATCAAGTCCCTAGGCTGCACACAACACAGGGACCCTGGGTCTGGCCCACAAAACCACTTTTTCCTCCTAGACCTCCAGGCCTGTGACAGGAGGGGCTGCCATGAAGACCTCTGACATGACCTGGAGACATTTTCCCCCATTGTCTTGGGGATTAACATTTGGCTCCTCATTACTTATGCAAATGTCTGCAGCCAGCTTGGATTTCTCCTCAGAAAATGGGATTCTCTTTTTTATCACATTATCAGGTTGCAAACTTTCCAAACCTTTATGCTCTGCTTCCCTTGTAAAACTGAATGCTTTTAACAGCACCCAAGTCACATCCTGAATGCTTTGCTGCTTAGAAGTTTCTTCCACCAGAAACCCTAAATCATCTCTCTCAAGTTCAAAGTTTCACAAATCTCTAGGGTAGGGGCAAAATGCCACCAGTCTTTTTGCTAAAACATAAAAAGAGTCATCTTTGCTCTAGTTCTGAACAAGTTCCTCATCTCCATCTGAGACCACCTCAGCCTGGACCTTATTGTGCATATCACTATCAGCATTTTTGTCAAAGCCATTCAACAAGTCTCCAGGAAGTTCCAAATTTTCCCATGTTTTCCTATCTTCTTCTTAACCCTCCAAACTCTTCCAACTTCTGCTGGTTACCCAGTTTCAAAGTCACTTCCACATTTTCAGGTAACTTTTCAGCAGCACCCCACTCCTGGTAGCAATTTGCTGTATTAGTCCATTTTCACACTGCTGATAAAGACATACCTGTGACTGGGCAACTTACAAAAGAAAGATTTAACTGGACTTAGAGTTCTACATGACTGGGGAAGCCTCACAATCATGGCAGAAGGCAAGATAAAGCAAGTCATGTCTTACATGCATGGCAACAGGCAAAAACAGAACTCATGCAAGGGAACTCCTCTTTTTAAAACCATCAGATCTCTGATACTTATTCACTATCACGAGAACAGCACAGGAAAGATTTGCCCATGATTCAATTACCTCCCACTGGATCCCTCCCACAATACATGAAAATTCAAGATGAGATTTGGGTGGGGACACAGCCAAACCATATCAACTGGTGACCTCCAGAAAGAGGTCACACAACAGCTGACCACTACTTCCCTGCAGAGGATGTAGAGATACTACAATAGCTCATGCTTGCTTGGTACTGACCAATTCCCAGGCACTAAGCGCTTTATATTTGTTAACATGATTAATGCAGGCAGTCAGGTGCCAGAACCTCAATCTCTAAACCACTTTGGAATACTGCCTTGTGCTGATAAGGAGTTGACAGTGGGTAATAAGGAAGGGAAGAGGGAACTGAGTTATCAACTGATAATTATCACAGTGACTGGGATCATTTGGCTTGATCATTGCCTCACCCTCCCCAGAGAGAGAGAAAGATGTATGCTCCTGGAAAACATTGTTGTCAAGTGGCAGCTAAGGGACTGGCTGGGCTTATGGGAATATGAAATGAAATATGGCAAATGAAATACGGCAGCGTAAGGGGGAGAAAAACGGGGGCCTGCTAAGGGAAAAGTGGGAATGGATAGGTGGAAATAGATCAGTTGGGAGATGTAACCTCAATGAAAACCAAGAGTGAAACAAGTTTGTTTCAAATAATCACTGTAGATTTAGGCATGAAGGCAAAGGAGCCTGATTGAAGATTTAAAGGTGGATGCAATCTCAGGTGGTGCTGAGAACAGGGCGAAGTGGAGGGAGGGATGCAGGAGTCCAGAGCAGAGTGACAGAGATGCTCTTGTTCAGAGGCCAGGGAAAGTTTTTGGCAGTTACATATTACCACGTTTGCTCCCACCAACAGGGATTCAAGAGCCACTTCCAAGAAGCCAGGAAATCTTCATACCTGGATGCAGGGATTCATCATCACTAAGAAACACCTTGCACATAAGCTGTTGCCTCTGATTTCTGCAGCCAGCTGAAGACTGGTTACTTGCAAGCTACTGTGCCTGTAAAAGCAGTGACCAACCCAAGGTCACACACCCAATGTGTGATAGTGATATTGAGATTTGAACTGAGATGTCTGTCTCCCAAGTCTACCTTCTGTCCTTTATATGTCGATTCAAATGAGTGCCGGCTTCTACTAAATGTCAAAAGAGTAAACAGAAATACACAAAGCTATTTGCACCAAAATAGTCATTACTGATCAGTATTGATCAGCCATTTCAGTGTCTCAGCACTACCTATTTTCAAATCCCTGGGTGCTTAATAACAGTAAGTTTGGTGTTACTAATACATGTCTCATTTTGATTGTTTCTTGACTATTTTCTTCTAATGTCATTTAACTCTTTCCTTCTCCTTACTTTTGTAATCAGTTGTGTCATTAAACACAAAATCTCTTTATAGAGACTATTTACTACAATGGAATTTCAATTATACAATTATCACATTAAAAAATCATCATGTGGCTATTAAGGAATGGGTATCTTTTTAAATTCTAACATAAATTTTAAGGAAAATGTAGTATCAAAAAAATCCAATTACTTCACTGGAGAAGCCCTGCTCCTTAAGGTCCTCACACAGTCTTTATACGCACGGTTTTCCAGTAAGCCCTGGAATAGCTCTTCTGATGAGCTTCAAAGATTTATTAGCTTCTTTTTAGACTGGGTACACCATAGGTAGCATTTTACATGAAATGTGACACACAACTTCTATTCTGCCACATATTTTCCCTTTATTTTCTGCATTTCAAATGGTATATTAGCATATATATATAATATATATAGATATATACAGTAAGTTGTCCCTTAATGTTATTGATATTCTTGTAAACTGCAACTTATACAAAATGACATAATTAAACCAAATTTTACCATAGGCTAATTGATGTAAACAAGAGTTAAGTTCCTATTGCACATAATCATAAAAACGTCAACAAATTTTTAAAAACCAAAACACTTCTAATAGTAAACATTGAAGTAAATGTGAGCTACATATACATTAAAGAAAGATGGCTAAAAAGAAGATAAGGATTTACTCAATTGTTCTAGTTCAAGGCTATGAGTAGCCAGAGCCTATCCTGGTAGTTCAGGGGATAAGGTAGGACCAGCCCTGAACAGGACACCATCCCATCTCACACACACCCCCAATCCCCAGACTGGAACCATGTAGACACGCCAATTAACTTCACGTGCACATCTTTGGGATGGGAGAGAAAACCAGAGTACCAGGAGAAAACATATGCTCGTATGGGAAGAACATGCAAACTCCATACAGACAGCAGCCCCAGTGGGAATTTATTAATATTATAATGAAATGATGTTAAATGACATTATTCTATGAATATACATATGTGTATGAAGATATATGTGTATTAGTTCATTCTCATGCTGCAAATAAAGACATACCCGAGACTGGGTAATTAATAAAGAAAAGAAATTTAATGGACTCAAAGTTTCACATGGCTGGAGAGGCCTCACAATGGTGGTGGAAGACGAAGGAAGAACAAAGGAATGTCCGGGAAGAGAGAGTTTGTGCAGGGGAACTCCCATTTATAAAACCATCAGATCCATGAGACTTACTACCATGAGAACAGCACAGAGAAGACCTGCCCTCCCATGATTCAGTTACCTCCCACCGGATTCCTCCCATGACACGTGGGGATTATTACAATTCAAGGTGAGATTTAGGTGGGGACACAGCCAAACCCAGCCAAACCATATCAACGCGTGTTCATATATATGCATTTTTAAATGTTAATGGAGAAACAAAAATAAATCATCTATAATCCACCTGTCTATGGTGACCACCGTTATGCATGTGATGCCTCCTTTTACCTTCTTGCCTATTTTTTCAATTTGTTTATAGTAACACTAGATATTTACTGTTTGTTTGCTTTTACCTGTTATGTTATAGTCTAAGTATTTTTCACATTAATATATAATCTTCAAAGCCAGTATTTAAAGATCATATACTATATCAAATGATTTATCCTAATTACTTACTGAAGCCTCCACTTTATACAAGTTAGGTTATTTCTATTTTTATACGATAAACGATGTTACAAATATCTTCACCTATATGGATTTTTAAATATTTTGGCTTTATCAGTTAATTATTCTGGAAATTGAAACAAAGAGTTAAAGGGCAAAAACCTTTTTATGCTGTTTGCTGTTACTGGGAAATAAAGGTTGCTATGAAAAACTGCCAGTGAGTTAAAGCTCACAGGAACCAGGATAAATGGTATGAATGTGTGACATAACAGAAAGAAAGAATGCATTTGATAATAGGAATACAGGATGTTCACAACTGTGTGTGCATAAAGGCTAACTTGTGCTGAACTGTTTTGTGCAATACGATAAAGTTATAAATACAGTGAAAGAATGTCATACATAAGAACTCTAACAGAAAAATAGCACTAACTTGCTTTCCAAAAGTGTTCTACTAATTTACAGTATCTCCAGAAATGAATGATGGTGGCGGTATTTTAGAACCATTACAAGAATTATATAGTATTTTTTTTTTTTTTTTTTTTTTTTTTTTTGAGACGGAGTCTCGCTCTGTCGCCCAGGCTGGAGTGCAGTGGCGCGATCTCGGCTCACTGCAAGCTCCGCCTCCCGGGTTCACGCCATTCTCCTGCCTCAGCCTCCCGAGTAGCTGGGACTACAGGCGCCCACAACCGCGCCCGGCTAATTTTTTGTATTTTTAGTAGAGACGGGGTTTCACCGTGGTCTCGATCTCCTGACCTTGTGATCCGCCCGCCTCGGCCTCCCAAAGTGCTGGGATTACAGGTGTGAGCCACCGCGCCCGGCCTATAGTATCATTTTTTAAACCTTTGATAATTTAATGAGAACTACTGTTTTCATTTGCATTGATTTTATAGGTCAGCTGAACTTTTAACTACATATTGTTTTACTTTTAACTACATATTGTTTTCAAAACACATGTTTATTGGCATTCTGCCGTTGATATTTTTCTAGGTGCATTCCTCAGAATCTACTTCTGCCCAGGCTCACTCAAGTTAAAGAAGAACCCATATTTCTAACTTTCAAGAGCTTTAACTGTTATCCATGGTGATGTTTACATTTTATTTACGTTGTCATCTCCTCACAGCATAGATCTTTTCTCTGGTGTTTTATGTTTTGCAAACTGCTGCGTAACACTTGTGATGCTTTATAAATAATAAATAATAAAAGTCCTGTGGCCTCTGCCAGCAGCCTTTGATCAAGGTCATCTTTCAACTGACTTCACATGAGCAGACATGAAAAAGAAAAAGAAGGAATCTTCTTCTCGTTGGTTTGGCTGTTTATCTGCAATGATCAACCAGGTTACTGGCAAGTAGGTGTCCAAAACACACCCCATACAAGCTCACAGTGAAACTTAATGTTCCTGGCGGACTCTTAGTTCAAGCAAAGCTCTGCATATCCAGGATGGCTGTTGTGAGATCACTCTTGAGTAGGTTAAAGGGTAACAGGGTTCAATATCCCTTGGTCTTGCCTCTTTATCAGGAAACCTTCATAATTTAAGAAGCTTCATATGTGTGGATGTCTCTGATTTCAGCTATTGCAGGTGGAAAGGGAACTGAGAAAGTGTTTAGGTTTTACTGTCAATTCTTCCACAACAGAATTTGATCATAACTATGTGATGTGATGGATAGGTTAATTAGCCTGATTGCAGTAATCATTTTACAATGTGTATGTATATCAAACATCAAGTTGCATACCTTAAATATTGCACACAATTTTTATTTTTCAGGTATGCCTCAATAAAGCTAAAAAAAAAAAAAACCCATAAAACTTCAATTCATTGTTTCCCTAATTGAAAAAGAACAACAAATTTTCAGTTCAATGTCATGGCCAATTGTTGCAGGGATCAGTGAAAAATAAGATACAGTAGAAAAAAGAGACTACAGTGTGGAAGAAGAGGAGAGGATAAGTGAGGTACACAGAAAAAAAGGTATTACTGAAGACAGAAAGGGCGGGAAAATCTAGTAAGGAATTAGATAGAGAACAGGATCCAGATAAGGAGAGAGAAACAGGAATCTCGGAGGTAAGTGTATGTTGCCATGCCATCTAGCTAGAGTGCTACCTTTCTGAATATTTGTGCTTTTCAAAAAATATATTTTGAAATATTTATATATTGTGGCATTGTGAAACATTTTTAATGCATACAAAAGTAGGTGGAACAATTATAATAAAATTTATGAAGCTATTATTCTGCCCCAACAATCTGGGTTCATCTCTAGTCTGGGTTCATCTCTAGTCTGGGTTTATCTCTACCTTTATTCACTATCTGTATTATTTTCATTCAAATTCCAAACATTATATCATTTCAAATATTTCATTACGAAATTCCAAAACATAGTGTATTTTTAAATAACCACAATATCATTTACACATCGAAAATATAACACTAATCCCTGATAACACCAAAGCATCAGTTTTCAAATTTCCAATCATCTAAAAATCAATGTGATTTTTCAAAAAAGTTTTTAATTGTGGGCATTGTTTTTTAAATTTATATCCAAATAAGGACCATAGATATTGGCAATACCTTTTTAGTCTTTCTTAACCTGTGAATTCTCCTCCTAGTACTTTATATTTTTTGGACTTTTATTGTTGAAGAAGCCATTCATTTGTCTTGTAAGAATTTCCTGCAGTTTGGATTTTGTTCATTGCAGTCCATCCTGTTTAACATGTTTGTCTCTCCTTCGTATTTTCTAAGTTGGTAGCTGGACATAGAGATGTGATCAAGTTCAGGTTTGCTTATTTGGCAAAATTATTTCATAGGTTGTGTTTTGCCACCAGGATACATATAATGTTTTGTTGTCTCTACTAGGTTGTTAGCAGCTATTGATGATCAATGGCTGTCTAGATTCATTAATTCAGTAGAGATTGCAAATAGTAATATTCTAATTTTCCAACTCCTTTATTCATTAGCTGAAAACTAAAAAGAGAAGCTATTTTATCAACTTTTTGGAAATGTTGTAGAATAGTTCTAAGGGAAATGGTAGGGTAAATTGTTTTACTATTTTCTTAATTTGCCATGTTTTAAAATAAGAATTTGGTTCACTAACATACCCTAACACTGACCAATGAGAGTGCTTTTTATGCATCATTATGAACTCCTGGATTTACTCATAATTAATATGTTTCAAAAAACTGTAATTTTTATTCTTATTTATACTCAAATTTTCCCATTTTTAGCCAGGGGGAGACTGTTGAAGTTTCTCTTCAGTCCTTTTGATCTAACTATAAAGTCTTCGATTCCCTTTCTGGTAATGACGAGATATGTCAAGTTCATCTTGCATATCTTCTTCCCCAAACCGGAAATCAGCCAATTCTCCAAGAATCCCTGGTTTCTTATAGTGAGAAATAGTATTTTAATAACACAATTGGGTGTTAAGAATGTTATCAATAATAAATAGTCATTTTTTTCTGGATCTTTTCAGTAAACAGATCTACAGAAAAATTATAGATATATGTAAGTTCAATTACATCATATGTTCATCCTCATATTTCAGATTTAAATTGAGAAGCACAGATATTGTACTTATACCCTAAATCTATATCTCCCGTTGCACACTAAGAATTTCAATTTTTAAAAACACTGGGAATGAAAGAATAGTACATAAGTATTTATTTGTTTTATCCACAACACACTGACACTACCACTAATACTTACATTACCACCTAAAATACAATTACTATAAATACTTCAATTGTTGTTTCAGTTATTTTCATTCTTAGGTTGTATTCCACTAGAAATGACTGTCAAATAACCATGCTTCAAAGCTCACTTAGAATAGCTCTGTTCTATGTGGTTATACCACTAAGTGCATATTTACTTCACATTTTTAGGGGTTGCTTTTTTAAAAAATTAATTTTTGTTTTGTAATTATGCAAAATAGATAAATAGTCCCAAAGTCACATCTATAAAACAAAGGATTCAAATAAGTCTAGCTTTTATTCCTGTCCCCTTTATTTTTCTTTTCCTGCTAGGTAACCTCCTTTTTGTAATTTATCCTTTTCTCTTTAAAAACAAATGCTCATATTCCCTTTTTCATCAGGTTAAGCATTCTATACAAATAGTTCCTACTTCCTGCAACCACCCTACACACACGGTATATTCTGGAGAATACTTCACAGTAGCATCTGGGTTTTTCTAATTCCCCTATGGTGCTCCACAGAACGTAGTTTGGTGGATGTACTAATACTATAGTTTATTTGCCCAGCCACCCCACCCCACCCCTGCCCTTAATGAACTTTTGTGCTGTTTCCAGTGTTCTGCTATCATAGATAATTCTGGGACGACTGGATTTAGTCATGCATCTTTCTAAATTTTTGCCAGTATACCTTTGGAATGAAATTCTAAAAGGTTGGTTGTTGGGTGTCTTCGATCACTAGGGCTGCTATACCAAATACCATACATTGGGAAGCTTACAAAAAAACATAAATCAATTTCTCACAATTCTGGAGACTTGGGAAGTCCAGGATCAAAGCACCAGTAGATTCAGTGTCTGGTGAGGGCCCACTTTCTGGCTCGCAGATAGCATCATTTTGCTGCGTCCTCACATAGTAAAGGAGCAAAGCAGCTCCCCCAAGGCCTCCTTTATAAGGGCACTAATCCCATTCTTGAGGGCTCCACCCTCATAGCACTGGGCTAAAGGACAAGTGCATTTGTTATCTTGCTTGGTATTGACAAATTCTCCTATATAGGGTTTATATCATCTTCCATTCCCAATACAGTATATGAGAGTATTTGTTTCCTCACAGCTTGACAAAAGATTATGTTGTCTAACAGAACTGAACAATGAGATCACTTGGACTCGGGAAGGGGAACATCACACACCGGGGCCTATCATGGGGAGGGGGGAGGGGGGAGGGATTGCATTGGGAGTTATACCTGATGTAAATGACGAGTTGATGGGTGCAGCACAGCAACATGGCACAAGTATACATATGTAACAAACCTGCACGTTATGCACATGTACCCTAGAACTTAAAGTATAATAATAATAAAAAATAAATTTAGAAAAAAAAAAAAGATTCCCAATCTTACAGGTAATAAAGAGTACCTCAGTGCAGTTTTAAATTGTACATATATTGTGATGGGTGAAATTGATCATCTTTCATCTGATTAGGAGAAATTTGCATCTCTTTCTCTTAACTTTCTGTTCATTTCTTGAGTCTATTTTTTCATTTTTAGAAAATTTTTTAAAGATTTTGGCCCTTTGTCATATAAATTGCAAATGTTTCCTGAAATTTGTCTTTTCTATTTCTTTATTTATTTTTGAGATGCAGTATCACTCTGTCACCCAGGCTGGAATGCAGTGGTGCAATCTCTGCTCACTGCAACCTCCGCCTCCCTGGTTCAAGTGATCCTCCTCCTGGCCTCAGCCTCCCAAGTAGCTGGGATTACAGGAGTCTGCCACAACACCTGGCTAATTTTTGTATTTTTAGTAAAGACAGAGTTTCACCATGTTGGTCAGTCTGGTCTCGAACTCCTGACCTCAGGTGATTCCCCTGCCTCGGCCTCCCAAAGTGCTGGGATTACAGGCATGAGCCACCATGCCTGAGCCACCATGCCTGGCCTTCCTTTGTTTATAATGCTTCCTTTCCCAGGCTAAAATTTTTAATGTAATCAAAATTCTCTCCTCTAATTACTTCTGAATTTTGAATTTTGGTGGGAATGTTTTTTCTATTTCTGGGTTATAGAGGAATTCATTCATGTTTATTCCTAGCACTTATATTGATCCTATGTTTTTTATCCTAAATTTTATCTTCTTTTGGAGTGTTTTCCTGCTAGTGATATGAAGTATGAATTGAAATAAAGTACATATTTAATTATGCCAATACTTTTATTGTATGTTCTATTATTTTCTCTCTTAAATTTTTTTTTTGTATCTAGGAGATATTGTATTTTTATTCCAGTGGTTACTTTTATACTAACATTTTAATTCATCTTCCTTAACTGTCTTTTTTGGTTATTGTCTAATAACTTCCCCATAATAAATAATGTTGAGATTAAGTTGCAGCCCCTTCTCCATCCTCTCCTTTCTGAGCATCTGATTTGAGGCAATATCCTTTTACTTTTCATTAATAACTATAAAGCAATGAGCAATCTTATTCTTCTCATATGCTCTCCCTATTCCTATCCTTTTTTGGATATTGTTCTTAACCTACATTGTCTATCCTCATGGCTTTGCCTAATTTATGGGGGAATTGAGAGAGATTCAAATATGATGCTGCTCCTACTGCCAGCTTCCTAGGACTCCCCCCATTTATTCTTTTTTGACTAATTTAATTTTTTGGCTTCTCTGAATCAGTAATCTCCAAGGGATCAGTTTTGGAATTTGTAGAGATGTCCTGGTCATCATAGTTATTCAGAAGTCCTCGAGGCATTTGGAGGACTGAGGCCAAGGATTCTAGACAATCTGCAAGTCATAGAACAGTCCCATACACAAAGACTTGTCCCAAATCCCACAGGAATTTTACATGACCTGTACATGTAAGTGAAAAAAAATGATAGTTTTCTAATCTTGGACTCTAACTGTATTGCAGCATAAATTCAAAGTATTTTTGCATAGTTTCAATATGTACTGAATTTCCAGGAATGCAACTACCATATAACTTGAAAAAAAAAAAAAAAAAAAAAAAAGCTATACTGTTTTCTTTGGAACTTTACCAAGAGTTTTTATCATTTGAGAAAATCCTGTCACTGACGACAATGTCACTCATGGTATTTAAGTCACCAATGCAACAAATTTACATCAAGGTACATTTGTAGCTTTTACATTCATAGCAGTTCCTCATGTGGATACATTATACTTCATTTTGCTTTCTAGTGTAGTCATTTTCCCACATTTACATGTTGAAAAATCTTACAATAAATCCATTTAATTAATTAGTTAACTAAATCAATTCACTTAGTTGTATTTTATTTCTCCTTTTACTTGTCTTCTCTCTTAATTAGGACATATTATTTAATTATGGATAAAATTTTATTTCAGGATAGTATGTGTTACAAAATATGTGGTTTTAAAATATGTCAGACTGTAAATCTGATAGAATTGATGATTAGGGACCTGGATGATCTTGAAATCCAAAGAATAAGGAAAGAAGTTTCATCTTTGGACCAAAATAGCTGCATCAACAGTGGTGTTGACCCAAAGGTGAGAACTGCATAGAACCCTGAGGGAAAATGTCTCATTCCTATCCTTGCAGAAGCAAAGCCCTTTAAAGAATGGCCTCATTGGAAAGCTTGCTCTCAACCCACCTTCTGCAGAGGAACAAGGAGAAATAAAATAATTACACAGAAAATGTTAAGAAACAATTGTAAACCAGTTAAGCATGGATTATCCACTGGCTAATCATGTTGTATGTATTGACCAATTTATGTAATCTAAGTCATATCTTTATTTACGGAATTCCATAAAGCCAAACCTCATTCATCCAATAAAACTAATAGCCTTTATCAAGCACCTAATTGTACATGGCACTGTGTTACATACTATATAAGAATGAAATGGACAAAATTACCTTTGCATCAGGATCTTAAGTAGCCACATTTAATTAATTTGGCTGCTTCTAGTTAATAATTTGACTGCTTCTTGCTCTATAAGTGTAGATCACATGAGAATCTGAGCTAACCTGATTTAGCAAACCAAGCCAACCTGATTTGAACTCCTCTTGTTGGCTTCCAGGCTGGCATTGCTCTGAGTCATTCATTCTCCCTGGGTCATAGACAAGAAAATACTCAGCTAACCCAGTAAGATAGAGCATTCATTTGAGTAAGAAAAAGGCTATAAGATTCCAGTCACAAGAGGCTAAATAGAGTGTGATGTTGTTGGTAAATGGAGACACCAATGATGGATGATCAGTTTGCATTTACTGTGTAGCTCCAGTTGATAGAACCCAAAGGACAGTCCATTTTCAATAGGATTTTGCCCTTGGAAGCAACAGAGTGCATTCACTTTATGATATTTTCATAGTTTTCTGACAGCTACAATTTATATAGTACAAACCCCTTGAAATATATATCTAACATACTTTAGAAAAATGTTTCTAGTAGTTTAGTAGTTAGTCCTCCATTCTTGGGAATGATATGTTTTTAGTTATAATGGGTAGAGTGTTCTGTGATATATGGTATCTCTTCAGGACAACCAGCTCCCTCAGGTAAATTTATTTATTTCTATATCCCATCACCTAGCATTGTAGTCATTCATTAAATGTTCATAGAATTGAGATAAATGTAGAATTAGTAAGTTGAAGAATATAAGGAAAATCCATAGAAAGCATCTATTGCTGATGGGCAGAGATGGTACCTTGAGACAACTATCTATTTGACAAATATCTTTTCAAGGCTGACTTATCTGTTGTCTAGTTCACTTGCATTTGAGAGATCTTGGTTGTAGCTACCAAAAATGCTAATATAAAAAGCTAATTAATACAGATTTGTATGTCAAACATTATAGTCATACACATTATTTCTTCCAACTGTCACAATTACTGTGTAAAATAAGCAATTTATATATTATCCCCAAAGAGCTTGGAAAGAGTAAGCTGTACCTAAGTCCCCAGTGACCTAATCATTAGATGGGAAGATCAGTGAAAATCACTGGAGTTTGTAGGGGAGAGGAGCCTGCAGACACTATACTAACCCCAAGCACTTTACAAATGGCATCCTCAACTCAGCTTCCTGAAGAGAGTATTAGAACTTCCATATTACAAATGAGAATAACAATGGGTTAAGATCCTTGCTTCAAATCACAGAACTGTACATTGATAGGCCCAGAATTTGACCACAAGTCTGACTGGCTCTATTCCTATGTTCTGCTTGCTGTGCCGTGCCAGAAGAGATGCGAGGGGCTGACTCTGGACATGGTCAATGCCTCATTTTCTTGCTCTTTTATTACATTCTTCTTGCTTTTTTTTTTTTTTAATTTATCCTTTTGTCATTTTTCAATTATTTGAGAATTTGTCAAGGGAAAATCACCCAATAATATTCAATAGAATTGGGTTAAATGCTGGTAAACACAAAAATGTTTGACTTCCCTGTCCCTATTTCCTGAATTGTAATATCATCTCCAAGTATACTAATCCTGAAAGGCCTGAAATCTGCATAATTATTTTTTTCTTTCTATGGCTTTCTCCCATCCCATCCTCCAACTTCTGGATTTAGAATACCTCTGCCATTGCCTTGGCATCTTTTTTAACATTCCAGTAAGTACCCAGACTTCTGATATATAAAATGTAGGTAATCTGGCTGTTATAAAGCAACACCAATAACTGCTATAATTTGACTTGGCGCAACTGTGCAACATGGTTACTAGAAAATAAAGATAATGAACTTCTTGAAGAAAATAAGTCTTGAAAGATATCCCCATTATACTTCATTTATGGGTGAAGGAGACCAGTGGGAAGATAGCCAGGAAGTAGAGTGGTGGTAACTCAGAAGCCAGATCAGCTGTAAGACCTACAAGACCTGTGAGTAGAGGGCAGACAGTGGGAAACCAAATCAGAACTAGTGGTCAGAGTCAGGCACTTCCTGGCTGAATCCTGTTTGGCCTGTATAAGGGAATTTACATTGGTTAGTCAGTGCATAATTTCTGAATGTCCAAAGCAGTTGTCAGCTTTAGTGTTTACCTAAGAGCTCATTAAGATTCCAGACTCCCAATCTCTACTGACTGGAATCACTCACTCCTGGGTGCTTCCTCAGCTGAGTCACACTAAAATGTTTACTTTCAAAGGTCACGGCTTTCTGGTCTCAATAAAACAACTGTATGTGAAAATAATATCCAATAAACTTGATAACATACAACATTCAAGTCACCTAAGAGTTGTCAAGCATTTCCAGCCTTATAGAATTGCCCTTACCATTAATAATATAATAGAAATGGCTAAGTCTCCCACTCAACATAGAAGAGAAGACCTGGTGTCTGCTTCATCACTTCCTCCAATACGGACAGGCATTTCTTTTTTCACAAAGTGCCTGGATTTCAGAGGGGTGCAGTGGCTCACACCTGTAATCCCAGCACTTTGGGAGGCCGAGCTGGGTGGATCACAAGGTCAAGAGATCGAGACCATCCTGGCCAACATGGTGAAACCCTGTTTCTACTAAAAATACAAAAATTAGCTGGGCATGGTGGCACATGCCTGTAGCCCCAGCTACTTGGGAGGCTGAGGCAGAATTGATTGAACCCAAGAGGCAGAGGTTGCAGTGAGCCAAGATCGTGCCACTGCACTCCAGCCTGGCAACAGAGCAAGACTCTGTCTCAACAGCTCTTCATTGTTTTCCTAGACGAGCATTCCCAAACTTTATGGTACAATGAAATCATATGGAAGACTGCATTCAAAATGTTAATGAATTATTCAGTAGCTCTGAGATGGGCCTTAGGAATCTGAATTTCATAATAGTTACTGTTGTGGGTTGAATTGTACCCTCCACAATTATGTTGAAATCCTAACCTGTGCTACCTGTGAATGTCACCGAACTTGGACAGAGTCTTTGCAGATGAAAATTAAGAAGGGGTCACACTGGAGTAGATTAGGCTCTTAATCCAGTATGACCAATGTCCTTATAAGAGAAGAGACACAAAGACAAGAACACAGAGAGGAGAACATCACAGACACACAGGAGAAAAGGCCATGTGCTAATAGAGATAGAGATTGGGCTTATGCAGCTGCAAGTCAAACAATGCGAAGAATTGCCTGCCATCATCAGAAGCTAGAATAGAGTGTGGCCCTGATATGAGGCAGGGAAATACTGGGTAGAAGAGGGCAGTCCCTGGGAAGGCCCCACATTCAAGCCTGGAACCACGGCCCAAAGTGAAAACTTTACATCCCTGTTTTCCCATTCTAATGTTGCCTTTTCCAAAATTACCCTGGCCCGTGCTGCCCCCATCTTGTACCCATAAAAACCCCAGGCTCCACTGGTGGAAGAGTGGCAGAGAAGGAGAGAAAAGAAGCAACAGCCAGACATCAGAAAAGCAGCTTGACTTCAGAGGGATGGCTTCATAGCAGAACTTTGGAGAAGAGCCTGACCAGGGACAGCCAGACTCCAAGGGAAGACCACCTTCCTGCCCCATCCTTTTTCCAGCTCCCCTTCCCACTGAAAGCCATTTTCATTGGCCATAAAATCCTCCATATTTACCACCCTCCAGTTCGTTCATGTAATCTGATTCTTTCTGGATGCCAGACAAGAGCTCAGGAGCCACGGCTGTGGATGCTTGAGTTGTTTAACACTTAAGCCATCTGCAGATGGCAAAACTAAAAGAGCACTGTAACACATGGCCTCTGCGGCTCCAGGGGTCATGTGTACCCTGCCAGATGCTGTCGTGGGGCTACACGGAGTTCTGCTCCTGCCGACACCCAGAAGCTCTGATCCTAGCTCCTGCACACGCTCACCTGCATGCTCATACTCAGTGAGGGGTTAAGAGCTGTGGGCTGAGTAAGAAAGACACACCTGTCACAAGTCCTGCAAAGGGGTCAGGGAAAATTGCCTGTTTCAGCCCTGGTAGCATCTTGATTTTAGACTTCTAGCCTCCAGAACTATGGAAGAATAATTTCTATTATTTTAAGCCACCAAGTCTATGGTACTTTGTTATAGCAGCCCTAGGAAATTAACAAAATCACTTATTCCCCTTAGTAATTCTGATGTGAATGACCATATCCCAGGTCCTATCTCACCACCTTCAAAAAAAAAAATCACCTCAAAGATGTATACATTGTCTGAATTGAGGTTTGAACACCGGTCCTCTTGTCTCTCATTCCTGGGCTTTTTTTCTGCTGCACCAGGCTGCCTCTCATCCATTAGCCTATTCTTAGCTTTCCATAGTCTCCTTGTGTGAACTGTGAGAGGGTTAGAAAATTATTCTTTATAACTTTGTTAACACTTAATGTTGTACTATGAATCTACCTTTTGTGTTTGCTGATGACTTTGTTGAAATAGAAATGGCCAAAGATTATGCTCTTTAAAAGCACACAAACATAATTTTATAGTGTCAGAGACTGTGACTGCTATAAAATTGTTCCATATTAACCAGATAATTAAATCTTTTCTTTTAGAAAATTTCTAGGAAATGAGGCAACCACAGAGGTTAATTGGTATCATGTTCGTAGGTGCTTTTCCCCTTCAAATCTATGTAAGATGGGCTGCAGAGTTTTGGATAGGAAAGTAGTTAAGACACATTGGTACAGGGATGTGGGTTGAAGGTATAATTAGTGATAATCATCATTTCCACCTCCACATTTACCTGTCAGAGATCAGGGAAGAGTTACAGACAGCAATGAATTCAGGTCCCCTGAGCCTAACACACCTTATGAATCCAGATTCATTGAAAGGTCAGAAAGATGGGCTCTTATTTATTCTCATCGCTCCATAGAACACCATGAAAATGTTACACAACATTCTCTTTCCTCCCCTAGAGGAGTGAAGAAAAAATCAAAATCAGGGATCTTTGTATGCAATCCCAAACCATTCATTCATCTAAAAATCATTTCTACAATTCAGGAACTGTGATGAGCATAAAAGATGAGAACATAAAGTCCTTGTTCTCATGTTTTGACATTCAAGTGGGGGATATAGCCACATGCACAACTGAGGTAACAGAATTGTATGTACCAGAGTAGAAATATAAGACAAAATACAGTGGGAGATAGGTTACAGGGAGGCACCAAAGAAAGCTCCACGAAGGGGTAACTTTTAGGTGGAAACCTGAAAACAAGAACCTGAAGGCCTGAAAACAAGAACCTGAAGGGCCAAGAAGTTGAAGGTTGGGAGGAAATCGAGGCACTTTAAAGCAAGGCAGTCCGGTAGAATTTTCAATGATGAAAATGTTCCACATCTGAACTATCCAATACCTGAGGCTACTGAGCACTTGAAATGTGGCCAGTGTGACCAAGGAACTGCATGTTTAATTTTACTTAGTTTAAAATTAAACATTTAAATAACATTTAACTAGCCAGTGACTACCTTACTAAACAGCATAGCTTTACATGAAAGAAACAAGATGTACAAAACCACAGGATTGTGAAAGTGTTCCTGAAACACCAGGGGTTTGGTCTAGGTCTTGCTGCTTGCTGCACAGAAAGTCAATCACTGAGACAACGATCATTGCCAAAGAAGAAGGCTTTAATTGGGTGCTGCAGTGAGGAGATGGGAGATCAGTCTCAAATCCATCTCTCTGACCAACTAAAATTATGGGTTTATATAGGAGGGAAAAAAGGTAACTAAGTGTGGGAAAACAGCACCTAGGGAGGGGAAAGGAAGCAATCGTGATGAATGAGAGGCCTGGAGTCCCATTGTCTAGATGTGATTACCCAGTGGGTTTCAGTTCTTTGATCCTTTGAGAGGGCTGGGAGTCCTTTCCTGAGGAAGGAACTCAGATAAAACAAATGGAAGTTTCAAGTTTTAAGACTGGAAGGGTCATTTTCTATGTTTATCAAAAAAAAAAAAAACTGTCAATGGGACTATTGGGTCAGTTTGAATAGTAGGTCTCATTGTCACAGAGAAGCAGGTGTTTATGGGCATGAATATGAGGCATTGATAGGAAAAGGGAAAGGGGAAAGTGGAATGAGATAGGGCAGAGAATGTTGGTTGGAGCCAGATTATAAGAGGCCTTAAATACTAACATAACAAAAGAGGCTGGACTTTATCCTTCAGGTGATTGATGCCCTGAAAACATTTTTGAACATTTAAGGTAATTACACTGGCTTTGGTTGGCATTTATAGTTATTTAGTATTTGGAGTCATACTGAATATATAAATAAGGTGAGGGGGCCAGCACCACTTGTGCTGGGGGTGTTTTTTTTCCACCCTAATGACAACTCTGGAATTTCAAAGAGCAGAATACAAAGTTTATAGGTAAGATTTGTTTGTTCTTGTTTTGAGACAAAATTTCACTCTTGCTGCCCAGGCTGGAGTGCAGTGGCATGATCTTGGCTCACTGCAACCTCCACCTCCTGCCTCAGCCTCCCGAGTAGCTGGGATTACAGGCACCTGCTACCATGCCCGACTAATTTTTGTATATTTAGTAGAGACAGGGTTTCACCATGTTGACCAAGCTGGTATTGAACTTCTGACCTCAGGTGATCCACCCGACTCGGTCTCCCAAAGTGCTGGGATTACAGGTGTGAGCCACCGCGCCCAGCCCCGATTTGCTTCTTTATACTTCTTCCAATATATAAATACTTTTAAGTTGTTAAACAACTATAACATGTGACAAAAGTCTCATTCAAGTGTTTTTCTGTTATAAACCCATCAAGAGCATGGCATACATAGATTTGTTAATACAAGGAACTGAGCTACAATTGGTTTTCTCTCTAATCTTTACACAGCACCTGGCCCAAGCACACCTAATAATGAATATGGTTTGTTTTGTGAATTGTGAGAAGAAAGCTTTGGACTGATAACTATTCTTCTCCTTTTAAAATCAGTCTCACTTGCCTTCACTTGGACTTACCTTCTAACTCTATTTTTAAAAGAATCAGTCATGAGTATGGAATGAAGTAACAACAAGGTTTAGAATAAATTTGTCATATCAAAGATTCATAGCGCTTCACAAGCTGACTCGGGAGCCAGACTTTACCAGCCTGATACAGATCCCAGTCTGCCATTTCCGAGTGATGTGCACATTGGCCAGTTATGTAGCTATTTTCTGCCCCAGCTTTCTGAGGTGGAGGTAATTGTGCTTATAAGATTGCTCCAAGAATTGTATAAGTTAACATATGAAGAGTTAGCTTGGTTTCTGATTCCTGCTAAATGCTCAATACCTGTTAACCATTGTGATTATAATTCCAAGTTGTCTTGAGCATCCTCTCTGATCATGGCTTCCAAGTCTCTAAGAGACATGTTTATTAATTGTAATACTTGCTAATACTTATTTAGATTCCACTATATGCAGGTGCTTTACCTATACTTATTTGCACATCAACTTTTTAAGGCAGATATTGTAACTTACACTTTATAGATAACTTTTTCTTAATCACTAAGGTGGTAAATGGCAGAATGATGTTTAAAATCCTGCTGAGAAGTCATGAGTGCCTCGGTGCTAAATGGAGCCACCAGCACAGCAAACAAAGACTGACCAAGGATAATGTATAGGGTGAGAGAAGGGGCAAGTACTCCAGATTGAATAATAAATTTCAAAGAGTGAACATGAAGAGACTACACCAGCAACAAAAAGAGATTGCCTGTTTACTGGAAAATGGCAGACAATTTCACACCCGCTCTATGCTTGCTACATAGCCATCCCAACTGTAGGCTCTACAAGGCATTCTGTGCATAGCCAAACTGCACACGGTCTTCGTTGCAGCAGAAGTAAATTTTATTCTAGTTAAAATTTGGCCCCATATTTTTGAAGGTTACAAGCTACACTTTTGCCTCAGAGAACCAGTTGAGAATTACAGCTCTTCTCTGCCTGGTTTTCTACCATAGAAGTGGCATCCAGCTCCACTTAGTCCTGGCACGTTTTTTGCCAGGCTTCGAACTCTAGGTATGTATTTCCATTCTAAGACTCTTGCACTGGCATTAGAAATTCATTTATTCTAGCTGAGCACTCCTTCCCTTAGGCTGCCTAATAGTTCTACCGCACCAGGAGAGACTTGTGTTCTGTAACCGCTCTCTTTCTGAACAATTGTTCCACAATGAACAAATCAGCCATTGTTTCCAGTGCTTTTCCTAGTCAATGCATGTGTCTTCCTTATAATTAGGTTATTGCTATTATTTCTTATGCTCTGTAAAGATATTCACTGCCATATATAACCAGTCTTTGAAAAGAGCGTTATAAGCAGTTCCCTGCTGCTATTGCCTCGCTAGAGAACTGCAATGCACCAAGTGAATATGAATTAAGTTTCAGCTCTGATGGATTTCCTTTGTGTAAGTAGGGATGCATACCAAGTGACAGCTCAAGGATTGCTGGGAATGTTTCAGAATTCCAGTTTGGGCCTATGTGAGTATGGTCATAGCAGGGATGATTGATATTTTGACCTGCCAAGCAGCTTGGCAGTGTCTCATGAAACATGCTCCAGAGACTGTCTAACAATGTTAAACCTCGTGACTTTGTATTCTGTAGGAACATGACCTGAAACGGCCTCATAAATCAGAGATGCTTTTCCCAATAGCTCCAAGACAGAAAAAAAGAAAAAGATGTTTTGAGTAATATTTGTGTAAGGCTATCCTAGAAGTGTCTTAGAATGGTATCAGTATCTTTTTGAAACGTATACAGTCATATGCACGGACTGCCAACAGTCTTAAAAATAAAGACTGGGTCATTTTTTTCCCCCTAATTACTATAGTCTTTCCATTTTAGTGTGATCTATCTCTTCTGTTTCATTGTGATTGAACACACACACACACACACACACACACACACGTTCTCATTCTTGAGTTACCCCCACAAGCTTAACACTGGCCTGCACATAGTGGGTACTTAATCCAATGAGGCAATACCCTTGACAATGATTCAGAAAGGCACATCCTGTTGTCACTCTGGAGTGAGACTGGGCCACAGATGGATGATTCAGCCATGGTTAGCCTGTGTATGAAAGAGCAGGTGGCCGTAATTTAAACGGGTTTGACAGACTGACACATTGAAAACGTTTTAGGATAAAGTGGAGTTTATGACAAGATTGGGATCTGATTGTAGTTTCATTTTATTGGTCCGTCAACTGCAATACAACTAATGCAGATATATTTAACTCAGGAAAAACTTTGAGGAGTCTTTCTCTTCTTATTGATGTCAACTTAAACATATTAAAATGAGAAAGTTTGAAAAATTGAACATGACTGTGTCTTCTATTCTCGATACCACCTACCTGTTCCCCTCTGATCATTTTACCATTGCCATGGATCCCTTGGGGACCATTTTTGAACTTTCAAATCATAGTCTGCTACCCTCTTCTGAATATCAAACATCTTTAAGAAGTATAAAGTTTATATTCCTACATTTTGTTTTTACTTGTATCAATGTACATGGCCTGTTTTAGAAAAATTGTATAGCAATTAATAGGCACATATATAAACATAGATACACATATTTAAAATATATAATACACACATACACTTACAGAGAGACACATTTAACTCAGAAAGACATTATAATTTACTGTTCACCAATGAGAACACATGGATACAGGGAGGGGAACATCACACATCGGGGCCTGTCGGGGGCTGGGGGGCAACAGGAGGGAGAGCATTAGGACAAACACCTAATGCATGCAGGGCTTAAAACCTAGATGATGGGTTGATAGGTGTAGCAAACCACCATGGCACATGTATACCTGTGTAACAAACATGAACTTTCTACACATATATCCCAGAACTTAAAGTAAAATTAAAAAAAAAAAAAAACAGAAAAAGAAGAATTTACTATTCACTTTTTGCCACTGTAATTTTAGAATGGTAACATCATCTTGAGTTAGATGATTGGAGAGTGTTTACGCTATGCCTACATGATATAAAAATAATCATTTCAGAGAGAAATATATATAGGCAAATATATATAGCAGTGTATATATATTTCAACTAGTTATATACAACAAAAAAGTTTGATTACCTTTCACATTTTAATTGTGTGTACAATATCATAAAGGGATTTAAAATAAATATGAGCTAATTTCTTTGACCAATATTGTGATTAAGAGCTCAAATAAACCTGTCCAAGGACAGATGGACCTACACAAAGGGGCCAGTGATAAGCCATGTAATAGTTGTCCTGCTTGTGGTGAATACATCCCTCTGAGAAAGAATGAAGACAGATGAAGAATGGATTTTCTTAAGATAATTAGGGAAGATATGTTTACCCACTTGAAAGGGAAATACCAGGGTGAACAATATTTTTAATGCTAAATTGTACTTATCAATGATTATTTCTTGAGCCCCTACTATATACGAGGCATTGTAGAATGCTGAGATGAACAAGACATTACTTCTGCTTAGAAGAACTACACTAGCAAACTATAACGAGCTGTGCACTAAATGTAAACATACAGTAGGGTTCTACCCCATCAGGAACTCAAACTATGACTGAGCAATATGACAAGACCTTGAAAGACTCAGTGTCACAGGACACGGGTGTGAACCAGAGGTTTTATAGAAGGTCAGAGAGCATCCAGATTGATAAGGAATGGAATGGCTGAGGAAGATGTCATTGGAGAGGTGCGGCTTGAGCTGGACTTTGAAGATGGACATCATTTGGACCAAGAAGAGAGGGAAGGTCATTTGAGGCAAGGAGAGGACAAGAATAAGGACATTTAATCAAAAATGAACCTTGTATGTCTGGAGGATATAAAAAAGATTAATGTGGATGAAATATAGGAATGCAGTATGAGATGGGGTTGGGTGAAAAAAATGGCACCAAAAAAGAGGCCTTCATGATATGCTCAGGAATTTAGACTTGATTCACAGGCAATGGAAAGTTGCTCAGTTTTCATCTGAGTTGAGACTTTACCAACTCTGTATTTTTCCCTGCTTTGTGATTACTGCATTGCTTTTTCTAAAAGTAATGATTTCAGATTAAAGAAAGCATTAAAAATTAAATTAACCATATTTACTCTGTTATGAAAGATGTGAGGAGGAAAACGTCTGACGACAATGGCTAAAGTGATGTAGATTTTAATGAACTTCATTTCCCTTGTGTTCATTAATCCTCATTTTTATAAATAGGTGAGTACAATATAACTAGAGAGTAATTATGAGCTTCTGCAGAAATATTGTAGAGAACCATTTGATTAAATTCCACCCACCACAACTCCCCAACTCTTCTAATAATGACTTCTGGGCTCTTCTATATTGGTGTGTTTCTCAGTTCAAAACGAAAACAGAGATTAAATACTAGAGTTTGAACAAAGAAGATTTGAACTCCCTCAAATTAGACTGCTAGATCACTTTATTTCTTCTCAAGTCCAAGGAAATGGGTTTAAACAGTATTTTATTAGCAAGATTGTCCTTGTTTTGGAGTAAGGCATTTTTGAGATACCATTTCCTGGTGGTTAGAAAAATTTATACTTTTTTTACTAATTCATCGTAGTATCTTTTTTTATTTTAATTCTGATATTTTCCCAAGCTATTGGGCTTAAAGAGTAAATTTTCCTTAAACCCAGCCTGGTAGAGTTATGCTATATTGCTTTATTTGGTGGTTGATAGTAATGCTATGAATATTAATAATGGCTACTTTTATTAAAAGTTTACTGAGTTATAGCTGAATCTAGCACTTTATCTGCACTGTCTCATTTAATCCTCACAACCATCCTATAAGTTATTAATTTCACATATAGAAAAACTACAGCTTAGAAAAGTTAATAGGTAGTTCTTGCTTTGCAAGATAGTAGGGACTGTAAAAATAGCCATGCAAACTGAAACCATGCAAAGTAAGGATAATAATTGATAGAAAACATTACTAGTGTTCTGTGACCTTTAAAATTTTTCTCAAAATATTAAAAACTTTTCAATGCATAGGAAGATAAAAAAACAGTAAAACTATCTTTTTTAGTACACTGTCATTTAAGAGAATTAAATTGTTTTCTTTCTTCGAAAAACATTATCAAGAGTAGTTTGAGCAGTGCTTGCCTTCTTGCTATGTCACCTATGATACAGAATGAACATCTTTTCTTTTTGGTATTTTGCAAATTGTTATACTCTTTTCTGTTTTGGGATGAAGCTTGAGCATTTCATCCTTTATTCTTCTAACGTTGTGAAATAGTTCCAAGAGTTCCTTAGGGTGATGTTCCACTTCCTCTGGGACATCATGCTTTCTATCATTCCTATTTTCCTCATTTATATTTGTAAGTTCACCTTCACAAAACCTTTCATAATGTGTAACTGGAGGCTTTCTCAAATTAGTGGCAGTATCAATATTCCCAGAGTCAGCTACTCCTTCTATAACTTTATTTATGCTCATTCACTTCCAGCAGCATTATTTTTTTTCTGCACTTTCATCTTTGTTAGCCAATTCCCTCTTTTGATTATCCATCTTTGTAAAATGGATGCATATGAGTTTATCACTAGGAGATCAGTAGGCAATACAACTACATGCTTTGCTGTCTCTGCCTGACCTGAATAACCGACACATACACACACACAATGGTCAATCACCAACAGACTTGAAAAGAAGTGATGTGACTGGTAGCTGATCACGATGCCCATCTGTTATTTACCTAGTGATCTTTGGACTGCAGAGCTAGCGGCATATGCAATTACTCATAGTTAATATATATGGCAACTGAAATTTAAACCATGCAGTTGGGAGACAGTATTATTTAACTAATTTATGGTAACTGAAATTCCTGCATATCAGAACGCTGCAAAATGAGGACTGCCTGCAATTGCTTATGTTACGGTTGGTACTGCCAAGGCCAAGATTTGAATTCAAGTCTGCTTAGCTCCTAAGCCCATGCTTTGACTAATGGCTTGCCATTAATTTAGAAATGCATGCCTCCCCAGAGGTAGGCAGTTTTTCTTCTTCTTCTTTTTTTTTTTTCCCTGGAGGAGATATTGATGGAGAAGTGGTAGGTAGTGAGAAGGTTGGGGGACAGGAGAGAGAAAACCAGAAAGGAGGGGAAAGGAGGGAAAAACAGATGAAGAGAAAGAAAAAGAGAAAACAAGCTAAAAAGCATGCAAGAACAAGAAAAACAGAGCTGGCAAGAGCAAATCAGAGTGACATAAAGAGAAGGACATAGAAAGAGGAAGAGAATAGAGTTCAGATTCCCAGAACAGTGACTCATTGTTTGTATGAAATACCAGAATGCTGCTATTTAGAAACTGTTCCCTGCCCTCTTTCCTTGCCTAAATTCTGAACTCCTTAACTACTAAAATGGTACCCTATTCGTTTTTCATATTATGCATAGAACACTACCTGACTCCATAGTACATATTGTTGGATGAGCTTCAAAATTATACTATTGCCAACAAGGCATTTCAAATGATCTTCTGTTATTTAATAATTGATGTAAGCATAAAAGTACTTAATGTAAAATACCTGCTTCAATCATTTACCAAAATAAATTCCTCATTATTAAAGAGGAAAATATAAAATTCTAATCAAAAGTTGCTCTTTGGAAGACTATACAAGATTGACAGGCTGATAGCTAGATTAACAAAGAAAAAGAGAAAATCCAAATGAGAACAATCAGAAATGACAAAAGTAACATAACTGACCCCACAGAAATACAAAAGATCTTCAGAAACTAATGTGAATACCTCTATACAGAAATACTAGAAAATCGAGAGGAAATGGACACATTTCTGGAAACACACAAGTAACACATCTGCATATGTACCCTGAATCTAAAACAAAAGTTGAAATTATTGAAAAACATTCAAATCAAACAGATTTTTAAAAATTATATCCATTTTCAGAGGAATGACAAAATCATAAATAAGAAATAATCAACAGATTCAATTACATAAATATTTAAAGCCCCAATACAACGATGAGTAACATAACTAAAATACAAAAGAAAACAGAAAACCAAGAAAATACTTGCAGCAAAAATAAAGGTTCATAGAAACTGACAAAAAAAAAAGTATCTAGACCCAAAGGGTAAACAAAGAATATGACAAGCCAATTCACACAAAGGGAAATACACTTACTTACACATTGGGAAAGTTGTCTCCAAAACTACCAAAATTACAAAAAACAGCATATTGCAACATTAACATAATTCTAAGCAAAAATTCCTAAATCCTGTTCAAAATATTTTTAAACTATTATCTAATACACTGATAGGGACAATTTAAATTTGTTCAATCCTCTTGCAAAGTACTTTGGCAATGTGTTCTATGAGATTTTTAAAAATTCATACAATTTAACAGAGTAAAATTACTCATCGGAATATCCTAAAAATAAAATATGAAAAAAAAAACATGGGTATAGATATTTCCATTTCAGTATTATTTACAAAATGAACTGACAATTACAGAACTGTATGAAATATTATGAAGCCATTATAAAAATAAAAACAAGGAAATGTTTATGGTTAAGTGATGCAAGAAAATTTTATAGATGGCATTCTAAATAAGTGTTCTAAACACATATGACATCCTAAAAATGTACACATAAAAATAAAAACCAGAAGACAGTATGACAAAATTAGAGTCACTGATTGCAGGTCATCAAAATTTAGATTTTCTTTAAAAAATCTTATAATTTTTATAATGTTTTGTACCATGCATTTTTTAAATGGTATATTTTCACATCCTACATCCTTGTGAGATCAGTCTTGCCAGAAGCTGACAATAACCTCTTCTTGAGGAATAAGAACCAAGGAAATGATCAAGCAAAAAATTGTACCTTCAGGTAAATATGTAGCCATAGCATATATCCCATAATAATAATCTTTTCCTATATCTTATCAAAATAATAATATTCCCCAATACCTTTTCCTATGTCAAAAGACTAGAACCTAAGTTAGACCACAGACAAAAATGAAGCCCTGTTTTTTAAATTTCCTAAGAGGACTCAATATTACAATACCCAAAATTGACTTTATTTTTTGTGATCATATTTAAGCCACTTGAAGCCTCAGCTTCATGCCTTTCATCAGTAAGTTAGTCATTTCAAACAGATATTTTCATTTTGCCTCAAATTAAACCCTATTACTAACAACCGATCAAACTATATTTCCTCTGGATAATCCTGTAAGTACCAAATAAAAACGGTGATATAGCTTGATGATGTGATACCCAAATCGCCTACTTGCTGGCTTTGTAATTAATGGAAATGAAATGCACAGAGCTACCACATAAAAATATTGAGACACGTTATGTTCGCAATCAATTGTTTTATTATCCCCAGTGCCTTAGAGTTTTGTGTTATTAATACCAATATATTTCCATCAGTTGAATCAATAAGGATGTGTTATAATGAATGTTTCATGCTCAGTCTTGAGGATAATAGAAAAACCGACAGACTAAAAAACGGCTGGCGTTCCCTTCTGTTCTAATCTGAGTCATTATGGTGGCTGCAGGGTTGTTATCCCGGCAGCTCTTCCCTCTCTTCACAGCATGCTGGCGTGTGCTGCCCCCTACCACTTTGCAGGCCCCCATGATGAGCTGCAGGATGGCAGACAAAGCCATGTTTTCTGGGGGTCAAAAGGCTGAGCCCTGTCAGGATATTCCTTATACAGGCTTTTCAGCTACAGCAGAAGGAGGATGTGGAGGCAGCTCTTCTTGCCCTATGGGAAGGAAAAGACAAACTCTCCTTCTACCAGCAGAGAGATGGAGCTCTCATCTCTTCTTCCTAGGGGAAGAGCTCGGAGGCAAGCACAGCCAAGCATCAGAAAGCTGCCTTGTGTGCTGCCCAGCTGGACAAACAGAAAGTTACTGTACAATGTATTGTCATGATTAGGCTGGTAAAGGGCGTTTCATAAGCCTATGGAAACAGTACCTAGCTTTGTCCTGGAGAAGATTCCCCAAAGGAGGTGAAAAACAAATGGAGACGTTAAGAATAAGAAGAAGTTAGCCAGAAGAATTGGAGGAAGAGAAGGGCCCAGGGAGAAATGTACTGTGCAAATCATTCATGCAGAAACAGATAAAGCTGACAAATCCTCTATCCATATGGATAGTAGCTAAGAGCATATGGGGGAGACAAATAATACATAGATATTTGATAGGTGCTATGATAAAAAACAAAACAATAGTAGGAAAGAGAATATGGGGACAGATATTTTATATAAAATCATCATGGAAGACAACTCTGAGGAGGTCACATTTTAAAACAAACAGCTGAATGGAGTGAGGGAGTTAGATGTAGATTGGCTTTGTGATTAATGGAAATGAAATGCATGGAACTTCCACATTAAAACATTCTGGGCAAAGAGTCTTCCAAGACAAGGGAACAAAAAGGGCTGTTCCAAAGCAGTAGCACATGTTTATTGTGTTGAAGGAACAGCATGAAGACCAATGTGGCAGGCACAGAGGTAAGAAAGGTAGCCTGGATATGGATTGTATAGGGTCTTGTAGACATTGGTGGAAACTTTCAAAAGATAGTTTTGGCTACTGCCTTAAAAAAAAAAAAAAAAAAAGCGTGGGGTGTGAAACATGAGAAAACAAAGTGACAGGCTTTGACACAATTGAAACATCACAAAAATGAGGGTGATGGTGTCTTGGATTAAGGTTATAGCACGGGAACTCAGATTCAGGATATATTTTCAAGGTGCAAATGACAGGATTTGCTGATGAATTGAAAGCAAGGTATGAGAACAAGGGTGAGGAGAACAATGTCAAGGTTTATAATCTAAACAACTGAGTGAATGGTGGTGTCATTTAACTTAGATAAACATAGAAGGACAAACAGGATTGGGACTAATGGGGAGAAGAACTGGAAATCCTGAGTTCTGTTTTAGGAAACTGAGGCTGGAGATGATAGACATCCAGAATTCAGCTACTTTTTAGTATATATGAATTTGGAATTCAGGGGGAAAGTCAAGGCAAGGTGCACACATCTGGAAGCTATCAGACTAAAGAGAATATTTAGAGAAATGGGCCTGAATGTAAGAGTAGAAAATATCTGAGGACTGAGCCCCAGCCCATCCCAACCTCACTTAGAAGCTGGGAAGAGGGTGAGGTTTGAACAAAGGAATCTGAAAATAAGTAGCCTATAGGGTAAAAGTCAAAAGAGTATGGTGTCCTAGACATCAAGTGAAGAAAGCATTTCTGAAAGGAGGGGATTATCAATTGAGTCACGTGCCTCTAAGACAAAGATTGAGAATCAACCATTGGATTGAGCAGCATGGAGATCTCTGGTGATCTTTGCAATTTTGGTGAAGTGGTGGGGACAAAAGTTTGACTAGATTGAAAACATGGGAGGAAAGGAAGTGGACACAGTGAATATAGATAATTTGGTGAGAATTTTTGCAATAAAGAGAAATGAAGTGATAGATGAAAATGTTTGGTCTAGACAATACGTTTTGTAAGGCAAAAAACATTACAAAATACTTGATTGACAAAAGGGAAGTAGTCAGGAGAAACTGTCAGGGGAAACTGATGGTACAAGAGAGATGGGAGAGTTGAGGAAACAAAGTCTTTATTAGGATGACAGGGGATCGGATCTGGGGCATAAGAAGACAGGCAAAACCTAGATGGGAGCAAGACTCATTCTTCCATAGTACTGGAGGAAAAGGCAGCATTTACAGGCACAGAAGTGCGGATGTGGGTAGACCGGAGACTATCAGTTCACTGAGAGAAAGAAAAGTAGTTTAGTCAGGCTGGAGTCTAGAGTGTATAGAGGATAGTTGTTGAATGGATGCATGACATCTTCAGTTAATCACCTCAAAAGGAGTCTGAGATGTCAATCTTACATGATCATGACTTAAATTTGAAAGAACTGCTTGGAGAAATTTCCAAATGTGCTTAAAATAACTGTATACTCTCTCAGCACATCTGCTTTAAATAGTAACAAGAATGCCTAACATGTGCCATGTGTCAAGCACTACTCAAAGTATTTTGCAGGTATTAGCCTATTTAATCCTTGCAACAAATCTAGGAGGTAAGTACTATTATTATGCTCATTTTGCAAAGGAGAAAACAGAGGCATATAAAGATTAAATAACTTAAGACAAAAGTCATGCAACTAGAAAATGGCAGAGCTGCGATTTCAGCTAAGAAAGTCTGATACAAGAGCCCACGTTCTCAATCATTTGCTATATCGCCCTTCTGATCAGCAGCCATCTCGAGGTGTAAGTTCTGTTAAACTGTTTTGTAAAAATAATGAGCCTTTGTGGTCACTTCTTTGATGCATGACATGCACAAGGTTTATAAAGTGTGACTGGGAAAGGGGCAAGTACTGGGAGATCTGGAGAATATTCCAGGAAATCTGGCAGTCCAGCTTCCCCAGGTCTGGTGAAGAAGTGTTTGATCAGGGTGACACGTGGTCATGCTCCTGAGAGTTCATCCTTCTACCTCCCAGGTCTCGCTGTCTCCTCTGTGTACCTCCTTGAACAGCTACACTGGCTGAAGGACACTAAGTGACCCAAAACAGGAGCTCACCCACCAAGCTTCTCCACAAACAACTGTTTAAGCATCCAACCAAGCCATTGGGCCCATCAGGCAAATATGACTACAGTGTAAACAGCCAGTACTCACCTTGTTCTCTCTGTATTTTCCAAACTTCTGTAGAGTTGGGATGAAACTACACGCTGAGATCTGGCCAGTGGGTTGTAAGTGGAAGTGACAGTGGCATGTGTCAGTCCCAACCCAATGCAGTTTAGAGTTGTTCTGCCTCCTCCACTTCCCTTTTCCTTCCTGAGCCAACACTGTATTCCAGACGGTGGATCCAGTTAGTGATGGAAAAGGGCTGGCTAACCCACATCGGATTTTATGTGAATGAGAAATATACTTCCGCTCAGTGAAGCTACTGAGGATTTGGAGGGTTGACTGTTAGGCAGTTATCATTAATTACCTTAATTCATAAAGCAGGCAAGCGACTTTTAGTCACCAACATTGTTCCCAGGGGTCTAGGCTGTGGCTGGAACAGGTGGTGAGGAGAAGAAAGGTTGCGCCCAGAAGTCACTCAACTAGCCCGCCACGAAGGCAGAAAGAAGAAAGGGGCTTTGGTTGAAGATTATTTTGTTGACAGAAACAGAAATTGCCTCAAGGTAGCATAAGGACAAAGAAGAGCTAGAGAAATGAGAGAAACTACTCTCTAGATATAATAGTTCTCTAGAAATAGAAAGCTACTATTCTAAGGGTAATACTTCTCAGGGCCATCTAAAGCCAAAGAATAAAATGTATCTAGGGTAAAAAAGGACAGACAGAAATTTGAAAATCAGAGAAGTTATCCACTCTCAGGAATCACGTGGTTTCTCCTCTCTCTGGCTCTCTTTCTCTGCTCTTGGCCTGGCTTCATCTGATTGCATTTGACTCTTCTTGGATACGTGATTCTGACGTTATGTGATCTTTCATGAGTGTCTGCCACCATCTGAGTGGCTCAATCCCAAACTATCTTGATTCCAAATTGCTTTGTGAGAGAATGGCATTGGTTCAGCCAACTCACCTGCGCTGGATCCTGAATCAGGTAGCTATGATTTTCACCAAGTTCAATTAGAACTGGCCACAGCGAAGGGTCTTATGACCTCAAAAGTGGCCGTGAGGTATGGGGTTAAGCAATTTCAGATCAGGGACTGGGCCAAGAACTTAAAACAGGTCTACTATAAAAGACAATTTCTAGGAGGATTTATGACTGAATTGCTAAAACACTAAAGGAGTTAAAGGAGGCATTATAGAGAGGAAAAGATGTAGTATAAGTAGAAAGAAAAAGAATGTCAGGCCAGAAGGAGGAGTGAATGCAGAAGTGAGCCCCAAGTCAGAGCTGGTTTCAACTTAGGACAGGCCAGCAGCTGCAGAAGGTGCCGATCCACCATGCACGCAAAAGTATCATTGAAACACATTGGAAATATAGGGCCAGTTAATTTCAGACTTCCACACGTGTCATCCCCAGAGAAATGTAAATTGGTTCTTCTGCCACTGATCTAGGAAGTATCCTCAAATATACAAAATATGTAGATATTCCTTACTAGGGCTGCATGTCTCTATTGACATTTCTGCAAGTTGCAACCAAACAAGCCCACTGACACTTGGCTGAGGTTAACACTCAGAGTCAGCAACATTTGAAAGTGGTTTTATGCCTAGTAGTTTTAGAACTATTTAGCAAAAACAAAGGGTTTATTTTTATATACATTTCGAATTCTATGTCTCCCAAGGAAGACACTTCAGCTTCAGGAAATCAAAGAGAGCTGAAAAGAGAACAGAACTATAGATAAGTGTTTTTGTGGAATTGTTTTCACAACATTGACTCTGCTTGTGCCAGGTGAAATGAGTAAATAAACATGTTTCAAAATAAAATATGTTAATCGAAGATCAGTTTATCGTCATTTCCATTAAATGTTTAGAGACTATTGGTTGGAAGGGATGTCACATTATTAGCTTGTTTGGTAAGTATCTTAATTCAGCTTATGTTGAGCCTGTGCAAAAACAGGAAATAAGTCACTGTCCAGTCCTCAGCGATCATGCCGATAATCATGGGAAACCCAAATTACCCAGGAAAATGATAACAAAAAAAATGCTAGATGGTGTTTGCTAAATGGTGTGGTATAAAGCCTCAACACCCAATGTACCCTGAAGACCCCTACAAAGGAAAAGAAAGAGAACACTTAATGAGAGACTGTTTCTACAGAGTTAATAACTTAATCCTGTAGTCATACTTAATTCAGGCTTTAAGACAAACTTTGTGAATGAGGGAAAAAAATCATTTCAAGAAACTGACATACTTTCTCTCAATCTTCGCTTCTTCACATAGTAAACATGGATCCAAAACATTTCCACAGTACAAGAATGAATAAACTTCCACAGACATTTAAATGACAGTTTCTTTTCAATGTAGTACATTAAAATTTCCCTCTTTTTTTCTCTTTCTAGGATCTTTAACACCCCCTATCTGGTGTTACCTCGATGCTGGTATTCATTGCATCAATTTGTTGACAATTTGCTAAATTAAACTGAACTACTCATGGAGACTCTACTGTGTGTAGGATAATGTGCCAAGTATTACAGGGACTATAATGTTGAACCAGAGTTTAGCATCTAATACAGAAAATCACCTCTTAGGCATGGCTGGGTGGGGGACCATGGTATGGAACTGAATTCACACGGTAGGAGACACCAGAAATCCAGGGCAGCAGAAAGAAGACAGGACCCTAAGGATAGGCCCCTTAGAGGATTGATGCTGGCCAAGCCAGCCCCTGGGATGAGGAAAGGCCAGTGGAATGACAATATCCAGCTAGATAGAGGGAAAGGAGCTCAAAGGAATTTCATAGCAGGTGATGCTCACACACGAGGAAATTCATAAGGAGGGGCTGGGAACTGGGACCTGACCCTCAGGGCAGAGGCCTGGGGAAGCCACAGGCAGCGATTCTCTAGGCTGTGGAAGCCGTAGAATGTGTCCAGAGAAGCCCCAGGGGCCTGGGACAGAACCTTGGAAAATGCTATCATTTAGGGGACTTAAAGAAGTCATAGTGAAGAGGCAACGAACATGACCTCAGGATATTGCAGTGTCACAGAAATTAAATAGAGGACAGAGTTTGGAGGAGGAGGTATTGGTCACCAGAAAGCAGACAGAAAAAGCCACCAAGTACTAATTAGGAAGCTATGAGAGACCTTCTGGAAAGCTCTGGTGCAGGACAGCTAAGATAGTTGCCTAAGCAGTTCTCTGTGCCTTCACTAGACAACTCTGGCAGGTGCGCATGACGGGCATCTTCATGGCAAATGCCACACCCATCTATGATGAATCACTTTTTCTTTCCGAGAGTCAGTGCACATGACTCCCAAATGGTATGAATGTAAGTCATTCTTAATTCCGACAAGTACTCGACTGTGTTTCCAAACAGAAGGGGATTTTTTTTTTCTAACCTTACTATTGTGAGAACTGAAAGTCATTCACTGAATTTAATTCTTTTTTGTGATCAACTATTTTATGACAGGGAGATATCTAAATTGCCATTTGGATTGGCTACAGGAATAAGGCTTACAAAACAGCAACAGTGTAGCTGGCGACCTGCAGGCAATGAGACAAGGTAGTGGGCTAAGCACTGTCATGTGTGAGGGACACAGTCATGAGGCTGTTCATTCTCAACACATAGTGCCTGCAGACACAGCTGAAAGGCAGCCTGTCTGGGTGGGTAGTGGGGGTGTAGAACACCAAAGTCCCAGGACACACCCACATGATAAAAGGTAAACACTCCTTTTGCCTTTTGATATAGGAGTTATAAAGTATTTTCCAAAAGGGCCTGTCTTTGCCAATTATACTTCATGTCATACCTGTATTTTTAAAAGAATTAGAAGCTCCGAATTTGAAACTTTGCCGTATTACTTCCTAGCTGTGTGATTTTAGGCAAATCTATTGACTTCTTCTGTGAGCCTCATCTATAAACAGGGATAAGACAATCCCATCTTGCTAGTAGGGCTTACAGCTCCTGCATGTAAAATATCTTGCACAAGCAGATGCTCAGTAAATGATAGTATTACCGTTATTATTGACAAGTGGATCTTCATCTCTCTAGCTCTTGTAAATACAACAGTTCAATAAAGGAGAGCATGATAACCTGGTAGAAATGAGGACTTCAATGCTAGGCTCTTTGCCAAATTTAAGCAGAAGAGCAGGGACGTGACTGAGGTATTAAGCTCCAGTCTTAATATATCCCTTATAGAAAATGCCAAGGGAAGATCATGGCCCAGTGGCCCACCAGTTCAGTTCCCAAAGAGCCAAGTCTGTGAAACCGTCTTTGTTCGACACATCCTTCCTAAGGATTAAAAAAAGTTAAGCAAGAAAATAACAAAAACCTTCAACTCCTAAACAATTAAAGGGGAGCTGGGGGGAAGATGAATCCCACATCCACTGAAGAAAGTTGAAATAAAGAAGCAGTTGAAGTATGAAATTCAGCCAACAGGAAAAAGAATAAAATCTCAAGACACCTTTCAGGGTCGAACGTGTCCAGTCACTAAGGCATGAATCGTGTTGTGTATGTTCTGCTTTTCTAGGCAAGGTATGAGCTTCAGAGGCATAACTTGCTGAAAAAATGAGAGAAAAATGATGGTTTTTTGAAAGGTGATCATGCACTCAGGCTGTTGACATTTGCTCCGTGCTTTTATATACCACTATCTGAGAACCATGAGTATTTTTCACTGTAAATGCCTGAGTGGATGTACTGTGTCTGCTGGCTTTGGAGACCAGAGTCAACTTAAATTACCCAGGGCTTAGATGGGAGCCAGTGTGGAGAGCAGCAGTCAGCTAGATTTCAAAGTGCAGCTTGGAGTTTACAATCCCTTTAGCCCTAAGGGATGCTGACTAAAGGGTACTGAGCAAAATTGGTGGATGCCTCAGAGGATACATCTGAGAACAAAACATGCTGGAGAAGAGAGACAGGAAGAATACAGACATTAGTCCATGTGATTCAGTTGTAAGTGAAAAAAAAATCTGCTTGGGATAGACAAAAGAAAAGCATGAGATTTACTGAAAGAGATTAAAACAAGCCAAGGAATAACCACTCTAGGGTCACCACACCCTGGAACAGGCAGCATTGCAGCAGGCATTTGTGGACCATCCTGCTGGACAGGACCAAGCTCTCAATGCCCAGTATCTGCACGTCTCAGTGAAATTGCGCCTTGCAGCATGAAATAGACCAAAGAGCAGGGTTAAAGGGGACTGGTGACTAACAAAATTTATGAGTTTGTTTTTCAGGATATCTATTTACAGGACCACAGGGCCAGTTGAAGCTGGCCAGAATCAATATGTCCGACCGGAGCTTGTACCAAGATTTGCTTGCCCACTGGGTGAACTTTTGACAGCACAGCCCAAATTTCCACAAGTTCCATACCAACCCCCTCTTAATTTACATTCTCAACCCATGAAGAGATATGACAGGATAAGTGCACATGCCCAAGAGGCTTTCCTAACTTCCCTTTATCCTCCACCAGTCCTTAACCAACCTGAAACCCTACTCCTAAAACTGCGGCCCTTAAATATACAACTTGTGAGCTGAAGAGGGAGGATGGATTTGAGCCCATCTTCTGTCTCCTTCCTCAGCCATCTTGCAATAACCCTTTCTCTCTACAAAAATCAGGTGCTGCAGTGTTTGGCCTTCAGTTCAACATGGGCTAACGGACCCAGTTCAGTTAGGTAATACCAGTCTTGACAATCCAAAGTGCATATTTGACTGAGGTGTGTCAGGGGAGGCACGTTGTGAAGAAAGCATGGTTTTACCAGGTTCCTTCCTTGAGCATTAAGTGTCTCCCAGAGAACAGGGGTCAAACCACTACACAGTGCTTGTTCACCATGTAGAAGAAAGGAGAAAGAGATGGGACAGGAAACAGGACTCCTCCATTGACAGGGTGTTTCCAACAACTGATAAATATTTATGGCATGGACTTTTCTCTAAAATGACATTTGAGAGACAAGAAAGGTAGAAACAACCCATGTATCAATGGATAGATATGCATATGATGCATATCATGATATATGCATATGATGGAATATCATTCAGCTTTAAAAGGAAAGAAATTCTGACATAGGCTACATGAATGAACCTTGAGAACATTATACTAAGTGGAATAAACCAGTCACAAAATGACAAATACCATATGATTCCATTTATGTGAGGTACATAGAGTAGCCACATTCGTAGATACAGAAAGTGAGCAGAATGGTGGTTGCCACAGGCTGAGGGCAGGCAAGAATGGGGAGCCAGTGTTCAATGGGTACAAAATTTCAGTTTAGGAAGATGAGAAAATTCCAGAAAGAAATGGCATGATGGTTGCACAATAATGTGAATGTTCTTAATGCCACTGAACTGTACACCTAAAATGGGCTAAAATGATAAATATTAAATTATGTACATTTACAATATAAAAAGCAAAAAAAAAGAAACCTATATAAGTTATGAAGAATGAAGCAGACGAAGAGAAAGCAAATGAATGTTTATGTTTGAATTATTTCATAATATTAATAACAATTTCTGTAGTAAAACAGCAAATGTTCTCAGGTCTACAACCTGTCATTGTACCCTTTGTTTAAATCCAGGCATGAGTCATTTTGGGGTTTGCATATACCCTTCATTTCCTTTTTTTGTTGTGCTTTCTTTTGTCCCCAGAAGAGCCCACCAAAGCACCCTGCAAGGAAAAGCATCAGCACTTGAGTATCTGTCACACAGAAAGCCTCAAGTTAAGTAACTACAGCACTAAGTGAGACCTTCCCCCTTACTCTCTTTTCCCCATCACAATCCTGAAAAAGTCCAGAAGCCCAGAGCAATGGAAGAGGCAGGAGGATAGAGTTGAGGCCCTGATCTAGAGGAGGGGAAGATTGTAGGACAAATTGACATTTTGATGTAATACTAGACAGGACTTCTTAAGATGAGACTTTTAGATGTCAGGAAGTGTTAAGAATAGCTAGAACATTTGCCTGAACCATTATTGGGGGGTGGGAAAGGGAGTTTCAGCACATCAGATTCTAAAGGCAATACTGAGAAAAAAAATAGTTGCTTCCTACTTGCACCCTACTAAATGCAGCTGGCTCAAAAGCAGAATTAAGCCTGTATTAAATCTTTACCATGACCGTAAAGAGATAGAGATTATCCTCTTCCCACATAAGGAAATCAATATATGAATAAGTCAATGAATGTATCCAAGGTCCTATTAGTAAGTTAAAGGATCAGGGTCTAAAGCCCACACAGTTCTCTGTGTGCCATGCTACTTGCCTCCCGAGTAGCTGGGACTGCAGGTGCCCACCACCACGCCAGGCCAATTTTCTGTATTTTTAGTAGAGACAGGGTTTCACTGTGTTAGCCAGGATGGTCTCAATCGCCTGACCTCGTGATCAGCCTGCCTTGGCCTCCCAAAGTGCTGGGATTACAGGCATGAGCCACTGCTCCCAGCCTTACAAATACTCTTAATATGCCAGTATATGAGAATGCAAAGCACAGAACGTAATGACACTTTCTTTTCGAATGTTTGCTAGGAAGGAATCTCACAGTGACTGTGGCAACACGATGCTGCCAAGGATATCAGTCTGGCCTCCAAAATGAGGTTTTCTGGAATGCAGGATCTCAGACTACCAGTTTTAAGCCAAGGATTTAAGGAAGTTCATCGCAATTGCATTACCAGTATGTATAAGTTTTAACTTTGAATTCCATCCTCATTTAGTGGGTGAGATAAATAATGGCTGGTGCTTTGTGAATTTTTATGGCTGGAGTGATGGATGGTCTAAACAACTGGCAGTCTGCTCTATCCATTCATTAACTCTGAACTACATATTTTCCAGGTTCAACTCTGAACTTAGGTATTTCAAATAGATGACAGATTTCCCCTTGTTCTCCAGGCTGCTGTATTTATAGCTCTTGCCTCCTGAATCCTCACTTTTCCCTCTTTAGATGTCAATGATAGTCCCATCCATCCCAGAAAACTACTATGGAGGAGGGAAAAAAAATTAAGACCATTATGACAATTTTTTTATCCTTCAACTGCCTCCCCTGTATCATTCTGCCTGTGCATGGGGTAGCATCCCAGACACCCTTCTTCTGTTAAATTCAGATTTCTTGAAGAGTATTTCGAACAGCCTGTAGGTGTTCTTTCTCACAACACGTCACCTATCTCTTTCTTAGTAACTGTTCAGTTCTATTTCCTTCCCTACATAGCTAATAAAAGCTCCAAGAAACAGAAAGTCTTTCAAAAGACATCTCCACCTATGTCAGCTATACACGGATACCAGTGCTTTCCCCAAAGGTCAGCATCAGGAATTCACGTCTTCTGTTCCTGCTACAATTGAGGCCAGTGGTTCTTGGCGTTGACTGCTCAGCAAAATCACCCGGGCATCACCCAAGACTCATTAAATTAGAAACTCTGGAGCAGTCATTCAGGCATGGGTAGATTGTAAGTCCTCCACGTTCTTCTAACATACAGCCAGCATTGCAAACCAATTTTCAAGGCCATGGCTACTCAAAGGGTGATTGCAGGCCAGTGCTGGTCAGTGAACTTTGTTACCATTTGAGATAACATAAGTTAATGCCAGCATCAAGTATATCATTACACACACTTTGGTTCAGCTGCCTTTTTTTTTTTTTTTTTTTTTTTTTAATAGCAAGCATGTCTCAGTGAAAGAAGCAGTGCATTGATTTACTCTCTGGCAAAAGCTCCTTAGCTGGTCACTGATATACAACAAAGAATTTGAAGGCTGATTTCTTTGGGTAGACCTTCTGCAAGTCTTTTTGGCATGTTCAGATATTTCCAGAATTCTTTTATTTCTGTAGCCTCTTTACACCCTGAGCATTTACTTCCAACATTTATTGTTATAGTTCTGAGTACTATGTACCAAGGAGGTTATCAATGTCCCTGAACTCTCTAGCATGACTTTACTAGGTATGAACTTCTGCCATTGAATGCGTATTATTCAATGGATTATTAAAATGTGCAGAAGACCAGATTATCCAGACACTGGGCCACTGGAGAAACTGTGAAGGGCATTGAAGTGTTTGAGACTTCAGGGATTCCAGTTCAATGGCAATAGGCATGCTCCGCCTTCTCCTCCACTCTCCCAATCTTTCTTTGTTCTCTCCTCTCTATTCTCTTCCACTCATGGTCAGCTTTGGGGGTATACAGGAAGTCATTGACCAATATATAAAAATATGGAAAACCTCAGGACAAGCCCTTCCCCTATACTCCCAAACCAGGGCCATTACTCCAAAAGACATTCTTTCTTCTGGATCTTGAAAGTCACATTAGGTGAAGGGAGTGTTTCAAACAGCCTGTAGGTGTTCCAGGTGAGGCTGAAAATATTCCTGGAATGTGTTAAACTTAATGATCCAACAATTTAAATAGAAGAACAGAGTAAAATACTGTAGGAATCAGAATAAAGATAAGCATTTTGTGGGAAAAAGAGAAAATGCAAATAGACATTTAAGAGCTCCTTAGAAGGCAGCATAAGAAAAGGAACTCTGCATTTGAAACAAGATCTCATTTTATATCCTGAATCTCTCTTTGTATTTACTAGACAGTGTTTTCAACATATTCATGCATGAGTTTCCACATTTACAAATAGGTCACAGAGCATTTGCCACCAGATTGTTGGGAGGCTTAAATGTGGTAATGTATGTACAAACACTTAGCCCAGCGCATAGTACCAAGTAAATCTGTGTTCATTCATTCATCTATTCAACAAATATCTATTGTCAAGCACTGTGCGAGGCACCAAGCATCTGGTGGAGGAAAAAATAGACATTACTGCTGCCCTCATGGGGCTTAGAGGCGCATGGAGACACAAAGAAGAATTATAAAATCATAGACATAAATGTATAAATAGACATATAATTCAAATGGAAACAAGTTAGTATGAATAAACATAATGGAGACATCTTATCTTGTTTGGGGTTAGGAAGCATTTTCCTAAAAAAGTCACGTTTAAGCCTAACTGAAGGAGTTCACTGGGTATGAGGTGGTGGAGACTTGACTCGAATAAAAAATAAGAAGGAAACTTTTAGTTATGATATTAACTCCATATAAATGAACCTAAATTGAAAAGAAATATACAGACTGATGTAAATGAGAAGTCCAAGATCTGGCACTGGCTTCCAGCAATGGCTCAAACAAATGTCACCAATCATCTGTCTTTTTTCTGCATCTCCTGACCCACTTCTCCTTTGCATTAGCTTCCTTCTCAGACAGGCTTTCTCCACCCCACTGTAAAATATACTGAACATAGAACATACCTAAAAACTTATCTCAGAAGACGAGAGGTTCTCTTTCTCCTAGAATTCATATTGGCAGACAAAGGAGGATCTCATTGACCCACACTTGAGTTATAACATCCAACTCTGAACCAATCACTGGAGTACCTTGATGTCGCAGGTTGGGCCCTATGCTCCTCTTGTGAGGGGAATGGAGCCAAGTGATAGAAAACCCAACAGACTGAGGAGAGGCACTTTGGAAAGAGAGTGGGCGATGAACAGAGATGGAACTCACAGATGTCTAATACAGGTCAACTTATTTAATATTGGGCATAAGAGCAGTGGGAAACAACTTAATGATTATAAACAATGAAGTGAAATAATCATTATATCTGCACTTTGATACAAATCACCTGAACTGCAATGTGGACAGTAAACTAGAAGTGGCATAGCAGATGTCGGAAGACCAGTTAGGCTCCTTCAGGCTGAAGATAACAATTTGAACTAGGGTGGTAAGAACATAGATGTAAATAAAAGAATCAATTAAAACTAGTTAAAATCGTAGTAAAATTAACCGTAAAGAAAAAGAGGGTAAAATTATCAGTGGTTGAATATAGATTGGACATCTGAGAGGAAAAGAGAACCAGTTTATGTTTGTATTTATTAGACAGTGTTTTCAACTGTCTAAGATGTTGAGGTTGGGGTACCTTCGAGATATTAAAATAAAACTGATGAATAGTCCATTGGATCTGAAGGCACAGAGTTCCTAGAAGTTATATGGACTGGAGATGCAATTTTGGGGGTCAATTGCCATTCAAAGCCATGAGTATAGACGAGATTGACTAGGAAAATAGCATAGAGTGATAAAAGCCTGTGACTGAACTTAGAGGAAATGCAATTTAATAAACACAAATGTTTACATGGTTTTGGCCAAAGTCAGACATCCTGTTCATCTATGCAGAGCCCATTTTTCTCTTCGTAGTTGCCCATCTTCCTTCTGTTCTATACACTCACCCAACAGCATGCTTCCTAATTTGATCTTTTTAATGGGAATGATTTTGCAGATTATTTTAAATTGCTACATGAAAAACAAATTACGAAGATTGAATATCCACATATAGAGGTTATTGTTGTAATTAAACAAAACCCACAACAGAGTTAATCAGGTGCATATTTTAATGCTATGCATAATTTTTATTATACTGCATACAAATTAGCCTCAAATGGTAGGCAGTTCACGAAAATGACTGCAATCAGTATTGCTGTTATACAACCACACCAAATTTTTAGTTTTTCTCTTTTTACTGGATTAGTTCTCCAGTATGTCATCATTGTTACTGTCGACTTGTTTTCCTGTGCATTATTTTATCACACACATACATGTGCACACATGTGTATGCACACTCACATAACTTGAAAATTTTTCATCAATGGCTAGAAGTACCTTGTTACTGGCACTTTTGTAATCCTATAACAGGTTAAGCTAGGTTGAGGCAAGATAACAAATGACCCACAGAATCACAGGGACTCATAACAGAAGTTGAGTTGCTATGTTATGATATGAATATCTCTCTCTCCCCTCCCTATTGTCTTTGGGACTAAGGATGATGAAATAGTTTCTATTCTGGATCATTTATGGTCATTGTAGCAGATAGAATGAAGGGAGAACACAGATTAACAATGTTCACTCTTAGAGCTTCTTCCCAGAAGCAACACCAACCACTTCCATTCATTTCATCAGCCAATGCAAAGTTACACAACTAGGCAGTAGGTCAAGAAAGAAAATGCTTCCCCAGGGTAAGCAGCAAATACTTGGAAAAATAGAATTTCTTATCCCTGCCTCACTTCTGTAACTCCTCCTTTGAACCCCAGCTTTGAGGGGTTTTTGCCCTCTCACTTACTGTCATCTTGCCAGTTCTCCCCAGTATCCTCACTTGAGCTGGGTTCTAAAACAACCACACTCCACCCCACAATTCTCTGCTGAGTGTCTAGGCTACAAGGTGGTTTGTGACAGCAAAACTCCTCAGCACTGAGGCTCTGGGTTGGCTGTCCAGCAATCACCATGATGTGGGAGTGGAGGCAGTGGTGGTGGCGAACCAGAGGGAATGTAGAGCAGTGAGGACAGAGATACAGGAGAGAATACATTGAGAAAGAGGTATGGTTAGTGCATAGCCTACAGTAATTTATTTTTAGAACATCCCTAGCTACTGTAGGATGAATATAGGGATAAGCATAATATTTCCCATATTATATACATTCTATCAAATATCGGAGGTAGTATTCAAATCATCAGGCTAGTATTCAAATTAGCCTATACTGCCTAACCCTATCAGTACCCTCTACTCATATTCTCAGCCTCCCCACTCCTTGCTATGCCTGTTGGATTCCATGCCCCACCTGACAAACTTATTTGCACTGCACTCCTTTTCCTTAAGCCTGCCCTCTCCAGGGGGGAACATCCATTTCTTCAGGTCTTGCCCTCCCAGTTTGCTCTGCTGGTCTATAAATAACCACCGCATGGATGAAACAGCCTTTTCAAAGAAAAATGTGTTAAGTATGAGAAGGTCATGATTCTCCTGTCTTCCCATACCAGTGAATGAATTTCTATCAAGGGTTACAGAGCTATAGATCAACAATTGTTTTTGTTTTGGGAGAAAGTCCAGAAAAGCAGTGAGGTCTTGGGACCCAAGAGTAGAAAAGAACAGTCACAAAGAAAAAGAGAATCAGAAAGACAGGCTAAGTAAGCAATTATCTTGCTAAGATGACCACTTTCCTTCCATTCTCCCAATTAAAGACCGGTTTCTCTCTCTCTGTCTCTGTCTGTGTGTGTGTGTGTGTGTGTCGGGGTGGGGCGTGGGGTTTTATGTAGGGGAATGGGGTGCGTATGAGCGTGTATGGTAACAGTGTAGCATGTAATAGGTAAGGCTGCAAGGCAGGTACTTTGATTCTCATTGAAGAGATTTGCAGGAATTTGAACACTAGATTGACCACAGAGCTTCAGACATTCTATTCCTTCCCAGTCATCATTCCTTCCTTCTCAGGGTCATCTGAGTTTTAGACTGGCCTTAACCCCAAACTCCCTTACTAGTTTTTGTTCATGCCAATGCCACTATAGCTTTCTTGGAGCTTTCACCTGACCCTTTTAGGTTTTTTTTCCAGGGTTCTCTGTTCCCTATAATCCTAGTATGTTTGTTGGGTACAGGATAATAATGGCGTTTTAAAAAATAATTTCAACTTTATTTTAGATTCAGCGAGTATACGTACTGGTTTGTTACTATATTTTGTGTTGCTGAGGTTTGGGGTACTACAGATGATCCTATCACTCAGGTAGTGAGCATAGTACCCAATAGGTAGTTTTTCAGCCCATTTCCCCTACCCCTGCCAGTAGTAGTTCCCAGTGTCTATTGTTTCCATCTTTATGTTCATTTGTACTAAATGTTTAGTTCCCACTTCTAAGCGAGAAGAGGCCTTATTTAGTTTTCTGTCTCTGCCTTAATTTGCTTAGGATAATAGCTGCCAGTTGCATCCATGCTGCTGCAAAGGACATGATCTTGTTCCTTTTTATGGCTGCAATCATAGTATTCCATGAGTATCTATATATCACATTTTCTTTATCCAATCCACTGTTGACAGGCATCTAGGTTAATTCCATGCATTTGCTATCATGAATAGAACTGTGATGAACATGAGTATATGAGTCTTTTGTGTGGAATGATTTTCCTTTGGGCATATACCTAGTAATGGGATTACTGGGTCAAATGGTAGTTCTCTTTTAAAAATTCATCCCTTCCTTACACTTTATACAAAAATTAACTCAAGATGGATTAAAGACTTAAACATAAGACCAAAAGCCATAAAAACCCTAGAAGAAAACCTAGGCAATACTATTCAGGACATAGGCATGGGCAAAGACTTCATTACTAAAACACCAAAAGCAATAGCAACAAAAGCCAAAATAGACAAATGGGATCTAATTCAACTAAGGAGCTTCTGCATAGCAAAATAATCTATCATCAGAGTGAACAGGCAATCTGCAGAATGGGAGAAAATTTTTGCAATCTATCCTTTTGACAAAGGGCTAATATCCACAATCTACAAAGAACTTAAATTTACAAGAAAAAACAAACAACCTCACCAACAAGTGGGCAAAGGATATGAACAGACACTTCTCAGAAGACATTTATGCAGCCAACAGACACAAGAAAAAATGCTCATCATCACTAGTCATCAGAGAAATGCAAATCAAAATCACAATGAGATACCATCTCACAACAGTTAGAATGGTGATCATTAAAAAGTCAGGAAACAACAGATGCTAGAGAGGATGTGGAGAAATAGGAACACTTTTACACTGTTGGTGGGAGTGTCAATTAGTTCAACCATTGTGGAAGACAGTATGGCAATTCCTCAAGGATCTAGAACTAGAAATACCATTTGACCCAGCAATCCCATTACTGGATATATACCCAAAGGATTATAAATCATGCTACTATAAAGACACTTGCACACGTATGTCTATTGCAGCACTGTTCACAATAGCAAAGACTTGGAACCAACCCAAATGCCCATCAGTGATAGACTGGATAAAGAAAATGTGACACATATATACATGGAATACTATGTAACCATAAAAAAGGATGAGTTCATGTCCTTTGGGACATGGATGAAGCTAGAAACCATCATTCTCAGCAAACTTACACAAGAACAGAAAACCAAGCACCACATGTTCTCACTTGTAAGTGGGAGTTGAACAATGAGAACACATGGACACGGGAAGGGGAACATCACACACCAGGGCCTGTTGGGGAGTGGGGTCTAGGGGAGGGATAGCATTAGGAGAAATACCTAATGTAGATGACAGGCTGATGGGTGCAGAAAACCACCATGGCACATGTATACCTATGTAACAAACTTCCATATTCTGCACATGTACCACAGAACTTCAAGTATAATAATTAAAGAAAAAGTTCTTTGAGGGAATCTCCAAACTGCTTTTCACAGTGACTGAACTAATTTACATTTCCATCAACAATGTATAAGCATTTCCTTTTCTCTGCAGCCTTGCCAGCATCTGTTACTTTTTGACTTTTTAATAATAGCCATTCTGACTGGTTTGAGATGGTATCTCATTGTGATTTTAATTGGCATTTCTCTGATGATTAGTGATGTGAAACATTTTTTCATTTGTTTGTTGCCCACGTGTATGTCTTATTTTGAGAAGGGTCTGTTCATGTATTTTGCCCTTTTTAAAATGGGATTATTTGTTTTTGCTTGCTGATTTATTTAAGTTCCTTCTAGATTCTGAAAATTAAACCTTTGTTGGATGCATAGTTTGCAAATATTTTCTCCCATTCTGTAAGTCGTTTGTTTACTCTCTTGATGCTTGATTTTGCTGTGGAGAAGCTCTTTTGCCTAATTAGGTCCCATTTGTCAATTTTTGTTTTTGTTGCAATTGCTTTTGGGGACTTAGCCATAAATTATTTGCCAGGGCCAATGTTGAGATGAGTATTTCCTAGGTTTTCTTCTAGGAATTTTTTTTTAATTTTTTTTTTTTTAGATGGAGTCTTGCTCTGTTGCCCAAGCTGGGGTGCAGTGGTGCAATCTCAGCTCACTGTAACCTCTGCCTCCCGCGTTCAAGCAATTCTCTTGCCTCAGCCTCCTGAGTAGCTGGGACTACAGGTTCATGCCACCACCCCCGGCTAATTTTTTGTATTTTTAGTAGAGACGGGGTTTCACCACGTTAGCCAGGATGGTCTCAATCTCCTGACCTCGTGATCCACCCGCCTCGGCCTCCTGAAGTGCTGGGATTACAGGCATGAGCCACTGTACCCGGCTGCTCTTCTAGGATTTTCGTAGTTTGAGGTTTAAATTAATCCATCTTGAGTTAATTTTTGTATATGGTAAAATATGAAGGTTCAGTTTCATTCTTGTGTATATGGCTAGCCTGCCATCCTAGTACCATTTATTGAATAGAGAGTTCTTTCCCATTGCTTATTTTTGTCAACTTTGTTAAAGATCAGATAATTGTAGATGTGTGACTTTATTTCTGGGTTCTCTGTTCTGTTCTATTTATCCAGTGATAGACTGGATAAAGAAAATGTGGCACATACACACCATGGAATACTACGCAGCCATAAAAAAGGATGAGTTCATGTCCTTTGCAGGGACATGGATGAAGCTGGAAACCATCATTCTCAGCAAACTTACACAAGAGCAGAAAACCAAGCACCACATGTTCTCACTCACAAGTGGGAGCTGAACAACAAGAACACATGGACATGGGAAAGGGAACATCACACACCGGGGCCTGTTGGTGTCTATGTGTCTATATTTATGCCAGTACCATTCTGTTTTAGTTGCTGGAGCCTTATAGTATAGTTTGAAGTTGAGTAATGTGACGCCTGCACCTTTCTTTTTTTGAACTGTAGATTGATTTTGCTATTCGGGCTCTTTTTTGGTTCCATATAAATTTTAGAATACTTTTTTCTAATTAGGTAAAAAATGATGTTGGTAGTTTGATAGTAATAGTGTTGAATCTGTACATTTCTTTGTGCAATATGGCCATTTTAATGATACCGTTTCTCAAAATAATAAGAGCCGTCTATGACAAACCCATACCCAACATTGTACTGAAGAGGCAAAAGCTGGAACGATTCCCTTTGCAAACTGGAACAAAGCAAGGACACTCTCACCACTCCTATTCAACATAGTATTGGAAGTCCTCGCCAGAACATCAGGCGAGAGAAATAAATAAAAGGCATCCAAATAGGGAAAAAAAGCAAACTATCTCTCTACTGACAATGATTCCATACCTAGAAAACTCTAAAGACGCCACAAAAAGGCTCCTAGAACTGACAAATGACTTCAGTAGATTCAGGATTCAAAAATCAATGTACAAAAATCAGTAGCATTTCTATACACCCGTAACATTCTATCTGAGCGTCAAGTTAAGAACACAATCCTATTTACAATAGCCACACACACAAAATGAAATATCTAGGAATGCAACCAGCCAAGAAGGTGATAAGTACAAAACACTGCTGAAAGAAACCAGAGATGACACAAATGAAAAAAACACCTCACACTCATGGACAGGATAATTATTGTAATGCTTTTGATAGCCCAATTTCTGGCTTCTATGTGATGCTGACAATTCTGGCACTTTGTCTGGTATTTCTATCTGAAGCTTTAGACCCCTGACCCATTAACTTTTTCACGTGCATAGTTAGAAAATGAATTTTCTTCTCATTGTATCCCTGGGACAGTATAATTTTATAGATCAATTTTAAACACTTCTTTGAATAGTTCTGCTCTAGAGATTAGTTTATAAAATACAATTCAGTAAAAAAAATATATACAGTTCAGCCACCATCAAATTAGAAAACCTTGGAGTGTCAAATACTCCCACCCATTAAAGCAATTTCCATCAATATCAAGTCCTGTTTGTCTGATGCTGTCCAATTAAGAACAATGTGAAGCAAGAAATGTCTAGAGATGCTGATTCTCATTTTCTGTTTCCTTCCTTTTTTTTAATTCCCATTTTCATTAGTAACAAAGGTCAGTGCTCATTTCATCTAATTCCCCTTCTATGGATCTGAAACCTAATGTTAACATGCAATTGAGCAATTGAGTTATACAAATGTAGTTCCTTGGCCATAAAAATTTAAAATGATCGATGGTGGATTTCCCATTAATTTTTAAAGTGCTTTGGTTGCTCTACATTAATATTTATGTCAAGTCATTTTTTGAAACAGACATATCTCTAATTTTGCAGTGATTCTTTAATTTGTTGATCAGCTGATCTGTTGATTCACTAGGTAGAAATTTACTAGGTAGAGCAGAGGTGTTTTGTAATAAATACCTATAAATTTTATTTCATATTGCTATTCAAAAGGTCAATTCTGTTTCTTTTTCTGAATCCAACCAGATAAAGATCTATATTCAGAGGTGTTAGCAAAGTCCCCTGAATATCCAGAGGAGTGAAATTATGAGAAGCCACCTTAAAAAGCACACAGGTGCCATCCTAAGGAAAAAAGTTCACCCAAAACAACCATACTACAAAACTGTACAGTCTAATATCAAAAAATTGAGAACAAAACAGCAGGAATCTGGTCAGACTGTGGATAACTGTTTCTTATTTAAATGTACCTGGGTTCAGAAAAATCCTAACAATATCCAGATATTAGCAATAGATAATATGGGGGTGACAATAGCCAAGCCACTGGGTTTTTACTGGAAGTGTTCTCAGGAGCCTTGGTCCAATCTCCTCATTTCCCACATGTGGAAGCTGAGGCTGGTGAGCTAAAGGTCATGCAGGTACTAACTCCAGATCCAGGTGAAAGCATGGTGGAGGATAAAGGGCCAGTTCCAGTATCAAAGTTCAAATCCTGGTTTACTGCTTATTGGTTGTATAATGTTTGGTAAATTCCTTGACCTCCTAGAACATGCTCTTTTGGATTAAAACAAGAAACATGTAAAGCATCTGGCACATAGGAGGTACTAAAATAAGCTTAATAAATGTTTTTTTCATTTTCCCTTCTGTGCTAGGATGCCATAAAAATAAAGAACATAACTATTTTCTTAGAGGTCAAAACCTTATGTTTCTGTGTTTGTTTGTTTTTTGAGACTGTCTCTTTTTGTCACCCAGGCTGGAGTACGGTGGCACAATCTCAGCTCACTGCAACCTCTACTTTCCAGGTTCAAGTGATTCTCCCACCTCAGACTCCCAAGGAGCTGGGATTATAGGTATGCACCACCACACCCAGCTAATTTTTGTATTTTTAGTAGAGACAGAGTTTTACCATTTTGGCAAGGCTGGACTGAAACTCCTGACCTCAAGTGATCTGCCCACCTAGGCCTCTCAAAGTGTTGGGATTACAGGTGTGAACCTCGGTGCCCAGCTTCAACTTTCAGTCTCTATCCTATTTGTTTAAAGAGGCTGGATTGAGCATAGACATGATAAGAATATCTACATTAGATTAATTGTTCAAGCAATTATTTTCCCAGAAATTGTGCTATTAAATCTCAAACCTGCCAGGAGAAGAGTATGGTATTACTTCCCATAAGGGAAGATGTGAACAGACATCTCTTCTCCTAGTCCCTCTAATACCCTTGAGATAAAACGTGATTGATAAATTAAAGGGGCAGCACATAGAGGGGCTAGACTAGACGTTGCAAGCATTTGGGGAATCTCTGATTAGGACGCTTTAAGTTCCTGGTGGCTGTATGTTGCTGGGTTGGAATGGAAAAGCTGAGTGTGATATTGTCAACTTTCATGAGAAAAGACAGGACTAGAGAATCTGGAGAAGTACACATCTTGAAAGAACACACTTTAAGTAGGGTTGAGAGCCTAGCTCTGAGATGAGAGAGAGGAAACAATGGGTTCTTAGGGGAGAGCCCAAGAGATAGCAAAGGGATTGCAGAAACAGCAGCGTAGATTTAAAGCCCCAAGAGTAGCATGAAGTCAAACAGGAAAGAAACTTTTTCCTTGAATAATCAAAAGGGGATTGAAGAAAATAGCTCAGGATAGAACTAGAAGGTAGCAGTTCCTTAAATTCAGTAACCAGTTGTTATTCATCATTGTATCTTCAACCCTGGCACAAAAGAGCTTTCAATAAGTGTTTACTGAATTAACAAATGGAAAAATAGTTCGGAAGCCCAGGGCCTGGGGACTGTGTATGTATGTGTGCAGGGAGAGAAAGTAAGCAATGTTTAGAAATCTAGAAAGATCCTATTACCTAGACCAAACCAAGCAACCAAGCAAACGTGTTTGCCAAAAATATGCTCTTATCCTACAAGAAATATGGTTGGACAATTGACCCATGTATGTGCTGGGCTTCAGGGAATAAGGTGCCCGTTTCCACTCTGATCAGCCAGATTTATCCCCAGCCTTTGACAAGTCTAGAAACTGTACCCTGTTCCTGACACCCCCATTGTACCCATGACTCAGCATTTTATGGGAAATGGGAAGGGCTTCAAACCAGAGCTGATCCTTCTGGGATTCAGCAGATTGTTCTATCTAGTCCTGTCTGACTCCAGGATCCTCCCCTGCAGTATACCTTGAACACCTGTGAGACAGACATAGAAGCCTTGGGAAAAGCAGCCATGGATACCAGCCTTTGGTTCAGGAACTGTTCCGTATTCACCCCCCTTAATCAATACCCTGCTGGTCTATACCAACACTCTATTCATGGGCTTTCCTCTAGCTTCCATCCCCTTTTCCATCGAAGCTGTTAAATTTGACAGCCAGCTTTGCAACTGACTAATCAGCTCAGATGCTGGCCTCATCTGGACCATTGAAATGTCCTCGTTGGTTTTTGTGCTAAAATGTTGCATTACATCTTTCTATTTCCTTCCCCACCAACACGGACAATAACTTAGCTAGCTCCTCTGAGCTCATGACAATGTAATAAGTAAACTAGGCAAAGGACTCCAAGAAAAGCAGGTGCCCAGCTCAGAGTTTTACACTTGTATTCTGTGTCCCCAAATATTCATATAGACTACACGTTTTAAAAATTCAAACAAGAAATGGGGAAAGGATTCCCTATTTAATAAATGGTGCTGGGAAAACTGGCTAGCCATATGTAGAAAGCTGAAACTGGATTCCTTCCTTACACCTTATATGAAAATTAATTCAAGATGGATTAGAGACTTAAATGTTAGACCTAAAACCATAAAATCCCTAGAAGAAAACCTAGGCAGTACCGTTCAGGACATAGGCATGGGCAAGGACTTCATGTCTAAAACACCAAAAGCAATGGCAACAAAAGCCAAAATTGACAAATGGGATCTAATTAAACCAAAGAGCTTCAGCACAGCAAAAGAAACTACCATCAGAGTGAACAGGTAACCTACAGAATGGAAGAAAATGTTTGCAATCTACTCATCTGACAAAGAGCTAATTATCCAGAACCTACAAAGAACTTAAATTTACAAGAAAAAAAACGAACAACCCCATCAAAAAGTGGGCAAAGGATATGAACAGACACTTCTCAAAAGAAGACATTTATGCAGCCAACAAACACATGAAATAATGCTCATCATCATGGCCAGAGAAACGCAAATCAAAACCACAATGAGATACCATCTCACAACAGTTAGAATGGTGATCATTAAAAAGTCAGGAAACAACACGTGCTGGAGAGGATGTGGAGAAATAGGAACACTTTTACACTGTTAGTGGGACTATAAACTAGTTCAACCACTGTGGAAGACATTGTGGCCATTCCTCAAGGATCTAGAACTAGAAATACCATTTGACCCAGCCATCCCATTACTGGGTATATACCCAAAGGATTATAAATCATGCTGCTATAAAGACACATGCATACATATGTTGTTGCAGCACTATTCACAACAGCAAAGACTTGGAACCAACCCAAATGTCCATCAATGACAGACTGGATTAAGAAAACGTGGCACATATACACCATGGAATACTATGCAGTCATAAAAAAGGATGAGCTCATGTCCTTTGTAGGGACATGGATGCAGCTGGAAACTATCATTCTGAGCAAACTATCGTAAGAACAGAAAACCAAACACCACATGTTCTCACTCATAGGTGGGAAATGAACAATGAGAACACTTGGACACAAGAAGGGGAACATCACACACCAGGGCCTGTCGTGGGGTGGGGGGACGGGGGAATAGCATTAAGAGATATACCTAATGTAAATGACGAGTTAATGGGTGCAGCACACCAACATGGCACATGTATACATATGTAACAAACCTGTACATTGTGCACATGTACCCTAGAACTTAAAGTATAATAAAAAATAAATTTTAAAGATCATATAGATTTCCATTCTTTACACAATTATATAGATTACCATCACCTAAAGTTTCTACTCAAATGCCACCTCCTCACAAAGGCCTTCCTTGGCAGCCTTTTAAAAAATTGCACACCCTTCCTTCACACCCAATTTTTCTTTTTTCTTTTTTTTTTTTTTGCTGATTCATTTTCTTCACATCACTTATCCTGAGTTTGAAATACATGACATATGTGTGTGTTTCCCTGTTTCTTGTTTATCGTAAGACTAGAAAGTGAGTTCTTTGAGAACAGCTACTTTGTCCGTTTGATTTATCATATCCCTGGCACCTGGAACAATATGTCACAAAATAAGTATCAATTAACTATTTGTTCAGTAAATGAATGAACAAAGCTCAAGTCCATATAGAAGTGATGATTATGCCATTGGAGCCATCAGATAGTGAGGTCACAGACTTGATTTGATGATGTCCTCAGGAGACCGAGTGGCTGCACCACTTGAGGACAGTTAATAAACTCAATCATAAATAAGGATACAGTAGGCTATTTTAAATTATTCTTATAAATATTAGAAAGTATTCTATAGCCTATTTCCTAACTTACCCTTCTTTAGTGGAGAAACCCTGGTGACAAAAGTAATTAAATCAGCCTTTTTCTTACTTTCCTGGCATAAATCATCATTTGTTATAGGCATGTAGAAACCTGGGTGCTTTCCAGGGTGTATTAAATGTTATTGAGTCATCTGTTTGAATGAATAACAATAAACATATACACTTGTATGGAATATCAAGATGTATAGTTTCTTGGAGTTGATATTGATTTCCTCTTTACTTGAATCAAATGTTATTTCTTTGGTCAGTATATTTTGAGAGTTGTTTTACTGGTCACTGACATCTGTCTTCATTGAGAGTCTAAACTAAGAACTGTATGTATGTATCTGTATTCCTATGGCTCCTGGATGCTATAGGGGAATACATCCCATCAGGTGGATATCCCTACCCTGGAGAAAAACCCCGACCTGACATGCCACATGGGAAGGCTCATGCAGGCCTATATTCAGATGCATAAACCCTTCTTCTTTGTGGGCATTAACCTCTTTACATGAACTGTCTTCATCTGCCCTACAAAACCCCATTAATTCAGTTAATCATTCTAACTGAAGAACGGCAGCCAAATAACATATAATAAAAATTGTGTGTGTTATGGCTAAAGGCACAACATGAGGTAAGTTTTCCAGCATGGGAAAACAACTCACAAATCTGTATCAGGCCTCTTAACGTACATCTTTTGTGGGGGGAAAAAAAAAATCTGTGATTGAATTAAGATATATATAAATTTAAAGTGTCAGATCCTAATGAAGGCTAAATTCAGTTCTGTTTTAGCAGTTCAGTCTCATTTATTCACCGTAACTTCTGAGTTGAAACAACCAACCAATTATAGCCATCAGAAATAAACATGAAATTAACTGGACACTGCCCCATGAAAAACAGAAGAGGTTCTTCAATGGAGAATGATGTTCTTAGTTATTCCACACATTAGCAGCAGAACCATCTCATCCAGGATTCTGGAAGATACAGACGGCAAGGGAAAAATAACAACCTTCCAGAAGGGAACCTGACAATTTCTGGCAAAAATACAGAATAGGTTCAAGGATTTTGAAGGAAGCTCTCCTGTTCTCTTTCTTTGATCCATGCCTCTCAGGCCTTGGTAGAGAAATTTTTTTAACAACATTTTATTTAACCCCAATACTCCTGAATATTATCATGTTAACATACAGTCAATACAAATAGATGTTTTACATATTTTCCCTTTTCTCATACTGTGTTTTGAAAATCCAGTGTGCAAAAATTTCCAAGGAACAAAACAAACAACCCTATCAAAAAGTGGTCAAAGGACATGAACAGACACTTCTCAAAAAAAGGCATACATGCGGCCAACAATGAAATGAAAAAAAGGCTCAGCATCCCTGATCATTATAGAGAGAATTTTCCTTGTAAAGGCTCATTTGCTCTGGAGAAGAGACTTTACAATACTTTACTATGTGATTGGTTTAGGGAGGTCATTCTGGGAGGCCTGGGATTCATAAAAAAATTATCTGGAAGTACATATCTAAATTATACATTGACAGAAATATTTGAGTACAGAAAAGTTAATAAATTATAAGTCTCCTGCAGTGTTGCATTTGCTGTTGGAATGTGCAGAGGCAGGAAGACGCTTGGTTTTATTGGCGGTAAGAAGGAGTTTAAAATGTGTAAAAGTGGCTGCCTTTCTCTGATCCCACAGGGGGACTTTGTCCCTAAGAGCTAGAGGGTCACTTATCCCAGATTCTATACAAGAGGATGTTCTGTCCTGAAGCGGGGGGCCCTTCAAGACAGGTCTGTGCTCCAAGGGTGGTCACTGAGAGGCACTTCCACTGCCAGGACCACTATCTCCCCATTTGAACAAGGGAAATGTGGGATCTGGAGAGACATCTGCTGTGGGAACCTGAGTTCCCCGTGCTCTACATGCTGGGCTGCCACCACCATGGAGGTAGAGACGTGTGATGTTGTTTTGTGCTAAGACCCTCCACATCACTGTTAAAGGGTCTGGGACTCATGAAGGGATGATGTGAGTTTCCCCTCACTGTATGAATCTGGAGTAGGTGCTCCTTCCAGATCTTCTTTTGCTGCCATTGTACCCACCCAACTCTGACTTCTGGAGACCTCTGAAAGATCCTCCTCCCTCAGGGTTAGGGGACTAATTTAGTGATATCAAAACCTGGCCCGCTTGCCTTAAGGTGGGACAACACACCCCAGAACCATCAGGGATAAGGCCAGGGCTCAATTTGACCTGATTCTACAGCTTTACTAGGCTCTTACCCCTTCCAGATCCCATTTTCTCCCTCCGTTGGGTGCTTCCCAAAGAGCACTTTGTCCGAGAGCCTGTCTGTAGAGAATCTGATCTACAACAGTGCCAGGACAGGCAAGTGTAGAATGACAGGGTTCAACTGAGAGGTTAAATGTGCCAGCATCATTCTCTTTGGAAGAATCCCTAGAACAGACCTGGTGTGAAAAAAACACCAAGTTGACTGCACAATTTCCCTAGTCAAATCTAGCCCCTGAGACTCGACCTCACCAGAGCCCCAGTAAACAATGGCACTGGGATCTGTACTCCCACCTCTGCCTCCAACTCTTCTCAAAGGAGTAAGTCACAATCAGTCGGTTTAAAACATCAAAAACAAGAATTTTAGATGTTCCTCTGTCCTCCTGCCACATCTAAGAAGCTCCAAATGGCATAGAAGTATAGAAATCAGTTAAAAAGATATGCTTCTTATCCTATAGGCAATTAAAGCAACAAAAGATAACATTCACAGTGATATTACATATTCTTCTTTTAGAACACAGAATCAGTGTAAACTCTAAAATCTGCTGTGGGATGAAAGGGATGAACCTGAAATTCCTAATTATACTTGTGTGGGAGTGTGTAGGCTGGTCCCTACAGCTGTGTGCAGAAGCAGAGTGATACAGGGGTTGGAGGATGGGTGTGGTCAGGGCCCTCTGTGAAATGTCCCAACAGCCCTCCGTGCTGCTCCTTTCCAGGCCTGCATACTCTTGCAAACATCGAATTAACTATTTGAACTGCTCTGTCTACTTCCTTTCCTGGCCATAAGTTCCATGCCCATAAGATACATGTTATCTGTTCATTAAAACCTATTTTACCTCCTCACCCCAAATAGTATGACTCATCAATAGTAAACAGCTCCCATCTTTGGACTTGGCAGACCAAGCTCTACTGCTAACAGCTGTGTGACCTTGAGTGAGTTATTTAACCTCTCTGAGCCTTTGTTTCCAAATAAAATGAGGATTATAATGGCATCTATTTATTTTGACAATTAAGTGAACTAAAGCCCATGAGAGCCTTAGCACAGTGTCTGCCATATTATATGCACTCAATAAGCGGTAGTTATTATGATAATCTGTTATTATACTGTTATATCAAGGCTTTATTATTTACAGCACTGAACAAAGGAATATAAAGCTTGAGTTCTTGCTTACAACCACAGAATCACATGTCTATGTGAATATTCTTGCCCACACCCCCGCTTACCTCTTCTTTCCCCTTCAATCATGCTTTTACTGCATCAGACCAGAATCTTCCCACTTAATTTGGATGATTAATTTTTTCTTTCCAAATATAACACTTACTTCTCCAGGGCACTCACCACTAAATAACAAGATTTATGGGTGTTATCTGAGTGGGCAGCTCTCAGTGCAATATACGAGAGCACATTAGTACACCCAGTGGCCTCAAGGCTGTCCAAGCCTGTGATTTACAAGGTGCAGTGTGAAAGGTAGGGACTGCAGCTCTGAGCTGGACACAGAGCTTGGAGCAGAGCCTGGATCTCCCACCAGATCAAACCAGCTTGTGCCTCTGAGCGGCATCCCCTCTCTCCTCCCGACCATGTCCATTCATCTGCCAACTGAGCCTCTGCAGCTCTCCCTCGTGCTGAGGGGGCAACCACTTAAGGCCTGAGACTGCGATGAGATTGGCAGATGCAGTAACTCCCTGCTCACCTGTAACACACTTGAACATGTTTAATACCAGCAGCCTCGGAGTGAGCATGTTCCTCTCTAGACCCTGCTCACCAAGCCCAATTGCAGTATTTTCTGTTATGAGCTTGCTGCACTGAAGCCTCCATTGTACTTTACATTATTGACGAAGATTTTCTAAGATTAATATTGAGCTAGAGGTCTGCTATCAACTTGGTGCCACAAGAATACAAAGCAGAGAATTTCTAGGCTGATTTGATTATTAGTGGCCTGAAAACATATGTAATTGAGTATATTTATGTTGCATATGTATGGGAATTATATAGCCATTAATCCTACATTATTCAGGATATGTTTTCTGAGGCAGAACTTCTTTATCACGTCTCTGATTGCAAATGTGCTATGCTACCACTGCAAACGATTACTGGGGGATGAATATAACTATGTCATTGTACAAAGCATAGACATCACTTCTTAGGTTATTGCGTTCTTCAACAAAGTTTTTGAGAATGTCATGGCCTTTGGAATTTACACCTTCTTAACTACAAAGTCATATATGTCAATCATTAGATAAGTTTTATTTTCATTTAGTACCTCCTGTTTGGAAAACTCTTCCACAAATCAGCTTATATTTTATTATCATAACTTGAATGACTGAATGGAAACATTAGGAAAGAGAGGGATGCCTTTCCTCGATGGGATTGGAGACTATTATTCTAAGTGAAGTATTTCAGGAATAGAAAACCAGACATTGTATGTTCTCACTCCTAAGTGGGAGCTAAGCTATGAGGATACAAAGGCATAAGAATGATACAATGGACTTTGGAGACTCTGAGGGGGAAAGGGGTGAAGGATAGAGGATTACAAATTGGGTTTGGTATATACTACTTGGGTGATGGGTGCCACAAAATCTCACAAATCGCCACTGAAGAACTCACTCATGTAATTACATACCACCTGTTCCCCAAAAACCTATGGGAATTAAAAAAAAAAACTCAAAAAAAAAGACAGGTTAACCTCCAAGAATACTGGCTACATGCATGGAAGCCTTTAAAATTTATGACATAAAATAATAATTACATATATTTGTGGAGTACAACATGATGTTTTAATACAGGTATAAATTGCGCAATGATCAAATCAGAGAAATTACCATGTTTGTCACCTTATCATTTCTTTGTGATGAGAATACTCTTCTAGCTATTTTGAAATATGTAATACATTACTGTTAACTCTATTCTAGTCATCCTACTATGCAGTAGACCACCAGAACTTACTCCTCCTATCTAACTAACTTTGTACCAATTGACTAACCTCACCATCCCTCCCTCACCTACCATTCCCATCCTCTGTTAACTACTATTCTATTCTCTACTTTTACAAAACAATTTAGATTCCACACATTAGCGACATCATGCAGTATTTCTCTTTCTGTGTCTGGCTTATTTCACTTAATGTCCTCCAGGTTCATTCATGTTACTGCAAATGACAGGACTTTATTATTTTCTGGCCAGGTAGCATTCCATTATGTATACATACCTTTTATTTATCCATTCATCTGCCGATGGGCACTTAGGTTGATTTCACATTTTGTCTATTGCAAATAGGGCTCCAATAAATATAGGAGTGCAGATATATATTTGACATACTGACTTCATCAGGGAACTGCAAATCAAAACTACAATAAGGTATCACCTCACTCTAATCAGGATGCCTACTATCAAAAAATCAAAAGTAACAAGTGTTGGTGAGGATGTAGAGAAAAGAGAAACCTTACACATTGCTGGTAGGAATGTAAATTACTACAGCCATTGTGGAAAACAGTATGGTGGTCCTTCAAAAAATCAAAAATAGAACTACCATATGATCTAACATTCCCACTGCTGTGTATATAGTCAAAAGTATGGAGGCTTGATGAGAAAATTCAAAACTGGGGTATTGTCCTCATTTTCACACATGGATAAAGTGCAAGTAAAGAAGTTTTCATGGTCTTAAATAGAGCAGTTAAATTCCATTACTTTTTACCATCCTAAACTGTTTGATTTTTGTCACTAGCTCTCCATCCAAATTATTCCCAGCAGTCCCCAGAGTAGCCTTTTTCAAAAACATTTCTGCAAAACACTAGTCTAAAATATACCCTTACTCCTTCCTCAGCCAAATACTCTAAATAAAAAGCACTCCTTAGTCAAAGATGATTTGGGAATACCCTATTTTATATGCTGTATTTGGATATTTATAATGCATAACATAGACTGTGAAGTAAGTCCTTGAGTGAAGAGACTCATTTAATTTTGGATTGTCCAAATTTATTTGATAAGGAATCTTTCATTGAGTTACACTTATAACGTATTATAAAACCAACTTTAGATAAAGTTCTATTAGGACATATGCTTATCATTTACTTTTATGTGAAATAATCATCTCTCTTCTCAGCATTCACAGGAAACACAAAGAGTGGCTGAACTAAGCGATATCAACAAGTGAACACTTAATCTTTCTTTGACAAAGGGATAAAGAAAAGTTGGTCTTTTTTTAATTCAGTATTTTGTGATGAAGGTAAAGTGTCTACATCCACATTGCCTGCACAGACTGCAGGAACCATCTGCTGAGCTTGGTGGCAGCCCCTCCCATCCTCACACTTCCTTTCCCAAGCAATGTGTGGTCCAGGTTATGACTTCTTGGAGCATGTCTACAGTTACCATAGCTACTCCTAAGCAGGTACTGCCTGAATGCACCTGGTGCTGCTCTACAGCTCCACAGCCAGCCCTATAGATCACAAATGTCTCAGATGGCTCTCCCCTTCCAGTGATATAATTGGATCCATTGCTCATCTGTCATGCCCAAAGTAGAAACAGACAACAGGCCATCTGTTCCACCTCTCTGAGTTCTTTTCCTCAGCATGAGGCCCCATCTCTGCTGTTCATTGTTACTATAGTAAGGTGCACCCATGGTAACGATGAACTGTGTGGCCTTGGAGCTGCCGACTTAGCTGCCTAAGTTACACTGACTCAGTGTCAACTCCTTCATTAGTTACAGGGGCTGCTTACCAACCTCTGAGAATAAAAAACAAATGCAAATGCTTTGTATTTCCTGGTGATGCTTTCTTGGGCTCGTTTAATACATTTTATGGCCCATGTGTCTTCTGCAAATGGTTAGGTCTGTTTTGACCAAGTGTGAAGAATAATTAAGATCATTCCAAGTTAAATGAAGTGTTCAAATACATTGGAAGAGGACTTCAAATGCTGTAAATGTCTCATTACCTCTGACAGTGTAATAGGGTATGTTTTAGCTCTGTTGAGTTCCACTAAAATGCCTATGCTGGGGCTTTGCCTTACACACCGTTTCCACTTATCTGTGTGTCAATAACTGTCCCCTAACCACCACCTGTGCTCCAGGTGTTATAAAACTATACCAGGCTAATGAGAAAGAAACTGATGCTTGGATGGAGCTCAGCAAAGTCTTGAAGAACCTTCTGCCAAACTCACCCATGGGGCAATAGTGAGGTGTTGGCAGCTGTTGAGAATAGACTTACCTCCCACAGCAGCAAGATAAAAAGCAAATGTGTCTCTTTCACCCAAGAATATATGAAATCATCCTTCAAATGGTAACAGGTGGAAGTGGTAGCAGGCAGGTGTGGATGAGCTCCCTTCCTCCTTCTCCCTCTGAGGATCTCAGTGGTTCCTAAGCCCAGAAACATCCCTCTCCACAAAGCTGAAACCAATGGATTCTTAATTGAAAAGAACCACCACTCCCCCAAGGAGTCCTAAATTTATATATAAGCTAATAGCTAATAAGCACTTACTATTTTTCCAGGCACTATGTTAACGCCTCACATATGTTGAAATTTGTCTAAGCAATAATTCCTTCGAGTAGTTTCTATTATCCTGTTTTACATTTAAGAAAATTAAGGCTTAGAGAATCTTGGTCACACACAAACCATACACCCTTGATAAAGCAGGAATTCGAAACCATGTCTGCGTGACTCCACATAAACTCTGTCATGCAGCATGTTCCTATACTTCCCGTTCCCCTAGTCTACGTATTTCCAGATACCCGTTAGTCGCCATGCCCAACAATTGTGTGTTTTATTTACCACAGTATTTCCTGTTATTCCCCCTGTTTTGGTGGCTTCCCATCCTCTCCAACAGATATTTTTGCAGCCTCAGCCCTTCCTGTCTGCTACAACCTGCTCTTGTCAACCAGACTACATCCAGTCAAACCCCCGGGTATGACACTCCAATCCAAAAAGATATGCTTAGGATAGAAAAATTATGATGCATAAAAAGCTGTCCACCATGCTTCACTGCCCATGAGAATGACTAGTAACACTTTTATATAACACTTTACAGATAGCAATGCAATTTAACATTACCTTATTTAATATGAAAAAATAGTTCAAATTTCAAATAACAAAATGATTCTCTGCAAGTAAGCCCGTCCATGTACAAACTGACACTTGAGACATTCTCCAGTCAAGGAGAGAAATGTTTAAGCCAACAATAAAATGCATTTAAATAAATTCATAAAAGTCATTTGTGTTTCTTTCTTCCTTTAATTCAAAATTCACCTTTGCACTTTCACAAACCTGGTTTATTTGTATTTCACAAGTCTACTGTTTTGTAACCTAGAACAAGCCTCCATTAACTTATTTTTGTTGAACAGAAAAGGCAGTAGTTTAACAGATAAGAAAATAATTACTGTGTTGGTTCGTTTTCATACTGCTATAAAGAACTACCCGAGGCTGGGAAATTTATAAAGGAAAGAGGTTTGACTCACAGGTCAGCATGGCTGGGGAGGCCTCAGCAAACTTACAATCGTGACGGAAGGCAAAGGGAAAGCAAAGCACCTTCTTCACAAGGCAGCAGGAATGAAGACCGCTGAGTAAAGGGGGGAAAAGCCCCTTATAAAGCCATTGGATCTCACGAGAACTCACTCATTATCACAAGAACAGCACGGGGAAACCACCACCATGAATCAATTATCTCCACCTGGTCTCTCCCTTGACACGTGGGGATTGTGGAAATTATAATTCAAGATGAGATTTAGGTGGGGACACAAAGCTTAACCATATCAATTACCGTGGGTTAAAGGTATGATTTTAGGCCCATATTTTGCAGATATGCTGTTATTCTTTCCTAGAGAGGACATTAACCTCCAAATAACCTTCAGCTACATTACTAGTAAACTATGCATACTGACTGTTAATCTATGTAAAAATTAATATATACCTGAATGTCCTTTGTCAAATCCCAGGCCATTCTGGCTTGGCCCAAGACCACCCTCAGGTTGAATGATTTGTTATAAACACTCACAGAACTCAGAAAAACAGTTTTACTCATGTTTATGGTTTATTACAGTGAAATTATACAGATAAAAATCAGCAAAGGCGAAAGACACATAGGACAGATTCCAGGAGAAGCAAGACATGAGTTTCCAGGTGGCTTCTAGTGGAGTCATCAGGTAGCACTTAATTCTTTCAGAAATGGTGTGTAAGAACACATACGAAATATTGCTAGCTGGGGAAGCTCACCTACGCCTTGGTGATGGGGGATTTTATTTTGAACCAGTCACATAGGTAAGGAGTTCCCACAGTCTGACCTTAACAACTCAGTCTCCAGCACCCACAGAGGTCAGCCTGGCTCAGTGTATTAGTCTGTTCTCACACTGCCATAAAGGACTACCTGAGACTGGTTAATTTATAAAGAAAAGAGGTTTAACTGGCTTATCGTTCTGCAGGCTGTACAGGAAGAACAGCTGGGAAGGCTTCAGGAAACTTAACAATCATGGCAGAAAGTAAAGGAGAGGACAGCACATCCTACATGGCCGGAGCAACAGGAAGAGAGAGAAAGCAAAGGGGAAGGTGATACATACTTTAGAATGACTAGATCTCATGAGAACTCTATCACAAGGCAACATTTAAGGGATAGTGCTAAACCAATAGAAACCCCACCCCCATGATCAAATCACCTCCCACCAGGCCCCACCTCCAACACTCAGGATTACAATTCAACATGAGATTTGGGTGGGGACACAGAGCCAAACCATATCACTCAGGAACCCAGGGAAACAAAGGCCAGCATTCATAATAAATCACATTGTTAACATAAACTATTGTTACAAACATAAAGGTATTCATCATAAATCACATTGATAACATAAACACACTATTATGTGGCCCAAGATCTCAGGTTGACAAAGGTACTCTTATTAGGCAGGATAGTCAAGGGCTTACAGGTTATCTTTCAGGGACTGGTTAATGGCCAGCCTATTCTTTGCAATGTGCAGGGATTGAGTAACCTCAAGTTAACCCCATACTACACTGAGACCTACTGAATATTTATTTTTGAATATTGGCTTAAACTTCCCTGGTTAGCTTTATGCTGGTTATCTTCATTAATTCAAAAATGCAGTGGGCCTGTAGCAGTCCTAGAAGTAATGGAGACAAACATGATAAAAATGTAGTCGATCTAAAGCTTTTTAAATACCCCTAAATAGCTCTTCTTAATTAAAGAATGTGGGGGCATTAGGGAATTATGATTAGATGGCTGTTAAATTATAGAACACATTGACACATTTATTGTAGATAAGTCTCTTTGCTTTACAACCAAGAAAGACTGCATATGTTGCATGTACACTTTAGAGAACGGTGAGGCCCTTTGTATAAGCAATGTGTTCCAAACCAGTGTGTTTGGTTTGATGGAACTCTTGTGAAAGAGACAGCCGGATACAGCAGAAAGTGCGTCAGGGTTTCTGGTTCTGCCCCTTAATAGCTGTGGCTTGGCTGGCAAAATTGACATCTTTGGATTCTAGTTTCCTGATGTTATCTGGACTGTGTATTCCAGACATAAACAAATATCTGGACTATGTAGTCCTTCAGATCCCATGCAGCTGTTAGTGCTGTTGGCCAGATGATCCTGGTTTTCCGCTTCTTGGGGATCTGTTAGGATTGCACCCTCTCGAAGTCTTCTTTTGATTAATGAAATGTTAGTGGAAGCAACACATGCCACTTCCAGATAGATGCCTTAGGAGCTAATATGTTATTTGCTACGTGTCATACCCTCTGCTGTGGTGGCCATCAAACACCTTTTAAAAAGGATAATCCGGGCCAGTTGTGGTGGCTCACACCTGTAATCCCAGCACTTTGGGAGGCCGAGGCAGGTGGCTCACCTGAGGTCAGGAGTTCGAGACCAGCCTCAGGAGTTCGAGATCAGTTTCACCAGGGTGAAACTCCGTCTCTACTAAAAGTACAAAAAAATTAGCCAGGCATGGTGGCACATTACTGTAATCCCAGCTACTTGGGAGGCTGAGGCAGGAGAATCACTTGAACTCGGGAGGCAGAGATTGCAGTGAACTGAAATCACGCCACTGCACTCCAGCTTGGCCAACAAGAGCAAAAATCCGTCTCAAAAAAAATTCATTAATTAAATTAAATTAAATTAAATGGATAATCCATCATCCTGCTGCCCCTGACAAGCCACACTGGACACATGGCCTGAACACAAAATAAACCTATATTTTTATAAGCCACTAATTTGGGGGCTGCTTGTTGCCATAACATAAAATTTCACTTAGCCTCATTGACGTATCTTTTCAGTTCCCATCCCAGTCTGTTATTCATAATGGACAAACAAACATCTCACGTCAGGCCTGTTATCCACTCTCACCCCAGCCTTCCAAAGCTCAGTCAGATCTTGCCAAAAAGTTTATACAGCAGTTGCTTCTTATCCCTGCTAAAGAGTCTTGATTCTGCCATCCTTCAGGGCTAAAGTCCTCAAGATCTGCTTCATGCAGCAGTTCCCCAGCTTCCCATCTTCAAATTCTTTTCAGGTATCTTTGCCTTTCCATCTCTTACTCCAAAACACTGATTCTTAGAATGAGCAAACCTCAATTCATACACCCTCCAGTTCACCCTCATTACTGCCAGCCCTGTTGTGTTACTTTTCTAGAGCTGCTGTAACAAAGTAGGACCAACTGAATAGCTCCAACAACAGAAATTCATTGTCTTACAGTTCTGGAAACTCGAAGTTCAGGATCAAGGTGTCAGCAAGGCAGGTTCCTTCTGAAGACTGTGAGGAAGATGCTGGTCCAGGCCTCTCTGCTAGCTTCCAGTGGTTTGCTGACAATCTTTGGGGTTCTTTGACTTGTAGATATGTCACCCTAGTCTCCGCCTTCAGGCTTACATGGTGTTCTCCTTGTATGTGTGTCTCTGTGTCCAAATTTCTACTTTACATGAAGATACTAGTCCTACTGCATTGGAAGCTTACCCTACTTCAGTATGACCTCATCTTAACTAATTACATCTGCAACGGTCCTATTTCCAAATGAGGTCACATTCTGAGGTACTGGGATTAGGACTTCAACACATGAATTTTGAGGGAGATACAATTCAGCCCATACCTACTCTTTTCTAGCTCTTCTGAAGACACATTTTCCTGAAAGACTCAACTCTACGTCTGGTAATCCTATCATTACCATTACCACCATCCCCTTCTGAAGTCAGACCTTCAGCCTGTCCTCAGATTTATATTCCTTCTGGGATCTTGCATCTTGCTTAACCAGATTCTTCTGTTATTCACAAGAAAGTATAAAACACTCTCTCGGCCGGGGACAGTGGCTCATGATTGTAATTCCAGCACTTTGGGAGGCCGAGGTGGGCGGATCACTGGAGGTCAGGGGTTCGAGACCAGCCTGGCCAACGTGTTGAAACCCCTCCTCTACTAAAAACACAAAATTAGCTGGGTGTGGTGGTGCACACCTGTAATCCCAACTACTTGGGAGGCTGAGGCAGGATAATTGCTTGAACCTGGGAGGCAGAGGTGGTTGCAGTGAGCCAAGATTGTGCTGCTACACTCCAGCCTGGGCAACAGCATAAGACTATGTTTAAAAAAAAAAAAAGGATGAAACACTCTCTCATAGACTTGACTAATTTTTCAAGCAAACAATGATTTTAAACTTTTATCTACTGGGAGTTTAAGGCATTCCCGGTTTCCTAGGATCTCACAACTTCAGTAGGGAGAAAAATCTATATACAATTAAGAAGACCTTCTCACAATTCATATCATGTAACCCTTCAACAATTCTATGAGAAGGCATTACTATCACAATTTTGCAAATGGGGGAAGCAAAAAGACTTTGATATTGCTGTAATCCAAAATATCTGAAAGCACAAGATATTGGGAAGTAAGGGAAGACACAGAAAATGTCAAATCCAGCTGGACCTTACACCGGTTGGAGAAGGTAGAGGAAAAGGTCAGTACTGAAAGTATTCCATCTGATGTGTGATCCCCAGTTTTCATAGTCTTTACTGGCGGGGGAGGGAGGAGAGCTCCCTGAGGGCACTTTTGCGAAGCTGTGGTTTCCAGGAGCACAGCATGGCCTTTACTTGCAATCATTTTTTTCCGCATACTTTGACAAGGCCAGTAGAAGAAAAACACCACCATAAGAATTATAATTTTTAGGATAAGAGTAAATTAGCCAATGGATAATGTTTATTTTGTGTGGTGTTAGGAACTCAGGAGATTCCTATACTGAAGTCCTGACCTCCAGCACTTCAGAAGGTGACCATAGGTATGTATTTGAAGATAAGATCTTTATTGAGGTAACTCAATTAAAATGAGACCCCTAAGGTGGGGCCCTAATTTAATATGACTGGTGTCCTTATAAGAAGAAGAAATTTGGACATAACCACATGCACAGGGAAGACAAAGTGAAGGCAGCAGGGAGGAGATAGCCATCTAAAAGCCAAGGAGAGAAACCTGGAACAGGTCCTTCCTTCATGGCCTTCAGAAGGAACCAACCCCAATGACACTTTGATCTTGGACTTCTAGCCTCCATAACTGTGAAAAAAAATTAGTTTCTAGGAGAATTGCTTGAGTCCGGGAGGCGGAGTTTGCAGTGAGCCAAGATCACACCACTGCACTCCAGCCTGGCCAACAGAGCAAGACTCAGTCTCAAAACCAAAAAAAAACTCTGCTGAGTTTTGATCGTTTGTGTGTTCCAAGGTCCTCCACACAAGCTGACTGTGAATGAAAGCAACACAAAAGATGTGCAAGCACTATGGTTAATTGTGTATGCAGTAAATACAATTTACTCCTGGAAAAAACAAACAAACAAACAAACAAACAAAAAACCTTAATTTCTATTGTTTAAGCCCCCTAATCTGTAGTACCTTGTTATGCAGCCCTAGCAAACTAATACATGTGGCTACTTCTTTTCAATGGAAAGAAAATTAATAAGAGACCAAGATTTAAACAAAATGCAAAGCTCCCCCCAGCCCTTTTTTTTTTTTTTTTTTTTTTTTTTTTTGGCAACTTAAGAAAATTTCCATTAACGGGTTCACTAATTTGTATATCCACACTGTGGCAAAAAATAACAGACACAGTTTAAATATTGTTAGTACATGTGACACACACCCCTAAAAGAGTGATTCCTAAAGTAAAATGCAAATTTGTCGCTTCTTTTCAGGGAAGAAAGTCAATTCATGCTGCGTGGCAAGAGGAAGACAAGTTGACTAGGAGAACAAAAGAATAGATGAGAAAAAAACATAGTAGAAAGAAATTGGAGGAACCATGAAAGAAGAAAGACATCACCTAGAAGTTAAAGAAACTTGAAAGCCCAGGAACACTAAGATGGCATGCATCATTGTGCCAAAGTGCTACGGGTTTTTTATGACATGTACTTAGGTAAGTATTTGGCATGCCGGCTTGTCTTTGTATCTTGTAAAATTTTAATGAAAGTATGATAGTCAATCATTAATCTTAGATGATAAGCTAACATGTTAGCAACATAAAACCTCAAGAATACAAACGTATATTTTCACGATAGCACTGTAGTTAAAGATATACATGAGCCAGGTTTCCTGGGTTTGAATCCTAATTTCTTAGCTTACCAGTTGTGTGACCTTGACAAAATTAGTCAACATTCTTTTGCTTCAGTTTCCTCATCTGCAACATAGAGTAGTAATATTACCTAATCCATAAGGCTGTTAGGATCAAATGAGTTAATAGACATAAAGTTCTTAGAATAGTGCCCACAATGTAGTGAGAATCATATAAATGATTATTATAAAATTCATCATCAATATAAATGGCAAAGGAATTAGTAAGCATTAGCCAATTGTCACGTGTGCCATTTCTTTTGGGGATGTTACCCTGTATCTTTTTAATATCTAAAGTATTTGAAGGGAGCAGATTGTGTTGTGTGGGGAAGGTAGACTTTTTTTAATTTCAAAGATGAAATTGAAAGGAAAGTGAAACTGAAAGAAAGCTCTCCTCAGATCCATATGTAAAAGTGAACAAATGATCAAATAAATGTTTTACCTATATATATCTGTCCCATGCTCTGAAATAATTCCTTTTTTAAAAAATTAATTTTTTTAACTTCCCAATTCTTCTTCAGTATTTTCAAGTGAGAATCAACCCTTATGAGTCTGAATTTCCAAAAGGAAAAGAAATAGTTCTCATTTTTTTTAGCTTACAATTCAGTTTCCATTTCAAATGCTTTATTTCCCCTGCTTTGGAATTATGCTACAATTATCACAGAGATTTTGCTCATTTTAAGCAACAGGCCCCAGTATTTAGCCTTTGTTCATGAAGAGGACTGATTGCTGCTCAGACCATGTGCTCAACAGGAAATAAGCATCAATGTGATGATGGCTACTTCTGGGCCATATTTATACGCAAGCTTGAGCATCTATTTGGTGTGAGCCTCCCAACACCCAGAGTAACACAAACCACAAAAAAACCCCCAACAAATGCTAAGTAGGGGTACTGCTTCAGAGGACCTATCAGAGGAGAGATGCTGGCAGAAACTGAGGTAGAGCTCCTGCAGCCTTATTTCTAGATCCTATGAGTTCTGAGTGCCTTTGCCTGGTGAATTTTTACCAGACAAGTTTTATATACCACGTCTGAGATGAAGGTGGCCTGGGTTCCAGAAAAGATCCAGCCTTGGGAGAAATAGCCTCCTCATTATTCTCCAAGATTCTAATCAGAATAGCTAAAAATCAAGTGTCTTACTATGTGTCAGTTAAAAATACAAACTTCTTAACATCCATTATCACACTTATTCTTCACAACAATCCCATACGTGTTATTACCGTAATAATTTTAAAGAACAAGTCTTGAATAATTTGGGTAATTTTCTCAAAACTAAAATTTCCAAAATAAAAATTAAATTGTAAGGAACAGAGCCAAGAATTGAAACCAGATCTGTCTGACTCCTAAACCTAAGCTCTTAACCACTGAGCTACCATTCCCTTACTCTCCCGTGCTGCCCATCATTTCTCCCCTTGGCTGTTCTTCTCTACACTACAGCCAGTTTTCTGCCTAAAGCCCAGCTCCAATCATGTCATTCCTCTGCATATAGTATTTGATGGCCACCCACTGCCTACCAAACTCCTGAGATTGGCCTTCACGGTACTCTTCCTCTCCAAAGTCATCACACTGATATGCTAGGCTCTAACCAAACCACATTTGCTGCTTTCAATCATAGGCAATCCCCTGCCTCTCTGCCTTTGTGCTCACTGCCCTCTCTGCCTGGAATCTCTGTTCCATCATCTCCACTCATTGAATAACCATCACTACCACTAATGGCTACAACAACAATGGCTACCATTTATTGTGTCCTTAGCTTACACCAACTTTGTGACCAGCCTTCTACCCAATGAGGCAGATACTATTATTATTTCAGTTTAAACGGGAAAATATTTTAAGGCTCAGCAATGCCAGGTCTAGGGTCCCACCGCTAGTAAGTGGGCTTAGGAAAATTTGAACCCAATTGGCTGAAGACAGAGTGGGAGTTCCCCACCACTATGCTATAGAGATGGGTAGTGTCATGCCCAGCCTTTGAAGTCTCATGCATCGCATGTGCAAGCCACTTTGCTCAGCCTTCCTGATCCCCTAACAAAAATCAGCCATCAGCCCCTGCTTCCCACAGGGTCTCACACTGTGTGCCTCTGTGGTAAAAATTACTTCACTCTGTTTTATTTTAGCTGTGTCTCTCACCCACAAGATGCACTCTGCTTGAGGCCATACCATCCATCTTTGCATCCTTCCTGAATCTAGTGCTATATCTGAAGCTCAGCAGGAGCTTCCTTGATGTGTGCTGAATTCGTTCAATGACTGTTTATTGAACTCCTACAGAAATGATCTCACCCCTGCCCGCAAGCTCCCTGGTGTAATTGTTCTTATCCTTTTTTGTTTCACACCCCCCTTTGAGAATCTGATGAAAGCTGTGCATCTTTACAACAGAAAAATGCAACAACCAATAAAATTTTACATCCTTCTTCAGGTGGTTTATGGATTCTGAGTTTAGAGTCTAATTGATTTGAATTCAGTTATTAGCAATTGAACATTTTTTGTTATTTCTATTAATCAATTCTTTTTTTTCCCAAATTATAGAAATCCAACTCAGCTTAGCTTAGACAAAAGGAGTTTGTTTGCTTGTTTTATTTTGTTTTTTAGCATAGAGAGTCCAGGAAATGACTACATTAAATAACAATAACAACATAAATAGAAATGTGAGCTTGGTTTCCGAAACAAATGGAGCCAGAGACTCAAATATTACTTGGATATGCTTCTTTCTGCAGATCACACTAGCTTCCTCCACCACTTGGAGGACAGAGCTTGCTGACCATTCCTGTGTTTCACATCTCACCACCAGAGAGGGTTGCCCCTCCTGTATTTGTCACAATTTTATTAAAAATCCCAAGGAAGGATTCTGCTTGGCCAACTTGAGTGACATGTCACCTCCCATACAATTGGTTGTTGGAGAAGGAAAAGCCCCATAGAAAGGGGATGTTCTTCCCAGAAGAAGCAAGGCGTAGAAGGTTGCCACAGTGCTTCCCCTCCCCACCCCCTGGGCCCTTGTTTCTCACACACAGCCACCTGCCATCCCCTGCAGCCTCCCTCCCCAGGCAACATTCTGAGCTGCCAACATCTGTGTGCTGCCCACTTCACTCTAGCACAATCAAAACTTACATGCTCTATGTCACATCCTATGGGGATGCAGCTCTTTGCTTTTTAAGGGCCAACTAATGCAGGGGATTAATCTGGACGAGGCTATTAAGGAAAAAACAAACAGCAAACAATAATAAAAGTCACCTAGGGTCACTTCCTTGGGAGAAGGATAAACAGTTTGATCAGGGGCCATCTATAATAATTGTCTTAACCACAAGTAGAGCTAATAAATGGAAATCTGCCTGACGTTACATGTGCAGACTTAAACAGCACCATGGATGGGGAAAATAAGGATTAGAGAGCTACTTTTATAGATCACACAGCAAACTGGTATCAGGCACCAAGCCGGAGCTTACACCTCCTAATTCCAGTCCACTTATCTTCCTGCTCTATGCACTGAGGAAAGGTTTGGTTTGTCACAAGTCCAGTGGGGCTCCCCAATCACTGCACCTGATTGTTTACTCACTAAGATAAGTTCTGATTCTAATCCTGTCCATAAAAAATACATGGAATTAATCAGTGTTGTGGGAGGCATATGTTAGATGTGTCAAGAGCATGGGCTTCAGAGCCAGGCTGCTTTTGTTCATATCTTAGCTTTATGACTTAAGTGCTTGGACAAGTTAGTCAATGTTTATGTGCCTCAGTGTTCTCATCTGTAAAACGGGCCCACCTGCATGTCTTCTAAAGTAATAGCCCCCCTTAGCATTTATTCTTCTTTGTGGTTTAGGTACTCTGGGTGTCAGCAGGCCCACACCAAGTAGATGCTCAGTAGTAGTACTACTCACATGTTGGGTTTTAGAATAATACATTAATTCACGAAAATCATCACTTAGAACAGTGTCTGATGCATAGTAAACATTTAATGAACGTAAGCAATTATAATTAAATGTGAAAAAAATGAAAGCACTTTAAGGGCAAAGGCAAGAAAGTTTAATTTTCCAGAAGTTAAGTAATTCAAACCCTTAATTAGCTAGAATTTTCTTTCTGCTGCACCGTCTTACAAGAACAACACAAATAAATACTGCTATCAGAAAGTTTGTTTAAAAGTAATAAAACATTAACTTAGACTGGAATAATCAGTTTAACAAAAGTTAACAAAAAATCCAATATAGGTACCTAAAATATTCCTAGATTCAGCCCAACGTACTAAACAGGCTGTCTGCATCTGCTGTCCTATGAAATCAAAACTGACAATCAGAACAATGATTTGTGTCTCCTGAAATCCCAGGTCCTCAAAGATAAAATAATTATAATAATTGCTGTCATTTGAGGACTGCTTGCCAAACAGGCATTGTGCTCAGTGCTTAACATACATTATGCACCATGTGCACAAACACATGCACACACTCATTCATTTAATCATTTTAACTGTGGGGGGAGGGAGTATATTTTTATTCCTATTTTACACTTAGAAGTACATTTTACAGATAAGGAACTTGAAGTCTGGAGAAAATACGTAACTTTCCAAGCTTATACAATTGTTACATATGTCTAGGACTTGAACACAGATCTTTCTGATTCCAAATCTAGCACACTTAACTCTGTTTATATTCTTAATATTCGTTACCAAGTAAGGAGAGTACAGTGATTCATTTTTTGTTTTTAATCACAGACAACAAAGGTTTCTCCTTGGCTCCTAACTAGAAAAAACCCCTGGCTCCTAACTAGAAACTGCAGCAAATTAAAGAACTTCATCTTAGGTCTGAGAATACACTTACAAATAGCTATCGGCAAGGACAGCCAAAAATTAACTGTACACATTGGATTGTAACCTCATAAGCATGATGATTGTGTTCTATTCATTTCTGTCTCCTCAACAGAGCCAAAACCAATGACTTATTAGTGTTGATGGAATGTTTAATGAATTTAAAAAATGAATAAATAAATGTGCGTATCAGCCTCTCCATCATGGAGCTGTAATCGAAAAGGAAAAAATGTTCTGTCTGGAAAGACAGATGAGATCACGAAAAGAAACACTGGCTCTAGTGCTTCCTAGCTGTGTGACCTAAGTAAGTTACTCAAACTCCCTGACTTTTGGATTTCTCATTTGGAGAGACTGTGTATCACTTTATTCATATTGTTCAGGGAATTAAATGTACCAAAAAATTCTTAAACGGCTGTTACATAGTGGTCACTCAAAACTCCATTTCATTATTCCTACTTTCTTATTTTTTCCATTTTCACCAAAAATCTATTTCCTTATGTTTGCACCTTTGGTGTACAAAATCTACTATTCTCAGAGTCCTTTGCAATTTAAAATAGATATCACATATTATCTTTTTTTGAACATTATGATAACTCTGAAAGATAAGGAGAATAGAATAAGCTCAGTTTCTCTCAAAAGTTACAGATGACAAACCTATTCTGTTCAAGTTTATGCAGTGAGTAGTACTAAGATTTAAGACTAGATCCACTAGAATAAATTCTAAGCTTTTCTGATACTCCAAGTTGCTTTTAGAGAGGGTGAGAAAACCAAATCTTATAATCTTTCAGATTCATTGACATATATATTCTAAATACAGAATTATATATTATTCATAAGGCCATATTGTATTCTTCAGGTTTAACCCATAATAATTCTCTTTGTAAAAGGACCTTCAATTGGTTCTTACAAGCAACTACAGCAATTTTTACCACGTATCACTCTAATGTTAACACCTGATAATGGCAGAGCCATCAATTCCAATAATAGCTTGAATAAAATTGAGAGCTTATCCACTCTAGATACAGCCACCACCTTTCTTCTGTGGAGTACACTGGGGTCAGATATATGTAATTAATTAGCACTCTTCTTAATACAGATCTAGTTTTCACACATGTATCAAAAGATTTTCTCTTCTCTTTCTGACCTTTGAAAGTGTAAGGAAAAAAAATGGGAAAAAATTGACTATAAGATCTATTCTAACCAAAAGGTTATTCCATTTTTATGTGCTATGTTGAAGAGCAAAATTCTTTTTGTACAATTATTAGATTATTCACCACTCTACATCTTTCTAGGGTGCCATTATATAGCCAAGTAGATGTATCTGTACAGAAAGAAAAACATATCAACTCTGAGTCACCTCAGAAAACTAACTTTTTAAATAACAGTACATTACAAATATTTGACATTTATTAAACATCAAAAGATACTTGAGAATGTCTGTTTTCAAAGAACATGGATTTATGCCCATTCTATTTTAAAGACCACTCTGAATCTAAATTTGATTGAAAAGGGCAGAAACTGGAAAATAATGAAGAGGACCTGTAGGCAAAGATAGCAAAGATGGCAGATGTCATCTTGTGTCTGCTGTCCAGCATGCTGACCCTTCACACCCACACAGTGCATCTCTTTCAACTTTATTAATCTTATCAGAAAGTCCTCCTTTAAGATGAAATAACTAAGGCACAGAGTGACTAAGAATCTAGTTTTGCTTTACATGGCTGTAGGGGACCAGCTCAGAGGGAAAGCTTATCCCCCAAGACAATTTTAAGTCTCCTACATCCATCTTGCCCATCCACCCCAAGAACTAACTCATCTGGAGAAATTCCTGTGACCTGCCCATTCCAAATCAGATTTTCCTATGCTCTTGAGAAGTACAGGATATCCTCTTATTCCTCTGCTGTCTCCAGCTCAAAGCAATTGTTATGTGATTCTGAATGTTCAAGTACATGGAAATAGAAATAAAAGCTGGAAAGGTGACTTGTTATTAATTTTTGCCTCTGGTTCCTAGTGTGAGTAGAATTACAGCACTTTTGTGTATTAGAACAGTTATTTTTCAAATAAATTGAGTCAGACTTCCTTAACTCTTCTCTCTGTGGGCCACAGAATCCTGTAGCTATTTTGCGGGGGCTTTGATGGCAATGTGTTGCTCAGTGCACGCAGCTTACATGAAGTGATTAAAACAGACTGCAAAATCACTGCAAAAGCTGATGGTCAGGAAAATGGAAGCCAATAAAGGAAGGTCATAAAGTCATATTTGCAGACAAATCATACCAGATCTCATTCATTAGGGGATACATCTATGAGGTGCACTTCTTTGTCAGCCACCAGCTGAGATTTATGAAATCAGCCTAAGTTAGCCTCAAACCCACCTCATTAGAAGAATAAAGTTAATGGAAAAAAAGATGTTATGTATATAGACCAAGATGCCTGAATTGTAACAGAGTAAGTAATCACCCAAGCGATGTAACAGAGACTTCTGCCTTTAAATCCCTCTCTAGAAACGTGCCATTATGCCTTAAATTTCGTGATTCAAGGTCCATTCCTATAGTCTAGGCATTGTTCCTACAAACAGCACTCCCTTTTCAAATGCAAAAGCTCCTGGAGATGGGAAGCACGAAGTCAGTAAAACAGTAGTGTGAATCAATATAGGACAACACAGAACATTGTTTTGTTTATTGATAGAGGAACTTCAACACCCCTGTGGAGCACAGAGCACCATGGAAATGACAGCACCTGACAAAAGTGAGGGAGAAGAAAAGAAAAGAACTGGGGTAATATTTCACATGTGCAGTATAGACCTCATCGGAGAACACCACTTTCACTGACTCCTTGACAGAGTTCACAAGATGAGGTTGGCAATAAATAATGTTGACACTCATATACAAATAACAAGATATTAATTGCCCAAAATGTCAAGAATTATGGCTGTGTTTACAATTTGTTCCATGAACTTTAAAAAATTTCTTTCCCATGGCATTTCGTGACAGAAGAAATATTAACTTTTTAAATATAGATAGAGGTGATTGTATGACATGCCTTTCCTTTCTAAGCATATAGTGGAATGGCTGCAAAATTCTTATTTTTTGCCTTCTGTAAAACAGTTCCAATCTCACTTGCATAAGTCCACTTACAGTCATTGGAGAAAATACCTGATAGAGCCTCATAGTCCTCTCTGGAATCATCCATTTTCATTTTTCTTGTTCTGTGGGCTTTTGTTGTTAGTGCCTCAGAACCTGCAGTCCTGTAGCTAAGTAAAGCTCTTGTCGCTGCCATCCCCATCACTCAGACTTCCCTGCCTCGAATGCTGCTGCTGTTCATGCCAACTTCAGAGATGGCTCTGTGAATGGTTCCAAGGCAGCCTGTCTGAGGGGAGCCCAGGCTGAGCCATTGTCAAGGTATCTGTGTCAGCCTGTTAGTTATCAGACTTTATCAGATGGAAGAGATCAAATCGTTCATCTGCTTTTTTTAGTTTTGAATGCTGAGCATCTGGTGTTTGATTGTGTATTGCCATGTAAGAACACAATAATCCTCAAACATTTTGATCACAAGTAGATCTATCTGTGAGGAAAACCGACTTCCTGCTGGTAAATGTCTCCTTAGCTTTGATAAAAGGTGTGGAAGACATCACACAGCACCTCAAATTGCCAAGGAAAACAGAGGCTCATAGATTATTTGGAGTTTTGAAAAGTCTGTCAGATAATCTAATTCAATTTTCAGTCTAATTTACTTATTTCAATTTGTAAGTGAAAAAAGCTGATAGGCAAAGGGGAAGTAAGTGTCCCTGGTCACCACCTTAGCTAGTGAGGCATGGCGTGAGGCCCGGAATCAGAATTTTTACTCTAGTTAATGACTGGAAAACCAGAAAGGCCTTGCCTCGGGCTGCTCAAGAGTACAAAAGAGCTTTGAACTCCCCCACATGCCAGTATGAAGGTGAGGGATAGGGAAGATGAAAGGGAGATGAGGACTGACTTTCTCTGAAGGCATTATCATTTGGTCTGACACCAATATGCTGGTGGACTAGCCAGTGGGCATTTTAGATGGGTATCAAATATTACTCTTTATTTTTTAAATCTGCATAGCCAGTCTGAAATAAGAAGAAAAAAGTGAGATATATATCTGAAAACTACTCAACTAGGAGAAGCAATACAAATTAAAACTTGAAAGTGAAAAAGCTTGTAAAGAATGATTTAGTCACTGAGTTGCTGAGTAGTTTTTCCCTAGGGACTCAGCGCCTAATTAAGTAGAGAAGTTATCTCAAAGTACAACCTAAGGGGTGGATTGTAGGCTTTCCTGTTTAAGAATCTCTTCTTCACATGCCAGCATGGAACTTCTCACCACCTGAGCACTCATATTCCTCCTTTTGAAAAAACTGTGTCCCAGATTTGGTATGCTTGGAATGAATAATCCATTAATTCTTACATACCTAACATTAATGCTTACAGACCTAACTTCTACCAACTAAATCTCTAAGGCAATTGAATGCAGGAAAAGAAAGATATGATGATGTTGTATGTGAGGAGATGAGGGACAGAAAAAAAACTAACACATTAATTACACATCATGTGTCAGTAACCATGCAAACAGCTTCACATACATCACCTTGTTAGAACCCCACAACAACACTGTGAAGTAGGTATTAGCTCTATTTTCTTTTCTTTTTTTTTCTTTTTTTTTTTTTTTTGAGACGGAGTCTCACTCTGTCGCCCAGGCTGGAGTGCAGTGGCGCTATCTCGGCTCACTGCGAGCTCTGCCTCCCGGGTTTACGCCATTCTCCTGCCTCAGCCTCCCGAGTAGCTGGGACTGCGGGCACCCGCCACCTCGCCCGGCTAATTTTTTATATTTTTTAGTAGAGACGGGGTTTCACCGTGTTAGCCAGGATGGTCTCAATCTCCCGACCTGGTGACCCGCCTGCCTTGGCCTCACAAAGTGCTGGGATTACAGGAGTGAGCCACCGTGCCCGGCCAATATTGGCTCTATTTTCTGCGGAAAAAGATTCATGAAGTTAAGTTGTTCAAGGTCACAGAGCTAATAAAGCAAAGACTGGTGTTGCAGAAATAGTCACTTATTAAATATCATGCTCCCCCAATGTAAAAAATTATAGCCACCATGGAAAACAATATGGTGGTTCTTCAAAAAATTAAAAATATATTTACCATATAGCCTAGGAATTCCCATTCTTGGCACATAACCAAAACAATTGAAAGCATGGACTCATAAAGTTATTTGTATACCCATGTTTATAGTAGCATTAGTCACAATAGCCAAAAGGTAGTGCAACCCAAATGTCCCTCAACAGAGGAATGAATAAACAAAACGAAATGATAAAAAAGTTGATGTCCCAGTTCTGAAAACCTGAAATCTGAAATGCTCCAAAATCCAAAAGGTTTTGAGTGCCAACATGATGCCACAAGGGGAAAATTCCACACCTGACTTCATGTAATGGGTTGTAGTCAAAACATGGACACACAACACAGTTTATTCAGTGTCCTCAAGGGAAAAAGACCCACCCAGCCCCCTTCAGCTATGAGATATCTTTTCCATACATGCCACATTCCCCCACACAAGCACTCCCACAGAGTAATAAAATGGCATGTATGCAGGCAGAACGCAATAACAGCAAGTTCCCCACAATGTCCCACATGGGGACAAGACCTATATACAAAATTCACTGTTTTTGTTTTGTTTTGTTTGCTTACTTATTCTGTGTTCTGTGGCGTAAAGATATTGTTGAAAATGCCAAAAAGTCCTGCAGCTACCCCTATGGGCAAGAGTACTTTTTTAAAAAGAGGAAGCATTTATGTTTATCTACAGCACAGAAAGTTAAGCTGTTGGTAAAACTGGACAGTGACGTAAGTGTTAAGTGTGAAACATCTTAAATAAGGGTATGGTACTAGAATGACCGCCGTATATGACCTGAAGAAACAGAAGGATAAACTGTTGAAGTTCCATGCTGAAAGTGATGAACAGAAGTTAATGAAAAGTGGAGAAACACTGCCTAAAGCTAAAAATGAAGATCTTGATTGTGTATTACAAGGGTGAATCCATCAGTGTTGCAGCAAACACATGCCACTTAAGGACATATTGATCATGAAGCAAGCAAAGATCTATCACAATGAACTGAAAAATGAGAGAACTATGAATATTCAATAGGCTGATTGAATTTAAGAAAAATACAGCATTAAATGTTTAAAGATTTGTGATGATAAAGCATCTGCTGATCATGAAGCAGCAGATAAACTTATTGATGAGTTTGCCAAGGTCATGCTGATGAAAATATGCCACCAGAACAAATCTATAATGCTGAGGAAACATCACTATTTTGTCACAGAAGGAAAACTTGACTACAGCTGAAGAGACAACTCCTACTGAATTAAGGTTGCCAAGGACAGAATAACTGTTCTGGGATATGCTAATGCAGCAGGCATGCCTGAGTGTAAACTTGCTGATAGGTAAAAGCTTGTGTCCTTCTAATTTTCTATGAGTGAATTTCTTACCAGTCCATTATTATGCTAACAAAAAGGCATGAGCCACCCAGGGACATCTTTTCTAATTGGTTTCAAAAATATTTGGTACAAATGCCTTGTGCTCACCTCAAGGAAGCTGGACTGGACGATGACTGCGAGATTTTGTTATTTCCTGCCAACTGTTCTGCTCATCCTCCAGCTGAAATTCTCATCAGAAGTAATGTCTATGTCACATACTTTCCCCCAAGTGTGACTTCATTAATTCAACCCTGTGACTAGGGTCCAGATCAATAAGGAGTAAATACAAAACACTTTCTTGAAGAGCACACTAGTGGCAGTATGAGGAGGGGTGGGTGCAGATTACGAAGAGGAGTTTAGCATCAAAGATGTGAGTGCGTCCCAGAAGAATGCCTCCTCATCCCTAGAAGGCCTATTTCCTGGTCTCTCAATTGCTTCTAATGTTTCTTCTCACCTAAAATAAAATACAGCATATAGTACCATTTTAATCAAAACTCAACATTGCAGGTGGAGACTTGAAGCCTGCTGCTGCTTATTGTTGCTCTCATTTAACAGCTGATACAGGTATTCTGGTGATGCTACTGTGCTGCTTCCTCACACTGAACTTTCACTACATTATGTTATGTCATATTTTTTACTGTTAAGTATTTATGTGTGAACACGTGTAAGAAAATGACTGTTTATTGGTAGAATATAAATTCAGAGTCAGGAATGATGGTGATGCTAAACAACCACAGATCATCCACATGGGTGGCTGAGATAGCGATACCTTTGCTTTCGTTTTTTTTAGTTTTTGATTTTTTTTTATTTTTATAGATTTAGGAGTTACAAGTGCAGTTTTCTTACATGCATATTTTGAGTAGTGGTGAAGTCTGGGCTTTTTCTATGACGATCAGCCAAATAGTGTGCATTGTAGCCATTAAGTAATTTCTTATCCCTCATCCCTTTCTCGTATGAGTATCCAATGTCTATTATTTCACTCTCTAAGAAATATTGTACTTTGAGGTTTTGTTTTCCATGAATTTGTGGTGGAAACCCCCATTTCTCACCTTTATCTGTAGATCAAAGTAAATGCTGAATAATGAGAACATATTTAGTAAATTGACACCTTTGCCTTCTGATGGTTCAATATATACAAACTTTGTTTTGTGCACAAAATTTTTTAAAACATTGTATAAAATTATCTTTGGGCTATGGGTATAAGGTTTATATGAAACACAAGTTAATTCCATGGTTTGACTTGGGTCCAATCCCCAAGATATATCATTATGTATATGCAAATATTCCAAATTAAAAAAAAAATCCCTAATCTGAAACACTTTTGTCTCAAGCATTTCAGATAAAGGATACTCAATCTGTATTTGTATGCGAGGGAATATTATTCAGCCTTGAAAAGGAAGGAAGTTCTGACACATGCTATAACATGGATGAACCTTGAAGACATTATGCTAAGTGAAATAAGCCAGTCACTAAAGCACAGATACTGTATGGTTTTACTTGGTTTTTTTTTCTTTCTTTTTACAAAAAAAAATTTCTGTGCTTTAATGGAGGCAAATGTATTATTTTATTTAGACACAGAAGGTAGAAGGGTGATTCCCAGGATCACAGAAGGAGAGAGGAATATAAAGCTGTTGTTTAATGGGTACGGAGTTTCGGTTTGGGAAAATGGAAAATGTTCTGAAGATGGATGGTGGTGATGGTTGTATAACAATGTAAACATATTTAATGTCACTGAAATAAACACAAATAGACAAAATGATGTATTTTATGTATGTACATTTTACCACATAAAACTCATTGTGCTCCTCCCTCCATACTATAGAGTTATTACAGTGTTTTAGTCAGTTCTGGATGCTATAACAAAATACCTTAGACTGGGTAATTTATAAATAACAAATGTATCACTTACATTCCTGGAGGCTGGGAAGTCCAAGATCAAAGCTCTGGCAGATTCGGTGTCTGGTAATGGCTCACTCTTCAAAAATTGCACCTTGTTTTGGCTTCCTCACATGGCTGAACACTGTGTCTTCACATGATGGAAAGGAGGCGAGGTAGCTTCCTTCAACCTCTTTTATAAGGGCACCAATTCCATTCATGAGGGCACAACTCTCATTACTTAATCACTTCCCCCAAAGTCCCCACCTCTTAATACTGTCACATTGGTTATTATGTTCCAACATATGAGTTCTGTAGGGACATCAGCATTCAGATGATAGCACAGGGGAATGGCTGCCCAGCCAGCAACTACATTTCCCCGATGTCCTTGCATCCTGGTGGGCCATGTGAATAGTTCTCACCAAGGGAGCCTGTGTGGAAGTAATATTATGTAGCTTCTGGAAGAAGGCAGTTAAGAAGCAGATGTGCCTTCTCCAACCTCTTTTTCACCATTTGCTGGCTATTGTCAGAGAATGGTGAGACTGTAGTGCAGGGAGAAATCATGAGGGGCGAAGCCTGGGCCCCTGAGTTACCACGTGTTAGAAAATTGCACAGGACTTAAGAGGATGAGAAGTAGAATTTTATTGAAATGCACTATTTTTTGGAGCTTATTGTTATAGTAATCCTTTCTCTAAATATACCAATAGGGATTTGTACCCTGTCCCATGTAACCTGGGGAAATGAAAGGGTAGACCCAAAGGTTGAGCGCTACTAGTGAAGACAAGGCCAAGAAACACTGCCATGAGAGACCCAGAATGAGTGTGAGAGTGCTAGAAAGCAATAAACACTGTGATGGACATGGAGGTTGAATGCTGAAGTGGAGTAAAAGGCAGTCTAATCCATTTGCAGTGCGACCAACTTTGTGCAGTAAAAATGAGACCAAAATAAAATTAACACGCAGAACTTGTGATCTAGAGAAAAAGCTAAGAATCAGCTTCCAAATTGCAAGAAGATGATGGGAGGATCACACCAAGAAGGTCAGTCTCTAAAATTGCATCGTATAATCAACCATTAGTGCTGCCATAAAAACAGCCTCTGAGTCTCTTTCAACTACACTTTTATGACTGTCTCTTTCTTGGTTATATATTTAGCTTTATAAGATACCTGCTGTCTCAAACTGCCTTGAGTTAGGCCACAGGGAGTGTGGGAACACAAAAGAGTTGGTAAACATTAACTTTCACATGATTATAAGAAGTTGGAGTATGTGGTGCAACTCTTACAGAACACTATGAATGATGACCCAGAAGTGAGGGAGCAGGGGCACTTTATTGACCTCAAATCTTCTGCCAATGGATGACATCATTATTCATTTGTGAGCCACATTTAGTAGGTATCTTTCTTCTGAAAGTGCTTGTGTTTTTACCTTAAAATAACAAGTAGAGCATTTAAATAAAGCAGAATCAGAGAAGGGAGCACTTGTATTAAAAGTGAAAAATAAAATGTGGCTGAGTGCTAAATGGTGTCCCCAGAAAGGTTCCAGGGCTTTCCCAGTGCCTGTTTTCAGTGGTGCTCAGGCAGAAAGCTGACAAATTTAAACAAACAAATAAACAAAAAACAGTACACAGTCCCAGTCAATGATATAAACCGCAGGAGTTTCCAAATGTGGATGCTATGAAATAGATGATTCCTCAAGGATTCCCCACCCCAGAACACAATGCACAGAGCAGTAGGTCAGAGATAAAGGAGCCCACAGGATCAGAGTAAGTTTTCTAATTTCAGGGATGTAGTGGAATAGGCAAAGATCCCATTGTAAAACTAGGTTTGGATACCAGGTCAGTCAAAAAGTTGAACCTGAAGAAAGTTTTAGTCGACACCTCTGTTTAGTAATACTCCAGATGTGAAGGTACCCAGTAAAGTGGCAGGTGTTCACATAGGTGTCCAGATAGGTCACACTGAGATATGTGCTGTTGTACACTCTCATGCATTGATGTGTATCCTCATCCTCTCATCCATCTGGGACACAGGAACCCCACTGTTAAAAACAGCTCGCACTCTGCTCATAAGAAAGTCTTGGGCATATAAAGACATATTTGAAGGACGGAAAGAAGGTACTAAAAGAATCCAGCTTTCAGAGAGGACCCACACTTAAGAATGGGGAATCCCCATAAGTGAGGGAATCAGGCAGAAGCACCCACCTTTCCCATCTTACAGGAAAAAAACAATGTTTCTAAACACAGCATGAAGCTGTTCTTGAACCTTCTTTGATCTTCACTTCTAAGGAGTACTCATGGACTCTGGGATACAGAAAGATGAAAGAACCCTGTCACTGAGTCACCAAGTGATTACATTAGAAGACCCCACCCATATACAGCTCTCACAGGACATGAAAAGAAGAGGTAGTTCCTCGCCTATCAGAAAGAATAGCAAACATCTGACACCACACACCAGGTGGGAAGGTGAGGGCACAAAAGGTGCTACCTCAAGGAATACAAGAGGTTGCCACTAGACCAAGGCCACCATATGAATGCCTGGATCGAATGTGGCAGGCTCCTGAGGGTAGTATTACATAAGGAATCCAGAGACAGATCCTGGCCAAGCTGTACCAACACAGAATCAACCCTGGAGGAGAGTTATAGGTCACAGAGAAAAGTAAGAGTCAAAAGTTCAAGAATGATCTAAGTCAGTGGTTCTCAACCTTTGAGGAATCAGGACCCCTTTACAATTTTAAAAATTATTGAGTGCCCCAAAGAAAATTTATGTGGGTTACATCCATTGATATTTACTATGTTAGAAATAAAAACAAAATTGATAATTTAAACAGATTTATTTATTCACTTAATAATCATAAAATCCATTCCATATTATCCTTATGAAAAATAGCTACATTGTCCAAACCAAAACATAAAAATTGAAAAAAGTAATGTGTTTTACATTTTTGCAAATCTCTCTAATCTGAAAATACTGATGCCCTGGCATCAGTATTTTTTAAGCTGTTTTGGTGATTTCAGCATGCATCCAAGTTTAAGCACCAGTGATATAAGTCTGCTGTCCTTCGCATTCCTATGGTGTATTAAATGAAAGAGGTATGACATCTGACTTAAATGAATACATTTGGATTCTCACATTGATTTCTACATTCAATTTCTTCAGATATTTTGCTTCATTTGAAGGACATGAAGAAAAACTTTTACAGATATGTAACTGGAAAATGGAGAAGTATTTTAAAAGTCTTTTCAGAGAACTGTGAATAGTCTCTTTTGATACTATACCAAATTTCAACAAGTGTTGGTTCCTTACAGGTTAATTGCTGTGGAATCGAGAAACATATCATTGTGCTTGTCATACTCTGTTACATTAAAATCTATTGGTTTATCTTGCACATTGAATGAAACTTTAACCCATGCATGATCTTCTATCATGTATCAATCATTTAGAAAATGTTGATTCATTGTTTTGAATATTAACATATCATTATCTACTATCAAAAAACACTTTTTTAATATTTCCATTGATCCTTTCAGAAATGTCTTTAAGTATGAGGAAGCAGCCAAGCTCACAGTGGCAGATACAGGTTTTAATTTTCACTTATAAGATGATATTTTGTTATTGGCAACAAACAAAGGAAAATTGTCAGTTGTTTTCCCTAAAGGGAGAGTCTTACTTTGTTCATTTTTAAGGAAATATCTGCCAAATACCCAAGTATAAACAACCATAATTTTTTCTGGCCGTCATACTTCCAAGTAAAAAATGCTGTTCTACAAAAAAAAAGGGGGGGGGAAGTCTATGCTGGTTTAGCTCACAACGCAAACAATTGCATAAGTGCTATTCCCCAAGACAAGAATTGTACTTCAGTGTGCAGCAGAGTACTTTACACATATTTCTTATGTCATCACCCAGAATATATAAATGATACATACTCAAGGTTCAAAGTTTAATAAAATTAATATCTCCTACTGCTTCACTGAGGGAATTTTTCAACAAAACTGATTTTTTTACTGTGTGTGGCAGTGAAAAATACAACGTTCCTGTAACAATTGGTGTTGCAGCCTTGCTTCATGCTAAGGCACCAGCGCTTTTATCCACCATTGATTTTGTGCTATCAGTACAAATGTCAACATAGTCAAAAAGAAATCTAGTGTTTCCATGTTGTTATGAAAATTTTTATTTTCATATTATTATGGAAATAAATTATGGACTCCATGAAAGGACTTTCTTGAAGTCTGTAGAACACACTTTGAGAACTACTGATCTAAGTCGTTGATTCTCAAACTTGGCTGCCTATTAGAGTCACCTGATAAATATTGATGCTCCAGCCACATCTTTGACTAATGAAATCAAAATCTCTGGGTATAGGGCCCTGGCATCAGTATTTTTTAAGCTGTTTTGGTGATTTCAGCATGCATACAAGTTTAAGCACCAGTGATACAAGTCTGCTGTCCTTTGCGTTCGTATGGTGTATTAAATGAAAGAGGTATGACAGCTCTGAGACCCCAGGAAGCACCAGCAGTTTCAGTTCAGAATACTGTAGGTATAGGGTGGCATCTATGCAGAATCCCAAAGGATAATTTGTCATGCCTGGATTCCCAGTCTTTGGCCCATTTATCATCACTGTTGCTAAATACAGTAGCATGTGTTATTGAAGAATGCATAAAGCACTGGCCAAGGATTCAAGCTGAGCACTCTAAAGCTAACGCTAGTATTTATTAGCTTTGTGGTTTGGCCAAAATACTTAGCTTCTTTGCTTCCTTACCCTAAAAATGGTGATGATAATAACAACATCTATTCTCAGTAGGTGGTTAGGAGGATTAAATGAGCAAATATATGGAAACTCTTAGAACAGTTCTTGGCACACTGGAAGCACTAAATGTTAGCCATTAATACTATCCACTGAAATGCAACTTTCAGTGATACATCAAAAGTGCCTATCAGACAATAAACACTTCTTGAATAAACAAATGTAGAAACAGCACAATTAGAGCAAAGGAGTTATGTCATGAAGCCTGGCTTTATCACTTACTGTGTTTGCTTGATAAGCTATGTAACCTTTCTGAGTTTCAGCCTTATCCATAAAATGTAGATTGTGGATTCAATGGTATATGGATATAAATTGCTACATAGTAGATGATCAATCAATTATAACTTTTAACTTTTTTAATCATCTAATGTAAATCACTATTCAAGCCTTGAATTCAAAACTCTAAAGTGGGAGTGATAGTTTCCATTAAACTTATTTCAAACTTCAAATGATGAATATGTAAATCAAGCCAAGTGTCTAACATATGTGCTACAGAAACAGGAGGAAATACGTGCTATATGTGTTCAATGTTCTTGTAGAACTTTCTCTCCCACTGGTCCACCACAAGGCCTAACATTCTCATCATTTAAGACACTGTTCTATCTTAAAGCAATTTGTTTCCAGAAGGTCCTCGTTAAAATGTACGTGGAAAGGATAATGTATAAATCTTAGCTTTTAATTACCACAATGCTCAAGCTAATAAATGATGATCTAATATATTTAGATTTTAGAAATTCTGTAGTATTTCCTAGTTGAATGACTAGAGATGACAAATTATAGTTTAAAAGGGGAGGAGAAAGAGAAGAAGTGGAGAAGAAGAGGAAGAAACATGCTAACATTCTATTTCCCTCTTGTCTCCAAGACAATTAATAATTGCTCCAAGTAAAATGGAGCAAGAATAATTGTTCCATTTTATTTGGAGCAATTATTATTCATTATTATTACTATTATTTTACACAATTATTGCTACCATTTTAAAGATAAGGAAATGAAACTTTTGAGGCGTTAATGTGATTTGTACAACATATGCAGATAATAAGTGACAAGACTGGGATTCAAATCAGATCTGATTCCAAAGACATGGTATTAGAGACCACATACAGTCTATAATAAAGTAAATCTGGGAGGGAACAGGAAGCAAAGTGAGGTCAGGGAAGGCACAGGATCCCATAATCACAGAACTGAAGAGATTGAGGAAGATAAGAACAGAATGATGTGGGACTTGCAAAGTGCTTTGACAAGAAAGATCTAACAATAGAATTGAAGATCTGCTTTAAAATAACCCAAAACAGGATGAAACAATCAAGTACACTTGCTATGGTTGTTGCAGATTTTAGAAGATAATTTGGCTCCAAATTGTCTATACAATTTCATCTTCCACTGCTGCATGCTGCCAGCCCACCAAATCAGACCTTCCTTTACTACTCATATTGCCCTCTGTCTGAATGCTCTCCTTTCTCTACTTTTTTGTTTTAATTTTTTATTTCCATAGGTTTTGGGAGAACAGCTGGGATTTGGTTACCTGAGTAAGTTCTTTGGTGATGATTTGTGAGATTTTGGTGCACCCATCACCAGAGCAGTTTACACTAAACCCAATTTGTAGTTTTTTATCCCTCACCTCCTTCCCACTCTTTCCCCCACAAAGTTCCCAAAGTCCATTGTATCATTCTTATGCCTTCGCATCCCCATATCTCAGTTCCCACTTATGAATGAGAATGTAGAATGTTTGTTTTTCCATTTCTGAGTTCCTTCACTTGGAATAATAGTCTTCAATCCCATCCGGGCTGCTGCAAATGCCATTAACTCATTCCTTTTTATAGCTGAGTAGTATTCCATCATATATATATATGTGTATATATATATATATATATACACACACACCACAGTTTCTTTATCTACTCTTTGATTGATGGGCATTTGGGTCCCTAGTTCTATCCATTGTCTACAATTTATCTCAAAAGCCAGGTCAAGGCCTCTCTCCTTTGTTAAATTCACATATATTTTCTTCTTTTTTCAACTCATTTTGGTTCTACATCAGGTAAGATATATTTTGGTGTTTATTTATATACTAAATTGCCTCATATTTTTCATTGATTGTTTTTGACTCTCTAAACTGAAAATTTACAGGGCACAGATTCTCTTGACTAGTTTTCAAAATGCAGCCTTATTGTGCAGTTTGTAGTAAAATTTATACATGAAGTAACAAGATGTATATTCATACAAAGTCCCATCAACCAGAGAAGTAACTATAGAAATGATTGATCAATAAGCTTGCAGATAATCCATTCTTAACACACACATCCCTACATAAAATATTAAATAAATTTGTTCACCTGTTAACAGCTTTTTAAACCTTTTTTATTTAATAATTTTTATGTATATCTTTTCATATGGATAAATCTAGAATTATATCATTATTTGTAATGACTGCAAAGTTTGCAGTTATGTGGACGTGCACATATTTATTTAGTCAATCTCCCATTGAGGGGCATTTAATTTGTGTCTAAATTTTATTATAAGCAATCCTAAGACAAACAACTTGATACACATTCTTCTTCATAGTTTTCTCATAATCTCCTTAGAATCAATTCCTAGATGTATAATTATATGATGAGATCGTTTCATTTTATTTCTATTCCCATATAATACTATATATAGACCTAAGCACAACAAAATACAACCCAGAAAGCCTAGGGGTAAATTCAGCCTGACAGGTAAAGTCTATAACATACAAACATGGAATACCAAACACAAATGTAGATAAATTTCTTGGAAAAAGATCTATTGAGTTTAAGTCCCAACACCCTGTGTCTTCCCCAAAAAACTTTCTTTGTTTTTCATTCAAGGGAGAGTTTTCAATGTTAATGAAAAAACAGAACTAGTTAGCAATTTGCTGGTAAGGAAAAGGTGCTTGGAATGGAGCTCCTGTCAACTAAAACTGCTGACAGAAGTTACAGAAACCAGTAAGGGAAGATGATTTCTTTGCATTCTGATTTAGAGCCCAAATGCATTTTCCTCTAGAAGTCCCAGGGATTGAATCAAATGTCAGTTTACAAAAATCGATTTAACCTAAAATGTACGTGACTGTGTTCATAATACAATGTCAATAATATAGATTCAAATTCATTGCATTGTTTCTATCGAAATATACCCTGCATCACAACCACTTACATTAAAGGAAAAACTTTGTTTTTCTGTCTCTACTCTCAACACTCACCACAGAACACTTCTGTGACCAAATGTTAGGGGGGCAATTTCTCTAACAATCAATTCTCTGACACCGACTGGGTGCCCTACACATTTCAATTCAATTCTGACATTAGCCACCTGGAGTTGTCTTCTGATCCACAAGTCAAGGTCTCAGTCCCACAAACCTTTTCCTTCCTGCCCCCACTTGCCAATTGCAAGTCCAGACCTCTGGTACTTCTGACTGACCAGCTATAAATTGGGGATTCTCACAATTCCCTCCTCTGGTTTGGTCATTTGCTAGAAGGGCTCCCAGAACTCAGGAAAACACTTGACATATGTTTATCTACTTATTGTAAAAGGATACAAATCAGGAAGGCCAGATGGAAGAGATAAACAGGGCGAGGTATAGGGGAAAGGGACGTGGTGCTTCCACTCTGTCTCTAGGAGTGCCAACTTCCCAGCACCTCCGCGTGTTCAGCAACCTGAAAGCTCTCAAATGAACAATGATAAATTCTATAATACTATGAATCTTTAGCAGATTTCCTGGAGATAACTCCTCATTGAAGAATATTTACTCTGTACTGGGACCCAATTAGACTATGTGAAAATAGATATTAAATGACTTGGAGGGAACTTTGTGTAACCTTAAAGGTTAAGTACATGTTTATGCTAATCATAATTATTAGAATGTAGAAGGAGAAATAACTTACCTATAATGAAATTGAATTTGAAATAGATTGTTTGTAAATATTTTCTAAAGTAAAATTTTTTGACAAGATTCCCACCATCAACCAAGATGGAGAAACAGGGACCAGGGACTACATTTACTCTACCACATAAAATAGTAAAAGGAAAAAAACAACTGAACAAAATATATGAAAATACAGTTTTCAAGACATTGAACATTGAGAAACAAAGGACAGTGATCTGTGAGACTCAGAAAACCAAGGAAGTGAGCCCTAAAATTACATAAGCTTATTTCCTGGAAAAAATATCCCATGCAGTGGCACAGGCAGGAAGAAACTAAAAAGATTCAGAAAGTTCTCTGCGTTAATAAAACAAAGCAACAAAAGCCAAAACTGACAAATGGGATCTAATTAAACTAAAGAGCTTCTGCACAGCAAAAGAAACTACCATCAGAGTGAACAGGCAACCTACAGAATGGGAGAAAATTTTTGCAATCTACTCATCTGACAAAGGGCTAATATCCAGAACCTACAAAGAACTCAAACAAATTTACAAGAAAAAAACAAACAACACCATCAAAAAGTGGGCAAGGGATATGAACAGACATTTCTCAAAAGAAGACATGAGTACAGCCAACAGACACATGAAAAAATGCTCGTCATCTCTGGCCATCAGAGGAATGCAAATCAAAACCACAATGAGATACCATCTCACCTCAGTTAGAATGGCAATCATTAAAAAGTCAGGAAACAACAGGTGCTGGAGAGGATGTGGAGAAATAGGAACACTTTTACATTGTTGGTGGGATTGTAAACTAGTTCAACCATTATGGAAAACAGTATGGCAATTCTTCCAGGATCTAGAACTAGAAGTACCATATGACCCAGCCATCCCATTACTGGGTATATACCCAAAGGATTATAAATCATGCTGCTATAAAGATACATGCACACGTATGTTTATTGCGGCACTATTCACAATAGCAAAGACTTGGAATCAACCCAAATGTCCATCAGTGACAGACTGGATTAAGAAACTGTGGCACATATACACCATGGAATACTATGCAGCTATAAAAAAGGATGAGTTTGTGTCCTTTGTAGGGACATGGATGCAGCTGGAAACCATCATTCTCAGCAAACTATCACAAGAACAGAAAACCAAACACTGCATGTTCTCACTCATAGGTGGGAACTGAACAATGAGATCACTTGGACTTGGGAAGGGGAACATCACACACTGGGGTCTATTATGGGGAGGGGGGAGCGGGGAAGGATTGCATTCTGAGTTTTACCTGATGTAAATGACGAGTTGATGGGTACAGATGAGTTGATGGGTGCAGCACACCAATATGGCACAAGCATACATATGTAATAAACCTGCACGTTATGCACATGTACCCTAGAACTTAAAGTAAAATAATAATAAAAAAAAGAAATTTATGATACTAGAAAAAAAATAAATAAAACAAAGCAGAAATAATGAGGAAAAAGAACACTAGACATTACAGTACAGAGTACTGGGGAAGAGAGAACTTCAGAGAGAAAGAAAGAGAGAGCGTGCTCCAGAAATATGCAGAGAATCTTCCTGAATCTTCAGCTGGGTACTAATCAATACATGGGAAAAGAGACTACCCAAGGCTAGGGAATCACACCCAAAATGATTAGAGAGAACAATCTCTGTAGATCACACAGAGCCAGAAATAGTTGCTGTTGTCACAAGTCAGAGTGGAAAACCTTATCAAGTAACAAGACATTGAATAGAGTAAGCAAAGCTATTTTGCTTCAGTAGTAGAAGAAAATTAACCCATCTTAAATATGCTCGGCCCCACCTTAAAAAGATTGAAAATAAATCATTACCAGAAATGATTGAACTATTTTAAGTAAAATTTAGCTGCATCATACAACTACAACAAGAGTATATATAGGAACAAAAAGTATTCCACACCTAACAGGTTAAAATTCACAATGCTTAATATCAAATCAAAAATTACTCAGTCATGAATAAAAGCAGAAAAATAAAACTCGCAATGAAAAGAAATATTAGTCACAGAATCACAATGAGGAGAAATATACCAATCCAGAAATGCCGACAGTGATAGAATAAGTATAAAAGAATAATAAAACACTTATTAAAACGGTACTATATATGTTCAGGAGGCTAGAAGAAAGGTTGAACATCTTAATTTGAAATTCAAAAACTTAAAACCACAATGAGATATTGTATTAGTCTGTTTTCATGATGCTGATAAAGACATACCCGAGACTGAGAAGAAAAATAGGTTTAATTGGACTTACAGTTTCACATGACAGGGGAGGCCTCTGAATCATGGCAGGAGGTAAAATGCACTTCTTACATGGTGGTGGCAAGAGAAAATGAGGAGAAAGCAAAAGTGGAAACCCCTGCTAATTTCGTGAGACTTATTCACTATCACGAGAATAGCACAGGAAAGACCAGCCCCCAGGATTAAATTACCTCCCACCTGGGTCTCTCCCACAATGTAGGAATTCTGAGAAATACAATTCAAGTTGAGATTTGGGTAGGGACACAGCCAAACCACATCATTCTGACCCTGGCCCTTCCAAATCTCATGTCACCACATTTCATTTCGAAACCAATCATGCCTTCCCACAGTCTTAACTCATTTCATCATTAACAAAAAAGACCACAGTCCAAAGTCTCATCTGAGACAAGGCAAGTCCCTTCCACCTATGAGCCTGTAAAATCAAAAGCAAGCTACCTACTTCATAGATACAATGGGGGCACAGGTATGGGGTAAATACAGCCATTCCAAGTGAGAGAAATTGGCCAAAACAAAGGGGTTACCAGGTCCATGCAAGTCTGAAATCCAGCATGGCAGAAAAATGTTAAGCTCCAAAATGATCTCCTGTGACTCCATGTCTCACATCCAGGTCACACTGATGTAAGAGGTGGGTTTCCATGGTCTTGAGCAGCTCTGTCTCTGTGGTTTTGCAGGGTACAGCTTCCCTTCCAGCTGCTGTCATGGTCTGGCTTTGAGTGTCTATGGCTTTTCCAGGTGCATGGTGCAAGTTGTCATTGGATCTACCATTCTGGGATCTGGAGGATGGTGGCCCCCTTCTCACAGCTCCACTAGGCAGTTCTCCAGTAGGGACACTATCTGGAGGCTCTGACCCAATATTCCCTTTCTACTATTCTGTAGCAGAGATTCTCCATGAGAGTCCAACCCATGTAGCACACTTCTGCTTGTACATCCAGGCATTTCCATACATCTTCTGAAATCTAGGCAGAAGTTCCCAAACCTCACTTCTTGACTTCTGTGTACTCACAGGCTCAACACCATGTGAAAGTTGCCAAGGCTTGAGGTTTGCATCCTCTGAAGCCACAGCCCAAGCTCTACATTGGCCCCTTTCATTCCTGGCTGGAGCAGCTGGGACACAGGGCACCAAGTCCCTAGGCTGCACACAGCAATGGGACCCTGGGCCCAGCCTATGAAATCACTTTTTCCTCCTGGGCCTCCAGGCCTGTGATGGGAGGGGCTGCCATGAAGGTCTCTGACGTGCCCTGGAGACATTTTCCCCATTGTCTTGGGGATTAACATTAGGATCCTTGCTGCTTATGCAAATTTCTGCAGCTGTCTTGAATTTCTCCCCAGAAAATGGATTTTTCATTTTTATCACATAGTCAGCCTATAAATTTTCCAAACTTTTATGCTCTGCTTCCCTTATAAAACTGAATGCCTTTAGCAGTACCCAAGTCACCTCTTGAATGCTTTGCTGCTTAGGAATTTTTTCCACCAGATATCCTAAATCATCTTTCTCAAGTTCAAAATTCCACAAATCTCAAGGGCAGAGGCAAAATGCCACCAGTTTCTTTGCTAAAACCTAAAAAGAGTCACCTTTACTCCAGTTGCCAGCAACTTCCTCATCTCCATCTGAGACCACCTCAGCCTGGACCTTATTGTTTGTATTTCTGTCAGCATTTTGGGCAAAGTCATCCAGCAAGTCTCTAGGAAGTTCCAAACTTTCTCACATTTCCCTGTCTTCTTTTGAGCCCTTCAAACTGTTCCAACCTCTGCCTGTTACCTAGTTTCAAAGTCACTTCCACATTTTTGGGTATCTTTTCAGCAATGCCCCACTCTACCAGTACCAATTTACTGTATTAGTCTGTTTTCATGATCCTGATAAAGACATACCCAAGACTGGGAAGAAAAAGAGGTTTAACTGGACTTACAGTTCCACCTGGCTGGGGAGGCCTCAGAATGGCAGGAGGTGGCAGCAAGAGAAAATGAGGAGGAAGCAAAAGAAGAAACCCCTGATAAACCCATCAGATCTCATGAGACTTACTCACTTTCACGAGAATAGCACCAGAAAGACCAGCCCCCATGATTCAATTACCTCCCCCTGGGTCCCTCCTACAACACATGGGAATTCTGAGAGATACAATTCAAGTTGAGATTTGGGTGGGGACACAGCCAGACCATATCAGGTATCACTACAAAACTTTCATAATGACTAAAATAAAAAAATAGTTATAATGCTATATTCTGTCAAGCATGCAAAGAAACTGGATTACTCATGCATTACTGGTATAAATATAAAATGGTTCAGTGACTCTGGAAAAATAATTTGACAACAATTATACTCTTAGGCATTTATCCCAGTAAAATAAAAGCTTATGTTCATTCAAGAACCTGTAAATAAATGTTTATAGCAGATCTAATCTCAATGGTCAAATCTGGAAGCAAGTCAAATGGCCTTCGATGGGTGAGTGGTTAAACTAATTGTGGTACATCCAAATCATGGAATATTATTCAGCAACAAAAAAGAATGAAGTACTGATACATACAACAATTTGGATGAACCTCAAGGAAATTACGGTGAGTAAAAAAAGAGATTGGCAGGTCCAGATGGTTTTAGTGGTGAATTGTTCTAAACTTTTGAGAAACAAATAAAAAAAATCATACAAACTCTTCCAGAGAATAGAAAATAAGAAAATCTTCCAAACTTGCCTTATGATTTAAGAATAATATTAAAGCCAAAACCTGATAATGATTTTATAAGAGTGGAAAATTATAGGTAAATATATCTTATTATTAGATGCAAAAAAAACCCTAACAAATCAATAATATAGAAAAAAAGAAATATATCATGACAAAGTTAGCTTTATTTCAAGAATGCAAGACTTATTGAACATTCAAAATCAATCAAATTACATTTGACTGAAAAATTTTTTAAATCATGGGATCACTTTTCTTGTTCCAAAATTCAGTAGAAAGTGTTCAGTAATTCACAATTAAGTATAGTGACAAATGTAGGGTTTTTGTATATTTATTTATTGTGTTGAGAACATTTATTTCCCTTACTAGCTTGTTGAAAGTTTTTGTCATGAGTAGGTATTAAATTTTATTACATTGTTTCCTGTATTTGTTGATCTCGTGATTTAAAAAATTTTTATTCAACATTTTACAGGAGGTTCTAGCTGGTGCAATATGGCAGGAAATAGAAATCAAAAGCACAAATATTAAAAAGAAAGAGGTGGCCAGGATGGTGACTCATGCCTGTAATCCCAGCACTTTGGAAGGCCAAGGCAGAGGATCACTTGAGCCTAGGAGTTAAAGACCAGCTTGGTCAACATAGCAAGACCTTGTCTTTACTAAATACATACATACATACATACATACATACATACATACATACATACATACATAGCTGGGCTTTGTGGTGTATTCTTGTAGTCCCAGCTACTCAGGAGGCTGAGATAGGAGTATCCCTTGAGCTCAGGAGGTTGAAGCTGCAGTCAATCATTATCATACCACTGCACTCCAACTTGAACAACAGAGTGAGACCCTGTCTCAAAATAAAAGGCAAAAAATGTATTACAGATGACATGATTATATAAAAATTCTGAAACAATCAAGGAACAAATTATAAGGATTAACGTCTGAATTTAACAAAATTGCTGGATACAAGGTTTATATTTAGAAATTCTTTACATTTCTATATACTGGAAACAAATAATTGAAATATAAAAATGAAGGTTTTACCATATCATATAGCACCAAAAGCATCATACACCTGAGTAAATATTTTTAAAACATGCAAGACTCCTGCACTAAAAAATAAAATATTACAGAAAGAAAGAACAAAAAAGTGAAGCAAATGGAGAGATATACAATGCTCATGGATTAGAAAATTCATACTAGGCTGAGATGTCAATTCTTTATCACATAATTGAATTGAAAACCCCAGTCAGAATCCCAGTGCGTTTTTTTAAATTGCCAAACTGGTTCTAAAATGATATGGAGATACAAAATAATATATAACAGCCAGGCAAACTTAAAGAAGAAAAAAGCTGGAGAACTTAAATATCTTAACTTTCAGCCTTGTTATGGCTAATAATTCAGCTACAGTTATTAAATGTGATATTGGCAGAAGAATAGACAAATATGTTAATGGAACAAGATAAGATCCCAGAGGTAAGTCCATGCATAACAGACACCAGATTTAATGGCAAGTCTCCACTACAAGTCAGTGGGGAAAAGAATGTTCTTTTTGATGAATGTTACTGTCAATTGAATATCCATGTTGATAGTCTTAATCCACCACACCATAATAAAAAATTAAAACAAGATGAACCATAGATCTAAAAGTGAATGATGAAATTACCAAATTTCTTAAAGAAAACTTCAGAGACTATCTTAATGAGCTGAGGATAATTGAAGAATTCTTAAACAGATACCAAAAGCACTAATCATAAAGACTAAAAATTATACTCAATCAAAATTACAGACTTCTCTTTATCAAAAGACACCATTATGAGAATAGAAAGGAAAACGACAGGGAGAAGCTATTTGTGATATATAGATCCAAATAGAACTTGTATCCAAAGTATTTAATGAATTTCCACAAGTCTGTAAGAAGAAATTACACTATGCAATTAAAAAATAAAATATCTGATATCTTTATAAACAAGATATCCAAATTATCAATAAATGAATGAGAAGGTGTTAAACATCATTATCAGGAGAATGCAAACTAAAGCCACATGAGGTATCCCTACATAGCCCATCAGCACGGCTTAAATTACTGCCTGGTGAAATTTTAAAGTGATACAAATACTTTGGAAAATGGTGTGCCAATATCTACTAAAGCTGAGCATACACCCACTCTATGACTCAGCACTTCCTCTCCTCAGTATATACCCAGAGAAATGAGTACTTGTGTTCACAAAAAGACATGAACAGAAATATTCATAGCAGTGTTCATCAGTGCCCAAAACTGTAGACCACTCAAATAGCCTCAATATTAGAATGCATAAACTGTAGTATAGCTGCATGATGGAATAATATACAATCATATACAGAAATAAGAAAGATAATTCGTGAATGATATATAATTCAAGATAGAAAAATCTCAAAAACTTTCGAAGCAAAAGTAGCCAAACAAGAAATAGTATATACAATATAATTCAACTTATATGAGGGGCAAAAACATGGAAAACTGGTTTGTGATGATGGAGATTGGAGTAGTATTAAACATTATGGTGAGTTCTGACTGGGATGAGACATGATAAAACCATCTGGAATGCTAGAAATGTTCTATAGCTTGATCTGGCAGGCGGAGATGTGCATATATACATGTACAATTTGCATATATGTGTAAAATGTACATATATGTAAAATCTCATTAAGCTATACACTTTCAATTTCTATACTTTACTATTTGTAAATTACACATCAGTTTTTAAAATATATATAGAGAGATGGCTATTTCTGAAGCTCCATTGGCCTTGGAAAGAACCATAAGAACATGGTTCTCTGCTAAGTAAGGGGCAACAGGAGATACCGTGTTTTTAAAACACGTCAGCAAATTATTTGACACCATTTCCATCCAAAAGATGAAGTCTAATTCCTTTCCCTTTGAATATGGGTAAAAATAATTATTTACTTCTAGCAAACATACAAACAAAATACAGAGGAAATTACGCTGTTTGAAATGTGACATAGCTCCCACTGGCATGACATTCATTCTCTCTCTCTCTCTCTCTCTGCATTTTACCTATTAGTATCCCATGGGAAAGAGAATTGGGACCTCAATCAGTTGGTGATAAGCCACATTTGTCTGTACTAAGAATTGTTTAGAGCTTTAGTTTTACTTTATTGGAAACAAAAAATTAGTTTTCCTTCGCTGCACACAAATGATTACAAACTCTGTGACTTAAAACACCACCTATTTATTATCTTACAAAATTTGCAGGTCAGAAGTCCAGACACAGCATGGTTTTACAGGAGCAGATATCAGCTGCATTCTCCTCTGGAGCTAAAAGCTTTCTTCCCAATGTGGTCAGTTTTGTCAAAATTCAGTTCCCATTCCCTTGATGGCTGCTAGCCTGAGTTTGCTTTCAGCATCTAGAGACCATTCTCAGGTCCCCGCTATGTGGTCTCCGTGATACGCACCTCACAACATGGATATTTGCTTTCTTCGCTGGGGCTAACAGGACATTCTAATATTTCACTTTATTTTTAAAGGGTTCACCTAATTAGGTCAAACCCACATAGGATAACCCCACTTTTGATTATCTAAAAGACACTATTAACCTAATCACGGAGGTGAAACCCCATCATTTTCACAGATTCCACCTATACTTAAGGGGAGGAACTTGTACTAGGCATGTGCATCAGTGGGTGGGCATTTTAGGGGCCATGTTGGAATTCTGCCTACTACAGTTCCCTTTTCCCTGAATTCAGGGTTCATCACTGTTAATGTCAATCTTAATGTGACATTAAAGACTAATAAAATATTTTTGTGCCTATACATGTACTTATTTGCCTACTTAGGAATTTATTCTCTAGGACTTCAAAAAGATATTTGAGACAGATTATAATTAGGTCAGTATCATTAGAAAAAGGAAAGATAAAAGGGAGAATGCTGATATCAGGAAACTTCTATCTCTGAACATAAAACTCAGCTCTATACCTCTTCTAAAACAGAGATGGAAATAACAAGAGTTCTTATCATGCATGTCTTACTTGCTAGAAAAAGAAACATGGAGTTTCACAGAAAAGACAAACTCTTTTCTAGTCTTGAAATCTGAAGGACTTTTTTCCTTTATCTTTTTTCCTGAAAGATCCTTTAGAAAGGGGAAATTTGAACAACATTGTCCTCAATGGTAGTCTCTGTTTTACAAAAATTTGGGTTAGTCAAATACAGCTTTCAACTCTCTATGAAATCCTAGGGCATGGAAAAAAGCAATCTTTTAAGTGTAAATCTATTCCAGGCACTCAAACATTGTATGTGGGTTAGTTCATTTAACCTTCATAATAACCATATGAAGTAGATATCATTATAATTGTACTCAGTAACGGAAGAGGAAATTGAGTTGTAGGGAAGCTAGGTAAATTTCCCATGGTCTGATTGGATAAAGAAATGAATTTTGGAAAATAATGAAGAGCTAATAGTTAATCTATCTCTTGGACCCTGTCAAATATTGGCTACCTTACTAGGCTTTTGACAGGGGCTGAATGTCAGTCAGTTTCTAATTGATATGAACAGTAGTTCTTAAAGAGTTGCTCTTCTCTGATATTAATTGAATGGAAATCCATGTGCTCTATAATCTAGAGGCAAGATGCAAAGTTCTTAAATGGGCAAAGATGTTATTTCATCAGAAACATTGAAAAAGCTGAACTTTCATTCTTGCCTTATTGGAAGGGCCCCTCATGTGAAGAGATGGACAAACTGCCAAATGAGAGCAGGGATAAACAGAAAAGTGAATGTGTGGATATTCATGTGCATTAAGGTCTGAGTGAGGTATTGGAGTAACCCTGGGCCTCTTTTCAGAGAGAAGGAGTTGGTAGAACAGGAAGAGAAAGAAGAAGGAAGATCTCTCAATAGAAATGAAGTAAAAGCAACAAAAATCATAGAAGTTGTGGTGCAGCTTTGTCTCACTGGATTAGGAGACAAATACCGAGGTCCTGTCTGTGTTAATAAGTTGTGAGAATCCTTGAACAGGCCCATCCCACCTGTCCAAGCTTCACTTTCCTCATTGCTAAAATGGAGACTTTATTAATTCCTAGCTGTTACTTCACATAGTTTTATTGACATCATTCACACATTCATAAAACCTTTACTTGTCACATTTTATGTGTCAGAAACTGTTCTAAGCAGTGGGAATATAAAGATAAAAGATCCAATATTTACCCTCACAGTCTTAAATCCCTTTCAAAAGAAAGCAGGGATGGATGGAGAGAAGAAAGGGAAATGAAGTATATGGACAGTCTCTAGCCTCATGGTATTTACAGACTTGGAGGGTAATAGGGAATGTAATGAATGTCTAAAAGAGTCTCACAAAATAAATTGTGACATACTTAATGTATATTTGAAAAGGGTGTCTTGGAGAAGCTGACTCCTAGCTTCAATATTGCAAGTGTGCAGAAACTGATTGAGAGGCAGAGAAATAGGAAGCAGAATGGATGGATGGATGGATGGATGGATGGATGGATGGATGGATGGATGGATGGATGAGAGTGTGGAGAACAGGCTGGGAGAAGAATAGTGAAAGGAACAAGGCTTTGGAATCAATAAGCTCTGTATCCAAATGTAAGGTATGTGGTTTACTTCCTGAATGATGGCATGTTCCTTGCAGGATTACTATAAGGATTGCAGACAATTTATGGAAAATGGTAAAAACTCAGTGAATGATAGTATAATAATGCTTTCTTCAGTTAGTTAGAAACAGTGCAAAAGGTCCTGAGAAAGCATAGCAATAATTGGAGAGATGGAACTAGAGGTGAGATTACCGGGCTTCCAGCTAAGAAATGGTGAGCACTCACCACAGGTAGTAGCAAAAAGATTGGCAACATGGGGAAGGACATGAAAGGGTAAAGTCTCTAGGACTTGGTGAGGGTGACATCTGCTTAGGCATGGCCTCCTAGTCATATGGTGGTGCTCTTCATAGAGGAGGAAAGTTAAGGCAGGAAAATATGTTGCAGTGGAGGTATGCAGTAGCAGACAGCAGCAGGGGGAAGAAATTAAGCCAGATTCATTAGTTTCTCCAGCATCCCAAGGAGAAAGGACAGTACATGTGTCTAGGGACTTAGTATACCCCTGGGAGCTGATGTTGGCATCTTCCTCTTTTCCCTTTCTGAATCCCTGTCTCCTATCTTAGCGTCTCAGTCTTCTTGGGCTGTTCTATCATGCCTCCCTTCCAAGGGCAACCCCTCATTTATCAACCATCCCTCCTCACTCTTTTTTCTCCTTCAGCACTCCCATTTTCTCCATGCACAGATTTTAGCTGATCTTATAAGTTAAATCACATGCAAACTCAAAGGAACAGTAACCAATGGTGTAATACGGGCACCCACAGTAAACAGCCTGGTAGCAATCTGTGCTTGGCAGACTGTCCTTCCCAGGACACCTAAAATCACATCATATAGTTCTCCCATGTGCATCTCCAGTCCTTGATAAAGGCATATGCAAAATCAGAGACAACAAGAACAGAAGGCAGCAAATGGAATATAAAATATTGCCACAACCCCCCCACTCCACCCACTCTTCCAGCAGGAGAAAAGAAGCTGCAGGGAAATTGAGGAGGTGGGAAGACACTTTAGGGCAGAAGATGATTCTCCAGACATAGAGAGCCTTGTATTCCACTGTTCCCGCCTGTTATACAATGCTATGCTGTTTTTCAGGCAAGGCAATAAGATTTGAAAAAATATATATATCACCATCAGGACCCACCAAACCATCTGTATGCGTGGGACACTTGAGAGTCTTGGGTAGAACTACATTGATTTGAAATAAAATCTAAATATTCATAAATAACTAGATTTGAAAAGTAGATGCCAGGTTGCTCCAGGTGTTCTCGTTACTGAATCAGAAAGTTTGTTCAGTGTACTATTCCGAAAATATGAGCACAGAACCGCTCCACTAGAAGTCCCAGGAGACAACTTGCTCTCCTATTCAAATGGGGGCAAATAATCTTTCTTGCAGCTCACCTTCATCTTTCCAGATGATCTAATATGAGAGAAAGAGAGAGGGAGAGGAGGAGGACTGAATTTGCAACCAGACTGTGCACGTGTGATTGCAAACTATTTCATCCATAAGCTTCTTTTATATATAGTACCTTCTAATTTGTTGATTCTTCTTGTGAATATGATTGAGAACCACTTCTTGGGAGAGATGAGGGACCCTGATGTTGGTTTGTACAGCCTGAACTGTGTGGCTTCTTCTTTCTCCCAGTCCTTCTATATGGACTTAATATACACTCTAAGTCTCACAGGAAACTGGCTCAGTGCTGGCACATACTTATGCATTCGATAGATGGTAACTTATGCATACCTGTAGCACAAATTCCACACAGAGGATTCCTTTTTTTCCTGAATTCTTGTTTCAGAAATTTTGTGTACATTTTGGGCATATAGAGCCTCTACAACCTATGTGGACTCTTGAGATGTTTCAGTAGTCCACTAGTTGATGTAGTGTAGAGCTCTAGGAAAGGAGTCATCAAGACTATAGAGGTATTGGGATCCATCTCACCCAGATTGTGTTGGTTGTGGGGATAAGCAAGGTACATGCACATGCAGATGGTTAGGTACATATTTGGAAAGCTAGAGATGAGATTATCAAGAACTCATTAGTTTCCTAGTTCTCCTTCTTTCCTTCTGCATTTCCTTTCTTCCTTCCTTCCTCCCTTCCTTCCTTCATTTCTTTTCTCCAACAGTAATTATTCTGTGCCTACTACGTACCAGGCACTCACTATTGTAGGTATTGGTAATATAAGAATGAACATCACAAACCAGGGTGCTGGCATCAGGAGCTTACATTTTGGGTGTGAGGGTAGATAGACAACAAACACATGTGCTAATAAATGAGTTAGTTTCAGAAAGCAGTAAGTGCTATGAAAACAATAAAACAGATAACATAGTCAAGGGTGACTAGAATAGATAAGGTGGAGAGAAAAAAGGCTCTCTGAAGATTTGACATTTGCACTGAGGCCTGAATAACAAGAAGGGCACTTGGATATTTGAGAGAATGAGCATTTTAAAGGGAGCAGGAAGTACAAAGGCTCTGAGGTGGAAATATATTTGGCAAGTTCAAAGAATAGAAAGGAGGCCTATCTGGCTGACATGTATTAAAAGGGAGAGCAGGAGGAGATGAGGTCAGTGCAATGGGGAAAAGCCACATGACTGTGTAGGGCACAGAGGCCAGAGGCTTTGATAAGAATTTGCATTTCATCCTGATGGGAAGCCATTGGAAGGTCTCAAAGAGAGGAGTGATGTAATCTGATTTACATTTTGCAAGATAATTCTAGCAGATGGGTGGAGAATAGAGTGGAACAAACCAGTCTCCTCACTTCATAATCATTTCTATTATTAGATTTAAAAATAATTCAGTGGAGCCTCTACCCCAATCACTTGCTATTGCTAAGGCTCATCTTCAACTTTAAAGCACCAAGTTTAGTCCCCACGTAGAGGTTTATGACAATGTAAAGTAGGCCCTAAAGACAATTCCCAGAAACGCCAATTTGAATGTGCACATTCTGGCACCATTCCTTCTAAAGTTCTTCTATTTTAACCTCACCTACATGTTAACTCCCACAACACAGACAGTCTCCACCCTATTCCTCCCTGTGTCCTTCAATGTCAGCTGAATATTAGAATCACCCAAGGAGACTTTAAAGATCAATAGTCATGCTGTACCACTGATCCATTAAATCAGGATCTTGAGATGGGTCTCAGAACTCAGTGTTTTTTAAAGCTTCCCCTTGTGATTCCCATGGGCAGCCAAGGCAACTGCTGCCTCACAAAAAAAAAAATGGGCATTTGAGAGCTTCTGATGGTGATGACAAGTGGCATGGGACAACAGGACATGTGCATTCCCACTGCTACGTCCCTGGAGGCCCCCAAGAAAAGGCATGATGAGCTCTCAAATGGCAGGAACATTCTGAAGCTTGAGCACACAAAGGCTCACGCAGGAGGCCACTCTGCAGTCAGCAGCACGTTGTTCTGCAGTGGGGTGCCCAGAATTGCAAATGAAACTAGAGGACATACTGCCTCTTTAGAAGGAACTTTGGGGATCTTGACAAACTCTATTTTTAAAAAAAAAATGAAACAAAGGATGATTTCATCCAAATAGGATGCCTGTGCATCTAGCACCATAAAGATAGATGCCACCCCTGCTATGAGGTGCCTGACATCCTACAGAGCTCAAAATGTAAAAGCTAACACATCTTGTCAAGCTCTAAAATAAGAGAGGCAGCTTTCCCACTTTCCTATTTAGTTTTTCTACATTTGTTATGCTTAGCTGCTAGGTTAAAACAAAAAAGAAAAGAGAGAAGATAGTAAAATAAGCCCTAGCAAAGAGAAAGATGTCATTTTAGTAAAGCAGCATGACCCAATCGAGCATGTTTTGTGTGGTGGTGGTTTGTTATGGTTTTCTTTTTTATGGCACAGGGAAATTGACATGGGGCAGACAATGCAATAGAATCCTAAAACACTTTTTTATAGTCTTCCAAATATTTTAGCACTTAATTTCATTCTGCATTACATGATTTGATACTATTTTAGATGTGTTAATACTGCCAAATCTGGCAAATTTCTTGAGAACACATTTCTTTTGTAATTTCAACAGCACCTGTTTACATGTGTGTGTTGCCTAGTGATCAGATTCCATATTGAGCAACGCAGGTAATACTTGTATTCTTTTTACATTGCTTCTTTCCTCCCTGGCCCTAACTCCTAATCTTTCAAATCTTTCACCTTTTTATCTGTGCGTATATGTGTGTGAGTGTGTGTGCATGCATATACATGACTCCAAAGGAAGCACAAGGCTCTATACCCTCACCCTAGTAACTATGAAATTTCAGGGCAGGTTGTCAGGAGTCATAGTAAGTAAGGCACTGTTCTCTAAAGTGTACCTATGAGTCACATGCCAAGCTAGCTTAAAGCTAGGTTTCCCGTGTTAAGCCTCAGACACCTGCAAGAAGGGCAATGGATTCTATATGAAGGGAAGCTTAGTGAGTCAATACCCAAACCCATAATGGATCAAAAAGTTTTAGGAAAAAGAAGTCGTAGAGTGAATTCCCCACCTACACTTTGAGTGCTGATTTAGATCCCCCCAAAATAGTAATTGTAACCTTGAGAAGAGCAAGCAACCTTCAAAGGTCAAAAACTCATGCAGCCTAGGTGTATAAAGTGAGAGTAGCAAGCATGATTAGCTACAATGGAGAAGAGATACTTTAAAGCTCTCAAGAGACACACACTTAGTGACGTATGGGTGGTGCCACCTGGAATTATCCAGCACAGAAGCCCTCCACAGGACCTCCTGGGAAGGAAAGGGACCATGAAGTTGCCTCCTTTCCTGATTATACACATAGTCATGGAAGACCAAAATCAAAATCTATCATTGACAGTGAGACACATTGGTCCCCAAAACCTTGAATCCTGCTGAGTCCTAGAGCTTAAGCATTTATGAGCTTCAGTTTTCCACCGGTACTGTGGTCTAAGAAACAAGAATCATAGTCACTATTCTGACTAGAAGTTAAAGGAGAGAATTTAAAGGTTCCCAAGAAATATTCTATAAAGCAATCCTGGGAACACTGATTATTAAAATCATCTGAGGGACTTCTCAACAACAATATAGAAATTCTGGATCTGCTCTGTAATGATCCCCATCTCTAAAGGGTGAAGAGAGACCTGGAATCGTTTATAAAATGTTCCCCAGATGATCCTGTTGATATGTGACTGTTTTGGATAACACTGTTTTATATTTACCAAAAAGTATAATTTACACAACCAATTAGCGTATACTTACCCTTGACTATTTTATAACTCATAGGAAAGTCTTTAATCAGTTTCCTCTTATAAAAGGTCTTGGTATCATCATTAGGTAAATGAGACTAATGATTAATTATCTCTAATTTTGCTGTAGAAAAGAGCTCCTTGGTGAGGAAGGCACAGAGTTTATGAGTTGCTTTCTTCTCAGTTAGATTTGTCGTCATGGATTCACGCTCATAGCATGTCTGAGATCTAGATTAACATAAACAAAAAATAATCTTATCTTGTCTCAGACTGGTAATAATGTAATAGCCTCTTTTAGCTACTTCTAAATGATGTTTGCTTTAAATCATCTCTGTATAGGGCAAAACTCCATTGAAACTTTCTAAACGTCCTGCATATTTTATATAGGAGATTTCAACCTCTGCAAACTTACTAGAAAAATGAACCAGGGTTGAGGCTAAAATGTAAAGAATGGAGACTGATAGAGACTTTTCTACCAAGGGGGTCACAGGAGTTCGAAATAATTTATTTAAAAGGAGGTGGGGGCCAGGCATGGTGGTTCATGGCTGTAATCCCAGCACTTTGGGAGGCCGAGGCGGGAGGATCACCTGAGGTCAGGAGTTCGAGACCAGACTGACCAACATGGTGAAACCTCATCTCTGCTAAAAATACAAAATTAGCTGGGTGTGGTGATATGCACCTGTAATCACAGCTACTCAGGAGGCTGATGTAGGAGAATTGCTTGAACCCGGGAGGCGGAGGTTGCAGTGAGCGGAGAATGCACCATTGCACTCCAGCCTTGGCAACAAGAGTAAAATGCCATCTCAAAAAAAAAAAAAAAAAAGGACGTGGGTTATGTAGAAAAACAACTGGGATGACAGTGTATGACTTGGTGGCAAGAAGCCTGGCAAAGTAGAAAATGAAACTAAAAAAGTCTGGTATGTAAAATGCAGTGTGGTTTGATAGAATGGGAGACAGGGTACTGGGTCGAAGCCTGGCTTTACATCATTCCTCTCCCCTTAGATAGCACCTTGTCCATAGGTCAATCACAGCACTTCTAAAGTGGACCTATTTATATGTCGTGTCTCTCTTCTTCTGCTAGGTTGTAAACTTGCTGAGCATAGGAAACATGCATTTGAGTCTTTGGATCCCTGATCTTTAACAGATATTCCTGTACATGGCTGATAAATGTTGATTGACTGAGTTAAGTAGTATAATCTTGAGATCATTATCTGTGGAATGGTTTTGCAGAAGTTCCGTGAGTTAATAAAATGTTGAAAATACCAAAATTTGTCCCTAAAACAAGGATCTTGAGCAGTCCCTAGAATAAAATGTTTGGAATTTATCCACCAGAGTTAATTAAGCTGCATATGGTTCTTGTTGTTTTGTTCTGTTTTGTTTTTTACTAAAGTTGTCCTTTTTATTAAGCGTTCAAGAAACTGTATCACAGCTTCTCCACTGGAGTCATGCATCTGATGTTTAGGCTCTGCTGATCACCTCACTGCATTGCCTTTACAATGTGTGGGATAAAAGGATGCACCCCATGGGTGTCTGTGACCGGTTCTGTTAATAATTGTTTTCCTTTTCTCATTATAGTTTGACATTTTAGAAGCCAAATGCTGTTCCACACTCTATTAGCCTCTTGCACTGGATTGGGACTGAGGTTTAGAACAAAGAGAAAGTAAAAATGGAAAAACATGTAAGACTGAAATGGCACAACTAGGATAATAATTTTAGCTCAAATCACCTGCCGACACCTGGAAATTAAGGAGCAATCACTTACACAGAGAGATCAAAGGAAAGGTGCGAAGAGCCAGGGGCAGAGCAGCCTGCCCCAGATGCTGGTCAGTTCCTTTCTCATGGGTGGTGTCAGTTACCAGAGTATCAGTCAGCCATTGTTGCAAAATATACAACCACAAAATTTCAGCGTCACACAACACTAAGGTGTTGATTTCTTTCACATGTGGCTGATATAGGCTGGGCTTGGCTGGGCAGCTGTAGGCTGCTGATTGGACCTAAGTCTGCCTAAGTCTTCCTCCCTCTTCAATTAAATGCTTTCCAGGGGAAACTTAACTCATGGCAATGTGACGGGAACAAGAGAGGCTGCACAACCAGGCAAGCCCTGACCACATGGCCAAGCCCAAACTCAAGGAGGTAGTGAAGCATATTTTTTCCACAGAAGTGTCAAAGAAGGAAGTAAATATTTTGGAATGACTAATGTCCATAGGCAGAGGCCTAGTCTGAAGCATTTCTATAATAGTGGAGATAATTGTGCTAAAGAAGTCAAGGGTCGGTGATTCTCGTATTTCTAAGTCCCGGATATTTTTACTGGGAAATGTTGCTGATAGGACAATGAATTGATACTATCTTTCTAGGGCATATTTGCGATATATATTAGCAATTTCTTACCTATTGACTTCTAGGAATTTGTCTGGGATGCAGAGAAAGATTTTTATATAAAGTCATCCACCTCACTTTCATGTTAGTGAAATACTGGGGAAAATTACAGGTGTTTGGTTGAATAAAATATGTGACATCCAGATAATGGAATATTTATGCCACACTTCAGTGATGTAATACCAGAATATTTAACGACATGGGACAGTATTGCCAATATTCTTGCTTAATGAAAAAAAGCATGTTACAAAACAGCAGATATTTTGTTTTTAAATCATGTATATGTGGGTATTCATATTAAGATTCTGTAAGGATAGAGGCACTGGAGCAAGATGGCCGAATAGAAACAGCTCCAGTCTCCAACTCCCAGCGCGAGCGACACAGAAGACCGGTGATTTCTGCATTTTCAACTGAGGTACTGGGTTCATCTCACTGGGGAGTGCCGGACGATTGGTGCTGGTCAGCTGCTGCAGCCCGACCAGCGAGAGCTGAAGGAGGGCAAGGCATTGCCTCACCTGGGAAGCGCAAGGGGGAACTGAATCCCTTTTCCTAGCCAGGGGAACTGAGACACACAACACCTGGAAAATCGGGTAACTCCCACCCCAATACTGCGCTTTAAGCAAACAGGCACACCAGGAGATCATATCCCACACCTGGCCGGGAGGGTCCCACACCCACAGAGCCTCCCTCATTGCTAGCACAGCAGTCTGTGATCTACCGGCAAGGCAGCAGCGAGGCTGAGGGAGGGGCGCCCGCCATTGCTGAGGCTTAAGTAGGTAAACAAAGCTGCTGGGAAGCTCGAACTGGGTGGAGCTCACAGCAGCTCAAGGAAACCTGCCTGTCTCTGTAGACTCCACCTCTGGGGACAGGGCAATAACAAACACAGCCGAAACCTCTGCAGATGCAAATGACTCTGTCTGACAGCTTTGAAGAGAGCAGTGGATCTCCCAACACGGAGGTTGAGATCTGAGAAGAGACAGACTCCCTGCTCAAGTGGGTCCCTGACCCCTGAGTAGCCTAACTGGGAGACATCCCCCACTAGGGGCAGTCTGACACCCCACACCTCACAGGGTGGAGTACACCCCTGAGAGGAAGCTTCCAAAGCAAGAATCAGACAGGTACACTCGCTGTTCAGAAATATTCTATCTTCTGCAGCCTCTGCTGCTGATACCCAGGCAAACAGGGTCTGGAGTGGACCTCAAGCAATCTCCAACAGACCTACAGCTGAGGGTCCTGACTGTTAGAAGGAAAACTATCAAACAGGAAGGACACCTACACCAAAACCCCATCAGTACATCACCATCATCAAAGACCAGAGGCAGATAAAACCACAAAGATGGGGAAAAAGCAGGGCAGAAAAGCTGGAAATTCAAAAAATAAGAGCGCGTCTCCCCCGGCAAAGGAGCGCAGCTCATCGCCAGCAACGGATCAAAGCTGGACGGAGAATGACTTTGACGAGATGAGAGAAGAAGGCTTCAGTCCATCAAATTTCTCAGAGCTAAAGGAGGAATTACGTACCCAGCGCAAAGAAACTAAAAATCTTGAAAAAAAAGTGGAAGAATTGATGGCTAGAGTAATTAATGCAGAGAAGGTCATAAACGAAATGAAAGAGATGAAAACCATGACACGAGAAATACGTGACAAATGCATAAGCTTCAGTAACTGACTCGATCAACTGGAAGAAAGAGTATCAGCGATTGAGGATCAAATGAATGAAATGAAGCGAGAAGAGAAACCAAAAGAAAAAAGAAGAAAAAGAAATGAACAAAGCCTGCAAGAAGTATGGGATTATGTAAAAAGACCAAATCTACGTCTGATTGGGGTGCCTGAAAGTGAGGGGGAAAATGGAACCAAGTTGGAAAACACTCTTCAGGATATCATCCAGGAGAACTTCCCCAACCTAGTAGGGCAGGCCAACATTCAAATCCAGGAAATACAGAGAACGCCACAAAGATACTCCTCGAGCAGAGCAACTCCAAGACACATAATTGCCAGATTCACCAAAGTTGAAATGAAGGAAAAAATCTTAAGGGCAGCCAGAGAGAAAGGTCGGGTTACCCACAAAGGGAAGCCCATCAGACTAACAGCAGATCTCTCGGCAGAAACTCTCCAAGCCAGAAGAGAGTGGGGGCCAATATTCAACATTCTTAAAGAAAAGAATTTTAAACCCAGAATTTCATATCCAGCCAAACTAAGTTTCATAAGTGAAGGAGAAATAAAATCCTTTACAGATAAGCAAATGCTTAGAGATTTTGTCACCACTAGGCCTGCCTTACAAGAGACCCTGAAGGAAGCACTCAACATGGAAAGGAACAACCGGTACCAGCCATTGCAAAAACATGCCAAAATGTAAAGACCATCGAGGCTAGGAAGAAACTGCATCAACTAACGAGCAAAATAACCAGTTAATATCATAATGGCAGGATCAAGATCACACATAACAATCTTAACCTTAAATGTAAATGGACTAAATGCTCCAATTAAAAGACACAGACTGGCAAACTGGATAAAGAGTCAAGACCCATCGGTCTGCTGTATTCAGGAGACCCATCTCACACGCAGAGACATACATAGGCTCAAAATAAAGGGATGGAGGAAGATTTACCAAGCAAATGGAGAACAAAAAAAAGTGGGGGTTGCAATACTAGTCTCTGATAAAACAGACTTTAAACCATCAAAGATCAAAAGAGACAAAGAAGGCCATTACATAATGGTAAAGGGATCAATTCAACAGGAAGAGCTAACTATCCTAAATATATATGCACCCAATACAGGAGCACCCAGATTCATCAAGCAAGTCCTTAGAGACTTACAAAGAGACTTAGACTCCCATACAATAATAATGGGAGACTTCAACACTCCACTGTCAACATTAGACAGATCAACAAGACAGAAAGTTAACAAGGATATCCAGGAATTGAACTCATCTCTGCAGCAAGCAGACCTAATAGACATCTATAGAACTCTCCACCCTAAATCAACAGAATATACATTCTTCTCAGCACCACATCGTACTTACTCCAAAATCAACCACGTAATTGGAAGTAAAGCACTCCTCAGCAAATGTACAAGAACAGAAATTATAACAAACTGTCTCTCAGACTACAGTGCAATCAAACTAGAACTCAGGACTAAGAAACTCAATCAAAACCGCTCAACTACATGGAAACTGAACAACCTGCTCCTGAATGACTACTGGGTACATAACGAAATGAAGGCAGAAATAAAGATGTTCTTTGAAACCAATGAGAACAAAGATACAACATACCAGAATCTCTGGGACACATTTAAAGCAGTGTGTAGAGGGAAATTTATAGCACTAAATGCCCACAAGAGAAAGCAGGAAAGATCTAAAATTGACACTCTAACATCGCAATTAAAAGAACTAGAGAAGCAAGAGCAAACACATTCGAAAGCTAGCAGAAGGCAAGAAATAACTAAGATCAGAGCAGAACTGAAGGAGATAGAGACACAAAAAACTCTCCAAAAAATCAATGAATCCAGGAGTTGGTTTTTTGAAAAGATCAACAAAATTGAAAGACCACTAGCAAGACTAATAAAGAAGAAAAGAGAGAAGAATCAAATCGACGCAATTAAAAATGATAAAGGGGATATCACCACCGACCCCACAGAAATACAAACTACCATCAGAGAATACTATAAACACCTCTACGCAAATAAACTGGAAAATCTAAAAGAAATGGATAATTTCCTGGACACTTTCACTCTTCCAAGACTAAACCAGGAAGAAGTTGAATCCCTGAATAGACCAATAGCAGGCTCTGAAATTGAGGCAATAATTAATAGCCTACCAACCAAAAAAAGTCCAGGACCAGATGGATTCACAGCTGAATTCTACCAGAGGTACAAGGAGGAGTTGGTACCATTCCTTCTGAAACTATTCCAATCAATAGAAAAAGAGGGAATCCTCCCTAACTCATTTTATGAGGCCAACATCATCCTGATACCAAAGCCTGGCAGAGACACAACAAAAAAAGAGAATTTTAGACCAATATCCCTGATGAACATCGATGCAAAAATCCTCAATAAAATACTGGCAAACCGGATTCAGCAACACATCAAAAAGCTTATCCACCATGATCAAGTGGGCTTCATCCCTGGGATGCAAGGCTGGTTCAACATTCGCAAATCAATAAACATAATCCAGCATATAAACAGAACCAAAGACAAGAACCACATGATTATCTCAATAGATGCAGAAAAGGCTTTTGACAAAATTCAACAGCCCTTCATGCTAAAAACGCTCAATAAATTCGGTATTGATGGAACGTACCTCAAAATAATAAGAGCTATTTATGACAAACCCACAGCCAATATCATACTGAATGGGCAAAAACTGGAAAAATTCCCTTTGAAAACTGGCACAAGACAGGGATGCCCTCTCTCACCACTCCTATTCAACATAGTGTTGGAAGTTCCGGCTAGGGCAATTAGGCAAGAGAAAGAAATCAAGGGTATTCAGTTAGGAAAAGAAGAAGTCAAATTGTCCCTGTTTGCAGATGACATGATTGTATATTTAGAAAACCCCATTGTCTCAGCCCAAAATCTCCTTAAGCTGATAAGCAACTTCAGCAAAGTCTCAGGATACAAAATTAATGTGCAAAAATCACAAGCATTCTTATACACCAGTAACAGACAAACAGAGAGCCAAATCAGGAATGAACTTCCATTCACAATTGCTTCAAAGAGAATAAAATACCTAGGAATCCAACTTACAAGGGATGTAAAGGACCTCTTCAAGGAGAACTACAAACCACTGCTCAGCGAAATAAAAGAGGACACAAACAAATGGAAGAACATACCATGCTCATGGATAGGAAGAATCAATATCGTGAAAATGGCCATACTGCCCAAGGTAATTTATAGATTCAATGCCATCCCCATCAAGCTACCAATGAGTTTCTTCACAGAATTGGAAAAAACTGCTTTAAAGTTCATATGGAACCAAAAAAGAGCCCACATCTCCAAGACAATCCTAAGTCAAAAGAACAAAGCTGGAGGCATCATGCTACCTGACTTCAAACTATACTACAAGGCTACAGTAACCAAAACAGCATGGTACTGGTACCAAAACAGAGATATAGACCAATGGAACAGAACAGAGTCCTCAGAAATAATACCACACATCTACAGCCATCTGATCTTTGACAAACCTGAGAGAAACAAGAAATGGGGAAAGGATTCCCTATTTAATAAATGGTGCTGGGAAAATTGGCTAGCCATAAGTAGAAAGCTGAAACTGGATCCTTTCCTTACTCCTTATACGAAAATTAATTCAAGATGGATTAGAGACTTAAATGTTAGACCTAATACCATAAAAATCCTAGAGGAAAACCTAGGTAGTACCATTCAGGACATAGGCATGGGCAAAGACTTCATGTCTAAAACACCAAAAGCAACGGCAGCAAAAGCCAAAATTGACAAATGGGATCTCATTAAACTAAAGAGCTTCTGCACAGCAAAAGAAACTACCATCAGAGTGAACAGGCAACCTACAGAATGGGAGAAAATTTTTGCAATCTACTCATCTGACAAAGGGCTAATATCCAGAACCTACAAAGAACTCAAACAAATTTACAAGAAAAAAACAAACAACCCCATCAAAAAGTGGGCAAAGGATATGAACAGACATTTCTCAAAAGAAGACATTCATACAGCCAACAGACACATGAAAAAATGCTCATCATCACTGGCCATCAGAGAAATGCAAATCAAAACCACAATGAGATACCATCTCACCTCAGTTAGAATGGCAATCATTAAAAAGTCAGGAAACAACAGGTGCTGGAGAGGATGTGGAGAAATAGGAACACTTTTACACTGTTGGTGGGATTGTAAACTAGTTCAACCATTATGGAAAACAGTATGGCGATTCCTCAAGGATCTAGAACTAGATGTACCATATGACCCAGCCATCCCATTACTGGGTATATACCCAAAGGATTATAAATTATGCTGCTATAAAGACACATGCACACGTATGTTTATTGCGGCACTATTCACAATAGCAAAGACTTGGAACCAACCCAAATATCCATCAGTGACAGATTGGATTAAGAAAATGTGGCACATATACACCATGGAATACTATGCAGCCATAAAAAAGGATGAGTTTGTGTCCTTTGTAGGGACATGGATGCAGCTGGAAACCATCATTCTTAGCAAACTATCACAAGAACAGAAAACCAAACACCACATATTCTCACTCATAGGTGGGAACTGAACAATGAGATCACTTGGACTCAGGAAGGGGAACATCACACACCGGGGCCTATCATGGGGAGGGGGGAGGGGGGAGGGGGGAGGGATTGCATTGGGAGTTATACCTGATGTAAATGACGAGTTGATGGGTGCAGCACACCAACAAGGCACAAGTATACATATGTAACAAACCTGCACGTTATGCACATGTACCCTACAACTTAAAGTATAATAATAATAAATAAATTTAAAAAAAAAAAGATTCTGTAAGGATATCAAATAAAATATAATGATAGTTATTTGTGTATGGAGCTAATTTTCATCTGAAATTTATTCTACCTACTATGATCTGAATGTTGGTGTTTCTCCAAAAATTGATTCATTTGAACTTAATACCCAATGTAATAATAATATTAAGAGGTGGGGTCTTTGGGGATGAGATTTGTGTCCTTATAAATGAATTCGAAGGGAGCTGCCTTGCCTTTCCACCACATGAGGTCACAGTGAGAAAGCACCATCTTGGAAGTAGAGAGCAAGATCTCACCAGACATTGAATGTGTTGTTGCCTTGATCTTGGAATTTCCAGCCTCCAGAAGTATGCACAATAAATTTCCGTTATTTATAAATTACCCAGTCTAACATATTTTGTGGTAGCAGTCCAAATGAGAAAAGACACTACCCTTCCTCCTCAGCACTAGAGGAAGAATAGATTATCTGGGGACCGTACTTTCCTGTGTCTAGGATGGGTCATAGTTTTGCTTCCGAAAACAGAAGTGAGTAGTAGAGATGTTTGCCCATAAATTTTTGCACGGGGGTTCTTTCCTCTCTTCCTGCTGGCTGGAATGGTGATGGCTAGAATAAACTTTGAAGACACATTGAAAATGAAGAAATTACTACCCAACTTAAAATGTGCTCAGGACTCTAATATGAAAGAGAAAATAATTTTTGTAATCTTTAATTCACTCAATTTGGGGGTGACTTTATTATAGCAGCCAGCATAAACTCTGACTAATATAGTGGGCTTCCTAATGATTTTTATTTTCTCCATAATTTTCTACATTTTCCAAAATTCCTTTTTTAACTAAATAGCAATGTGTCATTAACAGAAAAAATAGCAAATATTTTTTCAAACCTGGACATCTTACTCCAAGATTTCCTCAAAATAATGAATGACAAATGTTTTGAACAGGTACTTTTTTAAATTTTCTTTTCATCCCGGTTAAATATGTGGGGCAAAAGAACTACAGTTATTTCTGAATCCTGCCATTTCTGATACATTCTCCATATTTTGAAATACTTTTTTTAACCGAGAATGTTTAAAAGTAGAATTTAAAATGTGAGATTCAAACTAAACTGGATTTCAATTTCCTTCTGAGGCTTGGATAAGTTGCCTAACCTCTTAAAACTGAGTCTCGGTTTTTCTCATGTGCAAATCTTCCAAAATTGTTGTGAGAATCAAATGAGTGGGTGAGGGAGTAAAAACTATCCCAAGGTATAGCACATCATTATGAATGCTCTCTTGAGATGTAAGTTTCCTTTATTTCGTTTCCTTTATCTACAAAAATTTGATCCTTGGGAACAAACACTTAATATTGAGAAATGTGTGAAACATACAATTTTGTCTTCTTAATCTTGTATTTTGCATTTTGACCTCTCATCCAAATATTTCACATTATTCTGGGCAGGAGAATTATAGCATTACATGACTAAATATGCCACTGAATTCCTCTTCCCTGTTCATTTTCCCATTAGGCATGTGGCCAGTTGAGTTAGGAAGGGAACATGCTGACAGGCTTTTCAAGGTTAGCACAATATCCCTCCACCCCTTCTCTAGTTTATATTTTGCAAAATATAGCTGAGGCAGAGAATTGTGTTGCTCTACGCAGAAATTAGAACCTACTTTGTATAAACACAATTAAAAAGTAAAGAGGAGGGGGAGATGCAAACAGAAAAAAAGCCACAGTCTGCAAAAGCACTGTATGGGAATTTCATTGCATATGTTTTCTGAAAAGACTAGAAATAACAGCATATATACATAATCATAAAGCTCAAATTAAACTCAGTAACTCCTACAGCCACTCTTAACCTTTTCTTTATTCTGTACGTCTCTTGTCTCATTAAATAAGAATATTAAATCTACTTTAAATCTTATACTTTACATCTATGGACAAAGCTCGTGGACACGCGTGCACACACACACAAACACACACACACACACACACACAGTTTTAGATTTCAGCTCTCCTGTCTGTTTTTGTTCTTGCCTTTCAGAACATTCTTTTTATATGTCTCTCCCACCCCTACCCCCAATATATTTTTCTATCATTCTTTTGACCTCATCGCCTCCCAACTGGTAGGTTCTTCAGTCTTCTCTTCTTCTCCTTAATATTTTCCTGCCTTGTATATCCTACATTGTATACATCTCACTTTTCTGAATCTTGTTAAGGTGAATGTGATGAAGTTGTCAGAAAGATGTGTTCACTTACGGTCCCCTTAAATTGCCATGCTGCATTTTAACAGTCACTTTCATGAACGTAAGATTTTAAATGTGGCACATATACACCATGGAATACTATGCAGCCATAAAAAAGGATGAGTTCATGTCTTTTGTAGGGGCATGGATGAAGCTGGAAACCATAATTCTCAGCAAACTATTGCAAGGACAAAAAGCCAAACACTGCATGTTCTCACTTATAGGTGGGAATTGAACAATGAAAACACTTGGACACAGGAAGGGGAACATCACACACTGGGGCCTGTCATGAGGTGGGGGCAAGGGGGAGGGATAGCATTAGGAGAGATACCTAATGTACATGATGAGTTAATGGGTGCAGCACACCAACATGGCACATGTATACATATGTAACAAACCTGCACATTGTGCACATGTACCCTAGAACTTAAAGAATTAAAAAAAAAAAAAAAAGATTTTAAATAAACTCTCCAGAAATAGCTCTCAGTGAAAATACAAAATAAGAATTAGGAAGTTTTCATGTATATGGACTTACTGATACCTGCTTTGAAACCATAATTCTGCCTGGGATGCTTTTCTCTCAGGGAGCATTTGCATTCTTGCACCAAATAGGATTGAAACTGCTGTAATGAATATCTGAACTACATCCTCTGTTTCATGGTTTTGAACTCAATTTGATTCACGGCACTACTTTCAAAGCTACATTGCCCTGGAGCAAACAAAGTAGTCAGATGTGAAATCTGGACACCAGGTGCCAGGTCAGGAGTTCACCAAGGTTCAAGGCAAGGAACTATAAAAGACATTCATATGGAGATGCCCAATTGTTATTCCCAGGAAAACCAGAGAACTGACCAGTTAGCCAAGAGAGGAGCAGGCAGTGGGAGAAAGAGGCAACTCACATGAACCCTAAAGATCCTGATGCCTCAGTAGGGTCTGAGTAGGGTTATAAGGAGCAGCCCGTACGAACCTGTGAGAGAATTATAGGAGACGTGTGAACTCTATCATTTGCAGAGAAGTGGCAGGGAGGAATCAGGTGATTGAGGCTGTTTTAAAAAGGATGTAAAATCCTGTAAGGTGAATGGAAATGACAACTAATAGTATGTCTACCATTTATAGAGCACTTATCTCCAACTATGCATTACTCTAAATGTGTCTCATGCATTATCTCATCTAAATATAGGAAGGATGGCTCATCAGAGAAAATCATGGAGAATCAAAATTAGAATCGGAGAATCCTGGGGGAAATAGGACCAAGCAGGTCTCAGCCAGAAATGAAAGAAAAGCACTTTTAGCAGATAAAAGTAAACCATTAGATAAACAGATGCTTTTTCTTTGGACCAATACTTTTTTGAATAAAGACATATGCAAATTACAAATTATTGCACACTTATTGTATCAGCACTGGGCTAAGCCTTGTGCGTGCATTATCTTTTTTGGTCTTCACAGGAAGTCTGAAATGTAGGTATCTTACAAAGAAACTTGGGTTTTGAGATTTTCTTAACTTCTCCAAAATTATACAGCAAGAAAATGCTGAAGGCAGACTTTAAACCCAGAAACACTTTTTCCCCAGGCTCTGGCATTTAACCACCACGATATACCATCTCTGGTCTTTCTTTTTTCTCTTTCTATCTGGATTCTTTCTGTTGGCGATAGTTTTCCTCTCACCCTCATCAACAAATATGAACCTGTACCTATTAGTGTTAACAGAAACCATGAAATAAAGACTTAATTACATTCATCAGGACAGAATGTCTAAACTCTTCTCCTGAAGCACAAATGACACCATCCTAAACTCAGCAAAAGCACACAACACTCTTTCACCAATCCTATTCACACTTCAGATCAGATCAAACTCTCCTGGTGCCAAGTGCTTAACGCGACATCATACAGCTCAGCTTTGTGTCATAATATCAGCCTGTATTTCTTTAGCACATGCCATCCCCATTGATACCAAAGCAAATTACAACCGTGGCCCAATGTGCATCTTTATTTAGGTGTCTCTTCACCCACTGGGGACACAGTTTCTCAGATCCTTGAAGAATGTTCTGACAGTTCTAAAGAAGAATGAAGAAAATGTGCTGGATAGCCATTTTTAAAAGAATAAATTTGAAGCTAGAAAACATTATAACTGTATAGAACTGTTTAATGCCATAGAGGTTAAATGTATTAATGTAATGCTAAATGCTACGTTTAACCCCTATGGCATTAAACAATTCTGTATAGTTATAATATTTTCTAGCTTCAAATATATTATTTTTAAAATGGCTATGCAGCACAAGTTCTCTTCATTCTTGCTACATTCATGCTACATTCTGGAGACCCAAGAATATTTTTCATTGAAAAGTAACACTGTACTAACAGCCTCTCTAGTTCTGTTTTCTATATTTTAAAAAATTAAATGTTTGCTTGCTTATTAACCATTGTGTCTCTCTACCATCCTTAGTGCTACTTGAACCTTTTGAATAAGTGCAATGTTTTTCATCACAGCCTGCAGAGAAAATGTCTTCTCAACCATGGCACTCATGAATTGTTCACTTACAAATAAGTCAACATATTGTGAACACCTCTTGGGTACTCATCTAGGTGCTGGAATGTAAGGGGTAGGGGCAAAAATACAGAAGATGAAAAAACTATACCTGCTCTTAAGAATCTCACAATATCACAGGAAAAACAGAGTCTGCACACTTCACTACTTAATGTTGCCACCTCTGCAGCTGAGAACTCAATGTACTGGAAGTTGCAATGATCCACTATTGGTGGGGCTGGAACCTGTGTTGACTTACAGTTTGGCTCCGCAGGAAAAAAAAAAAAAATCTGTTGATATTTCAAACACTTGTGAAAGAGGCTCTTGGGAAAGAGTAGGAACCAGGGTCCAAGTGTTCACATAGCCATGGAAAGGGGTGGGATTATCTAGGGAGGGAGTTCAGGTGTAAGGGAGAAGCTAATAAAGGAAACTGACAAGGGATGGCCTACTGGTAAGAGGAAATCACAAGAGTGTGATGCTAGAATGACCAAATAGGAAAATGTTTGACAGCAAAGTGGTTTATCAGTCTAGAAAAGTATCTTTTGCATTTGGCAACATAATGGTTGCTGTGGTACTCACTGATGTGATTTTGGTGGCATAATAAATACAGAAGCTATATTAGAAAAGAAAAAGGGAAATAAGTTATATGGACAATTTTTACCATCAGTTTCGATGGAGGGATATTGACTAGAGGGATATGATGACATGGTAAGTTTTCATTTCATTTTTTTAAATTAAGATGGGAAATATCCAAACATATAGGAATGACCCCATGGAGACACAGGGATTGATTACATTTGAGAGAAAAGATAATCGAAGTAGGAAAATTCTTGAAAAACTGGTAACAAAAATATAATTAAAGAGAAGGCGGGGTTAAAGAAGTGACTCATCCAATATCTCTAGCTGGTTAATGGCAGTAAACGGATTAGAACTCAGAATTTTTCCCTCAACCATAGCTTTTTAATGCCATTTGCTATTTATTTTTCATCCCAAGAGTCTATAACAGTGAGGCAAAGAGAAAGAAGCCGTAATGTTTTCATGACAATTCAATTGCACAAATTAAGTTTCACTATTAAGGCACAAATGGATTTTCAAAGAACATTCAGTGAAAATATAAATGTAATTAAGAGAAGAGACAAGATATGTGTCAGAGATCAGTATAGTTGAACAACGGCATTTTTATTCCTGTATTTGCATGGTATAATGATTAAGGTGAGCTTAGTCAAGCTTTACAGTATACTCAAGCATCTTTTAGTTGTGTAATTTCCCAACATATCAATCCCTAGGAAGCTGGAAACCTCAGTTATTTTGGAGTGTGTTCCCTGGTCATTCCTTTTCACTTATGGGCCTCTCATTAGCTTGGTCTCCACTTCTCCTCCAACTTCTGGTTGAAATTATGAGACCACCACAAGGAAATGGAGAAGGTGGAATACAGTGCTTCATCTCATCCAGGATCATCAATAAAGTATCAGGCATATTGGGGGTTTTGTTTTATGTCATTTGTCAAATATTCAGTGTGAATTTTGTGCCAGAAACTAAGTTGGGCTATCTTCACTCTAGGTTGTGAAGTTGTGTTTCAGTAAAAGTGCAAGAAACAAAAAAAAAATTTGAAAACAAAGGATCTTATGTAAGGGAGAATGAGTTCTGTTCATTTATTCTAACAAGTCTGATGGAGTTTTAATTATAAACATACTACTTAACAATACACAGATAAACTTATTGTTGTACATCATGTAAAGTTAATGAAATAATTATAATGAAGGATCTCACTGTGGCAACTGGCAGCTTAATCCTTGTAATTTTTGCAAAGAGAGAGACACTATCAGAGTGTGTGTGTACATGTAATACTATAAAATTTGTCTGGCCCCCGTCTCAAAAAAAAATGTAAAAAATATACATATATCTTTATAATAATACAACTTTAAGTGTATAAAATGATGGTTTTTATATGTCTAAAATTTGGCAAAAATTAATAGGATGACTGAGTTCAATTATTACTTTGAATGTCTGTGTGCTCTGTTGATTGCCCAGCAATGTGCAAATGAGGGATGAAAAAAGATGTGCACAGTTCATGAGTTATTATAAATTTATTCCATGAAAAAAAAATTTGTCTGGCATCTAAAAGTAAAGATTGATATTCATCTTCATACTCAGATATATATGCTCAGCTAGGTTTTAAATTTTTATTGTAAGTGTGTGTGTGCATCTGTGCACATGTGTGTGGTTTTGCAGGCAGTAAGTAAATTCTATTTATATTTTGTCTCCTTAAAAGATGGGAATTTCTTAATGACAAAAAATCCAACTTTATTCCTCATGTATTCTTCTCACCACCATCATTTGTAGAGTGTTCAATACACCATTCACTCATGCAGCAATTGCTACTGCTGGAGTTGAAGCCCAGGTCAGAGATGAGTATTTTGGTAGAGCTATGGAGGTAGGGAAGCCAATGTTGATATGTAGATAAATCAACAGTTGACAACAAAGGGTTAGCATTTAGATCATTTCGCCTAGAGTAATGAGGAAGGACTAAATGAATTTAGATTTGAAGGCATACAGACAAAAAGACTAGGATTCTCCATATCTATGAGTTAAGGACTAATGTTTAGAGGTTATCCAAAAAAAACTAATAAAATTAAACATAGCTTCTTGGATTTTTTTTTTTCCTATAGGCTCCAGAAAAGTTTTGAAAGGTAAAATAAACTCTAAAATATATTTTTAGACTAGTTATCCAATGAAATAGTGCTATTTAGCCATTTGCTTAGCATGACTTTTCCCAGAATATAAGAAATTGGGATAATTATTCCACAGGAACAGACATAACCCTGGCAAGCTAAATTTTTCCTAAAAGGAGATATATTTTATACTACCTCATACTGATACAAAGCTTTGTCTAGAGTTAAACATAACTATTACAAGATTGTAGTAATCTGAGAATTTGAATCAGATCTAAATTAATTACAAATACAAACTATTAATCTGTGGCTGAAAGGTTGGTGGATTTAATTCTCTGCTGTCTATATTTGTAAAGCAGCATCTATTCAGCCATTGGAACTAGAATAACTGCATTGAGGCAGTCATCATTCAGAATAAAATCTTATCTTTTTAATTATCATATATTGAAAGTGGGGGAAAAATTGAACACGATTGGCACCTTATGCTATTTTAGTAGAATCAGACTTAACTGTGGTATTTAGCAATATAATCTCAATCTCATGGGATATGACCATACATGTTCTCCATGACTTATTTCTACACATACTTTACCTAGAAATGATTTTATTAACTCATTGACTCCAAAACGGAACAATAAACAGACACAAGTTGATAGGATTTGGCTCTGTGTCCCGACCCAAATCGCACCTTGAATTGCAATCCCCATAATCACTACAGGTCAAGGGTGGGACCAGGTGGAGGGAATTGAATCATGGGGGCAGTTTCCTACATGCTGTTCTCATAATGAGTGAGTCTCATGAGATCTGATGGTTTTATAAGCATCTAGCATTTCTCCTGCTTGCACTCACTGGTCCTGCTGCCCTATGAAAAAAGGTGCCTGCTTCTCCTTTGCTTTCCACTATGGTGGTCAGTTTCCTGAGGCCTCCCCAGCAATGTGGAACTGTGAGTCAATTAAACATCTTTCCTTAATAAATTACCCAATCTCAGACAGTTCTTCAAAGCAGCATGAGAATGAACTGATCCAAAAGTCATCTAGGTTAAAATGGGTCTCACATATTACTCCAGAGAAAATTTTTATAGTCAGGTAACTGAGCAGAAATGAAACTTCTGGTTCTACGTAGGCATTGGCTTCATACCTGACCCAGTGGTTTTCCTAGTGTTTTAAAATCTGGAGGAGAAATACAACAGATATAATTAAATATGCCTACCGGTCAATACATACGTCTGTCAAAAAGGCCCTGGGAAAGTTTTCCAAAATCCTAGACCTTCTGAAGTTACTTTTTATGCAATACTCAGATTTTATTCTTTTAACAAGAAAAAAAAAAGTCATTTAGTGTTAGTGACCTTGCTGTTAAATTTAAGTCAATTTTTCAAAAGTCACTAAAATGTCAGCAAATTAGTATCTGTTCACAGATCTCTTTGACTTGTTCTAATTGATTTGACACCCCATAACACATAAGCACTGCATTGGCATTCTGCAAGGAGGTCATTCATAAAATTGAAAAATGGAAAGTGTCTAGGCATTGATAATAATACCTCCCATGAGGAACAATCTGCAGGCAAGATCTTACTTCCTCTCACACAGGATAAGTGGATAACTCGTAGGCTGCCATCTGCTCACAATTATATTGTAAATAATTAAATATTCAAGTAACCACAGCTTAAATAAAAATGCAAGAACATGTTGTGCTTTGTCAGAGATGGTAAATAAGTTTCATCTTATATATAAATGACAATCAACCAACAATGGCAGATTCAAGTGTGTTGAAGAAGATTCTGAGGTCACATCTAGGCTCAAAAGGAAAAAAATGCTTTGATGCAACGACTACAAAAGGATCATCTGTCAAAAATTTACCATCCCTGGGACAGAACCTCATGGGAGATAACAATGGATTGTGTTAAGCAATTACAGGCAGTTCCCATGCCAGTTAACCAAAACCAAGAGAGACACTATTGTTAGATTTCCTAGTGTTCATTCAAGTGAAAGTTGATTATCAATATCAACTTTGACTTTTAAGCTAGATTCAAATTTATCTGGGAATATACAAACTTCCAATTTTCTGCTTAAGCAAGTAATTTTTAAAAATCATAATTATATTTGCATTATTTTGTCCTTGGGGTTTATGGGAGATTTGCTTAGTCTATCAGTTGTGTTTGATCTAAAAATTAAAATTTTGTCTTCAAAAATTTCCTATAAGATCTACAAGGCAGGATTATATGTGCCATGAATACGTATTCATATAAGAGAGAAGGAACAGCTAGACAAGCTCCAAATGGAGAAATCACTACATTTGTTTTTGCATTTCCAGCAAGACATAGAAGAAACCATCCTGAAGTTTATGAAATTAATATTATTTCTTAAGTCTTCTATTTCTTGAGAAAAATCCAAAGTATGACTGATCTGAAAAGACAGCCTCAAACATAGTAATACTATTCTTAATAAATGTAAAAACATTTCTTTTATAAAAAATGTGTAAGACAGGTTTCCATTGATGTATAAGAGTTATTTCTCATGACTCAGAACAATGTGTCTGAATTTTTTAGTTACTGTAAGAGACTTGCTGAAAGATTCCAGAATGAGGTATTTTGCTTCTCTCTTTCTGGATGTTGGGCTTCATTTTTTGTTAAACTACGTATTCTAGTTGATTCTCAAGTACAGCTTCTCCTGTATGGGTAAAGGTATCTAAAAACTCATTAGATTGCCAGATACTGCATCAAAAATATACATTATCTTTTTCTAAAACGTTGAAGTTCCTGATCTCCTAATATAGTATCTTTTATCAGAAACATGCAAATATTGCCATTCCTTTTCACTCTGCTTAGGAAATAGCTAAAGATGAATAAGATTTTTGGATGTTAACAATCTGTCATCAGCATTTGATTCTATGAACTCTACTAGAATCAAAATGTTCAGGATCCTGTTTACAATAGGAAAATCATAGTCAACCTAGGTGTCCCTCAACAGTTGACTGGATAAAGAAAACGTGGTATATATCACCATGGAATACTATGCAGCCATTTAAAAAAATGAAGTTAGGTCCTTTGCAGCAACAAGGAGGGAGCCAGAGGCCATTATCCTAAATGAAATAACTCAGAAACAGAAAATCAAATACTACATGTCCTTACTTACAAGTGGAAGCTAAACAATGGGTACATAAAGATGGAAACCATAGACACTGAGGACTCCAATGTGGGAAGGTTGGGAGCGGGTGAGAATTTAAAAAGTATCTATTGGGTACAATGGTCACTATTTGGATGATGAGTACACTAGAAGCCCAAATCTCACCATTATGCAATATATCCATGTAATAAACCTGCATGTGTATCCCAAATCTAAAATAAAAAATAAAAATAATTTTTTTTAAAAAATGCAGGATTTCCTAATTTATATTATAATTCTTATGAATCAGAGCCATTACTTACTCTTTTTTTGTAGTTTTGTTGAAATTTTAAATAATATGGCATGTAACACAGATGATTAGGAAGATAAGGCCAGTTGTCTGTGGCCAAAGCTCTCATAAGATGCCATTTATCAGTAGAGTTTGGTGATGTCAGATTTTGTTGGCTCACCGATGATGGATCAATTACCATTTTTGCAATGTATATGTTTGTAACTTCTCAAAGTCTTTCTCCAAGTAAGATACATGTAACGTATTAGGATTCTACTCACTAATTTTAACTTATGGGAGGCTGAGGCAAGAGGAACGCTTGAGCCCAGGAGTTGGAGACCAGCCTAGGTAGCATAGGGAGACTCCATCTCTACAAAAACAAATTTAAAAATTAGCCAGGCCAGGTAGCACACGCCTATGGCCCCAGCTTCTCCTGAGACTGAGATAGGAGGATTGCTTTGGCCCAGGAGGTTGAGGCTGCAGTGAGCTATGACTGCAACACTGAACTCCAGCCTGGGCACCAGAAAATGACCCTGTCTCAATCAGTCAATCAATCAATAAAAATTCAACTCTTTATACCTGTACAGAGGATTTCTCCTTGAGATAACTAGTCCTATTTACTGTGCACGAATATTGCTAATTTAAATTTCAAAAGATTGTTTACCTCCAAATATCTTAATAGCTCTGTGCATTTCTTAGGTTAACTAAATACATACCATTTTACCTTGGCAAACAAGAAGAAAAATATCCTGCTCTACACAGACAATATGTTCTTTCCTCCCAAAGCTACTCCTAATAAGATGAAAATAGCCAACAAATGAAGATTTTCTTTCAGGCAGCCAAAACGAATCCCAGGGTGCCCGTCCTTGCCAGAGACTTTAACCTTGAATTGATGGCTCTCCAGCTCCTGTCCAAAGGCCTGACTGACAGACAGAAGATTCCACAAGCAAGCAGCCCATGCACTTCATTGCACCGAGCAGCGCATTCTTGCCCCAAAGGGAAAGCTGCGTTGGCTATAACAGGGAGCTCAAGGCTCACTGGTTCAGCTGTGAAATGAAGTTGAAGTAAAGATGACACACATTTCTCTCCTAGGATTCTGACACCAAAACAGCCCTGGAGGCTAGTGGGGAAGCGCAGAGGAAAGGGGAAATTTGAGCCCACCTCGTGTCCATGCAATGATTTTCCTACACAGGGCTATGTTAACCCTAGAGGTATAAGATATAGATGATCACTCCTGAAATAAAAACACCTGATTCAGTGTCCTGTTTGGAGTATCCATTTGAAAATAAGCCACCCGAGGCCCAGAGAGGCTGTGATTTACCCAATGTGCACCACTAAAAAGATAGCAAAGGAAGGACCAGAACCAGATCACTAGAGTCCTAGTCCATGCTTCAGCTGTCTTTCAAGAACATAGCAATTAAGCCAGAGATTCAAAACACCTTGATAATCATTCAAACAATTCTACTGAGCACCTGTGCAGGGCCAAGCTCCATGCGAGGCACCTCAGGAGATCAGATGAGGTATGAAACACTGTCTGTTAGTCCATGGAATTTATTGAGTATTTCACAAGAGATTGACACATGAAACGATCAGCAAATAAGACTCCTATCTTGCTACCATAACATCCATCTTAACTCATCTCATCTGTCGCCAGAGGCCTGCTGGGATTATGTGGTATCCCAGGTACACCCAAAGGTGGAGTGAGAAAGCACTCACAAACACTCCCTTGTCTTCCTTCCCTGGAGTGTCCTCAAAGTATTGCTCTGTTTATGCTGTTGTGTAGAATGAATGCTAACTATATGTTGTATTTTTGGTAACCTATTTGATCCTCACAGGAAACCTGTGAAATAGGCAGTACTGTATTGTCTCCATGTGGAAACAGAAAGTTTAAGTCTTTGGCTAGAAATTTTAATTAAATTACATGGTCACACAGCCAGTAAGCAGGAGAGCCAGGATTCAATTTTACTTTTTTCTGACTCCAAAGCCAACACCTTTCTTGCACACTGTTTCAAGCTGTGGTCTCATTTGATCCTTGATCCAGGGGAGGGACAGAACCAATCACCTTCACTCTACTGTGAGGAAATGTCCTTTATCCTTGGTTCTGTTTCAGTCAAATCCAGTTTTCCTTCTATATCCCATGAATGCACTAATAGTATCCAAGGGCTTTTATGGGTTTAGCTAGTCCGCGTACAATAGCAAAGTGTAAATGCTTTGTCATTTATATTAGCATGTATAGAGAAGCCAGCTGCTATAGTCTTCTCACAATTTAAGTCTGAAAGTAGCTGACTAGAGCAGTATGTCCCTGGATAATTTCTGAGAATTAATAGGATCTGATGTTCTTTGTGCAGTTAAAATGAGGGATCCTCATGAGACAGGTGATAGCCATAGGCCCACTTGTTAATACTGTTGTGTGTGTATGTGTTGTGTGTGTGTGTGACCCCCAAAATGTACTCAGATGGAAAGTTAACACACTATTTTTGTGATTTTAGGCAGAATTGCACCTTCTTTAAGCCTCACCCTCTGATAAATTGAGGGTACAAATAGTTCTTGGGATTATTATGAAACTGAAGTGAGCTAATTTACATAAACATCTCCCAAAAGGTATCTTGCAAATAAGAGGCATTCACAGAACATTTGTTCATTTTTTTCTACAACTATTAAGCACCTATGTCTAGAATATGCCAGACTCCAAGGATGTGAAAATAAAGAAGGCACACAAGCTAGACGGATGAATGGCCAGCGAGTTAATATGGGCTCTTTATTAAGAGGAATTCCATGCTAAGGAAGACCTTGTTTAAGACTCGTATCCACAGAATGTTTTCAGCTATGATTTTACTCTTCATTATTGAGAACACACCTTTGCACATTTACGTAGTTTTAGAAAATCTTGTTTCTAATTTATTCTGTTTTAATTCCCGAGTAGCTGAGGACTACAGTTACGCACCATCTGACCAGCTGATTGGTTATAGGTCTCACTATGTTGCCCAGGCTGGTCTCAAACTCCTGGCCTCAAGCAATTCTCCCACCTCAGCCTCCCAAAGCATTGGGATTACAGTCATGGACCACCATGCCCAGCCTACTTCCTTTCTATTACTAATTATCAGTTGTCTCCAATGTACCATAAAACACTCTTATATTTTCTATCTGATGGCTTCAACCAGGAGGCTTGAATTTCTGGTCCCAAGGAACAGTTCTGATTGGCCTGGCTTGAGTGAAGACAGCAGTTTGGACCAATCAACACTAGCTAGGGATGAGAGGAAGAAGCAGAAAGAAAATAATATTTCAGGAAACCACTGTCCCTCAAAAACCATGTGATAAGAAGGGGAGGAGAAAAGAGTTTCCAGAAAAGTACAGTCTGAATAGATGCTACAATGCCTGAAATATAAACCCTGAACTTCCTTTTCTTAATTAAACATGTATTATCAAACTTTACCAAAGGCTTAGTATTGAGAAAAACTATTCATAGACAATTGTCTGAAGTATGTGCAGACCATTCATTTCTGTCCATTAGATTAAAAATAGAGATTCTTGGAACGCATCCAAATTTATTATTTCAGACCTCTGGGTATTAGGTGCATGAATCTGCATTACAAAACAGATGTTTATGTTTTCATACAATTTGGTATTAGAAAAAAATTATGTACTTAATAATTTTTGTGTTTTCAGCAAAACTTAGAATTATTTTTCTTCCTCCAAAAACTTTTTTGAAGATCTCTTATAAAATCAAATCTTGGACAACCTGTGCAATAACACTTAACAACTCTGCTTTATAAATAATACCTTCCTACTCACTCTAGATAAGTAACGATTTATGCTCCATGTGCAGAAAAAAACAAGAGACAGTTTCATTTGTTTTTTAACCTTCCTCCTTCTTAAAGGAGTTCAGGGGAACCTGGCTTTTAGAACATGGTGCATTTTATTTTAGTACTTACTTGCACAACTGAATTATAGCAATGTAGGATTTTTCTGAAGATAACACAGCTGTAGCAGCAAATCAATAATATATAAACAGTCTTTGAAGATCTGCTGTAGATTTTTAACACTGGCATAAGGATCACAGGAGCTACAAATTTCTGCCTCTACACTTCTCCTGATATACCCCTCCCCTGTCCCAGCCCCACTGAATCAATACTCCACACAGTAGTCACAGCAATCCTCTATGGTCCTAAGTCAGACCATGCTACTCCCTGCCTAAGACCTATAAACAGCCTCTCTTCAGTTTTAAGCTCATATTCAAATTATTTCCCATATTCTAATATCTCCTACCCCCTTTTGTTCTCCTGTCCTCTTTGCTGTTGCTCAAATATTCCAACAGGTGTCTGCCTCAGGACATTTGCACCTGCTTTTTCCTCTACCAGGAACATATTCCCTAGATATTTCCATGACTTACTTCCTCACTTCATTCAGGTCTCTGCTAGAATGATGCCTCATCAAAGGGGCCTTTTCTATTTAAAGTAGCATACACATCCCAACCCTCCTGTTACCCTCTTTCCTATTACTTTATGTTTTCTTCATTATACTTCTCAGTATCCTAGTGCCTGGCATGTGGAAGGTACTTATTAAAAAGTTCTTGAATGATTAGATAGATAAATGAATGCATGAATCAATAATTTAATGGTTAGTTTGCTTAGTTCTACAGAATTCTTAGAACTTCATCATTTTTTAAGCACCTAATATGCACTCTGAATGACAAAACAGTCTCCTTCAGGAGTAGAGGTTGATGTTATCAAGCTTAGTTTCCATGTAGTCTTGAAAAGTGTGATTGATATAATATGTGAGATTTTATAGTATTTCTACAAATCAAATATTTTAGACTTGTTTTTCTCAAATGAAGTATGGTACACTCCCATAAAGAAGGTACTGTATTGGAAGACTTGGGCTTTGAAGCAGTTGGAATTACTTCACATCTGCAATAGATTATGAGGCAAACATGTTCACTTTCAAAACTGTAAGATGAAGGTGAATTACGCAGCGCAGCTGTTCAGAGCCTGTGTCACCTACATATTGGAGTCCGCCTGGTCATTAAGACAAACTTTACTGTTCTGAAGTTCCCAGCGTGTGCATATGCTTTGTTAATAATGCATCCGGCATTAGCACTTGTGATGATTACCGGGAAGGGCTGCAACGTCTTCCAAGAAGGACCTGGAGTTTATATTTCAGGGCGATACTTCTAACTTAATACTTACTGCCTAAAAACGGTTCTTAGGTTTTCAAGGGCAGAGAGCTAATTCACTTTGTTATGCCCTGGTTCCCAATGGATAGCTAAATAGGGTGAAGTTCTGACATTTGCACACTTTGAATATTTCTTGATATGGTATAAATCTAATTAGGCTACAGCAGCTAATGGAAAGACAGGTGGTGCTAATGGTAACTTGTGCAACACAATGCGTTCAAGGCTACCCTTAACAAAAACCAAAAATTTTACAAACTGTTACTAAAAAATAGGGACACATAAGCTATTGGGTCAATCTCGTTGTAACTGACTTCTCAAAAGAGACTAGTGACCCTTATTTCAGTTCAGTGACTCCAGCATTGTGAATATCATGCCCAAGGTCTACAAGCTCAGGTTCAATTATAATCCAGTCATTGCTGGCAAAACACGAGCCAATGGCTTGGTGCTGGTTGACAGATGAGATCATAGCACATTACGACTGATATGTAGTGTCAGAGAAAAATCCAGGACAGCTAAACTTTAGTGTGCTCTGACAGGTCGGTAATGATGAAGACGTTATCACAGTTACAACGACTATGTGCTGCTTCTTCAATGAGATGTGTTTGGTATGCCCGGCTAGCTTGGTTGGCAGAGCATGAGAGTCTTAAATGAGATGGACTTGATGGCTGTTATCGCCAAACTGCAGAAGACCAGCTGAATCGCAGTGACTCACAGAGCGTTTTGAACAATACATTCTCTGAGGTTCCACCCTAGAGATACAAACTGAGTAGATCAAGATTAGAACCCAGATGTATATATTCTTATAATGCTTTCTAGGTGATCTGAGGCCCATGCAGGTTTGATTTTAAATTCATATATATATTATATATGATTTAATATTATATATAATATTCATATTAATATTTATATTATATATAATATTAAATCATATATAATATAAATATTATATAATATATGAACATATAATATATTTATTTTTCTATTTTAATATAATAAATATATTTTTAAAATATATATATTTGCATTATATATTATTACATAATATATGATATATTAAAATCATATACTTTTTTATATATTTTATATATATAAATTTTATATTATATATTATATATTTATATATTATATATTATATAAGTATATAATATTATATATTATATATTATATAAGTATATAATATTATATATATTTATTTATATATTATATATATTTAAATATATATGAATTTATATAATTGAATTCATTAGTCATTCATTGGGAACCAGGGCATAACAAAGTGAATTAGTTCTCTGCCCTTGAAAATCTAAGCACTGTTTTTAGGCAGTAAGTATTAAGTTAGAAATATCACCCTGATATTTATATATCAATTCATATATATATATATGAATTTAATTATATACATTTAATGATTTAATTAAAATATATAAAATTTAAGATGAAATTTTTAATTTTATTACACCCTGTAACAAAATTCAACAACAGTATTTATGGGGTTATATTACTATAAAACTTATTTGATTTTTTTTGAGATGGGGTCTCACTCTGTCACACAGGCTGGAATACATTATTTGATATTTAACCCCAAATTCCCAAATTATGACATGCTTAAATTAGAAGATTGGGGGTGGGGAGGAGAAGTACGTAGATATGGGAACGTGACTGGCAGGATGGGATATAGAAAGCCAAAGACTAAAACTGAAAAATAAAAAAGAACAATAGAGGCCAGGTGCGGTGGCTCACGCCTGTAATCTCAGCACTCTGGGAGGTTGAGACAGGCAGATCACGAGGTCAGGAGATCGCGACCATCCTGGCTAATACGGTGAAACCCCGTCTCTACTAAAAAATACAAAAAATTAGCTGGGCGTGGTGGCGGGTGCCTGTAGTCCCAACTACTTGGGAGGCTGAGGTAGGAGAATGGCATGAATCTGGGAAGCGGAGCTTGCAATGAGCCCAGATGGCACCACTGCACTCCAGCCTGGGTGACAGAGCAAGACTTTATAAAAAAATAAATAAATAAATAAATAAAAAATAGAAACATGCAAGTAGAAATATGGAGTTAAGTTCCAGAAGAAACAGCTGAAAATGTTAAGTAATTGATTCTGGGAGACAAGCATCAGGAACCTGGAAGATACCAGCTGCTATTTTTTCATTGCAAACATTGTACCACTATCTGGCTAATCAATGTGTACATAACTGCTTGGTTAAGAAACAGACACATGAAAAAAATGCTCATCATCACTGGCCATCAGAGAAATGCAAATCAATACCACAGTGAGATATCATCTCACATCAGTTAGAATGGCAATCATTAAAATGTCAGGAAACAACAGGTGATGGAGAGGATGTAGAGAAATAGGAACAATTTTACACTGTTGGTGGGACTGTAAACTAGTTCAACCATTGTGGAACACAGTGTGGCGATTCCTCAAGGACCTAGAACTAGAAATACCATTTGACCCAGCCATTCCATTACTGGGTATATACCCAAAGAATTATAAATCATGCTACTATAAAGACACATGTACACGTATGTTTATTGCAGCACTATTCACAATAGCAAAGACTTGGAACCAACCCAAACGTCCATCAATGATAGACTGGATTAAGAAAATGTGGCACATATACACCATGGAATAAGGATGAGTTCACGTCCTTTGTACGGACATGGATGAAGCTGGAAACCATCATTCTCAGCAAACTATCGCAAGGACAAAAAACCAAACACCACATGTTCTCACTCATATGTGGGAATTGAACAATGAGAACACTTGGACACAGGAAGGGGGACATCACACACTGGGGCCTGTCGTGGGGTGGGGGGATGGGGGAGGGATAGCATTAGGAGATATACCTAATGTAAATGACGAGTAATGGGTGCAGCACACCAACATGCCACATGTATACATATGTAACAAACCTGCACATTGTGCACATGTACCCTAGAACTTAAAGTATAATTAAAAAAAAAATTAACAGTTGCCAGATTTACACCTCTGTTTGAAACAATAAAAATAAGACACAATACATGAAACAACAGGCAAGTCAGTGTACATCAGACAATGAAGGACAGTAACCCCTGAGAGATGGAAACAAATGAGGTAAACCCTGAAATTGCCCACACTTACTGCCTTGAAGGAGTTTATAGAGAGCAGAGTACAGAGGAGGCCCCATGCAGAATCCAGTAGAATCTTTGAGGCAAGGAGACAGAATCGAGAGCCTGAGAAGACCAGAGCTGAAGTTCTCAAAACAAAGTACTGGAGGTGAGAGCTGTACGTATACTAACCGTGGGTATCTAGAGAGGATCTCTTGTGAGCATTCCGCTAAATACTGATCAACATATGCATGTGAAGGAAGTAGCTAAGGCTGGGGGAAGAGGCACCTGAAGAATTAGAGAAAATAGCGTTCTCACTATTTCTATCCAACATTATGCTGGAGATTTGAACTAGTGCAATAAGGCAAATAATAAATGAGAGAGAGAGACAGAGAGAGAAAAGTAGGGAGGGAGGGAGGGAAGGAAGGAAAGAAAGAAAGGAAGAGAGAGAAAGAGAGAACAAGAGAAGAAGAAAAGAAGGAGGGATGGAAGAAAAAACAAAAAGAGGGAAGGAATAAAGGAAAGAAAGAGAAGGAAGGAAGGGAGGGAGGGAGGGGAAGAGAGAACAAGAGAAGAAGGAAGGAGGGAAGGAAGAAAGGAAGGAACGAGGGAAGAAATGAAGGAAAAGGAGAAAAAGAGAGAACAAGAGAAGAAGGAAGGAAGGAAGGAAAGAAGGAAGGAAGGAAGGAAATAGGGAGAGAAGGAGGGAGGGAGGAAGGTAAGGAAGGAAAAAAGAGAGGGAGAACAAGAGAAGAAGGAAGGAGGGAAAAAAGGAATGAGGGAAGGAACGAAGGAAAGACAGAGAGAGAAAGAGAACAAAAGGAAGGAAGGAAGGAAGGAAGGAAGGAAGGAAGGAAGGAAGGAAGGAAGGAAGGAGAAGGAAAGAAAGAGACCAAGAGAGAACAAAAGAAGAAGGAAGGAGGGAAGGAATGAAAGAAAGAGAGAGAGAACAAGAGAGGGAAGGAAGGAAGGAAGGAAAGAAGGAAGGAAGGAAGGAAGGAAGGAAAGAAGGAAGGAAGGAAGGAAGGAAGGAAGGAAGGAAGGAAGGAAGGAAGGAAGGAAGGAAGGAACGAAGGAAGGAAGGAAGGAAGGAAGGAACGAAGGAAGGAAGGAAGGAGAAGGGGAAGGGGAAGGGGAGGGGAGGGGAGGGAAGGGAGGAAAAGGCATCCAAATTGGGAAGGAAACAGTAACATTGTCTTTATTCACAGATGACATGATAACCTATCTAAAATATCCAATAAAATCTATAAATAAATCCCTAGAAGTAATAACAAATGATCAAAAAATGACATTTGCTAAAGGTACCATTTATAATAGCATAAGAAATATGAAATTCTTAGGGATAATCTAACAAATGATATGACATAAACTGAAAAATGTTAGACATTACTGAGAAAAATTAAATAAATCCTAAATAAAGACATATGTTATATTGAGTTCATGGATTAGAAGACACAATTGTCAAATGCCAATTCTCCCCAAGTTGATCTATAATCCAGTGTAATCCTAATTAAAATTCCAGTAGACTTTTTGGTGGAACTTAAAAACTTGTTCAAAAACTCATATTGGAAAAGCAAAGGACCTAAATTAGTCAAAAAGTTTGGAAAAAAAATTTCAGAACAACAGCTAACACTGCTTGCTACACAGCTGCTTGTAATAAAGCCACAGTAACCCAAACAGTGTGGTACTGGAATATAGGCCAATGTAACACCATGGGGGAACCTAGAAATAGTCACAAACAGACATGGACAACTGATTTTCAACATATGTGCAAAGGTAATTCAATGGAGAAAGGATAGTCTTTCCTTGGTACTGGAACAAAGATATTATTACGCAAAATAAAAAGCTTTGATCCATAACATCTACCAGGCATAAATATTAACTCAAAATGGAGCACAGGACCTAAAAAATATAAATCTTCTGGAAGAAAACAAAAAAATTTTGTGATCTTCGGTTAGGCAAATATTTATTTGAAACAACAACAAAATTATAATCAGCTTAAAAAACAATCCTTAGATAAGAGACATAATCAAATCAAAAACTTCTGCTCTTGAAGAGAAACTGCTACGTTAATGTGTAGAGAAGCCATAGGCTGTGAGAAAGTATTTGAAAATCATATATCTAATAAGATAATTGTACCAGAATGTGTACTGTCAAAAATCAATAACAGTGAAATAAACCAGCCAATAAAAATGACCAAAATATTTGAATAGACATTTTCACCAAAGAAGATATATGAATGACAAAAAGCACATGAAAATATGCTATCATTAGTCATTACAAAAATGCAAATTAAAACTAACATGAGCTATCACCACACACATGTTAGAATGAATAAACACAGAGACTGGCCATGCCAAGTGTTTGCAAAGTTCTGGAGAAAATGGAACTCTTATATGCTGCTAGCAGGAATGTAAAATTGAATATCCACTTTGGAAAAGAGTTTGGCCATTTTTTACAAAGTTAAACCTACAGCTGTAACAAACATACCACAGTCTAGGTAGCTTATAAACAATAAAAATTTGTTTCTCCCAATTCTGAAGGTTAAGTCAAAGATCAAGGAAGACTCGGTGTCTGGTGAGGGTTTGGTTTCTGGCTCATAGACTGTGCCTTCTCGCCGTGCCTTCACACAGTGGAAAGGGTGGAGAGGTCTGGGTCCTCTTTTATAAGGCCCCCCTTTCATGAGGGCTCTGCTCCCGTGTCTTAATCCCACTTCCCAAGGGCCTTGTCTCCTAATACAATCACCTTGGGACTGAGGATTTCAACATACGAATTGCAGGAAAGGGAGGGACATATACATTCAGACCATAGCACCTATCATAAGATTCACCCATTCTACTCCTGGAAATAAAAGCATATTCCCACACAATGACTTATACATGAATATTCATAGCAGCTTTACTTGTAATAATTGAAAACTGGAAACAACCCAAATGTCCATTAAGAAATTAATAAAGAAACTGCTACATCCATACAATGGAAAATTACCTAGCAATGAAAAGGAATGAATTCTTGGTATGTTCAACAGCATGGGTGAAACTCAAAATAATTATGCTGAATGAAGGAAGTTAGAGGAAAAAGAGCACATACTGTATGATTTCATTTATATACAATTCTGAAAATGCAAACTAATGTATGGTGACACAAAGCAGATCAGTAGTTGCCTGGGAACTGGGGAAGAGAGGAGGGGTATGGTGGTTAACTTTATGTGTCAACTTCACTGGACAACAGGATGCCAGACATTTAGCCAAACATTATTATGGGTGTGTCTGTGAGGGTGTTTCTGGATGAGGTGAACATTTGACCGGTAGACTGAGTAAAGTGGATTGCCCTAATGTGGGTGGGTCTCATCCAGTCAATTGAAGACTTGAATAGAAGAAAAGGCTGAGTAAGAGGGTACTTCTGCCTGCCTACCAGAGGTGAGAAATCTGTCTTTTCTTGCCTTTGGACTTGAGCTGAAAAACTGGCTCTTCCTAGGTCCCTAGCGGGCCAGCCTTCAGATCAGAAGTTACAACATTGGCTTTCCTGGTCCTCACGCCTTTTGATGTGGACCGTAACTACACCATTGAATCTCCTGGGTCTCTAGCTGGAAAGATGGAGATTTGGAGACTTTCCAGTCTCCATAATCATATAATCATGTGAGCTAATTATGTGTGTGTGTGTGTGTGTGTGTATCCTAATAGTTCTCCTTCTCTGGAGAACCCTACTGCAAGAATAAAGGAAGGAATTATAAAGGAGTACAAACAAACTTTTGGAAGTCAGGGGTATGTTTACTTTCTTGATTGTAGTGATGGTCTCAAGGGCATTCATGTATGTCAAACATATCAAATTGTACATTTTAAATATGTGAAGTTTATTGTAAGTCAATTATACTTCATGACACCTCAATGAAGTTGTGAAATATATATATATACACACACACACACACACACACACACACAAAATTCATGGTGAAGAAGAAATCAACCTCTGAAAGTGAGATAACAGGGTTACATGAACAGTGCTATAGGAATCCAGAGGAGACAAGACTGATTCTGACTGGGTATCAAGAACGTCTCACAGAGAAGATGAAGCTGCAGTGTGTGTACCTCTAATCCCAGCAATCTATATCCCAAAAGCTGAATATCTTTTGGATTTTCCTCCCTCTTGCTTTTATCTTAATCCCTTTCAGAGTGGTTTCACATTTGGGCACTAAAATTATATGGCAACTCTGCAGTTAGATAACCAGCATCTGAAAAGTTAGATGACCTTTCACTTTCTAGCTCTGTGAATAGGCATGGGATCCAACATCTCTCAACAATCATTTCCTTATTATGAAATCAGGATTAGAGTGGCACCTATTTCCTAGGTCTTGTATAATGATTCAGTGAGAGAATGCATGTAAAGGAGTTAGCACAGTATTCAGAACATAGCACTAACTTGATAACATTAACCGCTTTTATTCACTTCTTGTTTTCTGCCAGTCATCAGCCCAGATCGCTTTATCATTGCCATTAGAATGACCATCTATCTTTCTAACTCATCATTTACTTTCTTGTTAATTACTCCCAATCACTTATTTTCTCATTCTCCACATTTGCAGTGAGAATTGGTTAAAACCACCTGAATTATTCAGCATTTGGCAAACACATACAATTTGGAATCCCAATCTGGCTCTAAAATAAAAATTGCCATGAGTAATTTAATGCTGAACTCAACACTAGCCCGCACTTGAATAGATAAATGTAAAATTACCCTCAGTGGTTCTTAAAAAGACACATGTAAATATGTGATTGGGCATAGCACAGTCATTGAATATTTAAAATCAATTTGCCCATTACTAATGAATGACTGACCAGAATCAATTACATACTAAAAATCAATAAACTAAGAATATTCACTAGAAATTCTGAAATAGACAAGGGATTTATTTCCTTACTTGTTATGGTATGCCATCAGGAAATCATTAAAGGATTATAGTAATACCAAATCTAAAAACTGTCAAGGCTAGGAAGAGAGCAGCACATTCCAGCAGGCTTAGCCTTGGGCCCCTGCCCAGCTGGGGACATCAAACCCTACAGAACTGTGAAGCTGACAAAGTTTAATTTAGGGGTTACCAGCCCCTTTTTTGACACACTTTCCTCATCTCTGTAGTTAGTTCTCATCCCTTCCTTTGTTCTCCTGAGCTCAGGGGCTTATAAGCTATTAATTTTTTCTCAGGGAAAAAATATAATACTAGCCACTTAAATTTTAGTGTGAACAAGGCTTAATGTCTAATCTCTCCTAAGGGACTTTGCATTTTAACAAGAAATTTTTTAAATGGGAAATTTCAAAAAAGGACTCGTTGGCTAGAAGATCATCTGGAGAGAGACGTGGAGACTCTTTTTCCTTTCCCCAGATAACATTACTTATTCCGTGACTTACACTTGCAAGAGTGTCGCTGTTTCTGAGTTTTAAGTCAAGCTTAAAATTGCCTGTTTTCACAGGCTAGCTTTCCTGTAAAATAATGATTTCTTCTTGTATCAAAGGAGAATGATTGAAAAACTCTCAAAAAAAGAAGAAAAAAAAAGTCTCATGAGGCTTTTTAAACAAACAGATGCACACAAATCACAGGAAAAAAGAACATTATTTACATTAAATAAATGAATATTGAGTAGACGACTATTAAACAAACAAGTAAATACTCAATAAACAACTTGGTTTTCTAATGTGAAAATCAAAGCTTTTTTTGTCAGCTGTTTAAAATAGACCAAAATATCACCAGAAGTGAACTGAAAATACATAGTTATTGTGCCACAAAGCCCCACTGAATTTTATATTGTCTTTTTTTTTTTTTTTTTTTTTTTTTTTTTTTTGAGACGGAGTCTCGCTCTGTCACCCAGGCTGGAGTGCAGTGGCCGTATATTGTCTTTTAAGACTGGTTGCCCAAAGCAGTTTCAGTAGAGTTACTCATCGCAAGTGTCTAGGGGCCTAGTATGTGTTAGATATTTCTCTAGATAATGGAATTGTCAAATGGACATTGAGTCTTTGCCTCTGAAAATCTCACTGTCTGAGATGATTAAGGCCATGTGAATTACGATAAGACAGCATGGTAAATTCTCAGAGAAAGGAAAGCACAGGGTATGATGAGAACACAAAGTAAAACCCTGGGTTCTGATCAGACGAGCAGGACTGGGGTTAGATTGCTTTCAAAAGGAGGACATAAAGATAGGAGTTTTAAAGGAGACTTTAGGCCTGAGCAAGAGAGATTTGCAAATACCATTAACAAAATATCCAAACTAAGTTCAAGGTCTAAGGTGTCCACTGAAAATGAGGTAGGGCAGACACCTGGCTGAGGTCCAAGTGGATTAGGAGAACTTGAGGGGATTCAGCAATAGGGGTCCCAGACTCAGCCTCAGGGAAATTTAGATATGGGAGGATGAAGCTTCTCATTCCCTTTGCCGAGAGCATTCCTCCCTCGAAACTGGACAATGCTGCCTTCTTCTCACTGATCAAACATGAAGTAGCACGTCCCCCTGTCACTTATAACTTGCCATGTTTTATTTCCTTTGCGGCATTTATCAATAAGAGATTATCTCATTTTTTATTGATCTGCTCCTTTATTTTCTGTTTCTCCCCACTAGAATGTGTTTTGTGAAGGCCTGTTTCATAAAAGGAACCTAATAAACATGCATTGAATGGTTGTTGGATAGAGTTCTAAGGCCCGGGGACAAGGCAGGAAGATGCCGGTGAACTGGAAACACAGCAGGTTGGTAGAGGCCTGAAGGACAAAGCAGACTTCAAGGTCACTGAAAATTGAATAAGGGGTTCAAATAGTCAAAGCAATGGTCATTTTTAAACATTTGTATTCAGATCTTCCTTATGTCAAGCTGAATTCTTTTAAACGTTTATGTGAATTTACTTTAGATCTTGAGGTGGCTTATTTAATCAGTGATGGATCTGTCCTAAGATATCAGCCCACTAAAATAAAATTGGTCAGAAATTAGCGTATTTCTTAGTACCGTCCTATGCCTTTGGTCTGAGATACTGCCATATGCAATGTATCTGATGACTTTGTGTAACTCTCTCCAATGTATACATTTTAAAAGTCACGTTTGCTCTTTGATTGAATGAACTCCTCAGGAGAAATAAAAATTTTGTTGTATTAGCTGTCTTTTCTGATAACCTCAAGAGAAAGCTTGTGTTCTCATGATGTCTGGGATAATTCTTCAGTCTAGAGAGTGACAGACTAGATTGAATTAGCTTTGGTTCTTTCATCACTAATTAGGTGGCAAAGCAGGCCTGCCACAAGGCACACAGACATGGACTCTGTTTCCATAATTAGCCTAATAAAGGGATTGCAGCCCTGGCAAGAGATGTCCTTGCATGATCTTGAGATCCAGAATTCTCACTGGACTGTGGACTTCTCAAGGACAGGAAGGTTGCTTCATCCTCTTCCTATTCCAAGGGTCTAACTCAGGTTAATGTCCATCACATGACAGGTGCCCAGCAAATATTTGTAGAACCTAATGCATTTCTATGAAGGGAGTTTCTAGAAGTATTACTATGATACATTCTGCCTTTAACCCTATTTTATTTGCCTTTTTTACCAGTATCTTAAAGAAAGAGAGACATGCACATCCATTTTTAAAAGGACACAAGCTGTGAGAGAGATAACTAATGGGATGGCTGATGAAATCAAGCTTCAAAATTATCCCCACAGAATAGAAAGATTAGCTTCAACTGTCAGGATAAAGTTTAATAATGATATGTGTATATTCTCCTATATAGGTGCAAACTGTCAATTGCACAGTTGTGAGAAGAAGCAAACCCGATTAGCAATAGTTGACATAAAAAAAAATCTGGATCTCACCATTCTTCCTAAATTTAGTCAGTGTTAACTGTGTAAAGCTTCAGCCAAGGAATAAAAAAATAAAGCGATGATAGATTTTAATGCAAATATAATGTATAGAATGTACAAAGCAAGGTAAATAATCTCACTACATTTTGTGGTCCTGGGACCACACTCGAAGGATTTATGTAGTTCCAGTTGCTATATAGATAGATATCTATAGATAGATAGATGATTGATAGATAGATAGATAGATAGATAGATAGATAGATAGATAGATAGATAGATGTTTTTGAGACAGTTTTGCTCTTGTCACCCAGGCTGGAGTGCAGGGGTGTGATCTCGGCTCACTGCAACCTCCACCTCCTGAGTTCAAGCAATTCTCCTGCCTCAGTCTCCTGAGTAGCTGGGATTAAAGGCACCCACCACTATACCCAGCTAATTTTTTATCTCAGGCGATCCACCTGCCTTGGACTCCCAAAATGCAAGGCCAGTTGCTATATTTTAAGAGATAGTCCAACAAATGAAAACAGTACTTCTCCAGCTTTATCGCTTATACAAACCATTTTGCTAGTACGTCTGGTTTTGGGCCTGGGAATCTGCATTTATAACAAGCTCTCAGATGATATTGATGTTTCTAGGGTACAGAGCATTTTTTTAAATAGCAAGGCACTAGTATCTATTTTGAGAGAGGCCCACAGCTGGAAGACTTATGAATCTGAAAACCATAAACCATCATAATGATGGAAAGAACCGGACTAAGAAGGTTTGCACGGTGGGGACATACTTTCAGTCCTTAAATTTTGAATAACTGTCATAATAAAGAACAGACTTGTGCATTCTGATCACCAAAAGCAAACACAGAAGTGGAAGAAGTTGCAAGATGTAGATTTTGGCTAAATATAACAAAGCACATTCTAGCAGATGGAGCCACTCAGTGATAGAAAGTGCTGCCTCATAACCTTGGACATGCCTCTGCAATTGACAAGGCTAAGGAGGAACTGGTCAGTTGCCAGTTAGGCATGCAAAGATGATTCCTACGTGGGCGAGAGAAAAGACGATACAATTTAAGATCCCTTTCAACTCTAAGATGCTATGAATCTGCATCTTATTTATTATCTCTTTGATGTCTCCGTCTTGATGGTTTTCCCTCAGCCTATTGTTCCAGGCCCATGAACTTCACTGCAGATTCCCTCTTCTGAAAAATTGGATGTGAAAATGTTCTGCAAAATATATAGCACCATATAAAATATGAGTTTATATTGAGAATTTTATAGTACTCCATTAATTTTCTTTCATTTCTACATATCTGGTTGTCAATTTAACACGAAAGTTGCTTGGATCAAGGCAATATTCAGCAAACAGGTGATATTCAATTATGAATAAAAGGCATATTTCATACTAATGAGCATAGAGGAAATGGTTAGGTACTTGGATATGTTACAAAACAATTGTGGCACTTCCAACATTTCAAAATTTAGAATAAATTCTGACTCCTAGGACTCTTTTGTTATAATCCACTGTGAACTCTGAGAGGTAAATTAATGGATATCTCAAGGTCATTTTCAAACCAAGGGTTGAAAAAAATGTAAGCACATCCTTTAAAATATCAGTGTCACTTTTTCTTGTATTCTGTTGTCTGTAAATTGATTGCGTAGCTTCAACATTTCCTAAGCTTTACATTTCAGGGCAATTTTTAGAGAATTGGCATCCTGAAACATGGTGAAGGCACTTCATTAGGCTTATTACAGAAACTAAATCGATGCCTTGGTGCCCCAAGGCAGGCCTGCTGCGCCATCTAATTAGTGATGGAAGAACCAAAGCTAATTCAATCTAGACTGTCGCTCCTGGGACTGACAGATTGCCCTGGACAGCTTGGGAGTACAAGCCCTCCCAGAGGATTACAGCACCAATACCAGCCCAAGAAGGGCACTGATGTCAAACTATTAAAGCTCTTCCAGTTATCCCCCAAAAGCAGTTTTAAATACAGCACATTTCATGGGAAGAATTGTCACACCCAGGAGATTTCAAAAGAAAAAAATAAATGATGGAAAGAGCTTATTTACAATAACCTGCCATTTTATCCTGACATGAAGTGTCAACTAGACACTGTTCTTCTGGATTTTAGACTCAAAAAATGGCAAAGGAGACCCCATTGCCTCACCAGAAAACAATGCTGTATATGGATGGATTTATATGATAATACAGTAGAGAAAAAACAAACTTCTTTCACATTCAGAAACTGATTTGCCTTTATAACCACATACACAGGAGGTATCTAAGGTAGATAATCCCATTTCATTGATGAAGACACTGAATTTCAAAGAATCTAAGTGGCTTCCTCAATGTTACAAAGATGGTAAATCATAGAGCTGGGACTCCTTTTGACTCATAACTTAATTTTCTTTTCATTTTGGAAAAAGTCAATTAAATGTCATATTTTCTGTGAGAACTAAAATATGCCATTAGATTATACCTGTATATTGCTACAGTAGAGTTACGTTTAAATAGTTCTACTACTAATGTTTTTAATGGAGTTTTTGTTTCCCCTTTTAAAACATAATTCTCTCAGAAAATATTCTTTATAAATATGCATGTTTACTCAGTTTCTACTGTGTACAATGCACTTTACAAAGTCCCTTACATGCACTATTATTTATTCCTCACTAGAGCCCCATGAAATAAGCATAAACAGATTAATTTTTTTAAATGAAAAAATAATTAGGAAAGATTAACCTGCCAAGGGTCTCACAGCTGGCAGATGGCAAACTTGGTTCCTCCATGATGCCGTGCCCCACATTTCAGTACTATGGAATCATTGACTAATTTATTGATCAATATTTGTTGAATAGATGTATCTCAGAGTAAAATGGGAGCTCAAAATGTAGTTGATGATAATTTTGAATTAATTAACTTTTAGCATCTTAAAATCATTTTCACATTCAGCTTGAAATGTGTGTCTTGCTGGACATCACCAATTTTTTGTTGTTGTTAAAATTATCTACTTGAGGTACAGTAAGTGATGAGTTAACATATGCTTTTCTGTGGAAAGCCTTTGAGATTCTGAACTCAAGGATGAGAAAGGTGCCAGAGAGTAAAACCCACTGGGTTTAAATTTGCATTTTCTCCATACCTTATGCCTAGCACAGAAAGCCCACAATGAGGTATGAAGGATGGGAATAGAAAAGAAAGTGGTGAGACATTACATTTTTCGTTTGGGCCTGCAGAAATCACACACCAAAAGGAGCTCAGTGGTCTTGGGCAAGAGACAACTTCTCCAAGCCTCAATCCCCTGTCCTGTTTTTTGTTTTGTTTTGTTTTGTTTTGTTGTTTAAAGGAAAATCACTCTCAGCTGTTTCTTCGTCTTGGGATTGCAGTGAGGAGTAAACAAAATAATGTCTATAAAAGCATTTCTAAACTGATAAGTATTACAAATAGAAGACATTACATACTAATATAAGGTGTTGATATTTACATTTTTGTTACACATTTTCACTGACTTGGTTTTAAATCATTTTCTTAACTGGCCTATTACTTTTGGGTGATGGTCCCATTAAGCTTTTTTTTTGCTGAAATGAAGAGTGGATGTGATGATTAATTTTATGAATCAACCCAACTGGGCTAAGGGAGTGCTGGCAAAACAGCACTCCCTTATTTCTGGGTGTGCCTGTGAAGATATTTCTGGAAGAGATGAGCATTTGAATAGGCACACTGAGTAAAGATCACTCTCACCAATGTTGATGGGCATCATCCAATCCATTGAAGTCCTGAATAGAACCAAAAGGTGAATAAAGGATGAATTTATTCTCTCTGAAACATGAGAGCTCCTGGTTCTCAGGCCTCTGAACCTGAGACTTACACCAGCAGCCTGGCCTGGTTCCCAGGCATTTGAAGTCCACCTGCATCACATCACCAGCTTTCCTGGTGGTCCAGCTTGCAGGCAGCGGATCGTAGGACTTCTCAGCTTCCATAATTGCATAAGTCAATTTCTACAATAAAGCTCCTCTAATTTCTACAATGGGGATATAAATGAAGCAGTGAGAAAGATGAGGATGTGGGGCCAGTTCTATCAGGCTCACATCTTAATAGCAATGTGATCCTAGGCAAGTTGCTTAAACACCTTTTTCCCCGCTCTGTGAATTGGGGAAATAACACTTGCTTTTTCAAAAGCAGGTTATCTATCTAAAGCACCTAGCCAAATTTAGAGCTCAGGATATTTGCCAATAGTTAGTTTCTTTCTCATAACTATCCAATAAATCAGGTAATTTTTTAAACATACTGTGGCTTAATTCTTAGTTCTGTCTTTCCCAGACACAGGATAAAGAGTTCTAAAACATATCTAAATTTGTTTATGGTGCGATCATAAATAACTAATGTGATTTTTAAAAATATTGCATGCTATTTCCAACTCTAGCTTTTATACCCGAAGAGGCCATGGGTGATTCTGAGACACAGAAATCCTCATCTCTACTTCTAAACCAAGAGGCTGATAATATGTTAATCCATGCTCTTATCAGGGATTAGAAGAAAACGAGTCATAAAAAGTACAAAGACTGATATATACTAAGTCCAATAAAAATTGAAGTGTAATCAATACTGTTATATTTTTGTTACATGAATCATGTATGGGAATGCTCTGTATCCATGAAAAATTTTGAAATTTCTCTCTAATATATTCCTCCCACCACAACCCCCTCCCCTCAAATTGATGTCAATAACATTCCAGATGAAGTTTATCCTTTTATTAAATACATATCAGCAAATAAAGAAATACTTTTTGAGAAGTGCAACAACACCCCTTAAATGAAATAGTATTGATGCTTTTCAGTGTTCCCAATAGTACATGCATTAAAACAGTATAGCTCTGTATAGGGAAGAAATACATCTTAAGTAATTCACTGCAATAAGAAAATGTAACTTCAGCAAACTACATATTTTATGGTCCTCATTATTTTGGGTTTTTTCCCCCTGTTTCCTATAATTAGCTGGGTGATTTTCTAGCTGATGTAATAAGCATTATTCTACTCAAGTTGCTCCTGTAAATTTACTGTAATTCCATTATCTCCCATCAGGCGGAGACATAGCTCTAGAAATCAGAAAGTTAAACAGCTAAGACACCTTAAAGTACTTCTTTTAGTTGCTTCCTATATGAATAGTTACTAAGGTCAGTTATGGGATATTTGTCTCCTCAAGAAGAGCAATGAAATGTACATTCACAGAAAGACAAAATCTGGCAATAATGTGTCTTGAAGACACTCAGGCCATTTGGTCACACTTCAGTGACTTAATGCAATTTTCTGTATATTAGGGTCTTCATTTTTATCATTCTTGCCTGCCAACACTCAAAATATTGCTACTTATAGAATGGTGGTGTCTCCTTAGAGAAAATATAGTATGTAAATAAATGCCTGTTCTTTATTCTCTTATCTATCTATCTACCTACCTTTTTTTAGAATCAAAACAAATTCTGTTCCCATAAAATCTTCCTTAATTACATTCACCACATTCTGCTTTCTCCTGATTTTGGTGTTTTATTAATTTCTCAAAGAACTGAAAATAGAACTGCCATTTTATCCAGCAATCCCACTACTGGTATCTACCAAAAGGAAAATAAATAATTATATAAAATTATACCTACATTCATATGTTAATGCACTATTGACAACAGCAAAGTCATTGAATCAACCTAAAAGTCCATCACTGGATGATTGGATAAAGAAAATGTGATATACCATGGGATACTACTTAGCCATAAAAAATAAAATAAAATCATGACTTTTGTGGCAACATGGGTGGAACTGGAGGCCATTATCTTAAGTAAAATAACTCGGAAACAGAAAGTCAAACACCACATGTTTTCCTTTATAAGTAGGGGCTAAATAATGTGTACAGATAACATACAGAGTAGAAGAATAGACACTGGAAACTCTAAAAGGTGGGAAATTGAGTGGTGGGTGAGGGACGAAAAATTACCTTTGGGGTACAAGTTATACCTATTTAGGTGATGATTATACTAAAAGCCCAGACTTTACCACTACAAAATGTACCATGTAACAAAATTGCACTTATAACCCCTAAATCTATAAAAAGAAAAATAAAATAAATAAAAAATAAATGCTTTGTTGTCATTTCAGCAACGTTTACAGTATCTTCACAGGAGCAGAGGATGGAGTGAGCCAAGATCACACCACTGCACTCCAGCCTGGGCGACAAGAGTGAAACTCCTTCTAGAAAGAAAGGAAGAAAGGAAGAAAGAAAGAAAGAGAGAGAGAGAGAGAGAGAGAAAGAAAGAAAGAAAGAAAGAAAGAAAGAAAGAAAGAAAGAAAGAAAGAAAGAAAGAAAGAAAGAAAGAAAGAAAGAAAGAAAGAGAGAGAGAGAGAGAAAGAAAGAAAGATGGAAAGAAAGAAAGACGGAAAGAAAGAAAGATGGAAAGAAAGAGAGAGAAAGGAAGGAAGGAAGGCAGGAAGGAAGGAAAGAAGGAAGGAAGGAAGGAAGGAAGGAAGGAAGGAAGGAAGGAAGGAAGGAAGGAAGGAAGGAAGGAAGGAAGGAAGGAAGGACATTCTTTGTACATCCATAAGAAGCACTCTTGATTCATTGAAGTTGTATCATGAGATTGCAGCAATTCAGTCACATCTTCAGGCTCCACTTCTACTTCGACTTTCTTGCTATTTGCACCACTTTTGCTGTTACTTCCTCCACTGCAATCTTGAAGCCCTCAAACTCATCCCTGAGGATTGGAGTCAACTTCTGCCTAACTCCAGTTAATGTGGATTTTTTTTACCTTCTCCCATAAATCATGAATGTCCTTCATGTCATCTAGAATGATGAATCCTTTCCAGTAGGTTTTCAATCTACTTTGCCTGGATCCATGAGATGAATTGCTATGTATGGTAGCTATAGCCTCGTGAAATATATTGCTTAAATAATAAGACTTGAAAGTCAAAGTGACTCCTTGATTCATGCAAAATGGATGCTTGGTTAGCAGGCGTAAAAACACCATTAATCTTCTTGTACATGTTCATCAGAACTCTAGGGTTACTAAAATATCACTCAATGAGCAGTTATATTTTGAAAGGCATCTTTTTTCCTGAGTAGTAGGTCTCAATGGAGGCATTAAAATATTTAGTAAGCCATGCTTTAAACAGATGTGCTGTCATCTGGATTTTGTTGTTTTATTGATAGAGCACAACAATTTTTAAGGGCCCTAGGATTTTCAGAATACTAAATGAGCACTGGTTTCAACTAAGTCACAGACTGCATTAGCCTCTAACAAGAAAAGCAGCATGTCTTTTGAAGCTATGAGGCCAGGCATTGACTTCTCCTCTCTAGCTATGGAAGTCCTAGATGACGTCATCTTCCAATAGAAGGCTGTTTTGTCTACATTGCAAATCTGTTGTTTAGTAGCTATCTTCATCAATGATCTTAGCTAGATCTTCTGGATAACTTGCTGCAGCTTCTACATCAGCACTTGTTGCTTCACCTTGCACTTTTAAGTTATGGAGATGGCTTCTTTCTTTAAACCTCATGAACCAACTTCTGTTAGCTTCAAACTTTTCTTCTTCAGCTTCCTCACCTCTCTCAGGCTTCATAGAATTCAAGAGAGTCTGGGCCTTACTCCAAACTGGGTTTTGCATTAAGGGAATATTGTGGCTGGTTTGATCTTCTATCCAGACCAGTAAAACTCTCCATATCAGCAATAAGACTGTTTCACACTCTTATCACTTGTGTGTTTATGGAAGTAGGAATTTTAATTTTCTTCAGTAACTTTTTCTTTGTTGTTACAACTTTGCTGTTGGGTGAAAGAGGCCTAGCTTTTCGCCTGTCTCAGCTTTCAACCTGCCTTTCTCACTAAGCTTAATCATTTCTAGCTTTTGATTTAAAGTGAGCAATGTGCAACTCTTCCTTCCCCTTGAACACTTAGAGGCCATTGTAGGGTTATTAATTGGCCTAATTTCAATATTGTTGTGTCTCAGGAAATAGGGAGGCCTGAGGAGAGGGGGATAGATGGAAAGAGATGGAGAAAAAGCTGCTCCGTGGGGCAGTCAGAACACAAACAACATTTATCAATGAAGTTAACTGTCTTACGTGGGCAAGATTCATGGCCCCCCAAGATAATTATAACAGTAATATCAAAGATCCTTGAACAGATATAATAATCATTTTAAAATTTAAAATATTGCAAGAATTTCCAAACCATGACACAGAGACATGAAGTGAGCACAGGACGTTGGAAAAATGGCCCCAGTAGACTTGTTGGATACAGGGTTACCACAAACCTTCAATTATATCAGCAAAGCACACCAAAAAAAGATATACCTGTTCAAAACGCCTAGGATTTATAGCATATGTGAAAGCAGATATAGAGTCCAGAGGGTTGGAAAAATGAAGAAAAGTTAATTTTCGAGAGATTATATCCACTAAGAAAAATCAAAAATATGGTCTCTGTCAGCTTAGAAACTGAAAGCAAAAAAATAAAATAATCTATAATTGTATCTGTGTCCATATAAGCACTGTGTTAATTAATAAGGCCTACATTACATGGCCACCACCCATGACCTTGCTGTGGACATCACCTCTGTTTTAGAGATATGGTGACAATGACTATCACAAGAACATTGAATAGCATGAAGCCTGAAACAAGGGTGGCCTCTGACTCTGTATCCATGTTGTTTCATAAACTGGGCTGGTCAGGATGAATAATGTCTTACTATCCACAACCAGAAGAATATCCAGGAAAGGGCAACAGAACCAGGGCACTTAAAGTCTGTCAATTACCCTCTACAAACTCATTGTGTATACAGATGACATCTGTATATCTAGTACATCTAGCCAGATTGTTTCATTTCAACTCTACCCATTATTGAGCTTCAGATGACACTAGAATTTTCTGCCCAAAATATAGGGATTCTCCCTCTCCAAGCAAGTCAGCACACAATTTATGGCAAATAATAAATACAGCAGTTTCCCTTTCTCATCATACTTTCTTTGACGCAAGTAAAGCTGGTGACTCAGAATTCTGGGCCCACGTCGTGGGGATGTGGCTGCAACAGAAGAAAAATGAACAAGTCCTGAAGATAGGAAAAATCTGCAAAAGGGCTGATTCAGAGAGGACAGGCTATCTATCACCAAAGACCTTTCTGACCCAAGGTCTGCTGATTTCATATAAGAAATAAAAGACTGAGAAAGTCACAAGGCCTAGGACTACGCTGAGTAAGATAGTTAGAGAGGTGCAGATTTTGAAAAGGCCTGTATTATCAAAATTTTCAGATTTCTCCTCAAGAGTCAAAATGGTCAAGTGTATACCTTGGAAGAAAATACGTATACAGACTGGGGTGAATGGGAAGTTGTTGTTGAGTGGGTAGAGTACATATAGTTTGAGATGACGGAAAAGTTCTGGAGATAAATGGTGGTGACAGCTGCATTAAAATGTGAATGTATTTAATGCCACTGAAATGGTACACTTAAAAATCACTAAAATGGTAAATTTTATGTTATGTATATTTTACCACAATAAAAAACCATATTTACAAACAGCATTTCAGTAGCAAACAGTACCTAAAGCAAAAATTTAGAAAGTGGTCAGGCAATGTTATGCCCATTTATTGCATGTTTTTAAAAAGTGAAGAGTCTTGGCTGTAGAACTAGGTACTGGTTTCATATCAGAGCGTCTAAGCTTCACGTCTCACTCGTTCTGTGACATTAGGCACATTATGTCGTTGTTCTAAGACTCAGTTTTCTCATCTATAAAATGGGTCAATTATACAACATGTCATGTTTAGGATTGTTGAGGGGATAAATGACATTATCCACATAAACTGCCTGTACTGTAAGTGTTTGGGAATTCTTAACTATAATGTTGTTATCATTATTGTGTTGTTATTGTCGACAACTAAATTCAGACATTACTGAATGTCTGAACACGAAAGCCTTCAAAAAAGTTCTTAGGAGGGGAGAAAGGTAAGAGCACACAGTTAAATCAATAGGAAATTTATTAAATGCATATTATAATTCAATCTTCTGCTAGGTACTGGGAAACAGAAAACGAACTAAACACGAAAACACACCATAGGCCCTAAAGAAGTTTACAGCCTCACTGAGGAGATAAAGTAGACGCATGACACATTTCAACAGTGTCGAGTGCATGACAACATTCAAGATCCTTCACGGGTGCCACTCTTGGGAGAAGAGAAAGCCCTTCCAGGAATAACATGCTGCGGTATTTAGGTATTCAACAGGCATGTGTCTGGTGTCAGCCAGTCTTAGCCTCAAATCTCACCTCCACCCCTGCAAGTAACCTAATCTCCCTAAGCCTCAGTTTCCTCATCAACACATCAGAGATGTGGGTAACTAAATCAGAGGGTTGTTTCAAACTTTAAATGAGATTGATGCACGCAGTGAATTTAGGAATTAGCACAGATTAAGCCATCAGTAGAAATTACCTTATTTAATGAAAAATCTAATATGGTAAGCACTGCTTATTCTTATGGAAGAAAATCAGGCCTCAAAAGATTAAGCAACTCACCCAGTGTCTAGCTAGTGCATGGCAGTCAGGAATCCAACCCTGATGATGGAACTCCTGACCCAGTGCCCTCTCCACTGTACCAAAGCCACCTCTGGGCTGTTAGTGTTAAGTGAGCACTGAGAGAAATTCCTATGGCAATTGAGAAGATGGTTAAAACAATGTCAGTAAAGTGATCAAAAAAACAAAAAAAAAACTTCATGAATGAAGTAAAACAGAAAACAAAAGGTAGGCTCTTCAAAACAATGTTATTGGAGACTTCCTTTCCGTACACTATCTCACTGAATCTCTACAACAATCCTTCGAGATGTAATTAGCCCACTTTACTGTTCAGAGAAATAAAACCTGGAGTAGGTAAAACAAAAACTTATAGAATGTAACAAGATTAATAAGAGGAAACATTGGGATCTGAACCCAGTTCTATCTGATTTCAAAATCATTGCCCTTAATCAAAGAGAGATTTCCAGATGAGAGGAAAAACATGAGTTTCTTATGAATTTTTTAGGTGAATATCAAAGACTAAGTGTGAAATAAACAAAGCAAATTCAAGGAGATGGAGTACAGGTGGGGAGGACCCAGAAGAGGAGGGGAGGAGGAAAGAAATCTGTGAGGTGGATGGAGACGACAAGAGTAATAGCTTAGAGAGAGAGGTTCCTTTGGTTTCCTTTAAATCAAGGAGATTTTTGCTTACACATTCTCTTTATTCCCATGAATTTGAGCAGAATCTTCCTCCTTTTACTTTTTTTTCCTAATAATTTTATATTTATTTCTATGGCCAACTCCTGCCCAATAATTAATATCTAGGGGGATCCACAAAGAGTTCATTTACCTCCTCAAAGGAAATGGCTCAATCCTGAATCATAATGCAGAATTAATCATGGTGATGACCAAGGCCATAATGGTCTCAGTGAAGGCCGGAATCCCTGACACTGCTCATTCACAATACACTAAGATAAAAGTTCAAGGAGGTGACTAAGAGCAACTCTGAGACTATGTTTAAACAAAAGGCTCTATGGGTCTGTGAGCTCAACTTTACGGACATCTTTAAAGGAGGCCTCTAAACGCTTTTGAGAAAAAGAATTGGCCTTTAAATAACTTGAATTTTAATTAAATTGAATGACCTAAATACAATTTATTGTACAGTATAGGAGATATCTTTATTTAAGTAGAAATCACTATCGATTTCTACATTTTGTAGGGGTATGTTATAAAGCACTTATCTATGAGTCCTCCAAAGAACAATCTTTCATCTGACCAAGCTATTTTAAAGACTGGTCTCTAAACATGTGAGAGAAGGAAACAGAGTCCAGCTTTCTTACCCATGACTCTGGGAAATAAGACGAAGCTCCTTCCAGGAGCTATCAGGCATCCAGCCTCAGGAGTAGCCTATATCCTTCATGAGAACTCAGAAGGGATTCGGGGGCACCAGGCTCTGCTTTTACTTTTCCCCAGCATTCTTTCCATTCTCCTGCAATGATAGCAACAGAAAAACTTCAAATCTACAGAAATTCTGCACCTTCCAAAAGCTTGATCCACAGATGCCAAAAAGTCGCATGGGCAGAATCGTCCAGTCCTGATGAGAAACAATGAAGAAGGATCTGAGTTGGAGCTGCTTCCTTAGGATCTGCAAGCTGAAAAATTGCTTCTCAACAATCCCAGTGGTTAAGTGACATCAGACAATCAGCTCTTTCCCTGCTGCCACATAAAAGACCGTCCCCTGTAGAAAAGACAAATGACCCACATACAATTTTTGGTGCTTCCTAAAGTCAAAGTTTCCTTTATACACTCTTGGGTAATTAAGCGGTTGTTGCCCCAAAACAATCAATAGTATTTCTACCTCTGTCTCCTGGTTCACTCTTCTGACCAGTGAATTGGAATAAAGGACTTCCTAATAAAGACACAATTCTGAAGATTTAAATTGCAGATCCAGAACTTTCTAATTCCATTTACTGTGATAACCACAGGCTTGGGTCAACAGAACCTGGCAAGAGCAATCCAGGTTCTAGGTTCTAGATCCAGATTTCCTTGTGAAGAGACAGTCTAATCAGTTCTGCATTATGATCACAGGTCACCATTGTTAAGTTAAATAAAACTTTTTTTTCTTAGTAATATAAACTTATGTTACATACTATATAAATTGATGTTCCACCCTTGAATATGTTTCTTTGTATTTATTTATTAACCACATAAAGCTAAAAAACATAAAAGCTGCAACACAAATATTCTTCCTACGGGGTTTTTCTGCATAGGGTGAATTGGCTGTAGTGTCTCTAAATGCAATTTAAATAATGTTTGGACTAAAGATGGTTTATTTTCTTCGGTAATATCTCTGCAGCAAATAGGAACATTCCTCATATGTCCAAGAACCTCCTGTGCTCAAAATTGTATAACCTTAAGTTTTGCAAAGAATAACCACAATCTGCCATATTCTGAACCTATTTTGCACTGCATAACAGTTCCCAAGCAAGATACTACACTGAACTAGACATGAAACGTATAGAAGAGCATACTGGTTTGTATGTGCCGTTAGACCCTAAAACACAAACACAAAGACTGAACAGTTAGTTTAGGACTATAAATTTGGCCTTCACTATTGTCCTAGTCACTGTCATCAACATTCAAAAATAGCTGTGAAATATATACATGTATGTATATAGGGTGTATGTATACTGTAGAACCCAAGTGAGGTACCAAAATATCTGTCAGTATAACTCATTATTTTTTATAATGATTTGGATCTTAGATATTGTGAAAAAAAAATCAATCTTTTCAAAGTTAAGTTGTGTTTTATTTAAAATATGTTTTTAAACTATGCTGAGAAAAAAATTTTTGATAAAATCAGGAACACAGCCAGGTACAGTGGCTCACACCTGTAATCCCAGCACTTTGGGAGGCCAAGGTGGGTGGATCACTTGAGCTAAGGAGTTCGAGACTAGCCTGGTCAACGTGAAGAAAACCCATCTCTACTAAAATGACAAAAATTAGCTGGGTGTGGTGGCATCTCCCTGTAGTCCCAGCTACTTGGGAGGGTGAGGCATGAGAATCGCTTGAACCCAGGAGGCGGAGGTTACAGTGAGCCAGGATCATGCCATTGCACTCCAGCCTGAGTCACAGCAGGAGATTCTGTCTCAAAAAAATAAAATAAAATAAAAATCAGAAACACTAGTTTGAGAGTTTGTTCATTAATTGCATGCCTACTGTGTTCCAAGAACTGTATTACATGCTGGGAATATAAGATAAAATATGCCATCTTTATTTTTTAAGAGTTCCAAGATTAGACACACTCTCTCATTCTCTCTCTCTCTCACATAAACACACATCCTGCACAGGCTAGTGAGTCCTAACACACAGGTATAAATGAGCAATTCATTGGGCACATGAAGGAGGAGTAAGGAGAGCACAAAAACCACAGTGGTTAGGAAGACATATCAGAATTGTATAAAGTCACCAAAGTATAAAAATGATGTAACTAAATCCTAATCAGAGGATGGGCCTGAAAGCCAAATAACATATGTAGTGCATCAGCCAGAACGATGGAGAAAGCCTTGGAAATTTACAAGGCCAGAACCCTCACGTTAGGGCTTAGGCATGAAGAAGTTAAGTGACTCATTAAGGTTATAGGAGTTAGAAATTTGGAGCATATAGATGAGGTTAATTTAAACATATATGCAAGTTCATTTAATTAAGTTTATAAGAACCTTCACATACATGAGGATATTTTGTAAACAGATCTATCCCACGACAGAGGAATCAAAGGCAAAAGAGAAGGCCTTATAATCTTTTGCAACTAAAGAGACCTTGAGTCCAAAAGTATCAAAATCAAGGGCTGAGATTTGGCTCTGACTCCTCTATGTCTACGACGAGTTCAAGGTTTCTGCTGTTCTCATAGAGAAAACTAAGAACGATGATTAATAGTAACGACATTTAACCAAGAAATTGTATGTATATCATTGGACTTTGCTTCAAATTATACAATCCCCTATATATATGTGTGTGTATGGATATTACTGAAGGTTAGCAATTCGTGGTTTGGTGGTTTTTTATATTGTTTAATTGTGCAATTATGTTCATTCATAATCTGTGTTAGATTGTTTTTCAAAGAGTTTATTTTATAACAAAATTAATCAATTGAATAATAATTCCCTCTCCATTGGCTGCCCTTGGAGGAAGTTTGGATTATTGACTCACGTAGCCAACGTTAGACACTATTGTTCCCCTGGTGATAGCTATTTGAGGTGCATAGATAATATCGAAGATAAAAAAACGCATCCTGTGAAAGTCTAGGCCAAGGATACAAGAACTTTCTCATACAAATCTGGATTTATGGCTTCTTTTAAAGAAGTGAAAGCTTTAGCAAGGCCAGGTGCACATTTCCGAATGATAACAACCGGCAAAAGCCAAGTTGCAGCTGCCCCTTCTGATGATATGAGAACCCCGGTTCACTTCCATTCTCACAGGCCAAGATGAATATTTCTGACCTGGCCCTGTAGACATTTGAGTTTATGATCCCTGGTATAGTCTTATAGACTTAAATCCAGAGTTCCAGCAAGCATCACAGATGTTTAATGTTCTTATTCTTTAGAGAAAGGATTTATTTTTATTACATTGGAATAAACTCCACTGCGTTTTGAAATGTTTTAGTCCTTTGAATTTTAGCCAGAAACTGGAATGCTGACAAGTCCTCATTTGTATTAGTGAACTACCTTGTTCTATCAATTTTACTTTATTGTGGAAAATGGATTTGAGAATCTCTAGACTCTAAATTCTAATTCCTAATAATAAATCCATAACTTTCTGCTCTACCTCTTCTGGCATAATCAAGAAGGAAAGTTAGTACTGGTTTATTGAAGACGTTGAAGAACAGCTACTTAGAAATGATAACAAACACTTATGTGTCTAGTTTATCACCAAAGCAAGACATCCCACGACATTCTGTAATTAATAGTATGACCTATATATTATTGGGAAAATTAATGGAGTACATATTTCAAGTAAAATTCATTTAGTAAATGAAAAATGTTTTAGTTCCACACCATTATCCTCAAAAAAAGGTAAACCAAAATGAATGAATTGAGTCAGTCAGAAAGAGGGATAAGAATCACATAGTTAAGTATGAAGGCTGTTAGAGTCATTTTCACGACATCAAAACTCTGAAGGCCTTTAGGGGTCAGTAAAGTTGAGATAATTGGGCAAAAAAAAAAAAACCCTGTGGGTAGAGGCTTTCAGAATTAGGAACTTCAGACTCTCCATCATTTTTTTTCCTGCTTTCATTTCAGAAAATAAAACAAAATAAAAATCTTTGCAAATTCTAGCTTAAAGGTTAGGAAACTGCTTATTTCTCCTAATTTGGATATTTTCTCACCTTCCTGAGGTGTGCTGTAAGATATCAAAAGCACAAATATATCATCAAGTAATTTTATGTGGAAATACTTAAGGCAAATCAAGAAAAAAAAATGTCAATTTCAAGAAGCTTTGGAATTATTGAATATGTCCCTATGAAAGCATTGCAAAATGTTAGTGTTTCTCTTTTGAGACAATTCCACAGCATTTTGATGCCTGACCCAGACACACCTCCTACATAAGTTTCCCTCTCTGGTCAGTGTCATCTCTATTCAACAGACAGGAACTCCAAAGTTCACTCAAGCATTTTAATGATCTCAAGTTGGGTAGCAAGAGCCTGGGGGCTTTTTCTGAGTCATAGGGAAACTGCTGCAGGGTGACAATCAGAACCCTACAGAATTATCAAGTGTGAAATGAAGGCAACACCAAAGGAAAGAAATTCTCACTATTTTCCAAGGTAGTGACCTTTTATCTTCTCCACTTCAAAACTTCATTTTGTGACTACGATGCCTATCAATTACAGAGGTCATTTAAACTCTCAAGAGAAAGAAAGAATTCCACCTTGCTAAGCAATCCCCGAGCCCAAAGCTTTGATCACACTTCAAAAGAGAACATCTCACACCAAGATCACCCTCGCTTTTATTGGAGGGACAGGACTGATCTGCCAATGAGAACAATGGCACGACTCCAAAGCATCTCAGAGGGTCAGTCTTCCAGGTAGCTGGTTTCTTCTCCCTCTTTTCCTTCGTCTGGAATATGAAAGAGCTATCAGAAAACAATCACACCACACTAATAAAGGAACAAGTTGAAATAAGGCCTCTAAATGGGAAGGAGACACTAACGAAACACACCCTGGCAAAACCAAAAGGATAAAACCATTTAGAATGGTAGGTAAAGGGTTTCAGTAGCAGTCAAGGAGGCTGGGAACAACCAACAATGTATGTATCCCTCAACAGTCATGAACCTAAGACTCTCAGTAATTACTCAATCATGAGGGAGTAAGTGTAGTACATTGGCAAGACTCCAAGCTTTAGAGTCTGAAAGACCTAAGTTTAGATACTGGCTCTGTTGCAGATGGCTTTGTGCTTTGAGTTACTTTATTTCTTTGCATTTCAGATTTCTCATCCCTACATTCCTTTTAATAATATCTGTCTTTCAAGATTGTTGTAAGGGTTGAATGAGATGATACACCTAAAAATGCCAGACACATTCATTGTCTAATGAATGGTAACTATTGCCATGATTATTTGTAGTGTTAATAAATAGGTGAGATCTATCAGCTCTCTTGCTCTTTCTTTGTTGCCCTTATAGCATGGTATAAAGTTACAGTACTCCCTTTGGGTTTCCTTTTCCATTAAAGTCAAGCTCTGTCATATCCTGTGACTGAGACAGGAACAAAAGAGGTAAATACAAGAGTCAAAGCATGAAGTTTGGGGCAATCTAAAAAGTGCACCTCTCCAATTGGGTGAAGTGAGTACCTGGAACATGGACCTAACTATACGTGTAAGAGGATGGAATTTTTGTCTAAAAGGAACATCATTTGTCCTGAGCCATAAAATAAAGCAGATTTTAGACCAAGGAAAGAGAATGATTTCCTGGACTCTCAGGATCCAAACTCGGAGCTTAGGGGAGAGGTTGGTTCCAGGCAGTGCAGGAACCACTTAGGAACTAACTTGTTTGAGGTGAGACATCCACATCTGCTGGAAAATGTGCATGGATGTGCACATGTGCGTGTGCATGAACTTATGAGCAAGGCCCCGCTGGTCAGTGACAGGAGTCCGACCCACATTGGTGTGCAGGGGCAGCAGCGGAGGCTGACACAGAGAGCAGGACTTTCTCTTCCAGGGCTGGCAGCAGCAGCCCCAGGTCCCAAGACATCTTAGCTCAGTGGACGAGACTTCCCCAGGATCCCAGATTTCTAGATATCAGCAGTGGCACACCACCTACTCAGCTCCAGGAAACCACCACTGTACTGCCAGCAGACAAGGGCAGCACCAGCATGCCAGGTTGCCAGTGTTTCAATAGTGACACCATGTGGCAGTGACAATCAGACTTCCCACTTGTCTAAGCCAATTTCTGGTTTTCTTTCCTTGACCTGAATCTTTGGATTGAGCAAGACCTTTTTCATTATCATGGGAGAAGAGACTGATAAGGTAAGAGAAACTTTGCACAATAGGCAAGATGGTGAGTCGATTGCTTAATCTGAATGTAAAACATGACAACGTGTGTGCTCCAAACTGGAGAGGTGATGAGGGAATCACAGTGCTGGAGAACAATACCTGGAAAGCATGGTAAGACAGGACAGGCTGTCCTAAGCACAAAGAAGTGTGGGAAGCGATAATAGGAGTACCATGCCAGTCAGCAGAGGAGGACAAGAGGAACCCTAAGAGCAGACCAGATGGAGTGGCTTTGGCAGGCAGACCAGCAGTCAGTCTCAGAGAGCACTGGTAGAGAGTGGTAGCCCCCACTTCACAAGACTGAGGCTCAAGAACAGACTTCAGGGCTGGATGGGGGCAGAAGAGCAATGATGACAGAGAAAAACAAGCCCAAGTCATTGAGAGCTGGGGGCAGGTTAAGCTATGAAGACAAGGACCTCAGACACAGAGTTTGGATCAGGAACACACTTATTAGAACACAGCCAGGTCCTGGTCCCAGGAGTAGAAAATAAGGTACAGCAAACATGTAGAGTCCTACTATATTCCAGGTACTTTCTAGGTGGTACTCTTTAGGAGCATCCAAAAATCTCTGCTCCCAAGGAGTCTGCATCCTATCAGGGGAGATGGACAATAGATTAAATAATAAAACGTATAGCAAATGGTGATTCATGCAATGGAGAATAGGAAAGCAGGGAAGAGAGAGAGAGGACATGACGGGGGACAGGGTAGATGTTAAATAGATGGCCAGGGAAGGCCTAAGAAGGTGTCATATCAGCAAAGACACAGAGGAGGTGAGGAAGTGAGCCACATGGCTATGTGGGGACAAGAAGGACAGAGGGAGCAAGAGCACAGAAGCAAGAGCAAAGCAAGCCTGCCTGCAAAAAGGCCAGTGAGGCTGGAGTGGAAGGAATGAACAGGTGAAGAGTCAAGGAGGCCTGAGAGTTATGGGGTCAAATTGTGTGGGGCCTGTGCATCACATGAAGGACTTCATTCGGAGTGAGACGGAGGCCTTTGGAGGCTTTAGACAGAGAAGTTGAGACAAGGCAGTCAGGCACGAGGGCAGCAGGGGCAGGCTGGTCAGAAGGCTGTGAGAGTAGCCTAGGCTGGAGGCGAAGGTAACTAGGGCCAGTGTGCTTGCCATGACAGTGGTGAGACGCGGCTGGATTCTGAATGCATTCTGAAGTGAAGCCGACACAGTTTCCTTGGTTGTGGGATATGAGAGGAAGGGAGAAGACACATGCATGACCCCCAAGTTTTTTGGCCTAAGATGCTACCTAGACCTTGAGTAGGCCAGGCTACCCCAGGCAGCAATATTACACTGTTCTGAGTTCCTGAGTCCCTTAAACCCCCCAAACCCACCAAGACACCAGGTGCCTGCAAGCAGGGAGTTATATTTGGTTACAAACCACGAAGGTGAAAAGAATAAGAAAAGTCAAATCATCGTAAAACCTCTATTTCAGATCTTGTAAGGCCGATGGACTTCTGTCCCCTTGGTCACAGCTGCTACCTGGGGTGGCACTAATGTCCCCTGAGACCAGCAGCACATAGACAGTCAGGTTACATTGCTCTGCTTTTCTCTGACCTGTCACCAGAAGAGCAAATAAACAAGTTCTAAACACATGGTACTGAAGCATGCTTTGTGAGAGGGCATGAACACATGGCAAGCACAAACTTTCCTCATGTATATTCTCCAACGAGCTATAAATCAGCAATCTTAGGCTGTCACCAAATGGATCCCTTTCATAACTAATCATGTTTTGCTAACCTTCAGACACACTTAAGTAACTGACCAGTTCCACTTACCTCAGGCATTTGTGTGTGGCCCACTGAGAACCATTGTCCTAACCGGCCCCCCACCGCCCCCACAACTGTCAAGCCATTTTGAGAGTAGTGATCTTGCAGGGCTTTTCCCCACCTCCAGCCCCACTCCTACTCCTCCTTCCTCCCATCTCTACTTTCCCTGAACTGAACTGACCAGTACAACCCACATGTCTGGTACAAACATAGTCTCTTTTTCACAGCCCCATTGCTTACTTCTCCTTTCTTGCTTTTTAAGGCCCATTACCATCTTCATCCCTGGCTTCCTACTGGTATTTCCATTAATGAATGTCCTCTTCAAAACAGCCCAACAACGTAACTCCTGTATGAGGACTTATATCCTGGGACACCCCACCAGTTTTCAGAATAGAGCAACTTTCTTAACGATTCTTCTTCCATTATCCCAACACACAAACACACACACATGCATGCACGCACACATACACACACATACTTCCTATGTCCTTCATGTCTGCTAACTTGTGACATCAGAGCTCCCACTTACCATTTCAGTTTGAAAGCTACATTATAGCCACAATTCCCCCATAGGAATGGTCACCTCTGAGAAATTTAAGATTCTCCCTGTTGTGTTTTTGCAGAGGCTGAAAAAGTGAATCAATCCATGAAGATGCTTTGCTCTTGAGCTTTCTGGGGACATTCTTGCAAATATACTGGTGTTCTCTGTGCTTTGGGGTGTTAAGTAGCCACCCTTTTATCTCCAGAAGTTTATTTTTAATGAAATGCTGACATTTTAGCATTTCCTTGCATATCTGCATTCTAGGGTATCTGCCAGTAGTGACAGGAACTCAAGAAAGCATGAAAAATAATCCACTCATTATCAGTCTTGTCTTGAGTTTACCTACAATTGCTATACCCTTGAAATGGATTTTAGTTGGTAATGGAAAATCAATACAAGCAACAAGAGATGGTTTAATCTCCTTAGGTATGTTGTAACTCACGCCATTGCACACATATTCATTGCCCTACAAACATACTCAGAGATGTTAGACTTTCTAGAAAGAAATGCGATGCATAAAGAAAATAATATCAGGGTACAGATAAAGAACAGTAATTCCTCTGGCAAAAACAAAATGTCCTTTCAGGGCATATGTGCCAGTCACGCCTAAGTGGTAAAGTAAAATTTGGGCAATTTGTCTTCTTAAGTTGTGAACCCAGCAACCATATCTGTCTCAAATGATGAAAGGAGTCAACACTGTGAGTCAGGCTGCCTGTTGAAGCATGGCTCCTGACCCTTTCCAGTGCTGGCTGTCTTGTAGCAGTGATCTTTGACAGACATCAGATTTCATACAACTTTCTTCTCCACTCTAACAAAATGTGCTTCTCTGCTGTACTGACCGAGGAAGAGAAAGCTTGGGTACAGTCACCAGTCCTGGGTTCTAGAAAATTCAGTAGCCATTATCAGGTTAGAACACATATTTTTTCTGGTATCACCAAGATTTGCTATGGAAAAAAAAAATTTAAATTCATATTTTCCATGCCTTTCACATCTTGCTGTTGGCCTAAGATGGCTTCAGAGAATCGCCAAAGATAGCCTCAAGACAAGTGAAATAAGCCAGACACCAAAGGTCAAATACTGTCTGACTCCACTCACATGAGATATCTAGAATAGGCAAATTCATAAAGACAGATTGTAGAATGAAGGTTATAAGGAGTTGGAGGGAGCAAGAAATGGGGAGTTATTATTTAACCTTCACAGTTTCTGTTTGGAATGATGAAAAAGTTTGGAAATAGGGATGACAGTTGTACATTTGAAATGTAATTAATGTCACTGAATTCTACACCTCAAATTGTTTAAAATGGTTAATTCTATGCTATATGTAGTTACCATAATTTGTTTTAATTTTAAAAAGATAATCTGAAGAAACTGAGGTGGAATTTTCCCCTCTGCTTTAATAAACTAGGGTTTTCTCTACAGCCACCCCCAAAACTAAATTAGTAGCTTGTGTCATTGCACAGAAAAGATTCCTTTCCCCATGCCAGCAAATGATAGAGGTATCTGTGCTCCTCTTTATAGGATGGAAGCAAAAATGGTTCAGAAATGTCCTCCGGATACAAAATTTATATATACATACATAAATTATTTATCACCACAAGCTTATAATGGAAAAACATCATGTATTTGGTCCACCCATTGCCATCTGTGTTCCCTCTCCCTAGAGGAAGCTTCTTTTAAATGAGTCTCTGGTAGTTACCTACAAAGCCCTACATAGTATGCTTAAACCACTATTTCATGCTGTATCATCTCCACCGATTATTTGTAACTTCCTGCTGTAAGAGATAAATGATAGCTCACTTGTACCACCTCCCACTGCCTCTACCCTTTCCCTCCCAATATAGTTGCATCACTGTTCTCAGTTCCTCCCACTGATTGCCTCTACAACCTCAGACTTAAATCTCCATTTATTACTCAAACAGACAATTTCTTTTGGCTCCCTATTTTGGAGCTGGAGATATTAGTGATCCCTCTTCCTCTCGCCTTCCACTTTCTTTTACCTCCTAACATCTGTCAACTCTAGTTTCACTTGTATGTGGTCCAAGCTAAAAGTAGTTAGTTATGGTGGTAAAATCTTCTATGTTTTTTTTTAACAGGATTATTGCAAAAGTTGAATACCAGTCAACAATGTTTGCATTATAGTAATCAGGTAAGTATTGTTATCTTTAGGAGCACTGGGCATGCTGGAAGTATTCTTTCTTCTCTCAGATCTTAATGTCATAGGCACTCTGACATTTGGAGAATAATCCTGAGATTTAGTTCAAAAAGATTCTTCTGCTTCATACTCATCAACTGCTAAATTCACATTTAGTTTGCTACAGATATGGATCAGATCTGTCTTACATATTCGGTTGGGGCAAAAGTAATTGCCACTACTTTTAGTTTGCAGTTAAAAATAATGGCAAAAACCTGCCAGGCACGGTGGCTGACACCTGTAATACCAGCACTTTGAAGGCCAAGGCAGGTGGATCACAAGGTCAGGAGTTCGAGACCAGATTGGCCAACATGGTGAAACCCCATCTCTACTAAAAGTAAAAAAAATTAGCCGGGCATGGTGGCGTGCACCTGTAATCCCAGCTACTCAGCAGCCTAAGGCAAGAGAATCATTGGAACCCAGGAGGCAGAGGTTGCAGTGAGCTGAGATCATGCCACTGCACTCCAACCTGGTGACAGAGCAAGACTCCGTCTCAAAAAAAAAAAAAAAAAGTAATGACAAAAACCGCAATTACTTTTACACCAACCTAATAGATTGCTTGGTTGGTTGGTTGATTCGTTGGTTGGTTGGTTGATTTTTATTGAAGTTCCTAACAGTCTTACCTTTTCTTCTTGCTTTGTGTGCCTTAATCAAGGTTTCTCAAACTCACTCTATTATCTACTCCATCATACACCCTTTATTCCAATGACCTACCTTGCAGTGCCCTCCATATTTCTGTTTCTATATGGACTCAGCCTGTTTCACAAATGCCTTTTCACTGAGCTCCTCTGTTAGATCCATCGTTTGTTTGTTTGAAGTTTCCACCTATTCTCACAATTTGCTCTAAATCCTCTAGGGTTATTCATTTCTGGTTTTATTTTTCTCTTGGTGGGTGGTAAGAAGAGATCTTTTATTTTACATTTTTATATTTCCTAAATATCTTGGGATTCTTAGTGGTCTATTTATATCTGTTTCAATAAAAATTCTTCCTGATAAAAAAACTTTCAACAAATCAGGTATAAAAGGAACATATTTCAACTTTATAAAGGCCATATAAAGGCCATATAGGACAAGCCCACAGCTAATATCATACTCAATGGTGAAAAGCTGAAAGCTTTTTCTTTTATGTTATGAAGAAGATGAGGATGTCCACTTTCACTACTTTTACTTACTATAGGACTGAATGTCCTAACCAGGGCAATTGAGCAAGGAAAACATAAATAAATAAAAGATATCTAAATCAGAAAAGGAGAAGCAAAATTTTCTCTGTTTGCAGATGACAAAGCCTTATATATAGAAAACCCTAAAGCCTACACCAAAAAATTGTTAGAACTGAAAAACAAATTTACTAAAGTCACAAGATACAAAATCAGCATACAAAAAACAGTTGTAGTCCTATTCACTACCAATGAACTATCCAAAAACATAAGAAAACAGTCACATTTACAATAACTTCCAAAAAGATAAAATACCTGAAAATATATTTAACCAAGGAGGTAAAAGATCTATACACTGATAGCTATAAAACATTGATGAAAGAAATTGAAAATGACACAAATAAATGGAAAGATATTCCATGTTTATGAATTAAAGAAATTAATATTGTAGAAATATACTACCCAAAGCAATCTACAGATTCAATGCTATCCTTATCAAAATACCAATGACATTTTTTCACAGAAATAGAAAGAATAATCCTAAAATTTATACAGAACCACAAAAGACCCTGAATAGTCAAATCAACCTCAAAGAAAAAGAACAAAGCTGGAGAAATCACACTACCTTATTATAAATTATATTATAAAGTTACAGTAATCAAACAGTACGGTACCGGCATAAAAGCAGATAGACCAATAGAACAGAATAGAAAGCCCAGTAATAAATCTACATATCTACAGTAAATTGATATTTGACAAAGGTGTCACTAACACACAATGGGGAAAAACAGTCTTTAATAAATGATTTTGGAAAAACTGCACATCCACATGCAGAAGAATAAAATTGGACTCTTATCTCACACCATATATAAAAATCGATCCAAAATGAATTAAAGACTTAAATGTTAGGCCTGGATCTGTAAAACTACTAGAAGAAAACAGAGGGGAAAGTCTCTATAACATTGGTCTGGGCAGTGAATTTTTTGGCTATGACCCCAAAGGCACAGGTAACAAAAGCAAAAATAGGCAAATGGGATTGCACGAAACTAAAATCCTCTGTAAAGAAAACAATCAAGAGTAAAAAGACAACCTATAGAATGGGAGAAAATATTTACAAACCATACATCTGGTAGGGGGTTAATATCCAAAATATGTAAAGAACTCCTGCAAGTTAATAGTAAGAAAACAAATTTTAAAGAGGGCAAAGGACCTGAATAGACATTTCCCCCAATAAAGCATACAAATGGCCAACAGGTATATGAAGAAATGCCCAACATTACTAATTATCAGAAAAATTCAAATAAAAACTATGGTGAGATATCATCTCACATGTGTTAGAATGCCTATTACATACACAAAAAAGATATAATAAGTGTTGGTAAGGATGTGGAGAAAAGGGAACTCTTCTTCACTGATCATGGGAATGGAAGTTAGTAGAGCTATTATAGAAAATAATATGGCGTTTCCTCAAAAAAATTAAAAATAGAGCTTACATATAATCCAGCAATCCCACTACTGGATATATATTCAAAAAAGAGGAAATCAGTGTGTCAAAGAGATACTTGCATTCCTGTGTTTATTGCAGCATTGGAATCAATCTAAGTATGCAAGATACGGAATCAATCCAAGTGTCCATCAATAAATGAATGGGTTTTTAAAAATCTGATATGAGATATGTGTATGTGTGTGTGTACAGATACACGGACACACACAAAGTGAAATACTGTTTTTTCTTAAAGAAGAAGGCAATCTTGTCACTTACAACATGTATGAAGCTGGAGGATATTACACTATGAAATAATCCGGGTGCAGAAAGACAAATACTGTATGATCTCACTCGTGTAGAATGTAAAAATTTTGAACTCACAGAAGCAAGAGTAGAATGGTAGTTACCAGGGGCTGAAGCAGGCAGCAGATAGATATCGATCAAAGAGTACAAAGCTTCAGTTAGACAGGATGAATAAACTCTGGGGATCTATTGTACGGCATGGAATGGTTAATAGGAACAGTATGGTTTATAGTAATGTATTGTACACTCGAAAATTGCTCTGGAAGTAAATTTAAAATGTTCTTACTACAAAAAAAATAACTATGTGAGGTGACGGATATGTTAGCTTGTGGTTGTGGTAATCATTTCACAGTGTATAACATATATCAAAATATCGCATTGTACACTGTAAATATATACAATTCTTATTTGTCAATTAGAAATAAAAATAAAAGACTGAAGCAATAAGACCATTGCATATATCAATGGAATTGTTGGTTGGCAAATTTCAATTTAGGGTAAGTGAACAGGAGAAGTCCTAAAAGCCAGAATTAGGAATGAATGTATATATCCAGAGGGGTACACTGTCTCTCTACAAGTTCATTCAATTTGTTAAAGACAAATTAATCCTTTTTGTTGTAACACCCTTTCCTAACCACCTTATATAAAACAGTACCCCCATCCAGTGACTCTCTATTTTTTCAACCTGTTGTATTTCCTTCACAACTCTTACCACCCTCAGAATCATCTAATTTGTCACTTGCTCATAGTTTATTTCTCCCACTACAACATAAGGTTCATGAGAGAAGATCTTTTTTTTTTAATATATCTGGTGTACTTCTGTATCCTTAGTGCTTGGAACACTGACACAGTAGGTGCTCAGTAAGTATTGGTTGAATTAATGAATTAATTATGTAATGAATGAAAATGCTATGGCTGGACCACTACAATCTCAAGAAATAATTCATATACATTACAAAAATGGGAAAAAACAAAATTTTTTTGATGTCATAGAAAATTAAGCATGCTTACTACTTTGTGATATTTCTTTTTGAACCCAGGGAGAGAGTCCAATCCTCAGGCCCCAAAATAGAAAATAAAAACTTCTCATTAGATGTCCTCAGTCCCAATCATCTCAAAAGGGGCAAGTCATTTTCTCGCCCCTGGAGCACACAGCAGTGGCCAGGTCATGTCCTCAGAGCTTGATCTAAAAAAAACTTTCTTTGTCTTCTTCGATTAAAACATTATTTTGTACTTCTGAAAAAATCCAAGGAGCAAAATTTTACCAGCAGAGAGTTGAGCAATACATACGGGTAATATCAGATTATCACCTAATATTCTCAATTAGAAAATAAGGCTGGGCATGGTGGCTCACCCTTGTAATCCCAGCACTTTGAGAGGCTGAGGTGGGCGGATCACTTGAGGTAAGGAGTTCAAGACCAGCCTGACCAATATGGTGGAACCCTGTCTCTACTAAAAATACAAAACTTAGCCAGGCATGCTGGCCCGCGCTTGTAATCCCAGTACCCAGGAAGCTGAGGCGAGGAGAATTGCTTGAACCCAGGAGATGAAGTTTGCAGTGAGCCGAGATCGCCACTGCACTCCAGCCTGGGTGACAGAGTGAGACTCCATCTCAAAAAAAAAAAAAAGAAGAAGAAGAAGAAGAAGAAGAAAAAGAAAAGAAAGAATTTTGTGAAAATACTCTTTTGATCTAAGAATGTCTATTAGAATCTGAATTTTTCACTGCTTTATGAAAATAATTAATTAAAGACAAGACATGGAGAATCAACTTCACTCTGACCTCCTGCCAGGTATTTGCATAAAACATTGGCCAATTTAATAATCTAAGATTGAGTATTGAGAACACTCAGTCGCTTGAAGGCATTTGTCTTCTACTAGATGACCTGGTAACTAATATAGTTAATTGTAGTCCACATTTCTTTTACTGCCTGGACACAAGTCTTCTTATTTCAGGGAACAGGCCTCTTTATATTCAGTTCAACAAACATTTATTGCCTACTTTGTATTCCTATGAAATTTTGCAACCTCTTTCCATTCCCAAAACTAAGTATTTTTGGACTTTCATTTCCTGTTTTCACTTTAAGTGACTTATTCCATAATCAGTTATCTCCTAACCACTTCCAAATAGTGACATTCTTTAAAAATCCCCATACTGTAATACAATGCAATGGAATATTATTCAGCACTACAAAAAAAACGTGCTATCAAGCCTTGAAAAGACACGGAGGAACCTTAAACGCATATTTTTAAGTGAAAGAAGCAATCTGAAAAAGGCTACGTACTGTGTGATTCCAACTATATGATATTCTGGAAGAGGCAAAACTATGGAGGCAATAAAAGATTGGTGGTTGTCGGGGGCTGCGGGGAGTGAAGGATGAATAGATGGAGCACAAGGAATTTTTAGGGCAGTTACTGTAAACTCTGGACTTTGAGTGATACTGACGTGTCAGTGTAGGTTCACCAATTGTGACAAATATACCACTCTGGTGCAGGATGTTGACAGTGAGATTGTGCAAGTGTGAGATAGGAGAATAAATAGAAACTCCTAGACTTTCCATTCAATTTTGCTGTGAACCTAAAATGCTCTAAAAATTAATTCTATTTAAAAACATCTTCAGTCCTAAGTAAGTAATCTTATACTATGACTCTGTGTGGCTGTTTAGAACACAGAAGTGAAGGAAAATGTTGTCCGTAATTCAATCTTGATCCCTTTTTAATTCATCTTCCTTCTATGCACACAAATGCATTGCAAATGTGCACCTGTGCATGCACAAGCACGCCCTGCTCAGTGTCTTCCTGATAGCCAGAACACGGAATGCATGTTTGTGACTAAATTTGTAATTCTCAACTCTGGGCCAATGAGCCTGCAACTATCAAAAGTACCCGTAAACCACTAATCTCTGATTAGTTAATGTGCAGAGAGAGCACAACTTTTCAAATATGAGAAGCCTTTGAACTATTCTCCCAACTTAAAAACAAACAAACAAACAAACAAACAAAAAAACAGTTGCCTAAGGCAGTAACTAATCAATAAACCAACTAACCCAAAGGGGCACTATATTACTAGGTAAATAAATAAGCACTGTACATTGGAAAATGGCATAGCTATTTTCACCTTGTGAACCTGAGACACAGCCAAAAATCAGTAGTAAAAATGTCACTAGGTGCCCAAATGCCATTCTCGGCAAGCACTAAAAGCAGGAAACGTATGTGTACAGTGCAGTACTAAAGTCACTTAATAGAGAAAGAATCATCCCCACATTTCATATAACCAGAATCCAGAAATTGGTATTGCAGTTTGGATATTGATGGATTTTCATAATTAATTCTGCATGTGAAGTACAGTATGGGACTCCCACATCCTTTTCCCCTATTTCTCTGAGTTACCTTCTGATTGGCTCCTGAATTGGCCACCTGAAGCACAGCACTAAGCTGAGTCACCTGCAAGGGTTCGTTGGGCTTGAAAAAACTAGTCCCACAACATCCTCTGAGGACACTGGAAGGTGAACTTGTTGCTTCTAATTGAAGGTGGTTTGGAGACCCCAGTGTTGCGTAACAAACTGAGGAAGAACCCTCAGATATCTAATCTGGCATAGTATCCACTATATCCACATGAAGATTTTCTTAGGTTCTCTTAGATGTAAGAAATAAAGACTCAGTCATTACTTCAAGCAATTGGGAGTGGGAATGGGATAGGGGCATCAGTACATGGAGAATAATTCCTGTAAGAGCTTGTAAGTTCAGGAAATTATAAACAGCTAAGCCCCAGAGAGAACAAAAACGGAAGCATCTAGAAACTTCTGATGCAGGGATATTTAACCTTTATTCTAATACAACTAGAAGAAGAAAGTCCTTTCAGGAGAGCCCCTTCCTCAAAGCAGGTCTCAAAGAATTCCTACAGATAAGATTCCAAGAACTAAACTTGAAGCAAAAAATAAAAATACAAAACATGAGAAATAAAGCATCATTAGTGATTTTAGCAAAAACACAGAGCAACCAGAACTTTCACACACTGCTGGCTGGAATGTGACAATGGTACAATTACTCTGGAGAATGGTGTGATCCTTTCTTATAAGGCTAAATGTACGTTTACTGTACATCCTGGCAAGTCCATTCTCAGGATTTACCCAAGAAAAAAGAAAACACGTGTTCACCAAAGACTTCGACTCAAATGTTCGTTGTGACTTTATTCATAATAGCCCCAAACTGGAAAAATTCGTATGTCCACTAAAAGGTGAATGGATAAACAAATTTGACATAACCATGCAGTGGAATACTACTCAGCAATGAGATAGGGATTAATTACTGATAAACACAGTAACATTACACTTAGTGAGAGAAACCAGAAAAAAAAGAGTATATTCTGTATGATTCCATTTATATGAAATTCTGGAGCAGGCAAAACCAATTTAGACTGTCAGAAATGAGAACAGAGGTTGCTTTGGGCAAGAAGTGGATGGGAAATTCACTGCAAATAGACTAGAAATGTTTTAGTGTAATATAAATATTCTTTATCTAGATTATGGCGGTGATTACATGGGTATATTATTTGTCAAAATTTGTCAAACTATATGCTATGATGATACTACATCTATATAAAATGATGACAGCAAACATCATTTTATTGTATGTGAATATGCCACAATAACAGTATTTTTTTTAAAAGGTTAAAAACACATTCTTAAAGGTAAGAGAAATTAATTATTTTATCCTTTCTGAAATAAGGTATCAATGGGCTCTTGCTTCTCTTTCAGATTTATTACAGGTTGCACTATAGAGTTTGGGGGTGAGAGGATTTGTTTTTGTTTTTAATTAACTTTTTTACTTCTTTAATATTTAATGTTAAGGTTAGTGGCCTTTTATGTAAATTATAGTCCTGGAAGAAATAAATCATTGCCTCAATAAACTAGACATTAACCTTTTTACCCTTAATTTGTTCTCTAATAATTTTTGCCTTTAGCAGAGAAAAACAGCAAAATATAGATTATGAGAAGAGTCCCTCCAGCAAAAATAAACCACATATTTTCCAATCAAAAATATGTATGAGAGTCATTCAGACTGCAGCATGGATTTGAAAGGAGGTTGCATTTTCCCCCTTAGTACTTTAGGTGCTGAATAGTCTCAAAACACAGCAGGTCTGCTATAACATTGATCAAACCACATGAAGAATTTTTTATTTCCATGAGTTGAAGTTGAATGTTTCATTATTTTTAGAGAAATAAATATGTACTATAGTTATACTTTCAGCAGTAAAAATTGTACATTTTAAACAAAGGAATCCATTTCTATGCTACCTTAATTTTATAACATACGCTTTTCAGGTGTATGTTTTAATAGGGGTCTAATTACCATTGTATTTATTTTATTTTAAATGTTTTCATACTAATTTGTTCTTGGCAGCAGACAAGAGGCAAATGCGTTTTAATCATTAGTTCTTAATCACGAGTAACCTTAACCCAACCTCCCAGGGAAAGGGTACCTGCATTTTATAATTTGTCCTTTATAGGACCAATTTTTAAAAATCTCTCCCAAAACTGCAATTCTCAACCAGGTCTATCCTAACCTCAAAGCCTGTGCTCTTAACTTCCGTGCTATACCATCTCCAGATATTGACAATCAAGCTCAGGACATGGGACCCGTTCACATGAAACAATCAATGCATACCCTGGCTTCACTACCCAGATTGGACCCAATGGACTTCACTCGACTTGATCTTTGGCCAGGCCTCCCATGTTTCTCTGTCACCCAGGGCCACTCCCTCTGTCTGCTTTTGCTCTGGCTTCCTGGCTGCTGAGTCGTGCCAGAAGAGAGCTAGAAACTGGGGAATTTGGGGGGCACTGCAAATCCATGCTCTCGTAGCTCAGTTCATCTTCACTGCTGTGTGGGGGTTCCTTTACTCTTTTTACTGTGAAATATTTAGTGGCTGTTCTGACTCTTTCCACTCCTTTAAGTTTCTAATGCTAGACATTCTCTTTACAAAAGAAGGAATTTTACAAAAAGGATAAATACAATTTATCATGATATTATTAACCTTTATCTCTAAGAATTTCTCTACATCTTTTTCTTTTCCTACTCTTCCACTCCTTGCTAAACTTTTTCATTGCTACTCTCTCTCTCTCTCTGTCTCTCCCTCTCCCTCTCTCTCACACACATATATCTTCAATATTTCCCTCTCTTGCTCTTTCTCTGCATACTTCCCTTTGACCCTCTCATTCAAGTGAGCAATTGCCTTTATTTCACCATTAAATTCCTCCTGTGTATGGGCAACACTCCTCTCTCCATATCCTCAGCTGGGGTACCTCAACCTCAGTTTCTTTATGTGTGGCTTCTGTCCTACCTCTCTATGCAAACTGCTTTCTTTGAGGTCTTGAGCAAAGTGTTACTCACAGATCCAACGGTCTCTTGCTAGGCTACAGGCATTTTAGTCTCTCTCAAAATTGTGCACACTGCTCACCACTATTTCCTTCCTACATCTATGCTTCCATAACATTATTCTGGTTCTCCTCCACCCTCTCTCATCTCTTCTCTGTCCCCTGTTATTGTCCCTAATCTTCCTTCCTGACACACAAGTACACATCCTCCCTTTCTGGTCCCTCTCTAACATATTCTCCCTCAATGATTTCATAAACTTCCAAGTCATCTAAATAGTAAGAGAACCTCCATCAAACCCATAATGAAAGTGTTAATGAATATCAGTAGGTATTGGACAGTAGGTAATCATTTAAAAGCTGTTCATTTTATATCTAAGGGATCAGGTTCAATTCCTCTATAAAAACTACTCTAACAATGTAACATTCTATCATATGTTTTACACGTATTTCCTAATCTCTTTCCCTGCCTCACTGTTTTCTAACATTCTAATGCTGAAACCTACATATAACATGCATCTCTACACTGGTTTCCATCCTTAAGGAAATAATGTCCTACTTTAGGCTCTATTCCTTTTTGATCTAGACTATTGATACAGATTTTTTATTTACTTTTCTCCCTTCTTACAAGGCATTTTAAAATACTCTGTAACCCGATATATCTGAAAATTTACTATGCTATTTCCAAACTACAGCCGGTGAAATCTCATTTTTTAAAGTCAAATTCAAATACTGCCTTCTCCATGGACATTTAATCTCCTTGACAGCTTCCTCAAGAATTTCTTCATGCCTGTTCTATGGTGTTTATCACAAACTGCCTTGTTTTGCTATTGTTTCTATGAATGCCTTAACTCTGCTGCAAGATCATTTGGCCCTTGAGAGTAAGAGCCATATATCTTGTTCATATTTGCATTTTCCATGGCATTAAGCATAGTGCCTTACACGTAATAAGATTATGTTGTAATTTTCATTAAAAAATATTCCTATAAATAATATGTAACATTAGAGAAAGCTCTATGGGAAAGCAGCACACACTAACTTAACTGACATTTATTGTCGAGGCTTTAAAACTTTTTAGGTTATAGACCTTTTGAGAGTCCATTCAAAGCTATGGACTTGCATGGACTTTTGAGATCCCATGAAGCCATTCATGAACTTCCGCTTAAGAACTGTTGGATTTGACTGTGTGTTATTATGATTATTATCATTATCATTATAAATGTGGCCAGTTATCTCTAAAGAATAGAAGATCAAAATGCCCAATGCCTGTGAGATGCTCTTTCCTTGGGTTTCAGTGAAGAGAGGGACCCTCCCTCTGAGTATATCTTTCCCTGCTTACCATATTGCCTAACACAGAAACAGGAAGTAAGTCCATCTGAGAACAGCTTTTCTAAAGCAGCACAGGTTCTGTGTAATCACCAGTCATGGTTGCTGAAGACACTGGTGAAACAGCTCTAAAAACAGCTGACATCCCAAAGAAGCAAAGCAAGAAAGTCTAACAGTTTTTCACATCTGTGTCCTTGTATTTGAATTGTTTGATCATCTGACTGAATCGTAAGTCTTATGCCAGTATAATATTTTTTTCTTATTTTACACAGCACTGGTTATCTTGTCGGTACACAAGAATAATAACAATAATTAAGAAAATTAAAGTGGCAAAGCTTTTCATTTTTTAGTATTATTTACATGAATTAGATGCAATGCAAGTGGAAGTCTGCTGTGGAAGGGATTGAGATGTGCGGAGACCTTATTAGTGATATTTAATTGTGATATTTAAATGTTATTTTTACAGCAATTTGGCATTGACATGTGGCATGTAATTTAGAAGGGGTGCAAGATGTAATTATTAAGTATTCTGAAGCTAATTACTTAGACAAAAAAAAATATTTTATTATCAAAAGGATTACACATTCATTTGTGTAGTCTATTTAGGACATTCTAATAGTAATTGCTGTCCTTATTTGCCTAGACTGATGTGAGATAGTCAAGGGATTTTTTTTGGATATCCACATAGAGCTCAGAAGTCATAAATGCATTGGTCTCTCTATTTATTGTATATTCTTTCAGTAGTAATTTTATGATTAATATCTTCCATTTGCATAGGATTTTACAATAGGCAAATAACTTTCATATGCAGTGATTATCTCATTTTATCATTACCTTTTGAGCTAGATAAGTTATTATTAAGCATATTTTAGATTAAGAAACTAAGATACAGGGTGCTATGGACTGAATTGTGTACACCCAAAATTTGTATGTTGAAGCCCTAACCCGCAAGGTGACTGTATTTGGAGAAAGGGCTTTCAGGAGGTAATTAAGGTTTTCGAAGGCCTTAAGAGTAGGATCTTAATCTGATAGGATTGATGGCTTTGTAACAAAAGCAAAGGAGAGAGCTCTCTCTGTGTCTCTATCCCACAAGTGTTTACACAGTGAGAAGGCAACTGTCTACAAAGCCAGGAAAATAGCCCTCACCAGAGCCCAATCACAATGATACCCTGACCTCAGACTCCCAACCTCCAGAACTGTAAGAAAATAAATCTCTGTTGGTGAAGCCACTCACTCTATGGTATTCTGTTATGGCAGCCAGAGCACTACAACACAGAGAAATTTGCCCCTAAAATCTCTTAAGTTGTGGCATTGAATGTAGAACCCTCATTCCTCTCTTATTCCAGCAGTATTCCCATCAAAATGTATCACCTTTGAAGAAAAAATTGACAAGTTGGGAGTGATTTCATTTTTCTCAAGGAGTTAAATAAAGGGCAAGAAAGAAATCTGTACTCACATGAAAATGGAAAAAATCAATGCACAGGAAAGAAAACAATAAATATTTAACTTGATGAAATCCTGTGGCCTTTGAAAGATATTAATCTCCTATTGTGGCTTTTCTTCATCTTAGTTTGTAGTCAGGGGAAGGCGATTATCGAGTAAAATATCCTTGTGTGCCCTGAGATCTCCCACAGGACCCTCTATCCTCTGAGACTCCACCTAACGTGGGCTTTGTGCCCAAAACAACAGCAGTTCCAACATAATAATAAAAATGAGCTGGAAAATCTTAGGTAAAGTTCCGTTTCTAATACTAAGGATGAATAATATATTTATCAGGTCAAATGTGAGAAGATCTATAGGAAGAAATAAAGGAACTCGACAGTACTCAGGCCTGTTTCGCATTTATGAAAACTGGTAAACAGAGATACCAGAAATATGCTAGTCAGAATATAGCCTCTGAGATTGTAAAAACTATTCTCTTATTCTTAAAGGTGGCCATGTTTTGAAACATTTAATCTAATAAAAGATTAGAAATAGCATAAAGAGGAGGAAAAACAAAGTGGAAGACTGCAGGAAAAGGAAAGAGGGAAGGAAACTCTAGATCTTTCAGAAACGAAGTAAGAATTCAACGCAACAGAAATAAAAGTGTGTTTCCAGTCAGAATAGCTATTATTAAAAAGACAAAAAATAACAGATGCTGACGGGGTTGTGGAGAAAAGGGAACACTTACACACTGTTGGTGGGAGTGTAAATTAGTTCAATGATTGTGAAAAGCAACCTGGCAAGTCCTCAAAGAGCTAAAAACAGCACCATTCAACCCAGCAATCCCATTACTGAGTATGTACCCAGAGGAATATGAATCATTCTACCATAAAAACACATGCATGTGAATGTGTATTGAAGCACTATTCACAATAGTGAACATGTGCAATCAACCTAAATGCCCATCATTGGTAGATTGGGTAAAGAAAATGTGGTACATATATTCCAAGGAATACTACACAGCCATAAAAAATAACAAGACCATGCCTTTTGCAGGAACATTGATGGAGACCATTATCCTTAGCAAACTAATGCAGGAACAGAAAACCAAATATCACATGTTCTCATAAGTGGAAACTAAATGATGAGAACTCACGGACATAAAGAGGAAAGCAGCAGACACTGGGGGCCTACTTGAGGGTAGAGGGTGGGAAGAGGGAAAGGATCACAAAAAATAACTATTGGGTACTAGGTTTAATACCTGCATTACTAAATAATCTGTACAACAAACCCCCATGACATGAGTTTGCCTATACAACAAACCAGCACATGTACCCCGAACCTAAAAGTTAAAAAATAAAAAGTAATAATAAAAGATAAAGCAATTCCAAGTACAACTTTTTTCACTGTAGCTTTTCATCATCATAATTTTCAAAAGGATGTCAGAAATAAAATATTTTAGCAACTGCAAAAAAAAAAAAGAAATGAAAGTGTGTTTAAGTACAACTGCTTGGGCTACTCTAGCCACATTTATTTGCAATCTTTGGTCTTTTATTGCTTCATTTTAAAAAATATTTTGATTTTGATAGATTCAAAGATCAATAATTATAGTTGGAACAGTTATGCTATAATGTAAAGTCATTTTTCTTTGCATTAAGTCAAATTTGTAGTACAATTTGAAATGAATTTGAAAGATTTTACCATGTCCAGGCGATCTGAGACAAGACATGTCTTCCATCACTTCTGGCTTAAGTGGTTGCAAACTCCTACTTTCAAGATACCATTGAACAGACTAGGAAGCTCAGTGTTTGAATATCAGAACTCCAACTCTCCCTCCCCTCCATACACCCACCCACTCCTGCCAATGTTAGAAGACCAGGGAAGTTACTGGAAATCTTTTTAAAGAAATAACTGGCCTATAATACAAGGTAGCAATGGGAATGGAAGAGCTAGAAACAGAACACAGAGACTGGAGAAATATTTAGACAAGGTGGGCAGGGGAGAGGGAGGAATAAATAAATGATGAAGCCATTGGGGGTGGATGGAGTAGTCCTAGAATAATCCTTTCATAAAATTTCCCCATCTATGTTCACAGCATCTCCATCTCTGTATACTTTTCATGATCACACCAGACTTTCCTAGGGTCCTGCCCTTAAACAGCACTTTGTGAATGCTTCATCAGAACACAGACTTCAATGTAAATCCAGGCCCTACCATTTACTAGTTGTGTGACCTTGAGCAAAGTATTTAACCTCTAAAATCTTTATTTTCTTCATCTGTAAAATAAAAATGGAACCTACTTCATAATTTTCTTTGAAATTAAAATTGTATAATGCATGAAAAAGTGATTAGCAAATTGTCCATCACACATGTCCTCAATAAATGTTACCCTACTATTAGTTTTAGCACTTACCACATTGTGTTTTAATTATTGTTTTGTGGGTGTCTCCTACTCTCTTTTGAGATCATCTAAGGCAGAGAATGTGCTGTATTCATTTTTGCCAACCTGTAACTAGCATAGTTCCTGGCACATAGTAGTAGATAAAAAACAAATCAACAAGTATGAATTGAGAATTGTATGAATAAATAAAAACAAATTTTCTCAGATCTAAAAAATCCAGTCTGAGCTATATCTGAGGGTTAATTTGGATCTATGACCAAAGTTCTCAGAGTTCATTTATTCATTCATTTATTCAAACAGACTTCCATGTTGTATCTACAACTGGGGCCAGGGTAGGAGTGGTCAAGGGGTGTTGGCATCTGCCCGTCTTTGGCCATTTAATTCTGTAGGCAGTGGAAAATCATTAAAATTTTTAAATAAAGGGGCAATATAATCAGTGAAGAAGAGGCTGGATTGGAGGCCAAAGAGGAAGACTAGAGTAAGAGTTAGTGGGCTAGAGAAAAACTCCTTGGTTTTGACTAAAGCACAAGTAATGGGAGAAAGATCTAACTCTAAAGACAATCAATAGACAGAAACTACCAGGCTTGTGACTGACTGAATGTAGGAAATGAAGGAGAAAAAAAAAATCTAGAGGGCCTCTTTTCAATATATGAATAAAGAAATTGTGGAAACTTAATAGAAACAGCATTTTTCTTGAATGCAGTGTATTTTTTTAAATTACAGTAGAATGGCCAGGCACGGTGGCTCACACCTATAATCCCAGCACTTTGGGAGGCCGAGGCAGGTGGATCACAAGGTCAGGAGATCAAGACCATCCTGGCTAACACAGTGAAACCCCGTCTCTACTAAAAATACAAAAAATTAGCCAGGCATGGTGGCGTATGCCTGTAGTCCCAGCTACTCGGGAGGCTGAGGCAGGAAAATGGCATGAACCAGGGAGGCGGAGCTTGTAGTGAGCACTCCAGCCTGGGCGACAGAGCGAGACTCCGTCTAAAAATTAATTAATTAATTACAGTAGAGTGATACATTTGTTAAATAAGAGAACCCAGGAGTATTATAAAATCTGTGTATAGGTAGATGGTTTTTGACTTGCAAACATGTGTAATTTGACCTACACAGAGTATTTTTTAATTGTATAAAACAGTTTTTGTCTTCAGATAGGGTAGGAGCCCCCCAAAGTATCCCAATGCCCCCCATTCCCTACCATCTTACATCATTAGGCACTGAAGAAGAAAATATCCTGATTTTCTCCTCTGTGTGCAAATGCCTTCCCCAGGCCACTCAGGTCAGAGTCAGTCCTCCTACCTAGACCATACTTATTGTATATTCAGCCTTCAGGCATGCACCTATTTGTGTACTTTTTAAAACTATGTAGAGGCCCAGATGTCTAAAAAACATTTTTCTTTTCTTTTTCTTTTTATAACTAAATGAAGTTCTGATATTATGGCACAGTCCACCTGGTGGCAAGCCCTGTAGGTAAGGCTGTCCCTCCTTACCCCTCTTTTTCTTGAAGTTAATTGGACACACTGCAAAATGTCGCATCATAGATTGTTTGTATGTGAGTATTGGGAGAGGAAAGGGCTCATGACTCAGCCATGGTCATCTGCCTTGAGAAGCATCTATTGAGAAAGGAAAATCCGATATGGCCCATGGGCATGGCCCTCTCCCTACACAGGCACCCACTTGGGATATGAGTTCCTACCACATCCTCATCCCAGCTGTGGGCCCCCTTCCAGCCCACCAGCTCTCTATGCTCACTAGCACTTCTGCCTTCCTCAGAGTATGGGAGAATCTGAGTGTTCTCATTGCTTTCGTGCCTTGGTGACACAGAACTCAGGTCACATCCCACTTCACAGAATTCTAGTCTGTTTTCAGACTCCACAACTTACAGGAAGCCCTCATCATCCATCATCCCTCTCCCCTCAGCTCTTGAAGCTGTCTTTTGGTTAGAGACGCCCATCAGCATCTCTTGCTCTTGATTTATGTCTAATCTGCTCCTCACTCTTCCAGTTGAGGAATCCTTTCAATTTTAGTATAGGTGCCGCTAAAGTAAGCACCCAGTTGGGAACTCTTAATTTACTTGTTTTCACTCATCACCAATCTTCAACGCCCACCTGCTCTCGATGTCCAGAAGACACAGGCTCTTGCAATAACACTCTCTCACCATTTTTTTCTAAGCTATTACCTCTGACAGAGGCTTCAAGTGTCTACTTCAACATTCAAAGGCTGAGCACTAAATCATATCTTCCCTTTTGAATTTTTGCTGTAAGGGGTATGTGTGGCTAGCTCTAGCTAATCACCAAGATGAGATTAGAAGGGATTGTACAAGAGATATCAGAGAAAAAAGCAGTTGAAGTTCAATGCAGTATCCTGTTACAGATGCATATTTTGAGAATAAAATGGTCTAATTCTTTTCTTGCCTAGAATCCTCCTCCAAACACACTATACCACACACACACACACACACACACACACACACACATCCAAGATGCTACCATACAAGGTTTTCTAAGCATACTTTGTCACGAAGGGAAAGGAAAGGAACTAATATTTATTAAGTGCCTGGTCCATGTGCCAGGCTCTTTGCTAGTTTCTTTTACATAAATTACCCCTTTTATTTTCGCCTAGGAAGGAAATAACTTGTTTTTGCATTGTCCCTAAGTGCACCATTGCTAAATTTTCCCTATCCTGCCCCAGCAGAGAAATTCTAACATTCACCAGAAAGTCCTTGTGCCAAAGTACTTCCAATTTTTTCTCCATGATTTCATTTCCACCCTCCTGGTTCAAGTTTGCAGCTGGAATCGGGAGTGGATAGCAGTTATTCCAAAAGGAATAACCAATCCTTTGCCCGAATTATCTGAAAGAAATGAGAGCACACCAAACCCTTGAGGTCAGTTTGGATTCAGGTTAGATTCTGAGGCTAAGAGCCAAACTGGCACAAACATACACCATACACCATAATTGCAAAGCTAATAAAATTACTAAGAATGTCCTCTGACCCATATAGTTTTCATTAATCCAAAACATATTTAAGTGCCTACTCTACTGTGTGCTAGAATGCATAGAATATAGAGTCATCACATATGTAATATCTACCTTTTGGGAGTTCTTAGACTTCCTGTATAGTCCCAGGTGTATCTGTTTCATATAAAAACAAACCATTGAACAAAAACTTTACACTACCATGTAATTCTTTCCATCTAAACATTGTCTCCCCACAAAGTATATCAAAGATATTTTTCCATTGATTTTTTTTCCTCCCACTCAATTAACTAGGTTTCTGATTTAAAAGTAGAGGAATTATCAGTGATTGTGACATGATGTGATAAAGCCCTTGACTCTATCTCACCTTCCTTCTACTCTAGAAAGACCTAGGTCAGACACCAAGGATAAAAAAGCAAGAGTGTCTATCTCATGTTTTAATCTGCAGCAGTCAAAAGGGCTTTGTCTTTGCTGGAGGCGATTTCAAGAGCCTTCCAGAATTTCTCCTTTAGAAACCCTACAGTTAGTTTCTCTAAAATCTTTATAAGTGAATGAATACATAAGCACTGGCAGTGAAGATGAAGGATAGAATTGATGTTTATGAATGCCATTGATGTTATTTTAATTTGGGGTTTGCAATTACAGATACTGCCTTTTATTTAAAACAAACGTCAGTCAACAAAGAGTTGTTGCTCTTCTTTGAGAATCTTGTGGGATTCCATTAATCATGTAAAATGATTTATATCTTTCTTAATGGTCCAAAGGAAATAATTTAGAAACCCATGCTGTAATTAATATAGTCACTTGAGTACTTACGCCGAGCAACTCCAAAAAGTGTCTCTCTCTTTCTAATCTTATTAGTTTTAACTGATGTTCTGTTTTCCCTATTGTTTCACTATGGAAAGTTTTATGTATAAATGTTTGTTTCATCGTCATCATCATTTAAAGCTTTCATTATGAGTTGTGACTATAAGATAATGGAGCCAACTTTCAATTTTGTCACTATATAATAATATTTTCTAAATTATTTTCATTCTTTTTAATAGCAAACATGAAGTAACTTGAAAGAGAGAAGAAGGAAAACACAAATTGTAAAACCAAAATTGGTCAAACTGGGCAAGTTTCAGTCTGGTCTGCTGAGAAGACCACAGAGATTTAGAAGCAAAAGACCGATGTTTGACTTCTGGTTCAGCTTCTTACTTGCTAACGGCCTGGTCGAGTTGCTCGTTTGGGGATCCTTTTGCTATGAGATGGAAAAAATCAGCATTTCCCAGAATTCTTATAGCAATAAAAGAGTTCATTAATAGTGTGTTACAGAGCTTAGCACCATCCCAGGAACATGGAAGGTATGCAATAAGCTTCCCTTCCTGTCCACCTGCATTTCTACCTTTCCTCTTCCTCCTTACCAGAGCTATGAGCAGGTTTCCAGAGGCACAGTATTTTTTTAATTTCAATTCAGAGGAAGAGATATTCTCAACAGAATAATAGGGTTCCCAGCAAGTAGCTGGAGTATAGGAAGCAACTATCCAGGTGAGTGATAGCATTCAACATGAGGGAGGGCCAATGCCAGGTCCACAACCATCAGGCTAATGTTTAGGAATGAGCTCTAATCCCTAGGAGGTGACCCGACAAGAAACAAGGCAGGGTCTCAGTCTAGGACGACACTGGGACACTGGACAGAAACCATAATTAGATGAACAGGGATTGAGGCAGAATGCCAGAAATGTGTGTTAGAGCACTTCAAACAAAGTGGATTTTAAAGACGAAGAGCAATCCACTCACCGGGATTGAAGCACATAGAGGAAAAACTGGGGCTTGGAAATGAGACAGGAGCCCAACCATAAGAAGTGGAATGCCCCATTAGCATCAGGCAGGTGGCTGGGTGACTAAGTGCTGAGTCCCACGATACAGGTAGGAATGAGGCTACAGGCAGGAATGAGCCTACAGGTGGGAATTCAAGAGTCTACCCTGGAGTGAAAACAGAAAACAGTCTAGACTTGAAAAATACTTGTTTAGATGTTATCAGGAGTCTTACAAACAAATTTAAATGGACACATTCTATGCCTTCTAAGATTTTATTGTGAGAAGTAAAAGGCCACAATGAGAGCGGTCTGCTGTAGGAAAGATGTATTAGTCATATGCTAACAAAACAAGTTTTTTAAAATTTATTTTTCATGCAAAGAGAGGATAAGTTTCATAGTGGGGAGAGAGATAAAGAGAGATTCTTAGAAGAACTGGGGGGTTTGGAGCTGTTTGGCTGGGCAGCATGAGAGAAAGATATGGAGTAAGCAGTATTTTCTAAATATAAAATGTAGTTTGGGAGAATACGCAAGAAAGCACAGAAAGAATATTAAGCACAGTGGATTTTAATTAATTTGTATAAAAGGGACAGAGGAATCAAAATCAGTGGGAAAAGATGTAAGAATCAAGGTAATCCAGACACCAAATGCATGAAATCTAATGAATCCAAGGTAGCACTACCAGAAAAGGACTCAACTTTAATTTTCTATAGGACTGAGAGAAAACCTGCATTTTTATAGCAGCTATCACCTTGAATTAATCATATTAATTCCATAAAAGGAAACATATAGGCAGAGGGATGAAAATAAATGATGTATTCTACATATATCTGATCTTAAGAATATTAGCTGAAATTATATTCTAGACTAATCTTCCATTCATTCCAAAGAGCTATGTGCATTTATGTACTAATTGGTCAGTTCAGGGGAAAAAAAAAAAAACAACACATTCATGAAAATGGTAATTTTGTAGTAGAAGAACGGTGCCTGTGATGAAAAATGACCTCTTTAGAGGTGACTTGTAGTAGCTATTTGAGAAAGGTAAGCAATTCTTGGTTAAAGGCATAGGATTTTTATGCTATGTATTATTTTAGCCAGTATGTGAAATAAATTCTGTTGAACATACTGAGGACTTCCCACTTGGGCTCCTTAACTAACTGTGTAAACAGAATGTTTATCTGGGTAAGAAGAAAAGACACTAAACCAGAAATTTGAAAACAAAGATTTTAAATCCAACTCCTATAAACTTAAAAGTATGTTTTTGTCAAATCATTTAACCTTTCCTTTCTTCTATTTTTTCATCTCTAAAGTAATGCCATACTACTTTAGTCCTCCACAAACCCTCTAAACTGTAACATTTAATGTCTTAACCATGCATTTGACCCCTAGCATATGACTGATGTATTGAATATCTTCTACATCCTCAGAGAGAGATTAAACTTTCCAGAAAATCCATCTTACGTATTGTTAAATGGATATATTTTATGTCTTTTAAGATCTTATTTTGAGATTTTCACATATTATTGAAAATAAAAATTCCATAAAGCAAGAGAACATTTTATTAGCTATTTTACACACTATTAAAAATATAACTAGTGACTTTGAATTTTGTTATATACAGTAATTCAAAATTTTGCAAACAGGTTATTACCAGAATAAATACTGGGGGTCTGGTGAACACTAAATAAAGATTCTGCTTCCAAGGAAAAGATAGAGTTCCATTAAAAAAACCTATAAAGTGCATGAGCAGATTTTGATATTGTTTTTAAATCATGATAGACTTGCAGCTGACTGCCAGTGAATATGGTAAATAGAACATACATTGAACTCTCTCACATTTATCTTTTACTTTCTTTCTTTACAAAAATGGGGATTTTTTGAAAGTTTATGCTCTCAATTACACAAAAGAAGAAAGAAAAAACCTCAGATGTGTCAACAATATTTTGGAAGACTAGAATCCAAATAAACCGTAACCGACAGTAAAACAGAGGAAGCTGAAACCTAAGGGCTTGTAGAGGGTAATGCAAAATGCAGAAGGACTTGAGCAAAGTAGAAATTGGAACTGGGATAGGAAGAATGATCCACAAGTCTTGGGGAGACATTTGATACTTGGCTCCAGTTGGTACAGTCAAGTGACTTCCCCTCCCCAACTCATGCAGAAACCAAGCTATTTATCCTCTGGAGATCTTGGAAGAAGGCTGCTCTGTGCCTGAGACCAAGATATGGTTTGGGGTTACAATGAAAGCAGATAATTCAGGAGAAGTTTACATCCCCTGCTCTGCTCTCGTTATGCTAGCAGACAGGTTTGTATCCTCCAGGGAAGAGATAGAAGGATTCCTTTTTACCAGCCAAAAGAAAAGCTATGGGCTGGCAGAGATCTCTCAGGCTTACCCAGTCACTCTCATGAGCCCTACCACTATGTGCTCTGCCGTTCAATTTTAAGTGCTTCACTCTTGAAATCAACAGTCAGGGGCCACCAGGAATTTGAGGAAAGGCTCTAAAACCAGTAGTTTTTGTTTAAAAAAGAAACTTGCAGGAATATACAAGGCAGATAGCAGGAAAAAAATTATTAAAAATATAGAATTAAAATATTCAAAGATATTACTCCTGGAAATTAAAGATGACTATAATTAAATTGAAAACAAAAAGAATTGTAATATAATATTGAAGAAATCTCCCAGAAAGCAGAACAAGAAAACACAGGGATAGAAAATAGAGGAGAAAATGTGAGAAAACTAAAAGATCCAATCAGATTACGTATCTGAATGATGAGAGCTCCAGAAAGAAAGCAAAAGAAATGGAAGAGAAGAAATTATTAAATTATTCATACAAGAAAGTTTCACAGAAACAAAAGACATAACTTTGAAGATCGAAAGAACCTACAAGTGCCCAGTAAAATAAAAACTGAAAATAACAAGAACATTCTAAAAGCTTCAAATGACAAAAAAAGGGGCTACCAATAGCATAGGGAGTTCGAATGTTGCCAGACATCATATCAGTAACCCTCGAGGTTAAAAGCAAGGGAGAAATCTCTTACATTTTTAAAGAAAAATTATTTTCAATCTAGAATTTTACATTGAACTAAATACTTAGTCAAGTAGGCAGGTAGAAAAACAACCTTATTTGACTTGTTGGTTTTCAAAAATTTTTTACTACACTCTGCCCCCACCCAAACCTCATTTTGAATTGTAGCTTCCACAATTCCCATGTGTTGTGGGAGGGACCTGGTGGAAGGTAATTGAATCATGGAGGTAGGTCTTTCCCATGCTTCATACTTCAATGAAGTATGAAGGAAGATATACCAAGAAGAAAAAAGAGGTATGAAAGAGTTACCAGACAGACAGGAAATAATTCACAAAATGGCAATAGTAAGTCCTTTTCAATAAGTAATTACTTTAAATATAAATGGATTGAACTCCCTAATCAAAAGACACAAGTGGCTGAAGGAGTTAAACAATAAGATCCAGGCCAGGCACAGTGGCTCACACCTGTAATCCCAGCACTTTGGGAGGCTGAGGTGGGCAGATCACCCAAGGTCAGCAGTCCAACACCAGCCTGGCCAATGAGGTGAAATCCCATCTCTACTAAAAATACAAAAATTAGCTGGGTATGGTGGTGGGCACCTATAATCCCAGCTACTCAGGAGGCTGTGGCAGGAGAATTGCTTGAACGCAGGAGGAGGAGGTTGCAGTGAGCTGAGATCATGCCATTGCACTCCAGCCTGGGCAACAAGAGCAAGACTCCATCTCAAAAAAAAAATTTTTTATTTTAAAAAAAATCCAACTATATGCTGACTATGAGGGACTCACTTTGGATTTAAGGACACACACAGGCTGAAGCTGAAGGGTTGGGAAAACAGTGCTCTATCTAAGCGGTGACCAAAACAGAAAAGGAGCAGTTATATTAGACAAAACTATCACAAAAAACCAAGAAGAACATCCTCTAATATTAAAATGATCAATCCTCCAGCAAAATGTAACAATCATATATCTATATGCATCCAACGCCAGAACACCTAAATATATAAAGCCAGCATTGACATAACTGAAGGCAGAAATAGACAACATAAAATAATAGTAGGAGACTTTAATACCCCATTTTCAGTAACAAATAAATATGAGACAGAAAATCAATAAGAAAACAACAGACTTGAACAACACCGTAGATTGAAAAGGCATAAACAGAACATTTCACCCAATAGCAGCAGAATAGACATTCTCCTCAAGTGCATGTGGATCTTCCTCCAGAATATAAATCACTGTTAGGCCCCAAAACAAGTATTAACAAATATAAGAAGATTTAAATCATAACAAGTATCTTTTCTGACCACAATGGAAAGAAACTGGAAATCAACAGCAGAAGGAAATCTGAAAACTTCACAAGTATATGTAAATTAAACAACTAATCTTTAAACAACCAGTGAGTCAAAGAAGAAATCAGATATTAGCAAATATCTTGAAACAAACAAAAACACCACATTTTAAAAGTCATGAAATGTAGTAACAAAAGTAATTCTAAGAGGAAAGTGTATAGTTATAAATGCTAACATTTAAAAAGAAGAAAGATCTCAGATAAACTCACAGAACTAGAAAAAGAATAACAAACTAGCCCCAAAGTTAGCAGAAGGAAGAAAATAATGGAGATGAGGGTGGAAATAAGTAAAATAGAAAAGAGAAAACAGTTTGAAACATCAACAAAACTAAGAGTTTTTTTTGACAAAATTAACAAAATAGACAAATCTTTAGCATAATTAACTAAGAAAAAAACAAGAGAAGACCCAAATAAGTAAAACTGGAAATGAAAAAGAAGATATTACAACTGATTTCATGGAAATAAAAAATAGCATAAGAGAATACCATAAATAATTATACACCAAAAAAATGAATAATCTAGAAGAAATGGGTAAATTCCTAAAAATACATAACTTAACAAAACTGAATCATGAAGAGACAGAAAATCTGAACAGACTTATATAGTAAGGAGATTGAATTAGTAATCAAAAGCCTCCCAACAAAGAAAAACCCAGGACCAGATGACTTCACAGATGAATTCTACTTAGCATTTAAAGAGAATTAACATCAATCCTTTTCTTAATTTTAAGAAAAATTAAAGGTAAGGGAACATATTCAAACTCATTCCAGAATTACCCTGATACCAAGCTGAAGACACTACAGACTATGGGCCAATATGTTTGATGAACATAAATGTAAAAATCCTCAACAAAATACTAGCAAACAAAATTCAATAGCACCTTAAAAGAATTATATACCACGATCAACTGGTATTCATCTCTAGGATGCAAGAATGGTTGAACACACAAAAAACAATCAATGTGACATGCCACATTAACAGAATGAAGGATAAAAAATACATCATCATCTCAATACATGCAGAAAAGCATTCAATAAAATTTAACAATCATTCATTATACAATTCTCACGAAACTAGAAATAGAAATTTGTTGTGTGTGTGTATTCCAATAAAACTTTATTTATGGACACTAAATGTGTTAATTTTCATGCATCATAAAAGTATTTTTTTAACCATTTAAAATTTAAACCCAATTTTTAGCTCACAGACCATAAAAAGCAAGCAGCAAGCTGGATTTGGCCCACAGGTCATAGTTGGCTATATCTTATACAAGCTTTTATATGTTATGCAAAATGTTTCAAATTCCAGAGACTGTGCAGAGTTTTATTTTTTAGATTTCTCATTTTAAAATTTGTACAACACAAGTTTTCTTTCTGGATAAATATACTCACAAGAGATAAAATAATTCAGAAAAAAATACAAAGCTTTACTTAAAAAAGGGAAAGGCTGTGAAACAAAATGTTTGATCTTAAAACATACAATTAGGAAATGTAAAATTAAAGATGAAAATATGTTATGCAGCATAAAACAATATGCAAAGATCTAGTACACAATTTCTTAGTCTTTAGGAAAAAGGCAACAAGAAAAAGGTTTATAAATTTCTCAGTCTCTTTTATAAAAAGCTGCAACTGAAACCAGCAATCACTTACATGTACAACCATCAACCCTGAATATAATACAAATAATACCTAGGAACAGAAATTTACCTAGATGAGTTCTGGCTGCTGTTTTAAAAATGCACAATCACCGAACACTGTGGCTTCCACAATTCGTGACAATTGTGAAAAGGAAACTTCTGCCTCCATAATACAAGTAAACAACAATACTCTTTCCATAGTTGTCACCCAGTATAAAGAAAATTTCACATCTGATTTACCTTTATCAAAGGTAAAATGATTCACTGCTACATTTGCATGGATTACTTTAATCCTCAGTAGTTCCTAAACACAAAATAAATTTTGCATAAACGTGTATCTGTTTGGGTTTTCCAAATCTAGATACTAATATGTATTAAACTGACAGAAGTCCACAGTCCAAAGAAAAATAAATTAAATATAAAATGTTTACCAACTTTATCCTTTCTAATTTTATAGTAGCTTCAGGTACTGAGACCTAATTGGTTTCTTGTGCCTATCCATCATGAACACAACTCAATCTTCTATTTTAACACTCCTCAGTGCCATATTTTGGTGGTTGCTTCATTTCAAGATGTATAAAATCATTTCATCCAACTTCAATCATTTGTTCTTCCCAAGGCTTAATTTCATTATCATAATGAATCTTATCATCTTTAGCAAGCTGAATGTACACTTGTTTTGAGAACCTGACAGATTTTTCCAGTTTTCATTTGCAGTCTTCAGCTTTGCCTGTGATGAACCATCCTTAGCTTCTTGGAAGCTTTCAGATACAAAAATGTTGTAAGCTGAGCAAAGTCTTTTGGTTTTCCAAGCATCGTTAAGCTCTCTCTTTTTTATTAACGCTTTCTTTTATTAAAGTTTTTGCATGATTTCTTTTCCAAAGATATTATCTGACTTGGAGTTAGCTGTTCTTGAATTCTGTTTTTTCTCTTCTCTGAATGCCTGCCAGTCTGCCCTGTAAGCATCTTCATATTTTTTGTCTCTGATTCAGCAAGTTTTCTCCATAGCTCAGTGATTCTTTTAATTAATTCTGAATTTTTTGCATCTGGGTTCTGAGCTTTAAATATGAGTAGCTATTCTTTCAAAAACCGAAGGTAAGACACCATAGGTTTCTTCAGATAACTAGCTAAGATGGATGAAAACCATTTCAATAAATACACAAAACTGAAAGGTAAGCACAATCAACTTCCACAGCCAGTGCACAGCTCCACTCTGGACCTTCACTGGGCACTCAGCATGCCCCACACACTTTGAAGAAGGCCACTGCACTGGTGAATGAGGCAGTGACTGAGCCCCAATCTCGGAGAGCCTCCTGGTACAGAAAACCCCCCACAGTGACACCTAGAACCCGCATGTGTCCCTCCTGAGTTTGTTATCATACCTGCCACTTGAAAGGCATTACAGTAAGTCTGGAATAGAAAGAAATTACTTCAACATATAAATGCCATCTGTGAAAAGCCCACAGCTAATATCATACTCAGTAATAAGAAAAAATTGAAAAGCTTTTCTTCTAAGATCAGGAACAAAGCACTGATGCCTACTCTTCCATTCAACATGGTACTAGATGCCTTAGCCGTAGCAATTAGACAAGAAAAAGAACTAAACGGCATCTAAATTACAAAGTGTGTTAACCTGTTCTGGTGTGCTATAAACACATACATGAGACTGGGTCATTTATATGGAAAAGAGGTTTAATTGGCTCATGGTTCTACGGGCTGTACAGAAAGCATGATGCCAGCATCTTCTTGGCTTCTGGTGAGAACTCAGGGAGCTTTTACTCATGGTAGAAGGTTAAGGCATATTAGGCATATCACATGGTAAGAGCAAGAATAAGAGAGAGAGAGGAAGGGTGCCACACCCTTTTAAACAACCAAATCTTGGGTGAATTCAGAGCTAGAATGTACTCATCATCAAGAGGATGATGCTAAGCCATTCATAATGAATCCTCTCTGATAATCCAAACATCTCCCACCAGGGCCCACCCCCCAATACTGGGGATTACATTTCAAGGAGAGGTTTGAGGGGACAAACACCTGAACCAAATCAGAAAGAAATAAGGAAAATCTTCTCTGTTTGCAGACAATATTACCTTGTAGAAAACTTTAATGATGCCACACACACAAAAAAAAATCTTATAACTGATAAAAGAGTTTGGTAAAGTTGCAGGATACACAGTCAACATATCAACATATGAAATCCTGTTATGTTTCTATACACTAACAACAAACAACCCAAAAAATTTTTAAGAAAACAATTTCATGTACAATGGCATCAAAATAATAAAATATTTAGGCATAAATTTAACCAAGGAGGTGAAAGATATACACTGAAAACTACAATTCACTGTTGAAAGAAATTAAAGAAGACACAAATAAGTGGAAAGACATTCCATGTCCATGAATTAAATTACAGGACTTAAAATTGTTAAAATGTTCATACTACCCCAAAGTTATCTACAGATTCAATGCAATCCCTACACAAATCCCAAATGAGTTTTTTAAGTTGATATATAATTGTATATATTTTGGAGGTGTATGTGATATTTTGATACATGTATACAATATGTAATGACCAAATCAGGGCAATTGGAATATCCATCACCTCAAACATTTATCTTTTCTTTGCGTTATTATTTTCAATTATTCTCTTCTAGCTATTTTTTGGTTTTTCTTTTATTTTTGTTTATTTTTCTTTTAGCTATTTTGAAATATGCAATCAATTATTAACTAAACTCGCCCTATTTTACTATCAAATATTACAATTTACTCCTTCTATCTAACTGTATTTTTTGTTTAGTTTTTTTGTTTGTTTGTTTGTTTGTTTGTGTATATGTGTGTTTCTTAAGAAAAAGTCTTGCTCTATCACCCAGGCTAGAGTGCAGTGGTGTGATCTCAGCTCACTGCAACCTCTGTGTCCCAGACTCAAGCCATCCTCCCACCTCACCCTCTCAAGTCGCTGGGACTACAGATGTGCACCACAGTTTCTTGTTAATTTTTATTTTTATTTTTTATAGAGACAAGGTTTTGTCATGTTGCCTATGCTTGTCTCGAACTCCTGAGCTCAAGCAATCTACCTGCCTTGGCCTTCCAAAGTACTGGGATTAGAGGCATGAGCCAGTGTACCTGACCCTAACTGTATTTTTGGACCCATTAGTCAAACTCTCTTCGTCCTTCCCACTTTCTAGCCACTGGTATTCAATATTCTACTCTCTATCTATGTGAGATCCATTTTTTTAGCTCCTACGTATGAGTGAGAGTATATGATATTTATCTTTCTGTACCTGGCTTATTTCATGTAACATAATGACCTCCAGTTCCATTCATGTTGCTGCAAATTACAAGACTTCATTATTTTTTATGCTTGAATAATATATTTCATTGCTGTGTATGTATCACATTTTCATTATGCATTCATCTGTTGATGAATACTTAGGTTGATTCCATATCTTGGCTATGGTAAATAGTGCTGACATGACTGCAAACATGAGAATGCAGATATCTCTTCAACATACTGATTTCCCTTCTTTTGGACATATACTCAGCAGTAGGATTGCTGGATCATATGGTAGTTCTATTTTTGATGACTCTCCATACAGTTTCCCATAGTGGCTGCATTTCTTTACATTCCCAACAACCGTATAAAAGCACTCACCTTTCTCCACATTCTCACCAGCACCCATTATTTTTTGTCTTTTTGTTAACAGTCATTTTAACTGGGCTGAGAATATCTCATTGTAGCTTTGATTTGCATTTCCCAGATTATTAGACACTGAGCCTTCTTTTTCTTATACCTGTTGAACATTTGTATGTCTTCTTTTGAAATCAACTGACTTTTTTACAGAAATAGAAAAAAAAATCCTAAAATTCATATAAAACCACAATGGAACCAGAACAATCTTGAGAAAAAAAGGAACAAAGGTGGAGTATCATATCAAAGTATAATATCAAAGTTGGAGTATCATATCAAAATATATTACAACTCTATTGTACTAATACTGGCATCAACATAGAACAATGGAACAGAATAGAGAACTCAGCAATAAACCACACATATAGAGTCAACTGATATTCAACATGAGTGTCAAGAATATATGATAGGGTAAGAATTATCTCTTCAACAAATGGTGTTTGGGAAAACTGGATATTTACATGCTCAATAATGAAATCGGAACTTTGTATTAGACCATACACAAAAATAAACTCAAAATGGATTTAAGACTTACGTTTAAGACCCCAAACTGTAAAAGTTCTAGAAACAAACAAACAAAAAAAACACACAAGAGAAAATCGTCATGACATTGTCTTGGCAATGGTTTCAAGCATATAACACCAAAAGCACAGTCAACAAAAGCAAAGTAAACAAGTGAGACTACATTAAACTAAAAAGCTTCCACACAACAAATGAAGTAATCAACAGAGTGAAAGGACAACATACAAAATGGGGGAAAATATTTGCAAACCACATATCTAAGAATGGGTTAATATCCAAAATATATAAGGAACTTCTACAACTCAATAGCAAAAGACAAAACAAAACTAAAACCTGATTCAAAAATTGACAAATGACATAAATAAACATTTTTCCAAATACATATAAATGACTAACAAGTACATGAAAAAATGTTCAATATCCCTAATCATCAGGGAAATACAAATGAAAACCAGAATCAGATAGCTAACACCTCACATTTATTAAAATGACTTTTATCAAAAACAAGAAACAAAAGATAACAAGTGTTAGTGAAGACGTGGAGAAACTGAACCCCTGTCAATTATTTTTGATAATGTAAAATGGTGCAGTTGCCATGGAAAACAGTATGAAGTTTCCTCAAAAGATTAAAAGTAAAACTATCATGTGATCAAGCAGTCCAACTTTTGAGTACTTATCCAAAAGAATTGAAAAAAAATTGAAAGAATTGAAACAGGATCTATATATAAGAGATACTGTACTCCCATAATACATTGCAGCATTATTCACAAAAGTCAAAATGTGGAAACAATCTAAATGTCCATCAACAGAGGAGTAGATTTTTAAAGTGCTATAAACACAGAATGAAATATTATTCACCTTAACAAAGAAGGAAATTCTGCCATATGTAGCAACATAGATGAGCCATAAGGACATTATGCTAAGTGAAGTAAGCCAGCCACAAAAGGACAAATAGTACACTTGTGTACTTTTAGGAAGTATCTAAAGTAGTCAAACTCATACAAGCAGGAAGTATAATAGTGGTTGAAAGTGCTGAGGGGAGAAAGAAATAAGGAGTTGCTGTTCAATGGCATAAGATTTCAGTTATGCAAGATAAATGAATTCCAGAGATATGTTGTATAACATTATGCCAATAGTTAGCAATACTGCATTATACACTTAAAAATGTTGTCAAGAGAGTAGATCTCTTGTTAAGTGTCCTTACCACAATAAAAAAAAAATTAACTCCAATATATCATAAGCCTAAATGTTAGCACTAACTAAAGCTATAACACTCTTAAAAGAATACATAAGAGTAAATCTTTGGGCTGGGCACGGTGGCTCATGCCTGTAATCCCAGCACTTTGGGAGGCTGAGGTGGGCAGGTCACGAGGTCAGGAGTTCAAGACCAGCCTGCCCAACATGGTGAAACTCCGTCTCTATTATAAATACAAAAAATTCACTGGGCGTGATGGCAGGTGCCTGTAGTCCCAGCTACTCAGGAGGCTGACGTAGGAGAATCACTTGAACCTGGGAGGCAGAGATTGCAGTGAGCCGAGATCATGCCACAACATTCCAGCCTGGGTGACAGAGTGAGATTCCAACTCAAAAAAAAAAAAAAAGAGTAAACTTCATGACCTGGGGTTACGCAAGGCTTTCTTAGATACAACACCAAAAGCACAATTGAAAAAAGAAGAAAAAGATAAACTGGGCTTCATCAAAATCAAAGACTTTTCTGCTCCAAAGGGCATTATTTGAAAAAAAAAATTAAAATACACCTTCAGAATGGGGGGAAATATTTGCAAATCATATATCTGATAAGATACTTTGTTTAGAACATACAAAAGAAACACAATAATGAAAATATAAATAACCCAATTTTAAAATGCACAAAATATCTAAATAGACATTTCTCCAAAGAAGATATACAAATGACAAATAATCACATGAAAATATAAGTGCAAGTCAAAACTACAGTAAGACAACACTTTTACACCCACTAGGATGGCTATAATCCAAACGATGGAAAGGAAAAGTATTGATGAGGTTGTGAAGAATTTGGATCCCGGATGGTGGCAGTGTAAAATGGTGCAACCACTTAGGAAAATAATCTGACAGTTACTCAAAATGTCAAACATAGAGTTACCACTTGACCCAATAATTTCACTCCTAAGTATATACTCAAGAGAAATGAAAACATATCCACTCAGATGTTCATAGTAACATTGTTCGTAGTAGTCAACAAGTGGAAACAACCCAAGTACATAGTGTTAAGTGTTGTTACCACAATAAAAGAAAATTAACTCCAATATACCATAAACCTAAATGTTAGCATTAACTAAAGCTATAACAAGTGTTCATCAACTGAGGAATAGATAAGTAAAATGTAGTATATCCCTTCAATGGAATACCATTCAGCAATTAAAAATAGGAAGAGATGCCACAACATGGGTGAACCTTGGAAACAATATGCTAAGTGAAAGAAGCCAGTCACAAAGAACCACATAAGGCATATTTATATAAAATGTCTAGAAGAGGCAAATCTATAGAAACAAAGAGTAGATTTGTGGTTGCCTAGAGCTCGGGAGATTGAAGGTAAGAGAGGACAGACTGTGTATGAGTACAGGGTCTTGGGAGGGTGATGAAAATATTCCAAAATTGATTGTGATGGTCACACCACCATGTGAATATACTAAAAGCCACTGAATTGTACATTTGAAATAAATGGATTGTATAGTATATAAATTATATCTCAATAAAGCTGTTGGATAAGTTACGGAGGTTGTCATTCTCAAGACCATGCAGCATAGGCTCAGCAAAGGTCACTTGCTCAACCCTGACATTGAGCACTTCCTTAAATGTTGTGCCCTTAGATGCCTTGCTAGCCTCACTCTAGTCTTGGCCCTGGCCATGTGAATTAATGAGGCATTACATGAAAGGTACTTAATATATTCACCTACTATGTACCCACAAAATAAAAGGTAAGAAGGTACTTAACACAACCACATATCAAGTGCTTAGTGTTTGTTGTTATAATTATTAAACATCAAGAACTTGTTAGTCTTGAGGCATATAAATAATAGCTAAAGTATATTGAGTACATGAACCAGGCCTTATTCCAAACACTTTCTATGAAGATTAGATAATTGCCCAAATATATACACTAGTAAGTAGAGCAGCCTTTAAAATATGTACAGGGAGCCTGGCTCCAGTGCCACTGTATTAAACTGCATCATTGGTGAGAGCGTAAAGATCGCCAAGATACAATTCATTTTAACCAGTAATTTGAACCATAAAGATGTTCATCAAGACTATAACAGCATAGCAGTAAAGATGAGAAATCCCATTGGTTTATAGAGAATTATAAGTCCATCTGAGGATGGACAAGACTTCAGAAAGGGTTCATTCCCTTACCACCACCACCTGCAGGTTTCAGGATGGAAAGGAGCTTGCTGGGATGAATGAGAGCATTCCAGGTAGGCAGAGTGAAAATGAGTAAGAGCCAAGTGCTGAAACCAGTCTAGCAGGTTCAGGAAATGGAATTCCTCTGTGGAGCCTCTAGAGTGGCACGATGCTGGCACTTAGAGTTATGTAATAGAGTTCAGTGTGAAGGGTTTTCTACACCATACTGGAGTCAGAGCTTTGTTCAGAAATGAAGAGGAAGCCAGCAGAGGTCCTTAAGCAAGAGTAAAACACACAGATAGGAGGTGGGGAGATCTTTCACAAAGAAATTAGATTTGACAACAAACAATAGACCACTATCTCTTAGACAAGCTGTCTCTTAATACCCCATAGTAATTTACTGACTTTAAAACTCCCTTACTGAAGAGCTTGAGAAATAATGAGTTTTCCCTTTGTATATTCATGACAACTGCTTTCATAATTTCTTTTATGTAGTTAATGTAATGTTTTCTATTTACAAATGTACTATAAACTCAATGAGATAAAAAATTATCCTTTCATATGCCACTGGTTAAGCATTCCATTTCAATCTCCCATTCCTTACCCCAGATCTTGGTTTCCAGCATCATTTAAACAAAATTAGTTCAGGGTCAACAAAACAGTAGTTTTAAAATTTATCTCAAACATTATGTAGCTGACTAAACAAACTTTCCTGAGAGTGCTTTAGAGTGAGACCCTTGTTTATCTGTTTGAAATTTCTGACCCACATGCTTGGCTGCAGATCAGCCAGGAAAGGAACAATTATTTCTATCAAACTCATTCCTAAACAACAACTCAATCCCCAGGATGTGAAAACACCACCTCTTACTCGCATCAGACCTTCTACCACCAGTTTCCTTTTGTCAACAATAGACTCTGCTAGTTCTGACATTGTTTCCTCACTCTGGGCAGCTGGTGCAGAGGTTAAGCACAGAACTGGACTGTTCGTATCAAGGAAATTCGTGGAGCTTGTTCTGCTGCTATAGCAGCTCGTATTGCCCGGTCTAGTGTCCCTTCTTTGATTTCATTGTTAAGCCCTCAAGCTCTTTACCTGAAACTTGTAACAGGGCTGCTTCTTACAATCTACCTGAGATACAGAAGGAAGTGATGCAAGAGACAGTGATTTATTTCACTCTTTTTCAAGATGGTTCTTTTTCCATCGCTAAAGGATCTGAAATACTCTTTGGAATATGAAGTATGATACAGTTTATGGATTCATAGATCATTGGGTTCAAAGAATATCTAGAGTTTTCTGTATGGCATTCCTTCTGTGACAAGTTTGGCTGGAAACTAATAGTCTAGTCATTGTTGCAACACTTCCAGTGATGAGTCACTCTCAAGGTGGCTTGTTCTATTTGGGGATGGATATAATTTTTCAAAAATATTTCTCACTCCATTTGTTGGAATTGTTTGTCCTTCCATAGACTGACCGTAAAATATCAAAAGATTATATTATCTCTCTGTTTTTTCTTTTTCCAGGCTACACTAGGGTTATGGTTGAATTCATATTTTCTGTAGGATTACTGTTTCCCTATCTTTAAAGTACTGACATTTTGCGTCTTAGTAAAGTATCAGTTTTCTAACCTAAGAAAAAATGGAAATGATAACATTAATACCTTCTATATTGTGTTACGAGGGCCGAATAAAATAATAAAGATGCAGTTGCTCTAAAAATACACCTTTCTCTGTATTATTAGAAATATAAATACCTCTGTAAAATCTCAGCTCAGATAATCTTTTACTTAGAGCAAATCACTAAGTAGTTATCCCAAAGAAATTGAGCTCAACAATCTAGTCTTAACATGAGGAAAGAAGCAAAACTGTCCCTCAGTCACTTCGATTCAGGCAAGAAATATTTTAATGAGTCCTTACTTTGTGCTAGGCACTATTCTAGAAATTAAGGATGCCAAAATAAGCCAAGTAGATAAAGTCATCTCTAAGGAATTTATTTATTTATTTATTTATTTACTTATTTATTTATTTATTTGAGATGGAGTCTTGCTCTGTTACCCAGGCTGCAGTGCAGGGGTACGATCTCAGCTCACTGTAACCTCCGCCTTCAGGTTCAAGTGATTCTCATGCCTCAGCCTCCCGAGTGGCTGGGACTTACAGGCATGTGCCACCACACCCGGCTAATTTTTGTATTTTTAGTAGAAATGGGGGTTCACCATGTTGGCCAGGCTGGTCTTGAACTCCTGACCTCAGGTGATTCACCCACCTCAGCCTCCCAAAGTGCTGGGATTATGTGGCGTGAGCCACCGTGCCCAGTTGGAATTTACATTTTAATGTGGGGAGCCTGGTTACATATAAGTAAACATATTTGATGTTGATAAATGCTATGTAGAAAAATGAAGCAGGGTAAAGAGTGTAAACGAGGATATACTATTTTGTATAGATTGAATAGGGAAGACCTCATTAATAAGGTGACATTCAAGGTGACACCAGAAATAAATGAGATAGTCAGCTGTGTAGATAGCTGGGGAACACATTTTCAGAAAGAGGAGATCAATAGCACATGCAAAGCTCTTGAGAGTAGGAAAAGTGGCAGTAGCAGAGCAAATGAGTGGGGAAGTAGCAGGTAATCTAGAACCCTGGTGAGGACTCTGAGCTTCCTTCCAAGTGAGATGAGAAGTCACTGGAGGGCTTTGAGGACAGGAGTGATGTGACCTGACTTAGCTTTTAAGAGAATCACTATCCTAATCTGTAACATAGACATCAGGGAAACCAGTTACAAAATATTTCAATAATCTATGCAACAGTTCATGTTAAACTGAACCAGGGTAGTATGAGTATATATGGCTAAAATGCTCAAATTTAGGGTATATTTTGAAGGTAGAGCCATTAGGATTTGCTGATGGATTGGATATGGGATGTGAGAGAAAGGAAGGAGTTGAAGATACTCCAAGGTTTTTGCCTTGCACAATGGGTGGGTTAGAAATTATAGAGCATTTGGAATTCCACACAGAAAGGAAAGGGAGAAAAAGTTTGAAATGTAAACCATGGTTAAATTGTGAAAGACTGTACTTCATGCTAAAGAACTTGGAATTTATCCTGTGGGCAATAGATTTTATGCATAGAAAGTGATGTGACAAGCTTTGTATTTCCTAAAAATAACTCTAGAGGGACATGCAGGATGGAATAAAATGGGATGAGACTAGAAGATGAAAGATTAGGACAATACTGTAATAGTCCAGGTAAGACATAGCACCACCAGGTAGCAGGATGATCTTAGTTTCTGCTGACCTAAAGGCAAGGTTACTATACACTCACTGAGGAAAGGAGATAAATGATCTTAAGAACCAAGTGATGATCCAAGTAATGGCAAGTACATTCCAGTGTGTCCCTCTTTATCATTAGATCAATGCATCCCGTGCCTAGACAGTTCTGGAGATATATTGATCAGCCCATTTCAACACATTCACATTTCTCCAGGAAATGTTTATTGAGTGCTTCCACCAGTTAGGTAACAGGCCAATACTTGACCTAGACTTGACCTAGACTCTATGGTTTAAAAAGAAAATAGATCGGATCGGGAATCAAAATACCTGAATTATTCAAACCCCACTATTGCAGAATAAAGAAACCTCATTGAAATATTTATTGGTTACCATACATATGCATTATTATCCTCACATCCAGGTTTCTATTCAGTGAGCATTCTCAGGCATATGGTATATGTCAAGATTGAACACATTTTGAACTGAACCTTTTGTTTAAGAGTGATGAGGTGGTAAATTGTTTGTTGCAGCTCAGTCAGAAATATTTTTTACTGGCCTTTTGCTGAACAAGGAAAATATCCACTAATCATGCAGGTAAGCCTTAGCATTTTGTCAGTTTTCTCGTATGCACAGGTAAAGTCAATGATGAGTATTTTCAAGCAGCAAGAATTCTTCTTTACAGTTTATATGTACTGAGTGAACTTACCTCTTCTTTCCTACCTAAGTCTAGGCCAAAAAAAATGCTTTTTTTTTTTTTAATTGGATGTTGGCCTGTTGCTTTAAAAAAATAAACTTTACTTTTAGAGCAGTTTTAGGTTCACAGCAAACTTGAGCAAACCACACAAAGATATCCTATATATTCTCCCCACATAGACACAATTCCCTCATGATCAAAATTCTTCACCACAGTTGTACATTTGTTATAATTGGTGAACCTACATGGACACATTATTAACACCCAAAGTCCATAGTTCACATTATGGTTCACACTTGGTGTTGTACATCCTACGGGAGTAAATGAATTTACAAAGACATGCATCAATCACTATAGTATCATACAAAGTTTCACCTCCCTAAAAATCCTCTGTGCTTTGCCTATGCATCCTTCTCTTCCTCTTCTCCTCATCTTTTATTGTCTCTATAGTTTTGTCTTTTCCAAAATGTTGTATATTTGGAATCATACAGTATGTAGCCTTTGCAGATTGGCTTCTTTCACTTAGTAATATGCACTTGCATTTCCTCCATGTCTTTTCATGGTTTTATAGCTCCTATTCTTTTTAGACTGAATAATACTCCATTATCTGGATATACTATACTTTATTTATCTACTGAAGGACATGTTCATTACTTCCAGCTTTTGACAATTATGAATAAAGCTTTTATAAACACTAGTCTTCAGGTTTTGGTGTAGAAATGTTTACAATTTATTTGGGTAAGTATTAAGGAATGTGATTGCTGGATCATACAGTAAGAGTATGTTTAGCTTTGTAAGAAACTGCCAAACTGTCTTCCAAAGTGGCTGTACTATTTTGCATTCTGCTCCAAAATGAATGAGAGTTCTTATTGCTCCACATCCTCACCAACCAGCATTGATGTTGTTAGTGTTTCAAATTTTGGTCATTCTACTAGGTGTGTAATGTTATCTCAGTGTTGTTTAATTTGCAATTTCCTAATGACGTATGATGTTAATTTGTTTGTATCCTTCTCTACCATCTATATATCTTCTTTGGTGAAGTGTCTGTTCAGAACATTTGCAATTTATGAATCAGTTGTTCATTTTCTTTTTGTTAAGTCTTCAGAGTTTTAAGTACATTTTAGATACCCTCTATCAAATAAGCCTTTTGCAAATGTTTTCTTGCAAATATTTTCTCCTAGTTCTGTGGCTTGTTTCTTATTTTCTTGTCTCTTATTCTCTTTTGGTCTTTCATAGAACTAGAATTTTTTGTCTTAATGAAGTCCTGCTTATTAATAATTACTCTCCTGAATGGTATCTTTTGTATTGTGACCAAAAAGTCATCACCATACCCAAGTGTCTTAGTTCATTCAGGTTACTGTAACAAAATACCATAAACTAATTGGCTAAAAAAGAAATTTATTCTTAGAGTTCTGGGGATCCCTTGATCTTGAAAATCAATGTGCCAGCCAATTCAGTGTCTGGAGAAGGCCCACTTCCAGGCTTCTAAATGGTGCTTTCTTGCTGTGTTCTCACTTAGTAAAAAGAATGAGACAGGTCTCTGGGACTTCTTTTTTAAGGGTGCTAATCTCATTTGTGAGGATGCTGCCCTCATCACTGAATCACTTCCCAAAGGTCCCATCTCCTAATACCATCACGTCAGTTACTAGGTTTCAACATAGAAATTTTGGAGGGCACAAACACTCAGACCATAGCACCAAGGTCACATAGATTTTCTCCTATGTCATTTTTTAGATGTTTCATTGTTTCCATTTTAATTTAGGTATATAATTTATTTTGATTTAATTTTTGTGAAGCGTGTAAAATCTGTATCTAGATTCGTATTTTGAGTTTTTTGTTGGTTTGTTTGTTTTGCATGCAGAGATCCAGATGTTGCAGCACCATTTGTTGAAAAGACATTCTTTGCTACATTGTATTGCCTTTGCTTTTTTGTCAAAGATCAAAGATTATTTATGTGGGTATATTTCTGTGGTCTCTATTCTGTTCCATTGATCTGTTTGTGTATTCTTTTACCAATATCACACTGTCTTGATTAGTGTAGCATTATAGCAAGTCTTGGAGTTGGATAGTGTCAGTCTTCCAACTTTGTTCTTCTTCAATTTTAGGCTATTGTGGGTCTTTTGGCTCTCTATATAAACTTTAGAATCAGTTTGTCAATATCTACAAAATAACTTACTGGGATTTTTACTGCGATTTCATTAAATCTGTAGATAAGCATAGGAAGAACTGGTATCTTGACAATATTGGGTCTTCCTATTCACAAATAGAGTATGTCTCCATTTTTGGTTCTTGTTAGATTTCTTTCATCAGAGTTGTGTCATTTTCCTCATATAGATCTTGTACTTGTTTTGTTAGATTTAAATCTAACAATTTCATTATCTAGGGAGTTAAAATAAGTGGCACTGTGCTTTAAATTTCAAATTCTACTTGTTCATTTTTGCTACATCAGAAAGTGATTGACTTTTGTATGTTAACTTTGTATACCGCAACCTTGCTCTAGCTGCTTATTACTTCCAGAAGGTTTTTTGTTAATATTTTCCAATCTTCTACATAGATGATCATGTTATCATGAACAAAGGCAGTTTTATTTTTTTTCTTCCTAATTAGTATACCTTTTATTTTATTTTATTTTATTGTCTTATTCCACTAATTAGGATTTCCGGTACAATGTTGAAAAGGAGTGGTGAGAAGAGACACCCTCATCTTGTTCCTGATCTTAAGAGAAAAGCTTCCAGTTTCTCGCCACTAAGTATGACATTAGCTGTAAACTTTTTATAGATGGCCTTTATTAAGTTGAGGAAGTTTCCTTCTATTCATAGTTTGCTGAGAGTTTTTATCATAAATGGGTGTTGTATTTTGTGAAATGCTGTTTCTGCATCTGTTGATATAATAATATAATTTTTTTTCTTTGGCCTATTTCCGTGATAGATTACATTAATAGATCTTCCAAAGTTGAACCAGCCCTGCATACCTGGGGTAAACCCAACTGGTTATGGGGTACAGTTTTTTTTTACCTTGTTGGATTTGACTTGCGAATATTTCATTGAGGACTTTTTATCTATGTTCATGAGAGATATTGGTCTGTAGTTTTCTTTCTTGTAATTTTTTCTGATTCTGGTATTAGGGTAATGCTGGCTTCATAGAATAAATTAGAAGTATTCCTTCTGCTCCTTCTAGAAGAGATTTCAGAAAAACGACATGATATCTTTCTTAAATGTTTGATAGAATTCACGAGTGAACTCATGGGGACATGAAGCTTTCTGTTTTGGGAAGTTGTTAATGATTGATCCAATTTCTTTAATAAAATATAGGCCTATTCCTGTCATACAGTTCTTCTTGTGCAAGTTTGGCAGATTGTATCATTCAAGAAATTGGGTCTGTTTCAACTAGGTTTCATATTATGGGGTTATAGTTGTTTGTAATATTCCTTCACTACCTTTTTAATATCTATGGGATCTGTATTGATGTCCCTTCTATTATTTCTGACATTAGTAATTTGTGTCTTCTCTCCTTTTTGTTTAGCAAGCCTGGCTAGAGGCTTATCAATTTTATTGATCTTTTCAAAGAAACAGCTTTTGGGTTGGTTGATTTTCTCTATTAATTTTCTGTTTACAATTTCATTGATTTCTACTATAATTTTCCTTATTTCTTTTATTCTGCTTGCTTTGGATTTCATTTGCTCTTCTTTTTCTAGTTTCCTAAGGTGGAAGCTCAGATGATTGATTTTAGATCTTTCTTTTCTAATACATGCATACAATGCTATAACTCTCCCTCTGAGCACTGCTTTCACTGCACCCCACAAATTTTGGTAAGATGTGTCTTCATGTGTAGTTAGTTCAAAGTATTTTTTTAATTCTTTTGAGATTTCTTCTTTGACCTACGTGTTATTCAGAAGTCTGTTGTATAATCTCCAAGTATTTGGGGATTTTCTATCTTTCTGTTACTGATTTCTAGTTTAATTCTATTGTGGTTTGAGAGTAGACATTTTATAATTTCTATTCTTTTAACTTTAAGTTATATTTTGTGATCCAGAATGTATTCTCTCTTGTTGGTTGTCCCATATGAGCTTGGAAAAATGTATATTCTGCTGTTTTTGGATGAAATAGTCAATAGCTATCAATTTTGTTCAGTTTATTGATGGTGTTGTTGAGTTTAACTGTGCCATTACTGATTTTCTGCATGTTGGATCTGTTCATTTCTAATAAACAGGTGTTGAACTCTCTAACTATAATCGTGGATTTATCTATTACTCCTTGGATTTCTATCAGTTTTTGCCTCATGCATTTTAATGTTCTGTTGTTAGGCACATACACATTAAGGATTGTTACATCTTATTGAAGTTTTGACCTCTTTATAATTATGTAATGTCCCTTTTAATTCCTGATAATATTTCTTAATCTGAAGACTGCTTTGTCTGAAGTTAACATAGCTACATCAGCTTTCTTTTGGTTAATGTCAGCATGGTATATCTTTCTTCATCTTCTTACTTTTTTTTTTGACAGAGTGTCACTCTGTTGCCCAGGCTGGAGCGCAGTGGCACAATGTCAGATCACTGCAATCTCCACCTCCCAGGTTCAAGGGATTCTCCTGCCTCAGCCTCCTGAGTAGCTTGGATTAGAGGCACTCACTAGCACACCCAGCTAATATTTGTATTTTTAGTAGAGATGGAGTTTCACCATGTTGGCCAGGCTGTTCTCTAACTCCTGGCCTCAAGTAATCTTCCCACATTGGCCTTTCAAAGTGCTGGGATCACAGACATGAGCCACCATGCCCAGCCTCTTCATCTCTTTACTTTTAATCTATATGTGTCTTTATATTAAAGTGGGGTTTTTGTATCCAACATGTAGTTGGGTTTTGTTTATTGATTCATCTTGACAATTTCTTTCTTTTAATTTGCCTGTTGAGACTATTCACATTCAAATTGGTTGTTGATAGAGACAGAGAAAGATGGTGGAATCAGATTTTCTAGCAATTGTCCCCCTGCAGAAATTTCAACTGGAACAACTGCTCAAGCATAAAAATACTTTCACAAGAAAGAAAAAACAACAAACAAATGAGAGATTACAGAACCTGGCTGTAGCAAAATAAGAAGAAAAGATGTATTGAAGAAGGTAAATCGGACACTTACATATTATCTCCATCACCCCTCTCCTAACCTCAGGCAACACAGCATAGAGAGAGAGAGACACTGACCACTGGGTAAAAGAGAGGGCAGTGAGCACGAGACTGCCTTGAACCCCACACTGTGCCCACCATAGTAAAACCAAGCACCAGGCAGACCCCTACAGTTTCATATTCCAAACCAGTACCCATGGATTGAGTCTAAAGACTCACTACAATGCCAAGCTGAACTACACAGACATAAGCTTTAAGCTTATAACAAACTCTAACCCCAGACCACAACCATAGCCAGGCCAACATCAGTGGCCCTGGGCTCCAGACAGCCCTCAGCATCAATCAGGCTTCAGTGGTCCCTAGGCTTCAGGCACATTTCATTGCCATGTTGCCATATCTAACCCAGGCTTCTGGCCTGCCCAAGTGCCACACCTGCCAAATAGGCCCTAGGCTTCTGGCAACACTGTGCCAGCTGCAGCTACCTTGAACCTCTAGTGTACCCCAGCATCATACCTGCTACAGGGCCTTCCCAGACAAAGCCAGTCTGTAAAAATTGGAATAAGGACCTAGTCTTTCGAATACTTAGACATCAACACTCAACCACAGAATCAAGAACAATCAGGAAAACATAGCATCACCAAATGGACAAAATAAGAAGCCAGTGGCTGACCTAAGAAATTGAGATATATGAACTACCAGACAAGCCATTCAAAACATTCCATCCAACAGCTACAGAATACATCCCTCTCAACTGAACATGGAACATTCTCCAGGACTGATCATATATTAGGCTACAAAACTATTCTTGACAAATTTAAGAAGATGAAATCATATCAAGTATCTTTTCTAACCATAATTGTATAAAACTAGAAATCAATAAGAGGAGCAATTTCTGAAAACTTGCAAATATGTAGAAATTAAACAACATACTCCTGAACAATTTTAGTGAAAAAATTTAAAAGAAATTTTAAAATTGTGGAGACAAATGAAAAATGGAAACACAACATATCAAAACCTGTGGAATACAGCAAAGAAATTCTAAGAGAAAGTTTATAGCAACAAATAAATATATAAGAAGAAAAATCCCAAATACACTAAGGTTGCACCTCAAAGAACTAAAAAACAATAACAAACTAAGCTCAAAATTAATGGAAAGGGAAGCCCGGCTACGGTGGCCCATGGCTGTAATCTCAGCATTTTGGGAGGCTAAGGCAGGCAGATCACTTGAGACCAGGAATCAAGACCAGCCTGGCCAACATGGCAAAACCCTATATCTACCAAGAAATACAAAAATTAGCTGGACATGGTGACACATGCCTGTAGTCCCAGCTACTTGGGAGGCTGGGGCATGAGAATCACTTGAACCTGGGAGGTAGAGGTTGTAGTGAGTCAAGATCATGCCCCTGCACTCCATCCTGGGTGATAAAGTGAGACTCTGTCTCAAAAAAAAAAAATTACACACACACACAAGGAATAAAATAACAAAAATCAAAGCAGAAATAAATGAAACAGACTAGAAAAATGAGAAAATATCAACAAAACTAGGAATTTCTTTTTTGAAAAGAGAAACACAATCAACAAACCTTAAGATAGAATAAGAAAGGAGAGAAGACTCAAGTAAAATCAGAAATGAAAAAAGAGACATTACATTCTGCATTATGAAGAAATAAAAAATCTAAACAGACCAGTAATAAGTAAAGAGGTGTAATCAGTAGTAAAGAGTCTCTCATCAAAACTGTGGATTTATTTCTAGGCTCTCTATCCTGTTTTTTGGTTCATGTGTCTGTTTTTATGACAGCACCAAACTGTTCTGATTATTATAGCTTTGTAGTATATTTTGAAGTCAGATAGAGTGATGTGTCCAGATTTATTATTTTTGTTCAGGATTGCTTTGGCTACTCAGGGTCTTTTGTGGTTTCATACAAATTTTAGGATTGTTTGTTTATTTCTGTGACAAATGTTATGGGCATTTTGATAGGAATTTCATTGAATTTGTAGATTACTTTAGGTAGTATGGACATTTTAACAATGGTCATCCTTCCCATTCATGGACGCAGGATATCTTTCCATTTATTTGTGCCTTCTTCAATTTCTTTCATCAATGTTTTATAGTTTTCAGGGTAAAGATGTTTTAGTTCTTAAATCTGTTCCTAAGTATTTTATTTTTTGGAGTTATTGTAAATGGAGTTGTTTTCTTGATTTCTTTTTCAGATAGTTCACTGGTAGTGTATAGAAGTGCTACTAATTTTTTTGTATATTGATTTTGTATCCTAAAAAGCTCAGGACCTGATGGCTTCATTGCTGAATTCTACCAAACTTTTTTTTAAAAAACCAATACCAATTCTTCTCAAACCATTTCAAACAAGTAAAGATAAATACTTACAAATTTATTTTGAGAGGACAGCCCCACCCTGATACCAAAGCCAAAGACAGTGCACAAAAGAGAACTATAGGTCAATATCCCCGATTAACATAGATGCAAACATCCTCAACAAAATACTAGCAAACTGAATTTGACAGTGCATTTTAAAAAATCATTCACCCTGATCAAGTTGGATTCATTGCAAAAATGAGTCAACAGACATAAATCACATTGACAGAAACAAGGACAAAAAAAAACATATAATCACATTGACAGAATCAATGACCAAAAAAAAAATCATTTCAAGGGATGCAGAAAAGCAGTTGACAAAATTTAATACCTTTTCATAATAAAAACTACTCTCAACAGATTAGGTATAAAATGATGTACCTCAATACAATAAAGGTCATACATGACAAACCCACAACTAACATCATACTCAATGAGGAAAAGTTGCAAGTTTTTTATTTAAGATCCAGAACAAGAAAAGGATGCCCACTCTTACCACTTCTATTTCATATAGTACTGGAGCTCCAAGTCAGAGCAATTCATGACAGTGAATAAATCTCATGAGATCTGATGGTTTTATCTGATGTACAGGGGAGCTCCCCTGTACATGCTCTCTCTTGCCTGCCACCCTGTAAGAAGTGCCTTTGCTTCTCCTTTGCCTTCCACCATGATTATGAGGCCTCCCCAGCCATATGGAACTGTGAGTCCATTAAATCTCTTTTCTTTTTAAATTACCCAGTCTCAGTATGTCTTTATTAGCAGAGTGAGAACAGTGAGAACAATACACTACCCAAAGCAATCTACACATTTACTGAAATCCCTATAAAAATGCCAAGGATATTCGTCACAGAAATAGATAAAAACAATGCTCAAATTTGTATGAAACCACAAAAGACCCTAAGTAGCCAAAGCAATCCTGAGAAAAAAAAAAAAAAAAAAAAAAAATCTGGACACGTCACTCTACCTGAATTCAAAATATACTACAAACCTATAGTAATCAAAACAGTACGGTATGGGCATAAAACTAGACACACATGGACCAAAAAAAAAAAAAAAAACAGAAAAGAGGTCCCAGAAATAAATTTGCACACTTACAGTCAACTGATTTTTGACAAAGGCACTAAGAACACACATGGGTCAAAGACAGTCTCTTCAATAAATGGTGCTCAAAAAACTGAATATCCACAGGTAGAAGAGTAAAACTGGACCCTCATCTCACACTATATACAAAAATCAACTCAAAATGGATTAAAGGCATAAATCTAAAACCCAAAACTATGAAACTACTAGAAAAAGACATAGAGGGAAATCATCATGACATGAATCTAAGCAATTACTTTTTGAATATGACCCCAAAAGCATAAACAATAAAAGCAAAAATAGACAAATGGAATTATAAAAACTAAAAAGCTTCTTCACAGCAAAGCAGTCAACACAGTGAAGAGACAACTTACAGAATGGGAAAAAATATTTGCCAACTCTATATCTGATTAAAAAATTAATATGTTTTATTTTTTTTATTTTTTTATTTTTTTAAATTTATTTATTATTATTATACTTTAAGTTGTAGGGTACATGTGCATAACGTGCAGGTTTGTTACATATGTATACTTAGTTTATGATTTGAATCTTTTGTTAGGTTATCAGAAGTTTCTGAACAATATTGACACAGGATTTTAAAGATTTTTATCTATACTGCAAAACTTTCTTTCAAAATAATTGTATGACTTTACATTCACATAGAAACATGTACCTATTTCATTTATCCTAACTACCACCAGTATACTCTATTGTTTTTTCTTGCTAATTTGGCAGGCAAACATGCTATTTTATTTTTATTTAAGATTTTATTTGTTATTGATTAAAAGTATACTTAACTCCTTAATAAATCTGATTTTATTTTGGTAAAAACAAAAAAAAATTAATATGCAAAGTATAAAAGGAACTCAAAAAACTCAATAGCAGAAAAAAACAAATAACTCAATTTAAAAATGGCAAAGGTTCTGAATAGACATCCCTCCAAAGAAGATATACCAGTTGCCAAAAGGCATGTGAAAAAACGCTTGTCACTAATCATCAGGGAAATGCAAGTCAAAACCACAATGAGATCATCTCACCCCACTTAAAATGGCTGTGATCAAAATGACAAGAGATAACAAGTGTTAGCAAGAGTGGAGAAAATGCAATCCTTGTACACTGTTGGTGGAAATTTAAATTAGTAAAGCCGTAATGGAAAATAGTATGGAGATTCCTCAAAAAATTAAAAATAGAACTACCATATGATCCGCAATTCTACTATTGGTAGGCATACAAATAAAATGAAATCAGTATGTTCAAGAGATATCTTCACTCCCATGTTTATTGCAGCATTATTCACAATAGCAAGATATGGAGTCAACCTAAGTGTCTATCAATGGATGAATAAAGAAAATGTGGTATATATGCACAATAGAATACTATTTAGCCTAAAAATAAGAAAACTCTGTCATTTGTGACAACATAGATGAACCTGGAGGACATTATGTTAAGTGAAATAAGCCAGGTATAGAAAAACTAATATCACATGATCTCACTCATATATGGAATCTGAAAAGGTTGATCGTATAGAAGTGATAATGGTGGTTATCAGGGACTGGGATGGTTGTGGGGTGGGGGAGTTCGAAAGATGTTGGCTAAAAGATAAAAAATTTCAGCTAGATGGGAGCAATAAGTTCAGGCAATCTATTATACAACATGGTGACTATAGTTAATAATATATTGTGTTCTAGAAAAATGCTATGAGAGTGCTGTAACCTGTTCTCACCACTAAAGTGATAATTATGTGAGGTAATACATATGCTATTAGCTAGATTTAGTCATTCCACAATATATATATCAAAATATCATGTTGTACGTAATAATACATACAATTTTATCTATTCATTTTTAAAGATAAAAATAGAATTGACTGTTGATAGAATTGAATTAGTATCTTTTTAAAAGTTTTCATTGTTTTTATTTGCATAAATGTAAGGTTTGTACAAAGTGCAATTTTGTTACACAATATATTGTGTAGTCGCCAAGTCTGGACTTATAATGTACCCATTACCCAAATAATGTATACTGCACCCATTATGTAATTTCTCATTGTCCACCTTCCTCCTACTCCGAAACCCTTCCACATCTCCAATGTCCATTATTCCACTGTATTTGTTACTCTATCCTGTTTGTTGCCTTTGCCCTTTTTTCTGTTGATAAATAAATAAAATGTTTTATATTCCTCAATGGAATATTATTTTGCAACAGAAAGAAACAAAATTCTGTTACATGCCGTAATATGAATGAACCTTAAAAACATGTTAGGTGAAAGAATTCAGTCACAAAAGACTACAAAATGTATGATCTCTGCTATGGTTTGGATATTTGCCCCCTCCAAATCTCACATTGAAATTCGATCTCCAGTGTTGGAGTTGGGGCTTAATGGACGGTGTTGAATCATGCAGGCAGATCCCTTGGTGCTATCCTTATGGTAAAGAGTGAGCTTTCACTCTATTAGTCCTGTGAGAGCTGGTTGTTCAAAAGAGTCCAGCACCTCCCTCTCTCTCTCTTGCTTCCTCTTTCTCCATGTGATCTCTGCACATCCTGGCTCCGCTTCCCTTTTGCCATGATTGGAAGCAGCCTAAGGCCCTCACTGGATGCAGATGCTGGTGCCATGTTTCTTGTATAGCCTGCAGAATTATGAACCAAATACATTTTTTTCTTCATAAATTACCCAGCCTCAGGTGTTCCTTTGTAGCAACACAAATGGACTAAGATAATCTCATTTATATGAAATGTTCTAAATAGGTAAATCTATAAAGACATAAAGTATATTAGTAGTTGCCTGGTATTAAGCAGGGGGCAGACATGGGAAATGACTATTAATGGATAAAGGTTTTCAAGGCGGGAGGTGACTAAAATGTTCTAAAATTGATCACAGTAATACCTGAAAAACACAATGAATATACTTTAAAGAGCATTGACTTGTACACTCTAAATGAATGAATTGTATGGTATGTGGGTAATAGATCTATAAATCTGTTCTTTCAAAAGAAAAAAATAATTTTACATCACAACCCAGCTCTCTTTCTCCCTCTCTCTCTCTCTCTCTCTCACACACACACACACACAATATTCAAAGTTTTACAAAATAGCACTTACCCTTTATATCCCTCTATTATTTTTGTATTCTATTTTATTCTAATTCATTAAAAAAGTATCTTGATCTATGTTCTGGTTACATAGTGCTGCATAACAAAACTTAGAGCTTAAAAACAACATGTTAATATTATTTCAAGAGTTTCTGTGGGTTGAATGACCCCACTGGGTGGTTCTTGTTTGGAGTTTTTCATGCACTTGCAGTCAGATGTAGGCTGAGGCTACAGACTTCTGAAGATTCATTTATGTTGGATATCCTAGAGGAATCATATGGCTGGCAATAGATGCTGGTTGGCAGCTGGGAGCTCAGATCTGGTTGTTGACTAAGCAGCTATACTTGGCTTCTCCATGTGGTCTGGGTTCTCACAGCTTGGCATTTGGGTTCCCACAGAGAGTGTCCCAAGAATGAGCTTTGTAAGACACCTGAGCAGAACCTGCAAGCTTCTTTATGACCTGGCCTCCAAAGTCCCAGAATGACACTTCTGATGTCTTCTATTGGCCAAACCGATTACTAAGGCCAACCCAGATTCAAGAGGTAACATGGACTCCTTTTTCTTAATAATGAGAGTCAGAGAATATGTGACCATATTTAATTTTTTTTTTTTTTTTTTTAGATGGAGTCTCCCTCTGTCGCACAGGCTGGAGTGCAGTGGTGGGATCTTGGCTCACTGCAAACTCTTCCTCCTGGGTTCAAGCGATTATCCTGCCTCAGCCTCCCAAAGTGCTGGGATTACAGGCGTGAGTCACTGCGCCCAGCCGACCATATTGAATTGGTCACAACTCAGTCAATTGATTTTAACACTCACTAACAGGTCACAACTTGCTGTTTGAAAAATAGTTCTCTAATCTCAGGAGGCAATATCTCTTCTAGTGCTAACATTCCTTGAGTCTGAGAATTAATTAGATTTCATGTCCGGCTATGAAATTAGTAGCTTCTCACTAGAAAATAGGCAGAGGGAAGAGGAGCAGTACAAAGCAAGAGGTACGGCAAGGTCTGATGGCTGTGGTCAGATGACTCCCTGCAAGGAGATGGCATTGTCTGTTCTCCACCTTCCTGCTGCTTCTATTTGGGTCCCGGTAAATTTAGGCCAAATGATTCACTAAAGGGCCGCATGCAGTGTGGAAAGGCATGTGTGAAAGTCAGCAGTGACTAAACTTTGGCCAATGCTGTGTGGGGGGAGAAGGGAGTATACAGACATTCAGTAAGGCTAATAAACTAGAAGAATCATTGAGAAACACTCATATTCTTTAATTCTGTCCCTGGACTTGGATGGTCATGGCAACAATATTCTCAGTAAAATTGTTTGACTATAAGATTCTTTTTTTAAAAAAAGCGTTTTTTATACATTCTCTGTAATATAGTATCAATGTGTATTATGTCTTAATTTATAGGGTGAGTAATCTTTGTCTATTGAAACTCCAGGAGTACTTGCTATGAACAGATGTTTCCTATTCCCTTGGCTTATCAATGCAAGACTAAATAGAAGGCAAAAGGGTCATTAATCAAGCCAAAATAAAAGGGATGGGCAGAAACAGTGTGAATTTGTGGATCAACAAGAATTTTGCTAAGCCAAATCATTTGGAGAATTGATTTGCAAGCTAAGGTAAGCTGCTTACAGGAAGGAGTCTTAGTCAATCCAAATCCTACCCATATGATTAACTGCAACACGAAGACAGAAAAATAAGGAAGGAAAATGTTCTCCTTCTATAATTTTATTCTGTTGGGTATTATGAGATGTTCCCAAATGGACAGTCAAACTTCTAAATGACCATGTAATTCCCCATCTCTGCATGGCAGGAAGAAGAAGAGTATAAATATGCAAAAGCTGTTCCATTTCATGGTCGCATGGATACCAAGCAGATGGGTAGATGAACATGAAACTATTCTTTATAAACATAGAGAGCCCCTGTCAATCCAAGCTGTATCCATCTGGCTACACAGCTATAGCACTGCTTTATCTAAGAAAGACAAGAGTGGATTAGAGAAAGCGCTATTGAGAGAGAAATCTGTTTGATCTTTGGAGACTCATTAATATTAACATAATAAAATAGCTTTCAATTATATAAACTTTGGATTATGCACTCCTGTGGATGAACTCTGGATACTGAAAATCTTTGAATAATATATTTAAGTGGTCCATTCAATAATCCCAGTGCTACTTACTAGCAAGCTACTTAAACTCAAAGATTCCGTTTTCTTATCTATAAAAAGGGGATGACATTAATACTACCTCATAGGGCACGCTTGTCGAACCCACAGCCCACAGGCTGCATGTAGCCCAGGATGGCTTTGAATGTGGCCCAGTAAAAATTGGTAAACTTTCTTAAAATATTATGAAATTTTTTTGCCATTTTTTAAGCTCATCATCTGTTGTTAGTGTTAGGGTATTTTACGTGTAGCAAAACAATTCTTCTTCTTCCAGTGTGGCTCAGGGAATCCAAAAGATTGGATACCCCTGTCCTCCTGTCTTAGGGATTTTGTGAAGGTGAACTGAAACAATGTTTGCAAAACGTTTTGCACAGTGTGTGGCACACAGTAAATGTTCAACAATTATAAAAGTAATTATTAGTGATTTTATTGTTGTCTCACCACTACCTGCTCTTCCTGGGAAAGAATTTCTAGCCCTTTTTCCCCTTTCTTTCCATTCCAGCATCTTATCAAACATTGTGCACTCCTCATTGCTCTTTGCTTTTCAATCAATAAAAATGCATTTTCCTTCTATGAACTCTCACTGTTGCCCAGCAAGCCCAGAGAAAGAAAACTCAGATGTTAAAAAAGATAGAGTGTCTGAATGCTTTTTTCACAGGTGACTACTGTATCACCCTTTTCTCTTTCAATCTCTCACAAATTGCCGTGGCCTCAAGAGTCCTCTGGCCATGACTTTTTTTTCCATTAATTTTATTCCAATCATTTGAATAATTAAGATGGCGAAATCTGATTATGTCGTATTGCATATGCTTAGAATTTAAGATAATTTAGAGTTCAAATGGCTCATTCTCCTCTATCTTCCTCTTATCCATTACCCACTTCTGGTGCCAGCCCTGGCTTCCATGCAGAATTCTCTCCTACAGAACTTCTGGCAGATGGTTCTCCAGCTTTTGTCTAAATGCCCCTCTGCCTTATGAGGCAAGCCATTTCCTTTTTAGACAGCTCAAGTTGTTATTGACTTCTTCTTTAAACTGAGTCCAAATCTAACTCCTTCTCAATAGTCTTCTTTCTGACTTCCGGAAAGAGAGAGAGAGAGAGAATCTATTCTTTCACATGGTGGCCTTCCAAATATTTGAAGACATTTATTCTGTCTTCCTCTAATCTGACTCAAGCAGTATCATGCTCTGATCCTTCCTCTTACATATGTGAAATAATCCCCTAGCATTTTACTGCCCTATCACCCTTCTCCTAAATGCCCTTTTTCTTTAGCTATACGTGGATATATTTTTATACATAGCACCTAAGGTTTGAAGCAGTATTCTTCTTACAGCTCAACCAGAGAAAAGCAGAGTGTGTTACACTTCCCTGAGGAAACACTGTGCTTCTATTCACTCCACCTAAAAGGGCTTTCAGAGCTATGCATTTTGTTAGTAACATTAACAGGCCATAGAGCTCCCAAATATGAACTTATTCAAATCACGTGAACCTTACCTATCCTGTAACTAAACACCTGGATTTTATGTACAGCTGTCCACAGAGAAGTCTCTCTAAGTTTTCACAAAACAGTTAACAATTTTTATATAACTAAATCCTTATCATTTTCTTGCTTGGAGTCATACAATAGCTTCCAAATACCATCACATTGGGGATTATGGTTTCAACATACAAATTTGGAGGGATACACATTCAGTCTCTAATACTACATTTTCCAGCATCATCTCCTCCTGCTCCTTCATAGTGAACCCTTGTTCAAGCCTCAGTGAACTTGAAAACTCCTATCCTTTCAGGGTTTTGCCAAAGTTTGTGCCTCCTCTGTGAGTCATAGCATGCTGTGTACTTAGTTACCGGTGTATGAGTTTGGAGCCAGACAAACTTCAGTTCCTTTCTCTACCACATCCTAGCTTTGGAAACTTAGGCACACTTTTTTGACCCTTTTAATCTTTAGTTTCCTCATCTTAAAAATGAAGAAAATGTAATACTGCACAGGGCTATCATAAAGATTAAATAATATAACATGTATGGTGGACATCAGTCAGGTTTTCTGGTTACCTAGCATATTTTGAACACCTATGCTGTGTATAGAGGGTCCAGTCTTATGAGTTCTGTCTATTCAAGTGAAAAAAAAAAAAGAAACTCTCCAGCCTCATTACAGCTGGGGCACAGGCATGTAACTGAGGCTCCAGCAACCACATTTACTCACCTACCCTAGACTTCAATCCTGAAGAGGTAGCTTGAAGAAGGATGCATATCATGGCAATTATTTTGTTGATGATGCTGTTAGAGACACATTGCATTTCAGGGGCTGAGTGGTAGCAAGACTGAATCCTGATGCAGCAGTATCAGTCACAGTGATGGCTCTATTCACTGGAGCCAGTTCTGCAGCAAGGTTTTAGATATTGCTCCTAGAAACTCAGTCTCAAGCCTGGCTCTTCAGGTAAAAAACTGTACAATGTCTTTTCTTAATATTTTTATATATATATTTATTATATATGCTTCATATATTCATATTTATCTTATAGATAAAATATTATCATATATAATAAGATATATTATAAATAATAAGATATATTTACATAAATATAAGATATATATGGTATTATTTATATATAAGATATATATCATATCATTTATATAAGAGAAGGTTTATACATATATATTAGAGGCAGGGTCTCATTCTGTCACTCAGGCTGGATAAAACTCCTTTTCTACATGATCATAGTCTGCCTCTGTTGCTTGCAACTATGACCCTTGACTGATGTAACAAGGTGTTTAAAATGGTGCTTTACATAAAGAAAGTGGACACAAAGTTCTTTCCTCTATGATGCTGGCCCAAGGCCAGTCATTCCTCAATGTTCCAGGTCACTTTGACATACCTCCAGTGGATGCCTATCACTGTGGAACTATGGGTATTTGCACTCATGTTTGTCAATCCCTGGACTGGGCCTCATTGAGGGCAGGAATCCCATCTTATTCACTTACATCTTCAGTGCCCAGCAAAGGTCCTGGCAAATTGTGAGTGTTCAATAAATGTAACTGAGTGCACTGTTCAATCGTGACTCTACCTGACTGTATTTCACTCAGTCCACAATCCATTTGATGTAATAAAATATCCTGAGAAATTTTGTCAAGTACTGAGCTGAAATAAGATTGCTAGGACTGCAGCATTTCCGCCAAGCTAGCAACGTACAAAAACAAACAAACAAACAAAATGATGCCTGTTTGGCAAAATAGACTTTAAATACATACACACATACACACACACACATTTTTATTTCTCAACAAAACAAAATACATCCTCCTTGTAAGAAGATTGAGAAATTCAAAAAAGTATAGAGATCAAACAAACATTAGTTATAATCTTACTACCCAGATATAATCTGGGTTTTTTTGTATTCCCTTTCAATCTTTTTTCCCAGATGTATTTTTGATAGCTGAGATCATAAAATTATATTTACAACTTTGTATTTTATATTTTACTTACATTTTTATCATAAAGTTTTCTCAAGCCTCCAAGTATTTTTTGCAAATATCATGATGTGTCATATAGATTACAAGGAGGATGTGTTTAATGGAATGATTTGCAAACTGTACTCTCAAAGTCATAGAGTTCTTTGGAGTTCTCTCTGCAAGATCTACTGCAAAGAGCCCAGGAGGGGCTCGGTGGGTGGACACACTCCAGACTTTGCCATCCTCAGAACAGATCTGCTAAGTGTCTTAAATATTAAGGTTCTAAGTAAGATTCTTTTACTTAGAAAGTAACAAAAGACTTGGAAAGACTTTCATTGGATTTTCTCAAAAGTTTGAAAATCTCTAATTATCATTCCAGCATTATTTAACATTCAGGTTATTTCTAGGTTTTTGATAATATAAAAACCTATCACACTTACCTAATTTTTTTAAATTTCCTTATCAACTTATCACACTTACCTAATTTTTTTTTAATTTCCTTAAAATAGAATCCTAAATTGTGAATTAATGGACCAAATCTGGAAATGTGAAGGCCCGTAGTACATATTTATAACTTTCTTTCCAGACAGTTATACTGATTTATGTTCCTGCCAACTGTAAAACACAACCAAACTCTAGTACTATTGTAATCTTTTTCAGTCTTTTGCTATTTTCCTGCTTCTTTTTTCTTTTAAATTTATTTTTAATTGACAAAGAAAAATTGTATATGTTTATCATGTACAACATGTTGCTTTGAAACATGTATATGTTGTGGAATGGGCTAATTGAGCTAATTAACATATGTATTACCTCACACACACTGTTTTTCAATTATGAGAATGCCAAAAATCTACCTTTTAGCAATTTTCAAAAACATAATATGTTGTTATTAATTATAGCCACCATGTTGAACAATATATCTCTGAATTTTATTTCCCTCATTTAACGAAAATTTTATCACTATTAAAAGGCAAAAGAACTTTAATTAATTTAATTTGCATTTAAATACTTTTTCCCATTAATTTTCCATGATGTCTTATTTATACATTAAAGTCTATTTCTGAGTTTTTTTCTGATGTTCCAATGATCTTTGTGTCCAGTTTTGTCACACATTATTTCAGTTATTATAGTCTTGTAATATTTTTTGCTTTTAGGAAATAGAAGTCTCATTCTATTTGTTTTTTGTAATTTTATTAACAAAATTGCTTTTGGATATTCTTAATACTCCTCTAGAAGAAATTTAAGCTATTTTTTTCTGCAGAGGAAAGAAAGTCATTGAGATTTTCACTGAAGTAACATTAAAATGCTAAATAAATTGTAAGAATTTACATTTTCTAAATGTTAGGTATTCTCATCCAATGGCATAGCATATTTTTTCTAATACATAAGTCATCTTTTATATCCCTTATTAATATTTTGCTGTTTTACTTCTCTAGTTTCTAATTTATTTCTCATAAGCACGCACATATAGGTAGATTCCGTTTTGCTGCTGTTGTAAAGGGCATTGTTTCCATTATGATTTCCAGTTGTTCACTTCTGGTATATAAAAAAGCTACTGGTGTTTACACATTTATTTTATATCATAAATATTATAAATCATGTTTGCTGAAAAACTTTTTTATGAACCTAAGTTCATTCATTATTTATTCCCTGAGCATCCCTCTCTGCCAGCCAGTATGAGTATTCTTATCCATCTACATTTGTTTCCTGCAGCTTTGTAAACCAGATGTTTTTAAAACGTACCTTAAAATTTTCTGCAAAATCAAGCTCTGATCTTGTTATGGCCTCCAGGCCAGGCCTTTTCTATCTCAGTTCTAGGCTGTCTTTCCAGCTCATCCCATGTCATTTTCTTGCACACATCCTCCACCCCACCTACTCAGATGGACACCGTAGTTCTTTCATAACTCCATTATGCATTTTTGCCTGCCTCTGGTGCCCTTTCCCCCTTGATTACTGGGGAATTCCTATTCATTATTTAAAGACTAACTCAAATGTTACCTCCTGTCTACAGCTACCCTGACCACACATTCAGACAGAATTAGTTTCTCTCTCATTTGTATTCACATAGCAGCATACACATGCCTCCAATATGATACAGGTCACATCATATTCTATTTATTTTTTCACATCTCTGTCTCCCCTTAAGAGACTGTGGCTTCCTTGAGAGCAGCATCAATATCTTACTCATCTTTGTACCCTCAGTAGTCAATATTTTTTTAGAATAAGTAAGATAATCAGTTAATTTGTTATTTTATGATTTAAATAGAAATTAGTGATTTATTGTTTCTGGAACCTACCATTTTTTCCCACTTGGAATTGTTACATTCTCTCATTTCCATCCATGTGAGTGATCTGACATTCTCTATGATTTCCAAAAGATTATCATTCATAGCCCTGAGATCACATCTAAAATCTCTTCACTGGTCTATAAAATCAAGTGTCTGGAGCTAGAACTTAAACAATTTGGGCTCAAACTCTTAAGTGTCTATTAATCCCCTGCATACACCTTTGGCTTAAGTTTCTTATTTGTGTTGTGGAATTTTACCTTTTTAATAGAAAGACCATCTTACTTGCTCTAAAATGGAAGGAAAATGGGAGTAAAAATCAATTAATTCAAGTATTTATTCAGTATATATTTATTAAAATATAATTCATGAGAATCATAGTCTATTTGGGGCAGTAGGTATAAGCACCAATGTAAAGGCAGAGTATGACAAGAGCTATGCCAGAGGCATGGACATGGTGCCATGGGAAAAAAACGACTGATTTCCAGCTGGGAAAAAGATTTCTTGAAAGAGATAGATTAAGCTTAGGTTTGTAGGTTGGGGAAAGAATATTCCAGGCAAAAGTGTTCAGCCCTTCTTAACTGTAGTTCAAAATATAAAAGAATTTCTTTTAACAAGGACGTTTGTCAATTAATTAAATGGTGGTCAAATAACATTACAGGAAAAACCAAATATTCTTTCAATATTTTGTATTTTGTTTCCATAAATAACACCTACATCCACCCAGTTGTTCATCCTAAAGTTCATCCTTGACACCATCATTCCGTTATCCCCAGTCTGCTGTCAATCACAAAGGCCCACTCGGTCTAACTCCTAAATGTCTCTCAAATCTGCCGATTGTTTATGATACTCATTGCTAGCACCCAAAGCCACCTCTTTCTCCTGAACTGCTGACATAGCCACCTAATAAATCTCCCAGATCCACTCTTGCTGACTTCAAGCCACTTTCCACACTGAAATCATAGGTCTCTTTCAAAAGATGCAAGTCATATCAACCCTTGTCTTAAAAGCCCTTTAGTGGCTTCCCATTGTCCTTAAACACCGTGGGCTATTATTTTTTCTTCTTTATATGGTTCGGGGGTTTTTTAATAAGTAAACTTAATTTTGTAAATGCACAAGTTGTTTGGAAGTCAGTGAGTAATAGTGCAAAGATCCTATGATTTAAAGGCAAAGGGCCTAGGTTCATGTCAAAGTTCCATCACTTAAAAGATGTATGACCTTGGGAAAGTTACCTAGCCTTTCTAATTTTTTTTCTCATCAGTAAAACGGGTGTAATAACAATCCCCATATAACATATTGGTACAAAGAATAAATGAAACAATATATGTAAAAAAATTCTGCAACCTATAACTCATTATGCAAATGTTGCATAGTAAGAATATCATCACCTAATAAGAAACATCTGCTAGCAGGTAAATGAAGAAAGCATTACTTAGGACATGAAAGAGTTAGCATGAGCAAATAGTTGGGAAAAGCCCCAAGTTCAAATATAGAAAAATAATTTTTAATGAATTGCTTTTAATATACCAGAGATAAAGGAGTTCAAGACAATGAAAAAATTGAGCCAAATGCTAAATATTTAAGGAGTGAGCAACATGAAAGGTTAATCACTTACTTCTAAAAAACCTGAGATTGTACTATATTTTTTCTACTTAATGTTTTTTTAATTTTACACCTTATTTGGAATATAGCACACTATTACTGATATTTTGGAATTACTTGTAAACATTTCAATATTATTGTCAGTATTGTGGGCAGGTGAGTATTATTTTTCTTTGAAAGGGCTATTTTAAAACATTTACTGCATTTCTGACTATAATTTAGTAATGCCTGAGGACAGATTTTTTTTCTGCAGAACTAATCCCCAATTTAATAATGAAATTCAGCAAGGAAAATTTAGGGTTCCTTTAATGGAAATTAATTTTATGGCTTCTAAAGAAAACAGAAATGCATTTACCTCATCAAACAAGAGACAAGTGTACTTGGAAAACCTTTTCTCCGTGTGACATGAATACCAAGCAGGTTGAATTGATGAAGCAGCATTTAGCTAACCATGCTACTTTTCCTCTTTTATATTCTCTCTGCCTTTAATTCAGGTAACAGTGGGAAGCTGGAACTTGGCCATTTTCCTGCACAGTCCTCTTATGCAGAACCTTTTTCCACTGAGGTGAAGGAGTTCCTCTGCTGCCATCTAGTGCTTCTTAGAAAGAGCTTTGCCAGTTTTAGTCGGATGAGTTGGTTTATATTTAGCTCCAAGTGTGGGATGGAGGGAAATGGGGGTGGGAGTGGCAGAAAACTAAAACTTTTTTAGACTTTTTTTTTTTAATCTATTGCATTAATCAGTAAGAGGTTCTGAGTCACAGAGAACATTTATGGGCTTCTGAGCTGGATGTTTTATTTGCCTTTTTATATGAGATACTCGAATACTCTATAAGACCGGATATAATTTCAAGTTCAAAAGATTGATGAGAGAGGTTGGGGTGAGTAGCCTCTCATTCCTTAAATTGTTCCATATAAGTATTTTTTAAAGTACTGACATTCACAAAGCTGCTCAATCCAGAAACTTCAGAGTCATCTGTGACATTTTCTTCTCCCTCATGCCTCCATCATCCATCCAACGCAATAACACATACACAATAACACACAAACACACATACACACACACAAAATCTCTAAAAACTGTGGATTCCAGCTCCTAAAAGTCTCTCAAATCTATCCACTTTCTAGATTACCATTGACATTACACATGATGTAACCTAAACATATTCATTAACATGAGTTGGAATCATCCTTTATCCTCCTAATTTATCTTCTCATATCTAATATTCATGCAGCAACCAGAAATAACTTTGTTTAAAAAAAAAAAGAAAAACTAAATTTGATCCCTTGAAGTCCTGCTTAATATTCTTTAGTGATTTTCCTTTGATTTAAAGATAAATTCCAGACCTTTTAACATGACCTTAAAATCTTTATATGATCTGACCCCTGCCCAGCCCCCTAAGCTGATCTCCTGCCATTCTACATCTATTCCTGTGTCACTGACACCAATCCTCTCTGTTTGTCCAAAGGACTAAGCTTCTTATAGCCTCAGGGCCTTTGAACATGCTGTGCCCTGTGTCTATTCTGCATTCTGTATTCTCACTAATCACAAATCATCTTTATACTTTGTTACTTAAAATCTATTTCTAGGCTAGGTGGGATGGCTCATTCCTGTAATCCCAGCACTTTGGGAGGCTGAGGGGGGCGGATCGCTTGAGGTCAGGAGTTCAAGACCAGGCTGGTCAACATGGCGTAACCCTGTCTCTACTAAAAATACACAAATTAGCCGGGTGTAGTGGCTCACACCTGTAATCTCAGCTGCTACTTGGGAGGCTGAGGCAGGAGAATTGCTTGAACCCAAAATCTGAAGGTTGCAGTGAGCCAAGATCGCACCACTGAGCTCCAGCCTGGGAGACAGAGTGAGACTCCATCTTAAAACAAAACAAAACAAAAAAAACAAAAAACAAAAAACTATCTCTAAGCTCAAATTTAAAGCCTATGAAGTCAGGTAACAAGTCTGTCTTATTCATTTCTATATTCAGGCCAAGATTGGCAATTAGTAAAACTTTGCTAAATGAGTTAAAGAATTCATTATTGCCGCCTATAATTTTTGATTATTTTAAACCCGCTTCTTGCTTAAAGAATAAGCTCCTCAAAGCAAACAGTCATCAAATTTTAATAAGACCTAAGGTTGGAGGCGGTGGTAGAGATGACTCAGACACGACTTGACAACATAGGGGTGATAGAGCATGTAAACAAGTAACTGCAATACAACATTTAGAGGTGTCATGACACGCAATCTGAGCACACTTCTTTGAAAACAACAAGGGAGAAGGGTTCATTCAGCTTAATTGAATCTGGGTAGACATGTAAAAGAAGGTAAAATTTAAGCTGAAGTTTTGAAGAACAAGGAAGAGTTCACAAGTAGCAAATGGGTGAAGGATGACTAAGGGGGTAAAGAAGGATGACTAAGGGGGTAAAGTCAGAGACATGAGAAATAATCAACGGTTTAACGCAGGAAAAGGATGGACAAATGTCTATTTCTCCACTGGAACCTCCATCCCAGTTAATTAAATGCATAAACAGACATTTAATCAACACTTGTGATTTGACTTTTGGAGAATGGTGAGAAATGTGGGAGTAACAATATTTATGGTATCTTGGCAAAGTCAGAATAAGAGACTAAATAGAACTAGCTTTCTTCCATCTTTAATATTCAACAACATTGAAACAATTATACTTGATACTACTCTAAGGAAACGCCAATATAAACATCATTGCCTGAGCTCCCCCATGTGTTTGATCAAACAAGCCTACATTTGAAACCTCTGTGAAAAAGGGTTGTAAAGGGTTGTGAGCTCCAGCTAAGGGTGTACTCACAAAATTAAACCTAAATTTTTTCCCCAGTGAACACCATTCTCTAGAGATATCTTCAGGTTGACACTCCTTTTCTCTCTAGCTTCCTGTATTTCTAGACTGAGAGGATGAGAGAGTGGCATTCTCTTGGCTCTCTGCTAACACCCCTAAAGCAATCTTCAATCACCCTCCTTTGAAAGTCACGTCAGATCTTTAGAGCACCTTTTACTACTCTTTGGCATGCTTTTATCCAAGAATAATAAACATCAGATTTCTCTATTCTTAACTATTATTTCCTAAATCAAAACATAAATATAGATTTAACCAATTAATTAGCACTTAAGAAATCTAGTCTCACTCTAAATCTCTTTTCCTTAGAATTAAGTTCCAGAAAGCCAGTCCCTCATTGTTTCCTCAATTTTTGGAGAATTGAAAATGTCAACAAAGGAAGTCAAGTTATTTATATTTCAAAAAGAGAAATGTTTAGTACTACACATGCATTCTCAATTGTCTAAATAAGATACAAGAAAAAAAATCACATAATTGCTGTTTATAGGGAAAAAAATTGGAGGAAGAGACCATGTCTATGCAAAGTTTCTCTCTCTAAAGTAGCAAATTAAGCTCCTAGGAGTAGGCAAGAATCAAGAGCAAATTGCAAAAGTGTGATGCTTCACTTATGTAATGATTTTAAGTAAACAGAAAACGATTTTAAGTAAAAAGAACAGAAAATGATTTTAAGTAAAAAGAACTTCTACTGTTTTCATAGTTAGGACTCACCATTCTTTTGTATGATTTGGTTCTTGCTTCCATGCATCCTGTTAATATTAGTAAAATTTATTAGAGGAAGGATTATATATATTGTACTGAAGACAAACTATCACATTAACATTGTGTTTATGTCTGTGTGTGAGAATTGTATTTCTGTGCCTAAGAACTTTAGGGCAGGATTCATTATTCCTGCTCTGATATTGACACCCTCTCTTTCAATAGAAATGGACCTTTTACAATACTGAATGGATCTCAGAGAAGACACTGAAGGAGGCTATAGCTCTCCAGGACTGAGAGAACAACTTAGCACATGGGATAGGTTTGGACTGAATGTCACAGGCAGGGGTTCTCAGCCCAACCCTGCCCCAACTGACTATAAGGCTTTGGACAAGTCCCTTGAGAAATGGAGTCTGGGCCTAGAAGGAGAAGATGGCTCCAGGAGTCCTTCCAGCCTCAAATTACCTGGCTATTCTTCCAATATTTAGGCCAGAAATACTTCAGTTTTCAAGATTTAGCTTTCAGCTGGAACCGATGGCTAAAATGAAGGAGCACTTTAATGATTTAAGAAGCTATTCAGTTGTCATAAAAAAGTAATTTTGTTTCTTCCAAAGCTCCAGATTAGTATGGAGATTTTTCTGCTGAGTCTTATTTTTAAAAGGCATTATGCGCATCAAGACTGACATAGCCATAAGGAATTGTAGAAATTTTAATATCTGTTGATGTGGATGAGAAACTAAAATTTCCATATTTAAAACTGTCATTTGACTTTTAAATGGATCACATTAAATTACTGTCAGAAATGTTCAATATTTTCTCATCTATATACGATTGTTTCTTGGTAGATGAAAGCTGCAATCTGGTTTCTTTGGCTACATGGCGATTTTTTCAATTTGTCCCCAAACTTGCTACCAAGCTTGTCCCCAAAGCAAGAGGATGAGATTAAGTGATTGTGTGGTGTGTGTACTAGTGTGTGTGTGTGTGTGTGTGAGAGAGAGAGAAAGAGAAAGAGAGGAAGAGAGAGAGAAAGAGAGACAGAGAGAGAGAGAAATAGCAGCAGCAAGGTAAGATAATATCTCAGAAAGGTGTATTCTATTTGTTTGTTTTTGTTTTTATGAAAAAGGTATATTTTTAAAATAAGATTATTTCCCAAAACTATACGAGTTTTTTAAATGACACACATAAGGAGAATATTTAAAATAAGAAGCCCAATCATATTTTGTTCAAAGACCTTCCAGTTGCATTTTTATATATTTATAATGTAGCAATTGGGATTCAGGGAGTCAGGATTTATTTTTTTTCACCCAACGTTATGAGAAAAAGTGAGAAATACATAATCCTACCTTAGCCCTCTTAGGCCAAATACAAAAAAAAGGAAAAATATATAAATAAGTTAAAACCTTTCTAATTTCTGTTCAGAATGCAGTGTTCTGTGAAAGAGATGTAGGACTTGGGGGGAAATATTATTTTTGGAGAACTGTAGAGGTAATTTGTAAATCAAAGCAGATGTTACTTATACTTTGTCTCATTTTTTTGTTACCATCCCTTTCTCCAACTGATCCAAGCATAGTTGTCAGCACATACTAGGTTTAAATATTTCTTGATTGAGGGCTTGCTAAAAGTAATAAATATCCAAATTTAATTAGCAATAAGTAATTTATCTAAATATCCAGCTAGAGAGAAGATGGAGAAGTACAATAATTCTTTCAAGAGAGGAAGGAAGGAAGGAAGGAAGGAAGGAAGGAAGGAAGGAAGGAAGGAAGGAAGGAAGGAAGGAAAGAAGGAAAGGGAAAGAAGGGAGAGGGAGGAAGAAGGAAAAATATCTCCATCTAATTAGGAAAAAAATAAACCTGGGTAGCTTCTATGTTCTTAGATTAGAGAAGGAAAATGGAAGTAAGGGAATTAACATTAATTGAACCTCTATTGTGTGCCAGATACTCTGCTAGGTTTTTGGATTTTTAAAAATTTGATCTATAGCTATTTCTATCTTCTGTCTGATGTAAGGATACTTTAGAGAAATAGAAATCAGAGAGCAGAAAAGGGAAATTATTAAGTTAATATCAGAACCTACAGAAGTCTTACCACTTACCAAATCAGAATCCTCAAGTTGTGGATAATTTTCTAGAGATTTTTGACACCAAAGCAAACTTTAAGTGTGTGATAAAACATTATTTAGTTAATTAATCATATAATTAAGCTTTGAAGTTAATAGTAAGTACAGCCTACACATTTTTCTTAAATGTTTAATTCTTTAAAAGATTATCTTTGCTAGTAACTTTTAAGGCCTGATTATTTTTATCAAGTTTTGAAAAATATACAATGTTAAAAAGAATTGTAGAGGGATATCAAAGGAAAACAGTAGGTTATAAAAGACTATGTATTCATTAAAAGCTTGATAATTCTTGCCTCTGCCTGGTAAGATATTCAGTAATTTACATTTATTTCATTTGCATATCTGTGTTTTACAATAATTATATAATGCTTGGGTAAATAAAAATCATAGTTTAAAAAAACAAATGGAATTGAGAGGCAACACAGAGAGAAAAATGGTATCCAGCTTTATTCCTTCCATAGTCTAGGGTTTTAATAAAAAGATTGAATAAAACTGCAAAAAAATCCTGAGACAAAACACACAGGGCTTTTGAGTGCAGGAGAACAGGAAAGAAGAAGATACACAAAAACAGACCAAATGTTTCAATAAACTGTCCTGTCACACTAAAAAATGGGCAGCAGCAGAGGTTGCCACATCATCTACAGGCAAAGAGGAGGAACAACCATTGGGATTATTCTAACCAGATTTTTCATGAAATCCTCTGTTTTAGCTAGCCTAAGTGTAGCAAATGTGTCTGGGCCTTTGTTTCAGAGTATTTATACTCCCTAATTTTTATAGCTCTTTCCACATCTTTACATGCAATAACGTCATTGATGATGTCATACTGGTCTTCCTCAGTTTCTACAAATACAGCCAGCTCTTTCTCACAAAATGGCATTTGCACATGTCATTCCATCTCGAACAATCCATTCTCCCATCCTCTTCAGTGTTTCTCCACAGCAAGCTCCCAGTCAGTCCCAGGTCTCAACTAACATGTCACCTCCTCTGAGATTTTGCTTATCACCCTACTCCCGGACCTGAAGTAAGGCAGTCACACCACTATACACCCTCCACTACCCTCAACTTTGCTTCCCTAACTTAGCTCCTGCATCATTGCCTTCATAACCCTTAGCACAATTTGAAATGACTTTGTTTGTTTGTTTCTGTCTTCCTCATTGGGATGCAAAGTCCATGAGGTCAAGAACACATTTGTCATCACAGTTGTGTTTCCAGTAGACCTATAGTTGACACTCAACAAATATTTGGGAAATAAATGAATGGTCTCATAGTAACCTAGCACAGTACACAGAGCAGGAATTATTATCCCTATTTCATAGGTAAGAAAATCTCAGAGGTGCTTCAAGGACTTGCCCCAAAACACACTATCAGGAACATAACTTCGGTCTTTTTCCTCAAGTTCAAGATTTGAGTCAGCCTTCTAGCTAGGTGACACTGGGCACGTTACATAACCTCCATGTTTCTGTTTCTCCATCTGAAAAATAAGAAATAAAATAGAAACCTACTTCTCGGTTGTTACGAGGATTAAACAAGGCTTAGAATGTATTTCCATTGGGAAGTACTCAATTTCACAGAAAAATATAACAGTCTGATACCATATCACAGACCTTGATGAAGGCAATAGTATTGTACTCATAATATATATAGGATGGGTCGCACTTAGGAGAATCGAGAAGTTTTGTGGCATAGGGAATTTTTTTTTAATAGTGAAAGGCTGAGATGTCAAAGGCAAATGAGCACCTCACAATTTTGCATCTGGGTGGCTGTCTACCAATCATAACCTAGGTCCCTTTTTGGAGCCCATGGAAGTTGGCTTGTTTTACAAATCTTGAAAATTCACTTATGAATATCAGAGGTTGCTAGTTATGGCCTGAACTAAGAAAAGGCTGTATTTTCTTGAGCCTTAATTTGTGGAATTACAAGACATGATTTTGCTTCATTCGGTAGCACAGGCTCCGACCACTAGAGGGAACTGCTCCATCAGTTGTATGAGACTCCAGGCTTCCGCATTCCTGTGGCTGTGACTATGGAGTATTGTTTCGCAGCAATTTCCTCAGAAACCTAATTGGTCATTGACCCAATTATCTCTCCTTCATGACTTGCAAAATATACTTTCTTGGCCTCAGAGTTATAAGGATGGAAACAAACACTCCTGTTTCTGAACCAGAGTGAGTTCTCAGAGTCTTAGTTTTCTTTCTGCAGCCTGTCTGCCTCCTAAGCAGCTGAGATCGTTTCCCTACTAAAGGTGAGTGATAAGCTGACTGCGCCCTCACAGATAATTCTACCAGTAATCAAGTCAGAAGGATAACCCCCTTCCCCTCTCTCCCCAAAATATTCGTTTCCAAAACACTCACTGAGTATCGCCCCAGTCATTTACCATGGGTCAAGTGGCTGCTTGGGCCCTGTGCCAACTAAGACCCTAGCCTCAAGTACATGCAGAGTAGAAAGTAATTTACGAAACTGGCATCCCCAATGAGTAAGGAAGAGCAAAAATGAATAAAATGTCTTCAGAAAGATTAAAATGTTCCAATCGGCTTGTGTGAGCAGTTTGTACTCTCAGGAATTCTCTGCTTTCTTCAGTCCTTCAAAGCTCTGTCCACAAACTTAGAAGAAACCAATATTATGGGTGAGAGGGGAGGCGACTTTAAAACACCTATAGATCATGGAAGAGAAAAAGTATCTACCTATCCTGGAAGTTTTAAGATGTATGAATCTTCAATACATATCAGAAGTTCATTAATTCCTTATTTTAAACTCATGTCTTATTCATTCATTCAGCAAAATAAAATAACTTCTACTTACCAAAACTGTTCTAAGAAGTATGTATGGGCAACAGGTAATTAGAATAAGGTAATTAAGAATAATTATTGCTGTATCACATCTTTTTACCTTTGTTAATTAACTGTTTTATTTGAGATCATTGTGGATTCACATTCAGTTGTAAGAAATAATACAGGGATCCTGTGTACCCTTTCCCCAGATTCCTCCAGTAGTAGCATCTTGCAAAACTATGGTACAATGGAACAACCAGTATATTGACATTATCCAGTCAAAATAGAGATATCTCCATCAACACAGGGATATCTCATGGTGCTCTTTTATAGAAACACACATCTCCCATCTCCTCACCCCATATCTGGTCTTAACCCCTAGTAACCACTAATCTATTCTCCATTTCTGTAATTTTGTTGTTTTGAGATTATTCTATAAGTGGAATCATGCATTATTGGTTTTTTTCACTCAGCGTAATTCTCTAGAGATTCACCCAAGTTTTTGTATGTATCAATATTCCATTCCTTTTTGTTGCTGAGTAATAGTCTAGGGTATGGATGTACCATAGTTTGTTTAACTAATTATCACTGAAGGACACTTAGATTGTTTCTAGTTTTATGCATTACAAACAAAGAGCTATAAACATTCATGTACCATCTTTCGTGTGAACGTAAGTTTTTATTTTTCTGCAATAAATGTCCCAGAGTATAATTGCTGGGTCATATAAGTGTTGCATATTTAATATTTTCAGAAATTGCCAAACTGTTTTTTAGAGAGGCTGTACCACTTTTATTCCCACCAGCAATGTATGAATGACCCAGTTTCTCTGCATCCTTGCTAGTTTTTGGTGTTGTCTTTACTTTTTATTTTAACCATTCTGGTAGATGTCTAGTGATATCTCATTGTGGTTTTAATTTGCATTGCCCTGATTGCTAATGATCTTGAACATCTTTTCCTGTGCTTAATTGCCATCTGTATATGTTTTTCAATGAAATGTCTCTTCGTGTTTTTCACTCATTTTCTAATCAGTTGTTTTGGTGCTGGTTTTTTTAACTGAGTTTTGACAATTCTGTAGTTCTATTAGTTCATTCGCACACTGCTAATAAAGACATACCTAAGACTGGGTAATTTATAAAAGAAAGAAGTTTAATTGACTCACAGGTCAGCATGACTGGGGAGACCTCAGAAAACTTACAATCATGGTGGAAGGGGAAGCAAACATGTCCTTCCTCACATGGTGAAGCCAAGCAAAAGGGGGAAAAGGCCCTCATAAAATGATCAGCTCTCACAAGAATTCACTCACTGTCAAGAGAACAGCATGAGAGTAACTGCCCCCATGATTAAATTACACCCCACCGGGTCCCCCCCCCACAACACATGGGGATTATGGGAATTACAATTCAATATGAGATTTGGGTGGGGGCACAGCCAAACCTTATCATTCTGTCCTGTCCCCTCCCAAATCTCATGTCCTCACATTTCAAAACACAATAATACCCTTCCAACAGTCCCCCAAAGTCTTGACTCATTCCAGCATTAATTCAAAAGTCCAAGTTCAAAGTCTCATCTGAGACAAAGCAAGTCCCTTCCACCTATGAGCCTGTAAAACCAAAAGTAAGTTAGTTACTTCCTAGATGCAATCGGGGTACAGGTATTGGGTAAATACATCTGTTCCAAATGGGAGAAACTGGCCAAAACAAAGGGACTGCAGGCCACATGCAAGTCTGAAATCTAATAGGGCAGTCATTAAACCTTAAAGTTTCAAAATGATCTCCTTTGACATCATGTTTCACATCTAGTTCACACTGATACAAGAGGTGGGCTCCCATGGCCTTGGGCAGCTCTACCCCTGTGGCTTTGCAGGATACAGTTCCCCTCCTGGCTGCTTTCACAGCTGGTATTGAGTGTCTGCGGCTTTTCCTGGCACATGATGCAAACTGTTAGTGGGTCTATTATACCATTCTTGGGTCTGGAAGATGGTGGCCCTCTTCCCACAGCTCCACTATGCACTATGCAGTGGGGACTTTGCATGGGAGCTCTATCCTCACATTTCCCTTCCACACTGCCTAGCAGAGGGTCTCCATGAGGTCTCCACCTCTGCAGCAGACTTCTGCCTGGAGATCCAGGCATTTCCATACATCCTCTGAAATCTAGACAGAGGTTCCCAAACTTCCTTTCTTGTCTTCTGCACACCAACAGGACCAACACGATGTGGAAGTAGCCAAGGCCTCCTGGGACTTGCACCCTCTGAAGCAACAGTTTGAGCTGTACCTTGGCCCCTTTTAGCCATGGCTGAAGCAGCTGGGATGCAGGGTACCAAGTCCAGAGGCTCCACACAGCAGTGGGAGGCCTGTGTGGAGTGGAATGTAATATTTTTGTAGATCCTTTGGGATTTTCTACATAGACTCTCAGGTCATTTGCAAGTAGGAGCAGTTTTACTTTTTCCATCCTAATCTGTATGTGATATATTTTCTTTTCATACCTTATTGCACTGTCTAAAACTTCCACTACTATGTTGAATAAATGTGGTGAGAGGGAACATCCTCACCTTGTTCCTGACATAGGGGAAAAGCATTCAATTTTTTACCATTAAATATAACATTAGCTATTGGGTTTAAGTACACGTTCTTTATCAAACTGAGGAAGTTTCCCCCCCACTTGTATTTTTCCAAGAGTTTTTAAAATCATGGATTAAATTCAAACTGTCATATGATTTTTCTGAATCAATTAATGTGATCATGTGGTTTTTCTTCTTTAACCTGTTAACATGCTTATATTGATTGATTTTGAAATATTGAACAGCTTTGCATTCCTAGAATAAACTCCATTTGCTTATAGTGTATAATTCTTTTTTTACATAGCTGAATCATATTTTAAGTGTTTTCAGAGAATTTCTGCATCTATATTCATGAAGGATATAGGTCCATAATTTTCTTTGTACTATCTTTGTCTAGTTTGGGTGTCAGGTTAATACTAGCTTCACAAATTAATTGAGAAATTTTTTCTTCTCTTTCATATTCTAGAAGAGATTGTTTAAAATTTGTGTTAATCTTTCTTTAAATGTAGAGTTACAAATAACTCTATACACATAAATTTGGAAACAGATGAATGGATCAATTTCTTGAATAGCACAACTACACAATTAATCTAATATAAAGTAAATAATTTGAATAGCCCTATCAATATTAAAGAAATTAAATTCATAATTATAAAACACCCCAAAACATAAATCTCCAGGTCCAGATGGCTTCATGGGATAATTCTACCAAATGTTTAAAGAAAAATTAAGGCTGATTCTACACAACCTCTTCAAGAACAGAGGAGGAAAAACTTTCCAATTCATTTTATGAAGTTAATATTACCCTGTAATACATATTAGGTCTTCATCGCCCTTTCATGGCATGCAACTCCTAAAATCCTTGGAACCTCCAAAGTGCTGTGTATTTGTATGTTAGTGTTAACTCATACTTTCAGGATGGGGCTGGTTGTCAGAAAGACACAGGTAAGATTAAAGGATTGGGACTTTCAGTCCCAGCCCCCAACATCCGGAAGGGGAGAGGGGCTGAAGGTTAAGTTGATCATCGTTGGCCAACGGTCTAATTAATCGTGCCTACATAATGAAACCTCCATAAAAACACCAAGAAGGCAGGGTTCAGTGAGCCTCTGAATAGTCTGCTACATGGAGGTTCCTTGAGGGTGGTATGCCCAGGGAGAGCATGGAAGCTTCATGCTCCTTCTCATATGCCTTGCCCTATGCATCTCTTCATCTGTATCTTTTGTAGCATCCTTTATAATAAGCCAGCAAATGTGTTTCCCTAAGTTCTGTGAGCCACTCCAACAAATTAATCAAACCCAAATAGGGTGTTGTGGGAACCCCAACTTGAAGCTGGTAAGTTAGAAGTTCTGGAGGCATGGACTGGTGACTGGTGTCTGGAGTGAAAGCAGTCATTATTGCAGTTCATTATTGCTAAAAATTTACCACTCATTGTTTTAGTTGTGTCCCGCATATTTTGAAATGTTGTATCTTATTTTCATTCAGTTTGTAAAAGGAAAATAAATCTCAGGACCCCAAACTCACTAACCCAAAGGGAAAAGTCAAGCTGAAAACTGGGTTATGCAAATGTGCCCACCATTTGGTTCCTGAATAGGATAGCTACAAAGATGAAAAGCTACATACCTCCTTCCCCAAGATCTTTATCCTAAAACAGTTTGCAGAATTTCACCCTGGCAATGTAAATTGATAGCTTATTTTTACAGGTACAGGACAAAGGACAGAACTAAAAGTCATCCCTCCACTCACCTGAAACAAACATGAATCTGATTGCTTCCTCTACCCTATTGTTTACATGATCTTATGTAAAAATGCAGATTCTCTGAGCCAGATGAAGGCATAAGTGACTATTCCTCTACTCCCCTGTCACATGTAAATTGTATATTCCATGAAAGGCTGATCAAATACTCAAAAATGTAACCATCTGTTTTTTATATATCCACACCTTTCAAATAGTTTCTACCCCTGTCCCCAATATCTACTCTTTCCCCTTTAAATATCAAAGCCTTTGGAGAAAGGCACAGACCTGTATCCCAAGCATACATCCTTAACTTTGGCAAATAAACCTCCTAACATGATTGAGACTCACCTCAATCATTTTCATTGATTTACAAGTTCAATGTATTTTTAAAAATGTATTATCTTAACATTTTCTCTGTGACCCATTGTCTTAGTCAATTTGGGCTGCAATAACAATTATACTACAGACTGTATGACTTAAAAAACAAACATTTAATTCTCAGAATTCTGGAAGCTAGGAAGTCCAAGTTCAAGGAGGTGCTGGCAGATCCCACATCTGGTGAGGGCCACCTTCTGGTTTGCAGATGGCAGCCTCTTTGTTGTATTTTCACATGCCAGAGAGCAGAAAGGGAAGCACAAGCTCTCTCCTGTCTCTTCTCCACCCTTATGACCTAATTACTTACCAAAGGCCTCATCTCCAAACACCATCACATGGTGATTAGGCTTCAATAGACAAACCGGGAGTTAGGGGGTGGCTCACAGACACTCAGTCCACAGCACTCCTGAATTATGTGAAAGTGTGCTAGCTTCCAAGTATTTAAAGATTCACCTGTTATTTTGTTCTGCTACTAATTTTTCATTCTGTTGTGGTCATAGAACACACTTTGTATGATTTCAATCATTTTAAATTTGTCAAGGCTTGTTCTATAATACAGAGTATAATCTATCTTTGTACATATTCTATGGGACATATGGGCCCTTGCATAGAAGGTATATTCACAGTTGTTGGGTGGTGTGTTCTGTGAAAGTTAAATTAGATCCTGTTGATTAATGATATCATTGAGTTCTTCTATATTCTTGTAATTTTTGTTAATTCTTGCTACTCATTGTTTCTCTATTCCTAGAAGTCTTAGAATCTCTGCCTTAGAAGCAGGGAAGAAATTGTGAATATTCAGCCTGTTTTGTTTGTTTGTTTGTTTGTTTTTTGAGATGGTGTCTCCCTCTATCGCCCAGGCTGGAATGCAGTGGTGCAATCTTTGCTCCCTGCAACCTCCGCCTCCTAGGTTCAAGTGATTCTCTTGCCTCAGCCTCCCTAGTAGCTGGGACTACAAGTGTATACCACCACACCTGGCTAAGTTTTGTATTTTTGTAGAGATGGAGTCTCACCATGTTGGCCAGGCTGGTCTCAAACTCCTGACCTCAAGTGATCCACCCACCTCAGCCTCCCAAAGTGCTGGGATTACAGGCGTGAACCACCACACCATGCCCAACCTTCTAACTCCTTAAATTAGCTAATGATGCATATTTCAAAGACAAGAAAACAAGATCTTTTATTTCTCATTTGCAAGAGCCAAATTTCATTGAGAGGAGGAAAAATACTTTTATAGATTTCAAAGAGTTAAACCATAGGGGATTTGAGTATAGAATGGTTAGTGTAAGACACTGAAAGACAGGATATGTGATATGATATGGATATTATATCCCACTAAACAAGATAAAGCATTCCTCCCAGACGTGAGGGAGGCGGGAGACAGACAGACATAGGTGAGTATCCAACCCCTCAGGATTGAGACCCTTAGTGAAAAGTGTAAACCTCTAGGTAGGTTTGAGGACCTGAGGACAGAAGAGTATGTTTTATACTAAGAAAAAAAGATTCATTAAAAACGAGCTTGCTGTGTGCCATAAGCCATCATAGGATAGATTCAGGGAAGTAGAAATGAAAGTATAGTATACTTAATCAGAGAGCCTTAGTGTTCCTGCCTTCATAGTAGCTCCTATCCAGCAGTTCCTGCATGCTGCAGGGGGACAGAAAACAAAGAAGGGGAGAGAATGAGGAGGGCCCAGAGTGCAAGGACCTGAAGATCAGACAGCATGGCTACACCTAAGGGTACCAGCAGCAGAGGCTGGTGCAAGTCAGATGGATGAGCAGGGACTGGCAATACAAGCAGAAAACGACCAGCACAATGACATACTCAAGTAGAGGCTAATGCCGGCCAGCTCACCACTCTTGCCAAGCTACTGTATAAGTTTCCACTTGTACCCAGAAGCCATAATAAGTGGTATACACAGGAGACAGGGAAATAATGCACGAAAGAGGGTGGTTCCCAGCAAAGGCCCTACTTTCAAGTAAGCCTGGAAACCCACAGGCCTAGATGAGAACAGGCATTCCTGTTTTTGTGCCCAAAAGTTGCCTTTTGGCCCACCATGCACCCCTATCCTGTACACATATAAACCCCAAACCCCAGGCTCCACAAGCCAATGAACAGAAGAGCAGAAAAACAGAAGAACAGCATGGCAGAAAGAAAAAAAAAAGGAGCATCTGAATGCCAAGAGGAGATCAGCTGGGAACGGTCGGAGAGGAGATCGGACGCCGCACACCCAAACTTCAGGGGAAGATCATCTTCTCACTTCATCCGCCTTCCAGCTCCCCATCCATCCCACTGAGAGCCACCTCCACCACTCAGCAAAACCCCTGCACTCATCCTTCAGGTTTATGTATGACTTGATTCTTCCCGGACACCAGACAAGACCTAGGTACCAAGAGGGCACTGAGCTGGTTAACACTTAAGCCATCCGTGGACAGCAAGGCTAAAAGAGCGCACTGTAACACATGCCCACTTGGGCTTTGGAAGTCACAGGATCCCACCCATAGATGCTGCCATGGAGCCTGGGCCTAGGGACGCTCGCTACGGCTCCTGCACCTGCCCATCTGCATGCTCCCCCTCCTGTAAGGAGTTTGAGCATGCACAGTGGCCAAACAGACGAGCTACACCCCTGTCGCATGTCCTACTAGCGGGGTCAGGGAACTCTCCCATTTCATCAGCAGTAAAGCAGCACAAAAAGGAGGAGGGGAACATCCAGGAGAGTAGAGGCAAGGAGTTAGAGGAGCCCTTGAGAGAAAAGGACACCTCTGACAACCTGAATTTTCAATCAACAGAATTTAAATTCTGGGTAATTACACCAAAAAGCTAAATTCTAAACTAGAAGAAAATCAAAGTGACAAAGTTAGTTTGTTTGTTGTTTGTTTACTTGATTTGATCTCTTTTCTCTCTCTGTCTCTCTCTCTCTCTCTCTCACTGTTATTGAAATAGGGGCTATTTGAATTCAACTGTAGAGGTGTCAAAAAAAAGAATCACGTGTTTATATGTGTGAAGTTTGCAGGGTATATAACTACCCTGCTTAAAGTTTTGGTCCCGGAAGGGTCTTCAAAGGGCATTTAATTCACATTGTATTGAGAGGAAATAGATGAAGAAATGGGAAGTGATTATCTCAGGACCCCAAAGCCAGTCACTGAAAGGGCCAGAACAAGATTGTACATTTGCAAGGCACCCAGACATGTGAGCTTTCAAAATCAAGAGCCACTTTCACCCATAGTCATTGATGATGAAAAACATGGGTTCAATAGATGTTGCTGCTTCAGATTTATAAGCACACACAAAACTCTTGTACCTCTGGAGCGAACCCACCAGCCATCAATGACTGCATGAGGCCTTTCCCCCAGCTCTTTGCTCTCAACGGTAATTCCCTTTGCCGTAACTTTCTGTTTTCTGCAGTGCCAGCCAGTTGTGACTGGTTGTGGCATCTCTAACAAAACACACTGGATGTTGTTGTAAAGTCCCATGGTTGCATTTCAGAGCTAAAAATAGGACTATGCTATATCATCTGATATTTTCAGATGATCAGCTACACCACTCCCCTACTTTCTGGAACTAACAGAGGTAAGTGGATTTTAAAATTTTGTTCTTTGAATAGCTCAATTTAGAGAACAATAGAGCCATTACATAAGCATACTTAATTTCAGCTCTACACCCTTAACCCATTACCCCAACCCACTTTCCCCTCATTTCATGGGCTACTAAAAATATTGAACTAAATAGTGTGACCCACCTGGAAATGAGCGTGTCCACTGTTTAGCCTGAATGAGTGTTTGTGTGTGTTAAAGGAACACGGTGCCTTCCAGGTATTACCTCACATTTGGTTTCATTTTACTTTTCTCTAGTCATATGCCTTTGCCCTGACTTCTATGCCTATTTTTACATTTTATTTTACAGAAATTATGTATTTTTGTAATGCAGCTTATTAAAAAATGATAAGAATATTAATCAGTCAATGTGTTTACTTTCATCCGCTTCAGTCAAACTTCTATTTACCCATCTTCAAATTATTTGCTCAAATTCTATCTGCAAGGCAAAATGAAATTAAATAAGGAAAGAATCCTGCTACTGAGGATTAAAAGCACCCTTTACATAATAACTAATGAATTTTGCAGACTGGCTGTGAACGTGGCTGACAGCATCAAATAGATATGCTAGTGGTGAATTTTTGCTCTGTCCATGTGAATACAACCTCAATTTAAGATCACAATAAAATTTGAAACAGTGAAGCAAGAGTGAGATTTAACCTCATTAAAATCAGGGAGCACATCTTCTTTTAATAAGTGTTTCAAACATGTTTACATATAGACTTACCCAGGCAAAGTAACCACGATAACTGTTTTTAAAGTGAAATACATTAATATGTTACCTACTCTACAAAAACAAGAACCTTAAGAAGCAAAATAAAAATCATCATTTGAAATATGAATAGTTACCTGAAAACCTATAGCAATCCAAACCCAAATTTAAGATGAACAAACTTAAGATGTCCAAAATTTAAGTTGAGACAGCTCTTTGATCTTGGCAAGCTACAAAATAAATACAAGTTCCCCTCCCTTTATGTCACACACACAATTTAGAGGGGGGCTCACTTGGACAATATTTGTACTACGATATATAACATCATCTAGAATATAAGTCAGAGTACCCAGCTATTTCTCTCTTTTGCGAGTATTCACTTTAAAATTACAAGTTCCAATTCATTTTTAGATTTCAAATGATCTAAACTGTATCTGTTTTTAAAATGCCTACATTCCTTGGCTTTTTCTTAATCAAGGAAGTGAATAGGTATCTTAGCAAGAGACGTCGTGGGGAAGATTGCAAGCATTGTACTATGCATTGCTGAATGGGTTCAGAAAAGTTTATATTATCATAAAAACAAATTGACATCAATAGCATAATTGCTGCATGAATAATCTTAGAACAAGTGAGACCTTTCAAGGCTTTTTTTATTGTAAGCAATCATTATGCTTACCACATAAAACAAATGCCTTCTGGGAATTTTTTAAATAAGACTCAGCTTTCTCTAGCTTGTATTTCTTGGTTTCAACATGAGATATCTAAAAGATGAAAGAAGCTGTTCTGGCTATAGGGATAATATTGTGTGTAGCCATGGGTGATTTATGGAGTAAATTAAGGGAAAAAGTTGCACATGTAATGAGATACTGGTGTGAGTGAGTTCTCATTACCATCATAATATTTGGCACCAAAATTTAATAACTCTTTTTGCATGTGAATGCCAAAGAGCATTTTAACATTAATTAAAAGCCCATAATCATGCTGGATGAAAGAGAGAATGTTAACCCAACTTTACATATGAGATACGGAGTCACAGAGATTAAGAAAATGACCCAGGCAGATTTTTAAAATTATTCATAATGCCACAATATGTTGATGGGGAGAGGGAAATCGGCATAGACTCCCACAACTACTGCTGTTCTCATCCTTGTCTTGTGTGGAACAGAAGCCTGGTAATTAGGGCTTCTGATTTCTACAGATGTTCCCACTGCCTCTTCTGCCCTGCATTCCCTCAGCACTAATGAATTCAGTATTAATTTGCAATTGATGATTGAGAAAATAAAAAGCTGTCTTTAATTCCTTTAGGGCAGAAAACAGTTCTTTAATTTTCTCTGAATTTCTCCATATTTCTCCTGCTCAGCTTCATGAAATGTGCAAGCAAAGAGTTTCTGGGTTGAGCAAACTTAAAGGGGCTTCTTTACTCCAAAAATTCTCAGAGCCTTGACTATACTGATGTACACTGCAAAACTCCAAGGAAGAAATATTACTTGCAGATTTATGTGACCACAAAATCTCCATTTAATGGATGTGGTAGGCAGAATAATGCTCTCCCAAAGATGTCCATTTCCTAATCCCTGGCACTTTACAAGGCAAAGGGGATGGAACTTTACAAGGCAAAGGGGAATTATGGTAGCAAATGGAATTAAGGTTGCTAATCAGCCAATCTTAAAATAGTGAGGTTATCCTGGATTATCTGTGTGAACCCAATAAAATCACAAAGGTCCTTAAAACTGGAACCAGAAGGCAGAAGACAGGTCAGAGTGATGCAGCATGAGAAACACCTGACCAGTCATTGCTGGCTCTGAAGATGTCGGGAGGCAGAGGAGTATGAGAAGCTGCAGAACTGGAAAAGAGAAGAATTCTCCCCTCCAGCCTCCCGAAGGAATGCAACACTGCTGATACTTTTATTTTAACCCAGTGAGACCTCTTTCAGATTTTTACCTCCAGAACTGTAAGATAATAAATTTGTGTTGTATTAAGCCACCAAGTTTGTTGTAATTTATGACAGCAGCCATAAGAAACTAATACAGTGGGGCCCATTACTGTCCTACTAATACCTCCCAGAATTATAGTTCTGTGTTACAACTTTTTAGAGAAATGCTATTCTACCTGTAACAGGGGCCCACATCAGACTGTCAATCAATAAATATTATAGACTGAATAATTCATTTTTATTGTATGAAAATTGTTAGTACTTGGTCGTTAAGCCAGCCCATCTGTTAGCCTATTTCACTATCTTTGCATTTTATAACAACAATTTCTAGCAGCCATTTTGAATCATCAAGCAAAAATGCATTTACTTTAAATGATGCTAAAATAAACGGTATGGAATAGATTCAGTGCATCTCAAATTTTAATGTGCTTGCAACCACCTGGAGAATCCCCTCAAAATGCAGATTCTGATTCCGTAGCTCTGGCATGAGAACTGAGAGTGTGCATTTCTAACACGCTCCCAGGTGGCACCAATGCAGGTCATCTGTGGACCAAACTTTAAATAGCAAAGAACAAAAGAGGACAACCCCTGTCAGACCCTCTATTCCCTGCCATAGAAACCTTTCTCTTCTCCCAGGTGGAATTAGGCAAATCCTCCTTGCTCTGCTTTTAGGATCATTACTGACCACACGCAGAAGATATTCAAGGAATTTTAGTTTAATACTTAGAAGACTCAGCTTCTAGTTCATACAGTATATTTGTAAATTATAAAATAAACATATTCTCATGAAAGACAATTTATAAAACAGAAGAAAGAGTAATTTTAATCATCCACAGTCTCAGCACCCAAAGATATGTCTTATTAACATTTTAATGTCTTTCCTTCAAGACTTCTTTCTCTACAGAGATTCTGTTTTACATATTGGACATCATATTGCATATCTCAATGTTTTAATCTAACATCATGTATGCACATATATACATATACAGTGGTGACAGGTTGAATCATTGGTCTCAATTCTTCACTCCCCTCTAATAGAATTATATATCCACACTCTTGCCACTCTGGGGAAGAGCATCCCAACTTCTCTCCCTTCTAATAGAAATATGTCTTTACCTCTCGTCAGACTGGTGAGCAGAGAGTTATTCCCAACACCTTGACTTTGAAATTAATCAAGTGATTTACATTGGCCAAAGGGTTATTAGCGGACAAATACTTTTTAATGTAGGTTTTATTGTTTAAGATATGGCAAAGCTAACAGATCAGGAGACAGCTACCACTGTAAACATAATTTGTTACACTCAACAGACCCCAAGACAAAAGGGCATGCCACATCATAATGCGGGGTCACACGGGAAGCACCAGGGTCAGTCAGGGGCAGAGGAAGCAGGGAGAAGATCTTCATTGTGGTTTCTGTGGGAGACATAATGGGTGAGGCAGGGTAAGCAGGTTTAGGATTGGCCACTTTGAATAATTTAGTGGACTCTATGATATAGTTGTCTGGTATTTGGTCCTGGAGTATCAGCCCAGAATGTGAGAGTTCATTAATGGAGGTGGTTGGGGGGTATGAGCTCCGGAGTAGTTGGTTTGTGTGTGAAAGGTGCACTCTTAGGCCAGTAGTTTGCTATCTCTAGGAATTAGCTAACCCTGGGAGAGGGAGTCGCTCCAGGGTCAGCAAGGCCCCAAGATGTCAAAGCATCAACAAATACAGAGTAAAAAGACATGATTACCACAGCATGACGCAAACAAGGGCTTGGAATGTGCTGATGTGGTTGGGCTTGTTCTCTTGCAACGTGATTGTCTGCAACGAGAAAAGCTCATCCAGCCAGGGTTGCAGAACAACCACACAGGGAGCAGGCCTGGACCCAACTCAAGGTCAGGAACTAAGCCCAGCTGACTCCCAGCCAGCAGCGGAGGCAAACCGCAGCCAGCCCACGTAAGCCAGAAACTAATGCTTATTGCTGCCTGCCTCTGAGATTTTGTGATTGCTTGTTATAGAGCATTATGGTGGCAATAGCTGAATATGTTGGAAGTGGGGTACTGCCATAACAAACCCCAAAATATGTGCCATCAGCTTTAGGACTGGAGATTAGACAAGAAGGATATTGTTCTAATAGCCTGGAAAAAATGTTGGTCCATGTCATATAGTAGTGAAAGTAAAACATTTGTTACAACTATTACTTTCAATAAACCAAAAGACAGACAATGGACCTCATAAAGTTGGGATGATGACCAAGCAAGTTTCAATTCACAATGCTGATAGGGTAAGTGGGTTGTTGAATTGCATTTGAAAAGCTATGATAACAGATGGGTTCTGTGATGGTTAATATTGAGTATTAACTTGATTGGATTCAAGGATGCAAAGTATTGTTCCTGGGTGTGTCTGTAAGGGTGTTGCCAAAGGAGATTAACATTTGAGTCAGTGGACTGGTAGAGGCAGACCCACCCTCAATCTCAGCGGATGCCATCTAATCCACTGCCAACATGGCTAGAATAAAGCAGGCAGAAGAAGTTGGAAGGACGAGATTCGCTGAGACTTCTGGTCTTCATCTTTCTTCCGTGCTGGATATTTCCTGCCCTCAGATATCAGACTCCAAGTTATTCAGCTTTTAGACTCTTAGACTTACACCAGTGGTTTACCAGGGGCTCTCAAGCCTTCGGCAACAGACTGAAGGCTGCACTGTTGACTTTCCTACTTTTGAGGTTTTGGGACTCAGACTGGCTTCCTTGCTCCTCAGCTTGCAGTTGGCCTACTGTTGGACTTTACCTTGTGATTGTGCGAGTCAGTACTCCTTAATAAACTCCCCTTCATGTATACATCTATCCTATTAGTTCTCTCCCTCTAGAAGACCCTGACTAATCCAGATTTTGGTACCAGGAGCAATTCTAGAGGAAGAGAATTTTAAGGATGGATTTCTTTAGTTGAATTTGGGGTTTCTGGAGTTGGTTGCTTAATATGATTAGACTCAAAAATGCTAAGGACTCTACTTCTGATAGTATGGAGAATACTGATGGTCCTTGGAATGAACTGTTTAGAGAATTATGCAAAATAAATACATCTGATACTTCTGATTCATCGTTCATGAGAGGCAAGGAGTTTAGTGACTCTATACATAATACCTTTGACCATATGTAGAGAATCAAGAAATATAATGAAGTTGGTTGGTTGCTCCTAAGTTCACTGGACAAAGTGATGAAAGAAAAGGATGAGCTCAGGGATTCTAACTCCCAGCTCCAGAAGCACATACTGAGCCCCAAGTCTTCTAAGATTGCCCCAAGTGAGTCTTATCTCCTATAGACAAAGGGCTGAAATTGCAGAAAATCAGACATAAGCTCTTGTAATAGAATGACTGACCTGCCAGGAAAGGTGCATGCTCAGTCTCACCAGGTGTCTACTGTTAAAGTGAGAGCATTGATTGGAAAAGAACAGGACACTGCAAGTTGGAATGGGGATGTGTAAGAGGACCCTCATGATGCTGGGGACGCTGAGCTTGTAAACTCTGATGAGATACTTTTGCCAGAGGAAACAGCCTCCCCACCCTCAGTGGTGGCAACATCCCCTCCCCCACCAACATGGCCATCAGCCTTTCCACCTTTATCTGAGGAGTTAAACCCTGCACTGACTGAGCCAACAGTGATGGCCTCCCCTGAGGCAGTTACCAGGCAAGATAATGCTGATTCGCCTCAGGACCCACTCCCAACACCCCTGTTTGCTTCTAGACCTATAAGTGGACTCAAGTCCCGGCAGACCCCTAGAGGCGAAGTTCAGAGTGTGACCTACGGGGGGGTGCACTACTCTCCAAAAGAACTGCTTGAGTTTTCTAGTTTATATAAGCAGAAATCTGGAGAATAGGCATCGGAATGAATATTAAGGGTATGGGATAATGGTGGAAAGAACATAGAGTTGGATCAGGCTGAATTTATTGATATGGGCCCACTAAGCATGGATCCTGCATTTAATGTTGCAGCTTAGGGAATTTAAAAAGGTTCTAATAGTTTATTTGCTTGGTTAGCTGAAATATGGATTAAAAGATGGCCCACTGTGAGCGAGCTGGAAATGCTTGACTTCCCCTGGTTTAATGCAGAGGAAAGGATCCAAAGGCTTAGGGAGATTGGAACACTAGAGTGGTTTAGTCACTTTAGACCTACTCATTCCAGCTGGAGGGGTCCAGAAGACATACCCTTCACCAATACTTTCCAAAATAGATTTATGAGGGGGAGAACCCATATCCTTGAAGAGCTTTGTGATTGCTTTTTTCTGTATGCCAGATCTTACGGTGGAAACCACAGTCACTCAATTAGAAAATTTAAATGCCATGAGAATAATCGGATCTCAAGGTGGCAGTGGCCAAGTGGCGGCACTCAACTGTCAAAAGCAAGGTGAGCATAGTTACTGTAATGAACAGCAGAGGCAAAGCAGCAATCAGAATAGTCTGACTCGAGGAGAGCTCTGGCATTAGCTAATTAATCACAGTGCTTCTAGAAGTGAAATTGGTAGGAAGCCTACAGCATTCTTACTTGATTTGTATAAGTAGAAAACTTCCAGGTCAAGTGGACAAGACTAATTTGAATTATAAAATAGAGAATCATGGCCCTTCTGTCAGTTTCCAGACTTGAGCCAGTTTACAGACCCAGAACCCCTTGAATGAAGGGGTGGCCAAGTTCCCTTGAGAAAGGGCCCCACTACATTACCAACAATTTATGCTGCTAATCTTTCTCCCATCCTTCCCACAAGGAAACCTCCAGCCTTTTACCAGAGTAACTGTGCACTGGGGAAAGGGGAATGATCAGACTTTTTGGGGATCACTGGACACTGGCTCTGAACTGATGTTGATTCCAAGGGACCCAAAACGTTATTGTTGTCCCCCAGTTAAAGTACGGGCTCATGGAGGTCAGGTAATTAACGGTGTCTTAGCTCAGATCCAACTTACAGTGGGTCTAGTGGGTCCCTGGACTTATCCTGTTGTCGCTTTCCCAGTGCCAGAATGCATAATTGGCAATTGGCATAGACATACCTAGCCGCTGACAGAATCCCCACACTGGCTCCCTGACAGGTAGGGTGAGGGCTATTACAGTGGGTAAGACGAAATAGAAGCCATTAGAACTGCCTCTACCTAGAAAACTAGTAAATCAAAACCAATATCGCATCCCTGGAGGGACTGCAGAGATTAACGCCACCATCAAGGACTTGAAAGATGCAGGGGAGGTGATTCCGATTCCCACCACATTCCCATTCAACTCTCCCATTTGTCCTGTGCAGAAGACAGACGGATCTTGGAGAATGACAGTGGATTATCATAAGCTTAACCTAGTAGTGACTCCAATTGCAGCTGCTGTATCAGATGTGGTTTCATTGCTTGAATGAATTGACGCATCTCCTGGTATCTGGTATGCAATTATTGATTTGGCAAATGCCTTTTCCTCCATTCCTGTCCATAAGGCCCACCAGAAACAATTTGCCTTCATCTGGCAAAACCAGGAATACTCTTTCACTGTCTTACCTCAGGGGTATATCAACTCTCCAGCTTTGTGTGATAATCTTGTTCACAGAGATCTTGATCACTTTTCCCTTTCACAGAACATCATACTGGCCCATTATATTGATGACATTATGCTGATTGGATCCAGTAAGCGAGACGTAGCAAACACATTGGACTTATTGGTGAGACATTTGCATGCCACGTGTTGGGAAATAAACCCACCTAAAATTCAGAGACCTTTTACTCAGTAAAATTTCTAGGGCTCCTGTGGTATGTGGCCTATATCTTTATATCCTTCTAAGGTGAAGGAAAAGTTGCTGCATTTGGCCCCTCCTACAACCAAGAAAGAGGCACAATACCTAGTGGGCCTATTTGGATTCTGGAGGCAAAACATTTTCATCTGGATGTGTTACTCTGGCCCATTTATCAAGTGACCCCAAAGGCTTCTGATTTTGAGTGGGGTCCAGAACAGGAGAAGGCTCTGCCGCAGGTCCAGGCTGCTATGTAAGTGGTTTGCTACTTGGGCCATATGACCCAGCAGATCCAGTGGTGCTTGAAGTGTCAGTGGCAGATAGGGATGCTGTTTGGAGCCCTTGGCAGGCCCCCATAGGTGAATCACAGCAGAGGCCTCTAGGATTTTGGAGCAAGGCCCTGCCGTCTTCCACAGATAACTACTCTTCTTTTGAGAGACAGCGCTTGGCCTGTTACTGGGCTTTGGTGGACGTTTGACAATGGGTCATCAAGTCACCATGCGACCTGAACTGCCTATCATGAACTGGGTGCTTTCTGACCCATCTAGCCATAAAATGGGTCATGCACAGCAGTATTCCATCATCAAATGGAAGTGGTATATATGTGATGGTGCTAAAGCAGGTACTGAGGGCACAAGTAAGTTACATGAGGAAGTGGCTCAAATGCCCATGGTCCCCACTCCTGCCACCCTGCCTTCTCTTCCCCAGCCTGCACCCCTCATGGGGAGTTCCCTGTGATGAGTTGACAGAGGAAGAGAAGACTAGGGCCTGGTTCACAGATGGCTCTGCATGATACGCAGGCACCACCCGGAAGTGGACAGTTGCACCACTACAGCCCCTTTCTAGGACATCTCTGAAGGACAGCAGTGAAGGGAAATCTTTCCAGTGGGCGGAACTTCAAGCAGTGCACCTGGCTGTGCACTTTGCTTGGAAGGAAAAATGGCCAGATGTGTGATTATATACTAATTCATGGGCTGTAGCCAATGGTTTGGCTGGATGGTCAGGGACTTGGAAGAAGCATGATTAGAAAATTGGTGACAAGGAAATTTGGGGAAGAGGTATGTGGATGGACCTCTCTAAGTGGTAAAAAACTGTGAAGCTATTTGTATCTCATGTGAATGTTCACTAAAGGGTGACCTCAGTAATCAAGTGGATAGGATGACTCATTCTGTGGATACCACTCAGCCTCTTTCCCCAGCCACCCCTGTCATCACCCAATGGGCTCATGAACAAAGTGGCCATGGTGGCAGGGATGGAGGTTATGCATGGGCTCAGAAACATAGACTTCCACTCACCAAGGCTGACCTGGCTACAGCCACTGCTGAGTGCCCAGTTTGCCAGCAGCAGAAACCAACACTGAGCTCTCGATGTGGCACCATTCCTCAGGGTAATCAGCCAGCTACTTGTGACAGGTTGATTATATTGGATTTCTTCCATCATGGAAAGGGCAATGGTTTGTTCTCACCAGAATAGATACTTACTCCAGATATGGGTGAGCCTATCCTGCACGCAATGCTTCTGCCACAACTACCATCTGTGGACTCATGGAATGCCTTATCCACAGTCATGGTATACCACACAGCATTGCCTCTGACCGAGGCACTCACTTTATGACCAAAGAAGTGCAGCAATGGGCTCACGCTTATGGAATTCACGGGTCGTACCATGTTCCCCCTCATCCTAAAGCAGCCAGATTGATAGGATGGTGGAATGGCCTTTTGAAGTCAAAATGACACCACCAACTAGGTGACAGTACTTTGCAGGGCTGGGGCAAAGTTTTCCAGAAAGTTGTGTATGCTTTGAATCAGAATCTAATATATGGTACTCTTTCTCCTAGAGCCAATATTCATGGGTCCAGGAATCAAGGGATGGAAATGGAAGTGGCATCACTCACCATCACCCCTAGTGACCCTCTAGCAAAATTTGTGCTTCCTGTTCCTGTGACATTACAACATTACATTCTGCTGGCCTAGAGGTCTTAGTTCCAGAGGGAGGAATGCTGCCACCAGGAGACACAACAATGATCCCATTAAACTGGAAGTTAAAATTGACACCTGGATACTTTGGGCTCCTCCTACCTCTAAGTCAACAGGTTAAGAAGGGAGTTACAGTGTTGGCTGGGATTATTGGCCCAGTCTGTCAAGATGAAATCAGTCTACATATGAGATCCCTTAGGGCGTCTCTTATACCATACCCTGTGATTAAGGTCAATGGGAAACTATAGCAACCCAATCCAGGCAGGACTACAGATGACCCAGAGCCTTCAGGAATGAAGATCTGGGTCACTCCACCAAGTAAAAATTCATGACCCAACGAGGTACTTGCTGAAGGCAAAGGGAATACAGAATGGGTAGTAGAAGAAGGTAGTCATCAATACCAGCTACAACCACATGACCAGCTGCACAAACAAGAACTGCAATTGTCATGAGTATTTCCTCCTTATTTTGTTAAGAACATGTTTGTGCATGTATACACTTGTACTAAGGAAATATCTTCATTTTATTTCCTTTCTTTTTCATTTATCATATGGCATAAGATTTATTGACTTTATATCAGCATTTAAGTGTTGTTAACTTTATGTAATAGCATTTAGGTTAAGGATTAGTACACTTCCATTTGTACAAAGAATAGTTGTATTATGTTAGGCATAATTATGACCTTATTATTGATTGTCTTTATTTGAAGACTATGTATGTTAGGAGATGCATGGGTTCAAGTTGACAAAGGGTGGACTTGTGATGGTTAATACTTTATGTCAACTTGATTGGATTGAAGGATGCAAAGTATTGTTCCCGAGTATGTCTGTCAGGGTGTTGCCAAAGGAGATTAACATTTGAGTCAGTGGGCTGGGAGAGGCAGACCCACTCTCAATCCGGGTGGGCGCCATCTCATCAGCTGCCAACATGGCTAGAATCAAGCAGGCAGAAGAAGTTGGAAGGATTTGACTCGCTGAGTCTTCCGGCCTTCATCTCTCTTCTGTGCTGGATGCTTCCTGCCCTCAAATATCAGACTCCAACTTATTCAGCTTTTGGACTCTTAGGTTTACATCTGTGATTTGCCAGGGGCCCTGGGCCTTCAGCCACAGACTGAAGGCTGCACTAACAGCTTCCCTACTTCTGAGGTTTTAGGACTCAGACTGGCTTCCTGCTCCTCAGCTTGCAGATGGCCTATTGTGGGACTTCACCTTGTGTTTGTGTGAGTCAATACTTCTTAATAAATGTCGCTTCATATATACATTTATCCTATTAGTTCTGTCCCTCTAGACAACCCTTACTAATACAGGTTCCGAGGAAAACATGGCTACCTTGCAACAGAATTGAGAGTAAATAAACATGGCCCAGAAATCCCGCATTTACAGGGAATTAAAAAAAAAAAAATCTATATTGAGAAAATTTCTGTTAACATGAACTAAAAGCGATTGTGACTTTTTGAGATATAAAACTTCTTCTAGTCTCCTCCTACCCCAACCTTCCACAGGGAGGATGCAGGCTGAGAGGGTGACTCAGACACCAAATAGGACATATTCTCCAATGCCCTCTTTAGAAGTGACCAAGGGGGATTTTGGCAAGGGACCTCCCAAAGAGTAGAGCCAAAAACCACAGAGAAATAATGAACTAAGATTTGGGGAGCTCAGCCCAGGGAGCAGTAATGGGGTCTAAGCCAGTAAGAATATTCCCTTCTCCCAAGGTAGGGGAAGCTGGCAACATTCATCAACCAGGATTTCACAGTGTCTATAAACCATGACCGCTATGTGCATCTTACTCTTCTGCTATTAGAATGACGCCAGCAGGGGATGAGATTTGGAAGGATTTTGGGATGGACACAAGCACCTGTGGGAGGGATGTGAAGAAAGGTAATGGAAAGCAGACCAGGGTTGATCGAATTATTGGTGCCAGTTCTTTTTTTCCCTCATAAGAGAATCAGACATAACTCATTCTTGCCATCTTCTCAAGGAAAGCAGAGGATACTTCCCCATCCCTCACTTTAGGCGGGGCCATGTGACTTGCTTTGGCCAATTAGAAGTTGGCAGACAGGAAGCAAGCAGATGCTTACAATGTGCTGCGTGGTTGCACTCAGCCTCTTGCCCGCTAGGAGACTCCCATGAGAAGAGCTTACCCCTGGTAGCAGGTATCCCTTCAACCTGGACTCCAAAATGAATACAGAGCAACATACCTGAGACCAGATCTGCAGCCTGCATCCAAGGCCAGTTTACCTGAAGCCAAAAGCAGAGTCTTATTCCAGCTAACGTGCAAACATATGCAAAATAAGTAAGTGTTTATTGTTTTCTGCCACACAGATTTAATGTTTGTTATATGGCTTTATTAAGGCAATAGTAGACTAAGATACGTATTTTCCCATGTCATTTCATATTCTTTAAAAAGCACTCTTGTAAATGCATTGATTCCATTGAAAAATTTCATTTAGTTAACTATTTCCTGATTCTGAAGTATTAGGGATTTTACTAAATCTGGTTTTTGCCTCTATTTTTTGCTTTTTGTAACAATGCTATTAATAACATATTAATCCATAATTTTTTTCCATACTTTGATTTATTTTCATAGGGTTAAAACTGGATAATAACATCTACTTCACAGAGCTGTTGTGATGATTAAGAGACTTAAAATAATTAAGTGCTAAACATATCATCTTTCATGTAATAAGCATTCAGTAATGATTGTTATTGTTTTTTGTTGTCGAGTTCCAAAAGTAAGAAAAACAATTCCAAGATCTTGATATGAAATGTAAAACTATTTTCCAATAGTTATACCAATTTATACTGCTAACAGCATCATGTGAGTTTTAGCATACCTTCAAACAACTCCATTTTTTTAACCTTGGCTATTTTGACAGCTGAGAAATAATATCTTGCTGATATTTTAATTTTTATAGTTTTTATTACAAGTGAGGTGGAAATTATTTTATAAATTGTCTAACCATTCATATTTTCTCTTCTGCAAATTACCCAGTTAACACGTCCATTTAACATGCCCATTTCCATCCAGTCATGATGTTGGTCTTTCTCTGACCTGATAGACTTACCTGGTGCCAAAGACCTGATTGACTTCCGGGTGTTTCTGTGGCCACTGGGCACTTGAAGTGTTTCTATTGCCACAAGTTGATATGATAATATTTTGGATATAGTGAGTTTAATGAAATATAGTATTAGAATTTATTGTATATGTTTCTTTTTACTTTTTAAAATATAGCTACTAGACAATTTTAACTACATATTTCTATTGGACAGAGCTACTTAGACCTTTGAATATCCCTTGCTCTGAAATTCTTCTTTGTCAAAACTCTCACTGCCCACGCCCTCATGTTGGGTTCTCCTGCTATTACATGGTCTATCACCTGTAGTCTGTTGTCATACCTTCTAGATAATGCTGTGTTGAGTCCAATCCATCTCCTCCAAGTCCCTGCTGCATTTCATTCTCTGAGTCTCACCTCCTCCTAATTCAGTTCCATCCTCCTGTGATGAATCCTTCCAGGTCTCACAACACATCTCAATTAGGTTCTATTACAGATTCCTGGATGAAATGGCAAACTTGATAAGGATTTTTAAATCCTATAATGTGTGTTAAATAGATTATACTCACTGCTATCTACATGTTTATATTCCATTTATTCTATTTTCTAGCAATAAAACACATGGCTTTTCAAATGCTGAGTATTTTTTATTTGAAAGTGCCATTGAAAGTTTACAAACATACAAAGCTAGTAAACAATTGCATATGTTTTTCAAATTCCCCTACCTCTGCCCACACCGTCAAACGTAACCACTGTGAATCCTCTCAAAACCACAGTTGGTGAAGACAGGCAAAGGTTATATCTGTAGCCACGAACCCTCAAAAGTTTCCTAACACCAACTCTAGCTGACTAAAATGTCACAGACATTTACTCATAATCCCTGGGGTTTTTGAATCTATAAGGCAGCATGGGTATGGGTTAACTTACCTGGCTACATTAGAATTTTTAAAAGCCCTTTATGAAGGATTCAAGAAAAAGAAGTCTATAATGCCGATGCAAAGTAGAATTCTTAATGTATTGAAAGGGATTACCATATGTAACGTGGAAAATCAACCTCGTTTTTTAGATCCACAGCTCTTTTCTTGTTGCCTGAATTCATAATTGTGAGGCTCGTTTGCCTTAGGGAAGTATCTGCAGCACATTTTTAATGCCAGACCAGCTCCTTCCGCCGTTCTTGCGCCTTTCCAGCAAGCTATTTCCCACCTCCCCCAACATCCCCATGGCTGCCCAGGAATTAAAACCAATTTGAATATGTAATCATGTGGAATAATAAGCACAAATGTACTCTCTGGGGTGCTCTCTGGCTGCTACTCATCTCCTTGCATCTAGTTTCCTAAGTGCCTTTGAGAGATGCTGAGAACGCCATGTTGACGGTTAACCTTTTAACAGTTTTGCCATTCTCTGTTCACCCTGGCTACAAGCCCAGCTCTAAAGGAGGCACAGGAAGTGGGGTGAAGGAAGGGTTTCCTTCCTTCTGAGACTCACTGGAGAAACATTCTCCATGTTTCTGAGGAAGAGAGCCTGAGGAAGCCTGAGGAAGAGAGTTGGGCAGGCTTTGAATAGTGTATTTTTAAAACATTCATTATTCTGACAATGGAGTTTCATGAAACTAGCTTTTATTCCTTTTATGCAAGTCAAATAGAGATTTCCCAAAACACATTACCATACCAGGAAGTAAATAACTATTGCCTTGTTTTATGAATATGAGAAATTTCTGTGAAGATGCCTAAATATTTTGATTAATTTAAAAGTAGATGAGCTGATGTGTAGGTATTTACAACATCAAAGTACTTTTCTGATTGAATCAGTTTCAAAAAGGCAATATAAAAGGTAGAGCATTCATCTTAAATAGCAATTTAGAAGTGGATGCATTGGGTATTCTGAGGCATTCAAAATCTGATTATTTTGATACCAATACTGCTATTTTGATGCAAACACTACAGTGATCAATTTGGTGGATGTAAGGGGAGGGCCTCACTTTGTAGCTAGTATTCCTTATTAAAATGTAAAAGCATCCACTGTACCTCTTGAATACATAAGAATAATGAACAGTACCAGTAAATATCTGAATTGCAATCAGTGTTGTTTTGCCTGTATCATCTCATTTCATCTTCAAAGCATGTGTCTGGGAGACAGATATTATTAGGATTAATCACTGATGTTGCTGAGATTGAGACTTCCTTCGCAGTTGGTTAGAAAGATCTAAGAATAAATCATCTTTCTTGAACTCGAGCATATCCATTAAGGTCAGAATTTCTGCAGATTGAGCTTGAGCTATTTTTAGGTAGGGTTCTAAAAAGCAGCTGCAATTCAAGTGTCACAGTGCATGCCTTTTTGGCTCAGCAGTTGATACTTCTTTTTCGTGCTACTCTCCCTCCCCAGACTCCTGGGACCATCGCATAGAGGGTGCTTGGGACATGCTGCACTGGACTATGCACACACCCCATGTCTCCAACATGACTATAAGCCCCTTGAGTTTTACAATATGCAAAACCTTAGCACAGAGCTCTATGCAATTAATATTGACCAATGTTCATTGATAATAAGGTTATATAAAATTTCAGAGGCCACCAGGATGCATCACGGTCCTGACTCCAAGGCGGAAGACTGAGAGTCACCAAGAACTGAGACATGCTGTCGAGCCACAATCAGAAGAGAAACTGGAGTTGAGAAAGAGCCAGGCCTGGCCACACAGAGAAGTGAAAACCTCCATTTAATGGTCAGAGGCACAGTCCAAAGTTAGGCATCAGAGAAGTGTTCCGTTTTGGTCATTATTATTTCTTAAGAATCTTTCTGAGCACTCTCAAAACTAAACGGCTGGAGGTCCAAGGCCCTTGCTCTCAGTGTCTGATCAGCTGCTGTCATCTGCCCCATGGTTTTTTCCATCCTTCCTAGCAGCACAAACCAACTGGTTTAGCCTAACATTGATAAAACTATACAATCTTAGATTTGGAAGGATGCTTTAAAGCAAATAGCAAAGCCCTCAGCTAATTTTCTAATTTTGTTGCTATAAGAATAAAGAATTTAATGTGGGTATGGAGGGAGAGTTATTTGGGTCCATTTTTCTTCTGGTCTTTCCCCTTTTCCAAGTGTATAGGCAATCCTGCACTCGTTGCCTCAGGAAGGGGAGGCAATTAGTCAGAAGATATAAATAGCCAACTGGCGCTTTTTGTCTCTGTGTTTTAAAAGGGGGAACTTAGAATTTTGGGGATGATGTAAAGATCAAATGTGTGGGAGAAAGACAGGTCAAAGAGCATTGACTTCCTCCACCCACTGCCTAAAATAGGATTCTCTGAGGTCTGAGGCAAGGAGAGTGAAGAGCAGATAATGATGAGAACAGACAAAATGAGGGGTTCAAGAGCCAAGTTCCCTTCTTTCTGGGCAGTTCCCAGGAGGAGGTAGCAATACCCCAAAGTGATGGCTTCATGCAAAGTCTAGGCACACCAGTTCATTGCCTCTTAAAGATTTCTGGCGTGAACCCAGGAGGCGGAGCTTGCAGTGAGCCGAGATCGCGCCACTGCACTCCAGCCTGGGTGACAGAGCGAGACTCCATCTCAAAAACAAACAAACAAACAAGATTTTCAGCCCTCAAGCTATGCAGCAAAACATCTATGTGAGCCTCCAGTTCTAAAAGGCCATGCTGCAAGCCAAATACTGTCTCAGGGTGACTCAATGGGAACAGATGGCTCAGGGACCAGAAGGCTCACCCTCCCTCAATGTGCTGCTCAAGGTACTAAGTAAATCCCAACAGGGTCTTTGTCTCAATCCCCGGGAAGAAGAGAGAAACCAACAATAATCTGAGATTGCTACCCTTAGCCTGCTAGTACAAAGATAAAACATCAAATTGAGTTAGAGGAAATGTTATTTTTCTAGGTCAATGCAGTCTGTGGACTGAGATTCATAGATCTACTATACACATAAACACATGTAAAACTACCTAACACATAAAATGTTACCTATATTATTAGCAATATAATATTATCACTGAGTTGAAAGTCAGCTACAAAATCTGAACGTCAGTTGACCTCCACGTGGTTATCTTATGTCCAGATGAAAAAACGTTGGCTCAAGTCATTGCCTTTTAAAAATCCATTATTAAAAGAGAAAATACTAATTAAACATTCATTGTCACTTTAGGGTAAAGAGAAAAGAAGAAGGTGGAGTAAGTGTCTAGCTTTATTCCACAGGAATTTGTCCTCGTCTCTGCTTCATTCAGCACTCTGACAATTCCTTGGCAAAGTGTAGAATGTATATGCATCTCTATTAAATATTTTCCTCTCCTAGATTTGACTCATTCAACTACGCTCCTTTTTATTTTTATTTTTATTTTTATTTTTTTAGAGATGGAGTCTCGCTCTGTTATCCACCCTGGGGTACAATGGCATAATCATAGCTTACTGTAAACTTGAACTCCTGAGCACAAGTGATCCTCCCACCTCAGCCTCCCAAAGTGCTGAGATTACAAGTATGAGCCACCATGCACAGCCCAATTATGCTACTTTTGAGTATTAATTAAGACAACTGAGATTTTGGCTGCCCACCCAACATCACATTGTGTTAAATTTAAGCACCATATGAATGTACTTCTTTAATAACTTCTTTACTATTTTCCTTGTTCTTCCATTTTACTATTTCTGCATACCTCCTAATATAGACCATTCAGTCTATCTCCCTTTTCCTCTCCTACACCCTGCTAGCTCAGCACGAGCTGCTGGAGAAAACTCCCACATCAGTGCAGATTGGTGTCACAACCAAAGCAAGGCTTCCAAATGCAGCTGGCCATCAGCATTTCGGAGGAATGTCTCGCCTCCCTTGGCCAGGTGGCACCACTCTCTCCTGATTCTCCTCCTGCCTCCCCACTCTTTGTTTCTCAGTCTTCTTTACAAGCTCTTTTTCTTCTTTTCTTAGATATTCATGCTCCCTGCATTCTGGCGGGTGCTCTCATTCAACATGCCCCTCCTGGGAAATCTCAGGCACTGTGATAACTTTGACAATCTGTACAAGCTAATGATTCCCAGATCCTTATCTCCAGCCCAGGGCCTTCTGAGCTCCATGTCTGTAAGTTAATAGACATCTGTAGCTACATCATTAACACATTTTAAACACAAGCCCTAAAATTAACTCATTTTCTATTATCTCATCCAGCAACTCCTGTATTTCCAATTTTGATAAAGACCATCTTTCTGTGTGTGCATGTATATACTTGGTTTGATCTCTGTTCCATTCTTCCTAGAATGTTTGATTGTATCCCATGTTCATTAGCACATGACCATATTGGCTATTTCTCCAATAAAAAATGAAACAGACCATGTGCCTGCACCTAACTAGTACTCAATAAATAGTTGCTAAGTGAATCATTTCCATGATCCAATAGTTTAATAATCTTATCAAAAAAGACAATAAGTATACTGATAAAACTTACATTTAAGAACCAGTGACCCCACTTTATACTCATTCTTTTCCTTTCCTAAATGCTGATGATCGATTCATTTACTACTTCACTTGGGGTACACATCAAGCTTATTGGTTTATAATTCATAAAGTTATGAGAATGAGTAGACACTTTCTCTTCTTTCTTTTGGAATTCAGAATTAAAATGGGTCTCTGTGGATGTATGGGCACATGCTCATACTCTGTAATTCCTCATCAATTGTCATTTATGGTTCCACAACCTTACCTGCCCTTTCTCAGGAACCAATGACCTGGTTTATACAAACATGGCTAATATGAACTCATTTGGATAGCTCTTTCTGATTCTTAGAGAAATCTAAGAATTTAGATTCCTCTTACTAATATTTATTTTTCCCTTCTGACTGAAAATACTTCTCTTTGACCAAAAAGAAAAAAATTCTAACACCAATTCAATATTTCTGGAATTTTTTCTCCTATTGTCTATTAACATTAATTTTCCTTAAGTAATCAATATTCTTTTCTTATTTTTCTCACTCAAAAAGTGACTGTGAGACTCCACTTTTGTTGTCCTTTGTGCTTTTTGCAAACCTCCACTCATTCTGGGTTTTAACTTTCCTGACTCAGCTTTTCCAGTTTCCCAACTCAGCTTTTCCAGTTTCCTGACTCCGTTTCTGCTTAGTTTCTTTCCTCTCCTTCCAGCTCATGGTTGTATTATTCTAAAATTAGTATTACAATCCAACAAATATGTTGACAAATAGTAGTTATTGAGCATTTATTATGTGCTAGACACATCACATTCAATTTTTTAATTTCACCACAACCCAGTGGAGTAGTTATTACTAAGCTCCCTCTGTTATAGATGAGGAAATGAGACTTAATGAGATTCAGAAGTTTCCCAGTGTCACAGAGCTAGTAAACTACAGATCCAGAGGCTTAAGCCCAGGTCTGAATGACTAAAAGCCAAGACCCTACTGTCTAAGTTTAGTCTTCTTCTGTGTGAAAAGTACCATAACACTGAGCTCACAAACTCAAAGGCTCCAGAAGTCATGCATTAATAGGAAATGCACATGAATGAAGATGGCCAAGTGTTTTCATAGCAAGCACGTTGGAATATTCTTTCCTTCCACAAACATGTTTTTTCCTTTTTTCTGTTATCTTCACACTTTCAAGATAAATACATAGGGAAAAATATTCTCTAATTATGCAAAAAGTAATAATGTGAGTTTGATAAATGGCAGTGGATATTCGGGTTAATGTAATCAACAAGAAGTAGGGGCACTGCTGTGAACAGAAAAGCATAGTCCCCACTTCAGTGATTCTCCAGGTGTGGACTCTGACCCTGACCAGCAGCATCTGCATCGTGTGGGAGCCGGTTAGAAATGCTAATTTGGGGCCCCATTCCAGACCTATTGAATGAGAAAGTCTAGGGTGGGGCCCACAAAACTGTGGCTTAACAAGCCCCCTAGGTGATTCTGATGCACACTCAGGTTAGAGAAACACTGCTGTACCTAAAGGGAATACCTCCCACTCCTCTCCAGCTGATTGTTTCCATGTGGGGAGTATGGATCTTAGGCATCGGTGCCTTCGTGTTCAAAGGGAAGCAGAAGTCTCCATTATTTTAATTCTCCCAATTATTAAATACTGCTTCAAACGTTTTTAATATGCAATAGATGAAACAAAACACATGTAGACTAGTCCTGGCCTATAGAACACCAGTAAATGACCACTGAATAGAACCTAAGTTATATTAAACATTAGAATTATTTTACTAGTAACTACTTATGGAAATATCAATTAATTGGCAAATGAAGGACAGTCTCCTTTTCATTATAACCGCTTGTTGTTTGGGAGAGCAATCTGCCTACCTTATAATAACATTTGATAGAATTTAAATGTTTTGATCAAGGTTTTTTTTTTTTACCCTACCTGGAATTATCAAAATATGATTCATGTTTGAATTGTGATTTTAACTATTATGAACTAAAACATTAGCTCTAAGTGATACAGACAGGAGGCAGGGAAATGCTGGGTAGAAAAGGATGGTTCCCCAGCAAAGGCCCCACCCTCAAGCCTGGAAACCCATGGCCCTAAATGGAAACAGGCATTCCTGTTTTTGCACCCAAAAGTTGCCTTTTGGCCCACCACACCCCCTATCCTGTACCCATATAAACCTCAAACTCCAGGGCCCACAGTCAGATGAACAGAAGAGCAGAAGAGCAGCAGAATGGTGGAGCAGAGAAAAGAGGAGATGGAACATCTGAACATTGAGAGGAGTTCAGCTGGGGCTGGTTGGAGAGGATATCGGCTACTAGACGGCCAAACTCCAGAGGAAGATCATCTTCCCACTCCATCCCCTTTCCAGCTCCCCATCCATCCCACTGAGAGCCACCACCACAACTGTAAACCCCCCACATTCACCAATGTTTAAGTCCATGTGTGACCTGATTCTTCCTGGATGACAGACAAGAACCCAGGTACAAAGGGGGCACTGAGCTGGTTAACACTTAAGCCATCTGCAGACAGCAGAGCTAGAAGAGCACTGTAGCACACCCACTGGGGTTTTGCAAGTCACAGGCACCAACCACTAGATGCTACCATGGGGCCAGAGCTCAAAAGCACTCACTCCAGCTCCTGCACCTGCCTATCTGTGTGCTCCCCATCCTGTAAGGGATTTGAGTGCACAGCGGCCAAACAGGTGAGCCACACCCCTGTTGCATGTCCTGAAAGGGGGGTCAGGGAACTCTCCTGTTTCATAAGGATTAAATGGCAGCTTATAAACTAACATATTTTATGAAACTTTTTTTCGTTTTAATAATGGGGTGTGTATGTGTCTATGTATAGGATATGCTGAAGACTTTCAAATCAAATAAATCCAGTTCTATGTTTTAATCAGCCTGTGAAAGTCCTCTATCCAATGTTTTATGATTTTGAGCTTTAATCATAGATGAATACCTCTGAGAACCTACCAATACAAGGATATTGCCCATGGATCAAGCAGAGTTTGGGTCAAAGTGTTTCAGGAAAAGGAGCATCAGGCATGAAGGTCCCAACATGGAATGGTTGGTGTATTTGAGAATGGAAATAAGATCACTGTAAAGAACGACCCAGTATGAGATTGCAGAAGTACAAAGAACCCAGATTGTGGAAGGCCTTGTAGACTTCAGTAAGGATTGGGGGCTTTATTGCAAGGACAATGAGAAACTGCTGACAGATTTCAAAACAGCCAAGATTCCCTCAAAATTTGTTCATTAAAAGATCCGTTTGGTTGTATTATGAAGACTCAGTGAGAAAGAGTAGATATAAAGCAGATGAGTTAGAAAGTTATTCCAGGAGTTCTGTTGGGATGTGGTGCTATGTTGGTGGTAATAAAAATAAAGACAATTTCACAGATTTAATAAGTACATGGGAAGTGAAATTGATATGGTATTGTGGTTACTGATCAGACTTCAATAAACCGAAAGGCCATAGTGCCAAGGGCCATCCCTAGAACTGCCCTGACTTCATGCCCCAGCCTGCTCTGACTACAAAGCTAGTGCTCTATAAAAATCCAATCTTTTTCCAGCTCCCTCAATCCATGCCTGGACCAAGCGTCAGATTCACAGGCTTTATGCTCTATATTTGCATGTGTGTATACTAGCCTAAAGCAATTGCCACTTATAACTTCAATCCTATGTGAAATTGTGCTGAGTTCCAAAACAATCCACTTCTGGAAAATGGCCTCTTTAAAAGTTAAACGGCCCAGCTCAGTGGCTCACGCCTGTAATCCCAGCACTTTTGGAGGCTGAGGCGGGTGGATCACTTGAGGTCAGGAGTTCAACACCAGCCTGGTCAACATGGTGAAACCCCATCTCTACTAAAAAGGTTAAAAATTAGCCAGATGTGGTGGTGCATACCTGTAATCTCAGCTACTTGGGAGCCTGACGCAGGAGAATCACTTGAACCCAGGAGATGGAGGTTGCAATGAGTCAAGATCATGCTACTGCACTCTAGTCTGGGTGACAGAGCAAGACTCCATCTAAAAAAAAAAAAAAGTTTAATATTCCTTCCCCTTTGTTTACTATCTGAGAGTCTCAGATTTAGAGCCCCAATCCGTATTCTCAATTATAAATTCTGATAAAGTCTGAAACCCTAAAATTAACTTTTCTACATCTCATTTCCCTATGAGAGCAAGCCACATTAACACTATTTGGTCACACTGACCTAATAAAGGCCTTTTCACCCATCAGTGAAAATCTGAGACATAGGGTTGATGTCATACCTGCATTGAAACACTGACTTCTCTGCTTAAGGTATATTTACAATTTAGGACATCCTGGGTCCCCCAGGGAAAATGAAGTACATTAACATCAAATATCTGTGTACTTCATTACCATCTTCATGAAAATGTAGTAGAGAAACTTTCACAATCTGCTTATTTCCCTTAGGAAGTGGGAAATTCAGGATTACAAATGCTTATCAAAGAAAGATTATAGCCTACCCAAATAAAAGGAAATACTAGGTCAAAAATATATGTAGCACATAATTCAACACAATGCCTAAATGAGCATCTTTTGAAGTACAATAATTGTTTGGAAATTCTTCATCCACTAAGAACAATTTTTTCAACCTAGGGGTGACTATATGGGGATTGGGTCACCATAATATTTATTTATTCCATTCAGTAAACAAGTGAAAATGTGAACCAAAATTAAGAAAATTTAATTGTATGGTCCTGTATAATGACCTATGCTTACTACCTATCCTCAGACCCACTTTCCTTATTCTAGAGTCCTTTATTAGGTATGAGTCAGATACACACTGTGGAGAAAACGTAGACACCATGAGGCCCAGCAGGAAATAGACTTGGCAGGTTTAGGACAGGAAACCTGGCCCTATCAGTACTTCTGAGATAGAGGGAAGAGCTCCCTTTCCCCTCCCAAGGCACTAGGACCCTAGGGAGATAGAAACCCTAGGCACCCAAGAAACATGGACAGAAAGAAGGCAGGTGGACCTACGCCTTCACCCTAGGTGTTCTTCAGTGGTACTGCAGAGGAAGTGTTTAATGGGATGGAGGCCTTTCCAAGACATCTTGATGATAGCTGGCTAGTGAGAAGAAATGTTGAGACATAAGAAAGGGATGTCTCATTTTCATGGAAGAATTGAGGATTTCATACCTTCTTCACTTGTGAGCTGCCTTTTGCTATAAGCCTAAATGGAACTACCCCTGGCTTGGTGAAGTTAGGAGTGAAGTAGATGATAGAGGTAGCCCCCATTTATTCCAAGGAAAAAAAAATGTAGGTAAGAATTCAATTACTACTGTATTTCTCAGGATTATTAAAACAAACAGACTTGGGATTTAGAATTGATGTTGGGAAAGTTTTATATTAAATATAGAAACTACATAGTGACGAAGGAATCAGCAGGCAAAACTTACCACTTCTCTGAATACTGTTCCTTATATAGAGTTTTCTTCGTAAACACTTAGTATATTATAATCAGTAACCATAGCAGCATATGGATTTGAATATATGCTTTTAAATTCCATATAATTGGCAAAATGTGCAGTTGAATTGTTGCTTGGTGTGATTTCTTTTTCTGCTCAACAGGGATAAGTGGGTGTCAAGTTGGACTACTCTATAAAACAGAACTGAAATGTTTTTCCCACAAGGTCATGGGGAAGGAAACTGAGCAAAGAAATTGACTTATATTTGAGAGATATGGGTCTAATATTTAATCAAGCATCCCTATGCCAGGCACTTTACTTAGGTTAAATAACCTAATCCTCCTCAAGCCACCTGAGGCATACTTATTACTTTAAAGATAAAGAATCAGGCTTAGGAATTTAAGCAGCTGACCAAAGGTCACACAGCCAGCACATGGCAAAAGCAGGATGTGTTTGTATATTTCACATGGGCATTTCAGATTCCAAATTCTGTCCTTTTTCCTAGGACAATCTAGTTACTATCTGGGCCATTTTCCAAATGACAGGACCAATAATTCGTTTCCTTCCTCCTTTAACAGCTGAGAAAATTGTACCTCATAGTGGTTAGCTGTCTTCTCAGTCACATAATTGTTGTGCCACAAAACTCAAACCCAGGACTTCTAAGTCCCTTTCCAGGACTCTTCCCATTATGAGATGACTGTGACATTCTAAGTCCAGTTCACCATTGTTTAAATAAGTCATTTATAACTTTTGTTTGACCATATACTATTTAACCTAGGTGATATCTAGGATCACCTTGTGTCTTAAAATCTAGACAAGACTATTTCCGGTCCCCAGCACACCCAATATTGAAAGTCCAATTCCCTCTGCAAGGTTTCCATATATTTCTCCAGGGCTTATGCTCTCCTGAGCGCCTCTTGCTTCAGTTAATTTCTTGTTTTCCACTTTGGCACCTTGCAACTTTTTCTTTATTCCCAATGGGTTCTTGAATTGGTATTCCACTATCTTCCTTGGTTTTACACACAAACACAAAAATCATTCACACAAAGACTTTGAGTAGCAGGTTTTATAGAAAGTTTAGAGAAGTTAGGAAATATACAGGGTTTGCACAGTTGACTCATAAACAATTAGATCTGAATAACAGTCAACCTAGTTCTATAGTCTCTCTGCTGATTTCTCACATTGCTCAGCCATTCTCTCTCCTGTATGACCTCTGCCCCCATCAGCAATTTTGTTTCAAATGAAAAATTATTCTACCCTCCATTTGTTCTGCCCAAAGACTTCTCAATCCTATCATGGGGATAGGATTTTTCATTCCCAAATGCTCCATCAAGATGTATTCTGGATTCCTGTAGCTTAAAGGGAAACTTTTATAATGTCCAAAGCCCTTGATGTCCTGCAACTGAAGGAGGATGTCCTTAAATTCCTTGCAGCAGGAACCCACTTAGGTGGCACCAACCTTGATTTCCAAAGGAAAAGTGACAGCATCTATATCATCAGTCTGAAGAGGATCTGGGAGAAGCTTCTGCTGGCAACTTATCTATTGTTGCCATTGAAAACCCTGCTGATGTCAGTGTCATGTCCTCCTTGGCCGGTGGGCTGTGCTCAAATTTGCTACTGCTACTGGAGCAAATCCTATTGCTGGCTGCTTTACTCTTGGAACCTTCACTAACCCAATCCAGGCAGCCTTCCAGGAGCCGTGTTTTTTTGGTGGTTACTGATCCCAGAGCTAACCACCAGCTTCTCACAGAGACATCTCATGGTAACCTGCCTACCATTGCTCTGTGTTCCACAGATTCTCCTCTGTGCTCTGTGGGCATCTCCATCCCATGCAACAACAAAGGAGTTCACTCAGTGGGTCTGACGTGGTAAAGACTGGCCCAGGAAGTTCTGCACACAAGTGGCACCATCTCCTGTGAACACTCATCAAGGTCATGCTTGATTTCTACTTCCATGGAGATCCTGAAGAGATTGAAAAGGAAGAACAGGCTGCTGCTGAAAAGACTGTGACTAAGGAGGAATTTCAGAGCGAATGGACTGCCCTAGCTCCTGACTCCACTGCTACTTAACCAGAGGTTGCAGACTGGTCTGAAGGCGTGCAGGTGCCCCTGTGGCCATTCAGCAGGTTTCGACTGAAGACTACAGTGTTCAACCTGCCATGGAAGAATGGTCTGCAGCTCCTCCCTTCAGCTCAGGCCACTGAAGGGGTAGGAACCACCACCAAGTGATTTTAAGCTGTTTTTCCATGGGCTCTTAAGCAAGATGGAAATAAGATTGATGGTAAATAAACATCCATTTTTAAATTTTTTTTAAAAAGATATTTTCAAGACCATTCCTCCCCAAAGCAAATTCTACTATGAACTATTTTAAAAGGAAAGGAATTTTTTTTCTTTCTTTTACCACCCACCAACTATGTCACATGCTCTGAGAAGTACACAGGGAGAAAATCTGTCCTAAAACAGTAAGTAGCTAACCTAATGAGAAAATAAATGCACAGAACTCAAACATCTCTTGGGCCTCACCAGCCTGTAAAAACAATGAGGTCACATAACATTTACCCATACAGTCTCTCCAGCAAGCTCACCTAACCCCAGGAATGACAGCAAGGACAAGCTAAGAGAAATTCAGCCAATCCAGCTATGAAAACTATATAACTTACAATTAGAAGAGGGGAAAGAAGTCTGAAGGCTGAAGAAGGGAGTCAACAGGATGATCACAGGTTAATAAAATGGCCCACTTTAGGTTCAAGGCGGCTGTTTAGATTTCTGAACTTGAGCCACCAGGATTCAATGATACAGCTTCTAAATGTCTATTTGTTTTTAATCTATTTTAGTTTCACCATTAAAAAAAAAAAAACTAGGGTTATCTGGGGCTTCCATTTCTGACCAAATTAAAAGTATTAACATTCAGAAAACAATTGACCACGGAAATTAGTTTTTCGTGTTACTTATGATTTTGTTATAAGGATGAGAAAAACTAGTAAAGTCTGTGAAAGAGTAGTTTTTTCAACCAATCTTTAAACAATGAAGCTACCAAGGATTCTCCATCCCTTGTTCACAGTTTCAAAATCCAAAGAGCTCTGAAACTCTTGAGTTTTTAATTCGTAAAGTTCTGGCAATGTCATCTGGTAGCAGAACCTGAATGGAACACGTATGAGGCTGCTTGTGGTCTTTATTCATCCCACTTCATGGGAGGAGTTCTGTGTTTCCTGTAGAAACATGAAAATGTTTGATCACAGGGTGTTCCTCCAACTATACTGAAGGAAGTGTGTAAAATATGCAATGCAGAGTTTACCCTTCAAAAGTCTTGAGTTCCAATCCATCTTGAGTTCCAATCCACATTTGGCTCCAAGGGTTTCGGAGAAAGGATTACGGATCCACACTGGCATCTGCTAGAGGTAAGTGAAGGCAAAGGGAGGAGAAGCCAAGGGAAATTGGGGAAGCTTTTATGGTTCCAAGGCCCACATTTTCAGAAGCACTAATTAGAACATGTGATCCATCAAAGGGAGAGAACATCAGATATGGGACTGTGTTGTAGACACGTAGAGTCTAGTGGAAGTTACAGCAAGTGAGAATATCTGGGGAACCCTGCTAAGTCCTCCAGTTGAAGCCAGATTTGCCCACTGGGACCTGCTGCCCAGCCACTCACCACTCCCTACAATGTAAGGGATAAGGCTAGAACTATAAGATCACAGATATTCTTGGTGGAAGTTTTCCACGCCTCTCCTTTCTCTCCTTTTATTTAAAAAAAAAAAATCTAATCATTTCAGTTATTTAACGTTCCTTCAGTGCTTATTTGATTTAGGAAAAACAAAGATTATTTTAAAAAGAAAAAAAGAGATAAGAGTAAATAAGGCCCCACTGAAGTAGTTCTCTAACTTGGCTCACATCAGAATCACTTGGGAAGCTTTTTAAATATTGATCCCTAAGCCATCCCACCCCTTCCTTACCCCCACAACCCACTGAATGAGGAGCTCCTGAATTGGTCTCAAGGCATATGCTGTTCTCAAAGTGCCACAGGTAATTTCTATGTGTAACGGGGTTGAGAACTATTGCTGAAATTTTTTTTTTTTAATCTTTAAAGAGGGAGAAAGAAAAAGACCTTTTCTCTACTTCCATATAAGAAAGTTCCTACGATTCAGAAAAGCCCAAACAGGGGTAGTAAGCACACTTTGCCGTTGTCTTGATCACATGTGCTAATCACACAAAGGAAGTTTCACTTCTGTAAAAACTATCAGTTTCTCTTTCATACTTATCATTTGCATTCATAGATGTGTTAAGCAATTTTCAGCCAATGATTTTATCTTCTTCATTCCTGAGCTTGTGGATATACCCTACAGTTAGGTGCTATCAAGGATTAAGGGAATATCTGCTACATGTCAGAAGAAAAACCATCTTCCCAGAAATTCTCTGGTGTGTTGGATGGAATTTAGCAAAATGTCTTGAATAGGAAGTCAACTTCTTTTCTTTCTTCTGCTGGAATATCTACACAATAAATTTCATATTCCTTATATGTATGACCAAGGAATTTGGTTCTCTCTTCTTTCTTCTGAACCACCTTAATATGAGAAAAATGTTGTAAGCTAGTTTCCCTCTTATCTTTAAAATATGGCTCCACGAATGCTTTCTCTTTGACTTTATCATCTTTATCCCCGTGAGTGTCTGGTTTCTTGGTGGAGCTGAAGATTCCTCCTCTTCATCTACTAGTTGAGGGATATTCTTCACCTGTTGTCCTATTGAACATATCTTGCAAACTATCATTTATTTTTCTTTCTCCATGTGGACTTTTTCTCCCTTCTCCTCCTTTAGGTCTTCTTCTCAAAGAGGCTACCTTGATCCGTGGGTTAAATAAGCTTCCCTGTTATTGTTTCTCAGAACACAATGCTTTTCTTTCATAGCATTCATCAGAATTTAATTAAATGCTTATTGCAGTACTTATTTATTTAATGTCTATTTTCCTACTAGATAATAGGACATTTAAGGTCAGAAACCCAGTTTATTTTTTGTTGTCACTTAGTTTGGTTGGGTTTTTATTTTTATTTTTTGTTTGTTTGTTTTTGTTTTGTAGTTTTTGGTGGGTTTTCTTGGGAAGAAGGGGAAGGTTTTTGCTTTTTTTAAATTATTGTGCACCCAGTCGGTGCCTAACACTGACACATAGTAAATAATAAATAAATATTCATTGAATCCGTATATTAAATATCCCAGAAACTCTAGGCTGGGGTCACCGGATTTGTTCATCAGAAAGTCACAGGGGACTTTATAAAAAAGTGTCATTAAAAAGCAAAAATGGCTGGAAAGCAGAAGGCAAAGGACTGAAGAAGGGATGGGAGCCCACGAAAAGGAGGCATAACATACTTGCCTTTGCATAGCAGGACTTGTGATCATCATGGTAAACACAAAAGTGTCCAAAACACAAGACTCCAATTATGACTCATGCTGATCATGAACGTTTATTTCAGAATGGCACATACAGTATTGATGTAAATGTGATTCAGAATGACCACCTTGGTGTGCTTTATTTGCTACGGCAAATGCTTAATTGCAGCTTGTGTTGTTGGCCTTTATTTAAATGTCAGTAAAACTCTCTCCCACAGATATTAAATGTTACAATTCATCATTCATGAAGTCTTCTTTAATCAACTTTTCCTTAAGTATTTCAAATTCTTGTCAGGCCCATTCATTTCTCTTGTCATGATCTAAGAATTAGTTCTCGGTAGCAAAATGACGATGTTCTTTCAGAGCACATTTTTCCTAAGAGTTTGAAAACATTTGTCTACATTAATCTGAGTTATTATGCAGTGGGGCCCAAGCCACAGTAAACACAAGCCACAGTAAACACAGTGTAATGAGTAGCATCTGTCAACCCTAATGGCAAGGGATGTCAAGCATTCTCAAGTCCTTTGCATTTTTATGATAAATAGAATAAATTGATACATACATTCAGTGAGTCAGTCAATTAACACTTGTGGGAGCAACAACCATAAGTCACATCTGGTAACAAAATGGCATACACAACACTATGCCCACCTCATGGAGTTTATAGTCCAAATAGAGAGACAGACATGAAAGCAATAAGACCAACAAAGAGTTATAGCAGCTATGATGGAGGCAAAAATCATTGATTTTTCTAAATGTTGGAGGCTGAGTGTGGTGGCTCACACCTGTAATCCCACTTTGGGAGGTTGAGGTGGGTGGATTGCTTTAGCCCAGAAGTCTGAGACCAGCCTGGGAAACATCTAACCCCATCTCCACAAAAAACTGAAAAAATAGCTGAGCATGGTGGTGTGTGACTGTAGTCCCAGCTATTCAGGAGGCTGAGGTGGGAGGATCATCTGAGCCTGGGGAGGTCAAGGCTGCAGTGTGCAGTGATCAAACCACTGAATCCCAGCCTGGGCAACAGAGAGAAAGGAAAACAAAAAAGTTGGAGTTTAGGGTAATATGGGAGTCAGACTGGCTTCTTGACTCAAGCTGTGTCTTAAAAACTGAGCACACATGGGGGTTAAAATGGGAGGAGTAACAGGAAGAAAGGGTGGTCCAGGCATGATGAAGAAATGTAGCAAAGACTCAGAGGATGAAACAGCATGGCCCTGGACATGCCAGTGGTTAGATGCCTGCGAGTTGTTAGGCATAGAGGGGAGCTCAGGGAGAAATGAGGTAGGAGAGGGAAGCCGTGGCCAGGTATTAGAGGGTCTTGTATGCCATATTGAGCAGTTTGGATTATATTCTCTTGGCAATGTGGAGTCTCTGGAGTATTTCAAATAGGAAGTGACTTGGTGAGATGTATTATATGATTTAGAGAGTTCACTCTGGTAGTTGTGTAGCAATTGAATGAGACAGTTTGGGGCCTGAAGACATTTCATTCATTCATTCAAACACTTTTAAGTGCCTTTAAAGTACGAGATACTATCCTAAGCTCTAGGGATACAGTAATGAACCAAAGAGACAAGATCTCTGCTCTCATGGAGCATTCTAGCAGGGGCATATATATAACAACAAGACAAGTGAAAACATAAACAAGAAAAATAGAAGATAGCATGAATCTCTGTGCAAAAATTCAAATAGGCTGGTATAAAAGAAAGTATCCAGTGGTGACTTAAAATTGTGTAACTGCGAAAAACCTCTCTGAGTAGAATCTGAGTGACAAGAAACTCATTCTATTATAGGATTGGGAGGAGAGCGTTCTAGGCAAAGGAACAGCTGATGCAAAATCCTGAAGAGAGAAAGAGTTTGGCCAGCTCAAAAAATGGAAAAAAGACCAACATGGCCAGCAATAAGAGAGCCAGGAGCAGATGGTAGGCAGTGACATCTGATAAGTAGACCAAGCCTAGAATTCAAAGGCCATAAGGCTTAGGGCAACGTGTTTGGATTTTGTTTTAAGGGCCGTAGGAAATCACTGTATGGTTTTCAGTGGGTAAATGATATGGGAAGGTGTATATTTTTAAATGATAACTGGCTGCTCTATAGAAGGTAGACAAGAATAGAAGTAAAAAGAAGTCAGGAAACTATTGAAGTGGTCCTCAGGGGAGAGATCAAGATGGACCAGGGACATGGCAGTGGAGATGGAGAGAAGCAGATGGAATTGGGATATGTTTGTGGGCAGAGTTAAAAAATAACTTGCTGGTGGATTAGATACGGAAGAAAAAATAAAAAGTGGAATCAAAGAACACTGATGAATGTTTGGCATGTGCAATGGGCAGATGGTGGTAATGTTTACTGAGAAAGGAGCAGATATGAGAAAGGGAAATGAGAATTCCTGTTGGGCCGTGTTAAATTTGAGATAACTATTGCATTCCAGAGGAAATGTCAAGTCAGCAAGTGGATGCGCACATCACGAACTTCCAGCGAAGTCAAAACTATAGGTAAAGATTTGGAAATAACCCCCACATAGTATTTTTAAAGCCCTGGGAATAGGTGGGACACTACAGAGACAGTGTAACTGGAGGAAAAGGGAGTACCCAAGAATAGGCTCTGAATGCTGAGGCGTTGTAAATATGGTTTTTTAAAAAGCCATAAGATATCACGGCATCATGAAAGCCAAGAAAATAATGAATGGCTTTAAAATATGATTTTAAAGTAGGATACCATTACAACAGACAGGGCTTCTTTTCAGCAAGCTTGCTTAGCCATGTCTCAGTCATCTTCATAACCTTAGTGATTAACACAATGTCTAGCACTGAGTGGTAATAAATTAATCTTGCCAAGCCTAAAGAGCAGGCAACAGGCCTGGGTCAAAGGTTTGCCTAGACATAGGAATCCCCAAAATTGAAGTTATTTGAGTAAGGGGGTGAGATCACCCAAGGTCAGTGTAGAATGAGATGAAAGCCAAGAGCAGACACAACCTAGCAAATAACAACTTGTACGGGTAACAATGCAAATGGAGAAGGAACATTCAGGGAGATAGGAGTGGAGCCAGAAGAGCTTTGTTATGGAGGAGTAGTGTGAAATGCTACAAAGCAGTGAAGAGTTTGCTAGTAGAATGTAGAGAACAATAGTGAAAAATATACACAAAGAGAAACTTGGTCATGGAGGGTGAAGAAGAGGTAAGAAACAAGGAAAGTAAGTATGGACTATTCTTCCAGGAATCCCATCTATGAAGAGAAGGGGAGAGGTTAGAAGGGTCCAAGATCACAGGAAGTTTATAAATTTGCAAGGAGAGAGCCAGTGGAATAAAGACGTTAGAAATGCAGGTGACTGTTGGTGGGAATGCAAAATGGTGCAGTCATATGGAAAACACTACGGATGGCAGTTCCTCAAAAAATTAAAAACAGAATTATCATATGATCCAGCAATTCCACCTTTTTGTTTGTTTGTTTTTTGAGATGGAGTCAAGCTTTGTCACCCAGGCTGGACTGCAGTGGCGCAATCTTGGCTTACTGCAACCTCCACCTTCCCGGGTTCATGCCATTCTCCTGCCTCAGCCTCCCGAGTAGCTGGGACTACAGATGCCCGCCACAATGCCCTGCTAATTTTTTGTATTTTTAGTAGAGACAGGGTTTCACCATGTTAGCCAGGATGATCTTGATCTCCTGACATCATGATCAACCCGCCTCGGCCTCCCAAGGTGGTAATTCCACTTCTGAGTACAGACATAAGAAAACTGAAAGTAGAGTTTTGAAGAGATATTTGTATACCCAGGTTTATAGCAGCATTATTCACAATAGCCATAAGTTGGAAGCAACCCAAATATCCATCAATGGATGAATGCACAGACATTGTATGTATTCCGTACATACAATGGAATATCATTCAGCCTTAAAAGGAAGGACAGCCTTAAAAGTATTTACACATGCTGCAGCATGGATAAAACTTGAGGACATTATGCTAAGTGTAATAAGCCATGCACAATACGGCATGTATGTGTGATTCCATTTATATGAAGAACCTAGCATAGGCAAATTCATGGAGACAGCAAGTAGAATGGTGGTTGCCAGGGCAGGAGAGACAGAAGAATGGGGAGGTATTATTTAATGAGTATTTAAGTTTCTGTCTTGCAAGATGAATAGAGCTCTGGAAATCGGTTGTACAACGATGTGAATGTACTTGACACTACTGAGTCGTACACTTAAAATGGTTAAGATGGTAAATTGTATGTTATGTGGATGTGAGTAAAATTAATTTTTTAAAAAAAAATTGCACATGAACAGCAAAGATAGAACAATCATGAGTTTGGTGAAAAGAGACCCATCTTGCTCTGAGGCTAAAGAAAGGTAGTTGAAGGAGATGCAGGTGAGGGTAAGTTTGTAGATATCAGGACTAAAAGCCAAGGGTGGCATGCCCTTTAACCTTGATGTTCTCTCTTAAGTGTAAGGTAAGGTCATCAGTCAGAAAGAGAAGAGCAGGCAGGAGTCACTCCAATCCCAGTGATCCGTGATGATGTTTGAGAAAGAGAGCAGAATGAGATCCTTTCCACAGAGGAACCAAACCTCATGTTTGCCGTCTCCCCTCCTGTTAGACATCTTTCCTATGTATATAATGCGTTATTACAGTCAGTCAATGAGAACAAGGAATCTCATTTCACAAATCAATAAAAAATCTTGCATTTGAAAATATCCAGATTTATATCAAACTCAGCATCCAAATTATTTCTTTTGTTCTGGTTATACAGCACCAATAAAATCATGACTTCCACAGACAGCTTTGAAAATTTTTTGATTTGTTGACAGCTTACCTTCCAATCTCAGGATGTTCTAAAATAAACAAATCTAGAAACAAAAAAAGAGGAATAGTACTTTTCCTTTTAAATTTGAAAATTTATACTAAGAGTTCCTTTCATTTTTTATAATGTCAGAAAAAAAGCACTCATAATATACAAAAAACACCAAAATATCTACCATGAAATATCATGGCACAGCAGCACTCATTTTTTCCACCTGATTATTAATGCCAGTGAGAACAGGAGCAGAATAGATGCACCTAAACCTTGCCTGGCATTTTGTTTATCACAGTACACATGTGCAGTAATATTGTATTTGCTTGTCAAATTTTATGTGTATCATTACATGCAGGCTTGAATGTTAAAATGAGCAGTGTAGGGCAGCACCATTTTTAATCAAAGAAGTTTTACACTTTTTGTTTTATTCATAAATATTTCAGTATGTATTTCTTACAACTGGGAACTCATTTTCAAAAAACATGACAATACTATTATTACATCTAAAAATGTTAATAATTCCTTAATGTCATCAAATGTCTACTTAGCATTTAAATTTCCCCAATTTATTTTTTCATTGTTTAAATCAGGATCCAAGTAAACTCCATATTTGCAATTGGTTGATGTATATTACAGATGTGTACCTACAGATTGAAGTGTCTTTCAATCTATAGGTTCCTGTTTCTTCTTTTTTTTTTCCCCTAGCCTCTTTTTTATTGAAATTGAACAACGGGCCAGGAACTATGTGAGGTCCTTGTATTCATTTGCTAGAGTTGCCATAATAAAATCACAGACTGAGTGGCTTAAACAGAAATATATTTATTAATTTTTTGAATTTATTTATAGCTAAAGTGAAGACTGAGTATCTTACTAAAAGACTAATTATATTATCTCCTAAACTGCAAGCTACTTTCAGGGAGAAATTGATAACCAGGTCACATGGTTTATTAATGACATAGTGTATTCCTTCACTCAACAAATATTTATTGGGTGTCGCTATGTGGCAGATGCTGTACTGGGCACTGCAGAGAAGCAGCTAAAAAAGCATGAAGTCTCCCTCCACAAAGACATCATCTGGAGGAGCAGACTGACATATCAGTACGTAACAACTGTACACTGTACGCAAGCAAACAAACAGCAAACTCAGGGCAGAAGGTCTGACTGCATCCTCTCTTCCCTCAAATGTTCCATGGTTAAGTCCAGAGGTGCTACCTCCAGCTGTCATTGACATGATGTGTAAAAATGCAGCCTGGTTTGAATTTAGAAGCTACTAAATTAAAAATTAGATACATAAGGAGACTGAGTAATCAGAATAACAGCAGAAAAAAGCCAGTGGGAGATGATTTTTGAGAATCTAATATTCTTCGTTAAGCCTCAGACAATCAAACCGTGAGGCTGATTGTGCCACCTTTGGAATATTTCAGCTTTATGTCCACTGGGAATCTATCTTTCAATGATATTACAGATAATACTGAAAAAAATGTGCTTGCTTCAGAAAAAAATAAAAGGAGTAAGATAATTAAACCTTGTAATTATTAATGTTTAAAAGTTTCTGCTTTTTAATTTCTTCAAGTTAAAAGCTACCTGGCATCATCCTGAACTCTAAGTGAAATAGCTAGAGGATTAAACAATTATTAAAAATATAATATTCAGTTACAGTACATCAACAAGCAATACGACAAGAAATTAAAAATGAGTAAACAAAATGTCAAGGGTACTTAGAGACAGCTGACTATCATGAAGAATAGGGAACTGATCTCTGGAAGCTCCAGAATGTACTTTAAATGAAAGTTAGAAATTTATGGTCTCTCCTAATGAAATACCATGAGTAATCGGGGCAACATAAATGTGTACATAAGTGGGCAATGCTCCTGATATCCCATGAGAAATAGAAATAGATATTCTCTAGGTCCTAAAATTCAGTGATTGCCCCCTCCTAGGCCACCTCTTCCTGGCTGGAGCCCAGTAAATGGCATTCCCAGAGGACATTCTGTGGAGTCACAATGTGAAATGGATCTGCATGGATATGAATATCAGACTAAGACTGGAGGTTTCTCTCCACGGTGGTTCATAAAGACATATTGCTCTCATAAAGATTTAGCAGTGATTACCAACTATGTTTGAAGGCAGAAGACAAGCAAACAAATAGTAAATTAGTCTATCTCTGTGGTTTAGAGCTTATGGTTTAATTCGTATTTGTAATTAAACAGCCCAGAAATTGCACGAGGAATGTTCCCCTTTCTGTCCTGTCATTTTTCCCATCTATTTTTTGGGTCATTTCCAGTGATATATAAACACAGGTTGATCTTAATCACCTTATAAAAATGCCCTTTCTGGATTCTACTTCCCCTTTTAGCTATGCCCACATCTCTGGTCTCCTTTGCACAAAACTTCTCAAAAGATTTGACCATTCACTGCCTCCAATTTCCCCCTCCAATTTTCTGTTATCATACTCTAATTAGGTTTTTGACACTACCACTCCCCAAAACTGCCTTCCCAAGGTCACAGATAATCTTCACATTGCTCTATTCAATAGTCAGTGCTCAGTCCTCATCTCACTTAACATAACTGCAGCATTTGATACAGTCGATCACATTCAGCTTCTTGGAAATACTTTCTTCACTTGGACTTCATGACCACACACTGCTGTTTGCTTTGCTAGTTTAGCCTCTTCTTCAGGTCCAGGGGTTGGTCCTCAAGTCTCTTTGTCTACACATCTTGGGATCTGATGGTTTTGAATATGTTGACAACTGCCAGATTTACACCTCCAGAAATCTTGACTCATTATCCAACCATCTATTCAATAGTTCTATTTTGATATCTAGAAGGTATCTCAAAATTAATATGTCCTGATCTTCTTGCCACCCTCAAGTTTGGATCACCCAACTTTTTCAATCTTTTTCAATCTTTTTAAAACAAGTCAATAGTATTCATCCTTCCACTTGCTCAATTCAAAAATCACGTAATTACTATCTACTTTCCTGAAAGTTGGAGTTTTTTTTTTTTCTTTTCCCAAATGTAAAGGGACCCTAGTAAAATGTCATTAATCCCTTGAGGAAGGACCCAATGCTATGAGGACCATAAATCTTCCTCCAAAGGAATGTGGCCAGTTACCAAGATAACCGCACCATGGAAATGGAAATACCCAAACTTCTCGGGGATTACTAAGACTGGCTCTAAATGGCTGCTCATTCCTGAGAACTCAAAATACCACTATGGTCTACCAGAACCAAATGGGAACTCCTGGAAGTCAGGAAAGAAATGGAATTTTGACCTAAGTCTCACAGTGGGCCTGGTGGGTCCAGAAACCCACACCGTGCTTAGTTCCGCAGTGCCTTATGTTTTAACTGGAGCTGACATTCTCAGCAACTGGCGGAATCACCACGTGAACGGCAATGTAGTACGGTGGTTAAGATCATGAACTCCGGAGCTAGTCTGCCTGGATTCAAATCCTAGATATGATACTAGCTGTGTGACCTTGAGGAAACTACTTCTCTTCTCTGTGCTTCAATTTCCTAATCTTTAAAATAGGATAATAATATCCCTTAAGGGTGGTACGGGATAAAATGAGTTAGCATTTGTCAAATGTTTAGAACAATACCTGCACATAGTAAATGCTACATGTAGGTTAAATAAATAAAATCCTTAATCTCTTTCTTTATCTCACATTGTCCCCTCCAATCAGTCAGGAAATCTCTTTGATTTTCTCTTCAAAACATGTCTAAAATCTGACACCTTTACACCAGTTCCACCACCACCATCATAGAGTGAGCCGCCACTACCTCTTGCCTGGATTATAGCAGTAGTCTCTTATCTGATCAGGCCATCCATCCCTTTCCGACATAATCTCTTACTATTCTCCTCCATATTTACTCCACTCCAGCCACACTGGCTGCTGCTTGCTCTTCAAATACTCTGGCTTGCTCTCACCTCAGCGGCTTTGCACTGGCTGTTCTTTTTACTGTTCTCTTGCCTCTGAGAGCATGGCTCAATCCTCCTTAATATTTTGATAAAATAACACCTTCCTAATAAAGCCACCCTGACCACCCCTATTTAAACTGCAATTGTGCCCATACATGCTCCCAATACTTTCTCCTGCTCTGTTTTAACAGCACTTATAACTTTCTATAAAGTGTATAATTTACCCTGCTTATTAGATCCCACAGAGTATCATGGAAAGGTCCCAAAGGATTAAAGATCCATGAGATGGAAGGGACTTGTATGCCTGAGTCACTGCTTGGAGCAGAGCTGTCTAGGAGAACCTCCTGACCAGCAACATGCATTGGCCTTTCCATGAGAAATGACTGACCACTTGCCAGGAAGTACATCACCAGTTCAAAGGGGCACAGACTGCTGCTTCCACCTGGCTTTGCCATCACTTAAGAGCATTTTCAACTGCTGGCTTATATCCTATGGGTGAATAGAGCCATGCATAGAAAAAAGAAAGTAACAATAGCATCCACAGGACCTAGCAACCAGGGAGAGGAAAAAACAAGCAGAATGCCCAAAACAGGCAGCTTCTTATAAAGTAGAACTTCTTATAAACTAAAGAAGAGAGGTGGCAACTGTAGTTTTTGAGTGAGATAAAATAATAATGACAACAATAGCATTTAAAGAAATTCAGTGCCAATGTGGAAAAAAAAAAAAAAGACTCTGAAATTCAAAGAGGGTTTTTGTTTGCTCAACTTTATAGTTTACACAGATGAATTGAAGGAGCTGTTAGTCTCTTTGGGGACTGAATTTGGGCCTGTAAGATCAAGCACAAAGATAGCTCAATGCAGAAAGCAAAATCACAAAGAGATGGAAGTATGAGAGAAATTATTGAAAAGGGATTGGAGGACAGATGCAGAGACCAAACCTATGAATAATAGGACTTCCAAAGGAGGGAAAGGAACAGATGTAGGGATGCATTAATTAAAGGAATAATAGGAGAAATTTTCCCTGGTTTTAAGAAAGATTCAATTCTGCAAATTTGAAGTGCTCATCAAGTTTCAGGCAAAATTTATGGGGTAAAATTGCCTTTTTAAAAAGACTTGGTAATATCTTGGTAGATATCCTAAATTCAAACATTACAAAATGTATAGGCTGTCAGACATAAAAACTGTGTTACACACAAAGGAAAGAACCAACATAAATTGGACTAACACAGGAGACAGAAGACAGAAGAATTACAGCTACAGAACACAGGACTCCAGCTTCAAGTCCTATCTTTTGCTGAGAGAGCCACAGTGCACCTGCCGGGATGAAAGAAAGGTGCTCGCAAATATGGAAGGATTTGAGGCTTATGTCACCAGCATATTCCATGTAAGGACATACTTCAGGAAGGGCTCTAGGACAACAAAATATGAACCTGAACAGAGTCCCTGGTAGGGCACAAGGAGGTGAGGAACCAGCCATGAGTTTGAGTCTCTATCTGTGTGTGTGTGTGTGTGTGTGTGTGTGTGTGTGTGTGTGTGTGTGTGTAATTTTCCACTTAGGCATACCTATATCGCAATTTAAACTGAAAATGATAGAGTGACTGGGAATTTGTAATATAAGTGCTGAGTAATGATTATACAAATAGAAGAAGTATTCTGCAGGAGAAAACCTAAAAATGTCTAAAAGTACTAAACTATTTCACAAAATCTTGGGAAGGCAGGAGGGAGTAAGTAGAGAGGGAAGTACAAATTTTCCTAAGGTTTCATCTGAGATAAGCACAGAGAAATGAAAGCATTATAAGGGTGGAAGAGGGCAGTGAGAAAATAAAGCTATTTGAGAGAGAGAGAGATAGTTGGCATCTTGTTTTCATTTGGTCGCAGAGAAATCAGTAGTCCAACAGGAGTGAACATAATGGGAAAGCATTCACTAGACGAATGGGAAAGTGTGGTAGAATCTTTAAATTTAATAAGGAAAACAAAATTATAGTACCTTGATGAATCTACCAAAATTAAGGAAAGAAAAGGAAAAACAATGTCAAATAAATGATATACATGAGGTAAGATGAAATAAACAAAATCAAATATATCTGGTATTAAGTTAAATATGAACTGAATTCACCTTTCAAAGACAAACATTTTCAAACTAGACTTAATAAATCAGATGAATCTTGATTTCAAAACACACTTAAAGTGATTTTTTTAATGTTCAAAAGTAATAGGTAAATGGATATCAGGAAAAGTACATATTTTTTAGAAAGGAAAAGAAGAAAAGAAAGGAAGGAGAAGAAAGCAGCACTACTACAATTATTGGCCAACACAGCATTTAAGATTAAAGCATTAATCAGGACAAAGGGGAAGGTTATGAAACATAAAGATACCATTTATGAAAGGGATAAAGCAAAACCCACTAGAAATCTTTTTTTTAATTGACATGAACGTTGATTATATAATGGGTTATTTGAATAATCACTTTCATAATACAAGTTTTTTTTTTTTTTTTTTTTTTTTTTGAGACAGAGTCTTACTCTGTTGCCGAGGCTGGATGGAGTGCAGTGGCGCGATCTCGGCTCACTACAACCTCTGCCTCCCGGGTCCAAGTGATTCTCCTGCCACAGCCTCCCAGGTGGCTGGGATTACAGGTGCACACCACCATGCCTGAATAATTTTTGTGGGGTTTTTTTTGTTTGTTTGTTTGTTTGTTTTTGAGATAAAGTCTCGCTCCCGTCATGCAGGCTGAAGTGCAGTGGTGCGATCTTGGTTCACTGCAACCTCCACCTCCTGGGTTCAAGCGATTCTCCTTCCTCAGCCTCCTGAGTAACTGGGATAACAGGTGTGCGCCACCATGCTGACTAATTTTTGTGTTTTTAGTAGAGACAGGGTTTCACCATGTTGGCCAGGCTGGTCTCGAACTCCTGACCTCAGGTAATCCACCCGCCTCACCCTCCCAAAATGCTAGGATTACAGGCATGAGCCACCACACCCAGACCATAATATAACTTTTGTATTTTTATTTATTCCTCCTCTACTCACTCTGGGATGGCTGACCATGTTTATGTTTTGATGCTCAGGTATTATTCTTAGGAGAAGGACACCTTTAGGTATTAAGTTTAATTATAAAGATTCCAACCAGGTCTGCCTGTCTTGAAAGCTGGTGATCTTCTTCCTCATCACATCCTGTTGCCTCTGTGGCCCACGGGGAGCCCAGAAACAGGATCACAGGGCCCACCACAGTAGACAGTGGTACAGAGGACACCTGGGGACCTCCCTGAGGGAATGTGCAGGCACTACTGATGCAGCCCAGCCCAACCCAGACTGGCCCTTCCAACATGGACCCCCAGTGGAGACCATCTGGTTCCTGAAGGCTTCTGACCCTCTGGCTGCAGCCTCCATACCTAATGCTTTACACCAGTGGAGCGAAGAGACTGAGGAGCCCTGAAGGGAGGCCTTGAGGAGCTCTGAAGGGAGGCCTTGAGGAACTCTTTGTCCCCTGTATGAGCCACTCCCTAGATTCAATCCTGGGGCCTGGCATTCATCTCTCTCCAGTTTCAACAATGTTTTTGAGCACACAATATGTACCAGACCCTGTTCCAAACTGCTTTTTAATTTTTCCATTTTTAAAAATTTTTTCAGACAGGGTCTGGCTCTGTGGCCCAGACTGGAATGCAGTGTCATGATCACGATTCACTGCAGCCTCGACCTCCCAGCTCAAGTGATCTTCCCACCTCAGCCTCCTGAGTAGCTAGGCCTGTGGTCATATGCCACCACACCTGACTAATTTTTTTCTTTTCATAGAGACAGGGTCTCGCCTTGTTGCCCAGGCTGGTCTTGAACTCCTGGACTCAAGATATTCTCCTCCCTCAGCCTTTCAGGGATTATAGGAGGGATTATAGGTGTGAGCCACTGCACCAAGCCCAGCCTGCTTTTTTGGAGGGCACATATTTTTCAAGATTTCCCTCAGATCTGGTGAGTGGATTAAAGTTCTAGAACTCATGTTTGGCTTCAAAGTGCTTCACATTCAGAGATTGTCGGACAACAGTCCATAGGCAGTGCTCATCCGTGGCATAGTTCCAACAGGCTGAGAAAAATTAGAGATAAGTGCAACATCTCTATTAATAGAGTGAGTTTTTAATGAAGCTACATCTATTCCATCTTAAAGTTTGTTCTCTATTCTGATATGACATCCTTCCTCTTTTTAGATTTAAAGTGGCATTTCTTTCATGAAATGATAGTAGATAGTAGGATTTTTTTAATGTTCTAAACTGAAAAATAAAAAGTTGACCATCCTGTGACCCCCAAATAAATTAATGTATAGATTGATAAGTGATGTATCACTCTGTGAACCCAAACATGTGTGGCTTTGTTCTCTGACATTTGCTTTCTGCAGCTCTCAGCACTATCCACGCTGAAAAGACACAATGCAATATTTCTGCAGTCATCTCTCTCTCTCTTTGCAAATTCACCTTGGCCAGCAATACAAATAGTCCAGTTATTCAAGGAGCCGGATTTTCTCTGGAGGGATGGGGGCTGCATTATGCAGAGTCCCACCCTGGGCAGTTGGAAGAACACACTGCTTTGCAAACTGTTGCTGAGCCTGAGTATTTCCAAGCCTTCCAAAACCCTTGGTACAGTCTGTCCTCACATTGCCAACTGAGGGAATAAGCCTGAATACTTGGTCCCCCACATACTCTATTGAGGAAGCTCATCATATTCCAGTGTCATTCCAATCTTTCTGAAAGAAAGATTCTCAAATATACATTTAGCAATCATCACCAATCTGACAAAGTTGACCTGAATCTGTCTTCAAAAATTCTGAAGAAAAAATGAATGAAAATTGGAGGTTATAATTTTACCAATATCAAGCCAAAGATAGACATGTTTCATCTTCATTTACATCAAGCTTTTAGCCTCCAAAATTTTAAAACCATTTCTAATGTTACCTCCATCATTTAGCAATCAAAATTTTAGGGAGTTTACTTGAAACCCAAGTTGAGTTTGGAAGTTTGACTCATTTGACGTGGTCTAGTTAAATACAGCAATTCCTTTCTTTTTGCCACAGGAGGCAGCTTGGGGTAGATAATTTGGGTCTGTCTGATAGCAAAGACCTGAGTTTGAATCTTGACTGAAAATTGTTCAGTAGCTATGTTACTTTCAGAAGGCTTTTAACCTCTCTAATCCTCAGCTTCATAATTTGTAAAATGGGTATTGTAAGACCAACAGCATGTAATCGTAATGAGTCTGGCATAAAGTAAATGCCAATCCTGTAAAATGCTAATCCTGTTTTTTAATCTAATTAGATGTCTAATTTTAATTTTAAATGAAGTTAAGCAGGATGTCTTTTTTCCGTTTTTAATATTTTTAAAACTGGGAGGAAGAATCTTTGAAGGCAAGTTTGTTTTTCAAGTTTGTGAAGAGTTACACAAATGATTCTAGAGTAAAATGGCCTTATACCAAATGTTTTACCTACTCATAGTGCTAAATATCCACAATGTCAAACAAGAACTCCAAGTGTTCTCAGCTTTAATTTCACACCAATGTCACTTTAACAAAACAGTCTCCTTAGCAGGGTACTTCAGTGCTGAATCATTATTGACTCAGAGGTTTATAAATACCACTACTTGTATTACTTGGAGTTTTCTTTAGTGGTTCCCTTTCGCCCTCTCTAAGTTCAGTTAAGCCTGACCCTGCAAAGGGAGTAATATCTGACATGCTCACTTCCACATTAGCGGGGCTGCTAACTCTGTATGACGTACGTGATACATTTATAAAAAGGAACATTCTAAAAATAAGTTTAATGTATTCTCATTCAACTCCCTAAAAAACTGATGTAACTTGAAGACAGCAAGCTATGCTCATCAGTTTTCTCTAACAGCTTAGTAAATGTCAGAAAGAAACGGAAATGTTCTAAATAAGGACATCACTCGAAGTCTTTACAAAGTAAATCAGAATGCATACTTTTTCTTTTTAAAAAGCTTTAAAAAGATGATATAAATATATAATGTTCAAAATCTAAATCTCATTTGGTAGGAATGGTTTAGAGATAACACCCGAAAAGACAGCTAAGGTGTTATGCGGAAAGCAGTTGAAATGTATACAAAATCATTTCAGTAAGGGATTTACTTAAGGAATGGGGTGAGGAATTACAAACATAATATACAGTCCACACTGTTAGAGTCAACTCATCATCTATGGTAACAATAATGTACAGCAGGGAAGATAGTCTAAAAATCCTGTATATTCACTTTTATATTCTAACATATTATTGTTTGCAGTAGATTTATCTTCTCAATTATATTTAAGATTTGTTTGCCTTTTTAGGTATTAATTACCTGATGGATGGAGAAAGATACCTAACAGCACTCTCAAGGACACAGCAAAGCCAAAAAAGTAAAATTTTGCCAGAGATTATCTACAAAAATAAATAGTGTCTGTAAGAGAGTAAGAGATGTGGCCTGGATCGCTGAGAGCTTGGAGTGAGGCCAATCCCAATAATTGATGTCTCTACAGTCCATCAGCCAACACCCGACAGTGGCCCAGGGAGAAGGGTGGATGCAAGCACTTCTACTCCCTGCAATAACTCTCCTTTCCTTCCCTCAGGCACGAGCCCCACTCCTCCAGAGCAGTTGTGGTCAGAGCATTTTGGGCAATAGGCCTCATAAAAGTAGTATCTTCAACTTCAGGGGACAAATCCAAAGGAAGCTAATATGAATCAACTGAAAAATGAATGAGCTGAGCCACATGCTGAGAGTGACCTGAAGAAAAGTCGGTAAAAAAATTTTATCAAGTGACTAGGGTGTTTGATTCTTAAGAAGGAAATGAAATGCAAAATTTGCAATTTATGCAGAATTCTCTGTAATCTCTTGAATTCCAAGGGAAGTGACAGGTCTGTTTCAAATCCTACTCCCGGAAACAGACAAAATTATAAAAGTAAAATACTGCAACAAAATCTCAATGCTGAGAGTAAGTCATGTTGCCAACATCTTATAAACTAGGAAGATTTATAAGATGTTATAAACTGGGAAGATTAAAGCAAAGGTGAAACAAGATCAAAAGCTCTCACTGAAAGCCCCTCTGGTTTTCCCACTCTGGAAGTGGCACAGTGCGGTAAGAAGTTAAGCAAATCTTTATAAATGTCACCAACAATCCTGAATAATTAGAAATGAGGGCAAGAGATGAGGGTGAGCAGTGGACCAGACAGATCCACAAGTCAGAGGCTACAGGGACGGGGCAGAAGAAGCAAGCCTGTGGGTACTTCAGAAAACTTTGCAGCAACTCAGTGTGCCACCTGCCCAGTTTCTCAGTAGCAGCATAGGCTCATAATGACATGAGGGAGCACTTTCCTAAAATGGGGAAGCGGGGCAGGACCCTCAATCCCACTTTGAGAAGGCAAGAAGGACCTTGAGACAGATGAAGACCACTCCCCACGGAGGTGCTTTTGCTATTGGCACTAACCACAGTGTATATTGTAGCAGGGCCACCAGTGAAACTCTGCCCGCCCCAAGAGTTTTCTCTCATCCAAAATTTGACCTAACTGGCCATTTCCTCCTGATATATTCCAATGTATTCCCAAATTAAAGGGATAGCACTCCACAATGACAGGGCACTCCCCAATTTGGTGGATAAAAGCCCCAGGGAAGATCCCAGAGGAAGCTGAACCCATTCTGTGCACTTGGATTAGAGGTCAGCTGAACAGAAAACTGGATATAAAAATACAGGCCTCTGGTGCAATAATCTCAACAAAGAGAGAAAACAGAGCTTCTGTGACAAACATCCCTTCTTTTCTGACCCACATGCAACCCCAATTTCCTCTCTACACTATTTAAGTTGCCGAATGAGCAAATGATATTCTCCAGCAACATCCAACTCTCCAGGGTATCTACGAGGAAAAAAAAAAAAAGGTCTGGAATTTTGGCAATCTTCTCTGTGAAATTAAATGCCAAAAGAAACATTAAATGCCAAAAACATAATGGGATCACATTAATGTGTTTAAAAGAAACAGTTATGACTCAAGAGTTTTTTGGTTTTGTTTTTTCTGAGACAGGATCTCCCTCCCTGTCTCCCAGGCTGGAGAGCAGAGGTAGACTTCCTGCAGCCTTGACTTCCTGAGCTCATGTGACCCTCCCACCTTAGCCTCCCATGTAGCTGGGACTACAGGGGCACGCCACCACGCCTGGCTAATTTTTTTTATTTTTAGTAGAGATGGAGTTTTACCACGTTGCCCAGGCTGGTCTCGAACTCCTGGGCTCAAGCAATCCACCCACCTCAGCCTCCCAAAGTGCTCATTACAAGCATGAGCCAAAGCACCTGGCCTGTCTCAAGAGTTTTATGTTGGTAAAGCATCCTTTTCATACAGAGATAACAGAAAAATCTTATCAAATATGCCAGTTCTCAGAAAGTATCAACCCGTGTATTCTCTCTGGAAAAATGACCCGAAGATATGTACCAATGGCAAAGAGGAGATGCAAATAAAGATGTCACAGATGAAGACACAGTGGGATGAAAGGCCCAGATGTGTGAATTAAAACATGTAATCAAATCTAAATGACTTGGCAAATAAGGTGAGAAACAAGACACAAATGTGATTATTAAAAGAAAAGATAATGCATTTTCAAAAACAGTGTTTTAACAATTCAACAACTATCTAGAAAAAAACTTCCAGAGTATACCCACAGAAACCTAAGAAATGGGAAAAGCATTATTTTTGATAAATTCCTTATCTTCATAGGTGGTAGTCATTAGATATTAGTTTATATTAATAACTTGAGAAAGTTTGAACCTAAAGATTTAAAGGATTACTAGCAAAAGAAAATATTGGCTTTTTATCCACAAATTACTAAAAGAAAAAGGAAAAAAACACAGATCATATATCAAAAACGACAATAAATAAAACAAGAAAGGCAGAAAACATGAAATAAGAGAAGTAATAAACGTTTGTTATAACAAGAAATGTAATGGGAATATCTCATCTGTTAAAAGGAAAAGACTCATATTGGGTCAAAAAACAAAATCTAACTACAGTCATGTGTCGCTTAATGATATGGATATGCGTTGTTAGGAATTTTGTCATTGTGCAAACATCATAGTGTAATGATGGTATAGCCTGCTACACACCCAGGTGTGTAGATGGTATAGCCTGCTACACACCCAGGCTAGATGGTATAGCCTGCTACACACCCAGGCTATATGGTATAGCCTATGGCTCCTACGCTACAAACCTAACACGTTACTGTAATGAATACTGTATGCAATTGTAATGCAATGGTAAGCATTTGTATATCTAAACATAGAAAAGATACAGTAAAACTACAGTATAAAAGATAAAAAATGGTACACTCATTTAGAGTACTTACCATAAATGGAGCTTGCAGGACCGAAAGGTGATCTGGATAGTGAGTGGTGAGTGAATATAAAGGCCTAGGACATTACTCTACAGTATTGTAGCTTTATAAACGCTGTACACTTAAGCTACACTAAATTTATTATTTTAAAATATGTCTTTTTTTAAAGCTTTTATTTTAGGTTTCGGGGCACATTGCAGGACTGTTACAGAGGTAAGCTTGTGTTGCAGGGGTTTCGTGTACAGATTATTTTGTCACCCAGGTAATAAACATAGTATCTGATAGGTAATTTTTTTAGTCCTCTCCGTGCTCCCATCCTCCACCCTCAAATAGGCCCTGGTGTCTATTGTTCCCCTGTTTGTGCCCATGTGTTCTCATTGTTTCGCTCCACTTACAAGAGAGAACATACAGTACTTGGTTTTCCGTTCCTGCATTGGTTTGCTAAGGATAATAGTCTCCAACTCCATTCATGTTGTTGCAAATGACATTATCTTGTTCTTTTTATGGCTGCGTAGTATTCCATAGTGTATATGTATATTTTTTTAATCCAGTCTATGATTGATGGGTGTGTAAGCTGATTCCATGTCTTTGCTTTTGTGAATAGTGTTTCAATAAACATGCGTGTGCATATGTCTTTATGGTAGAAAGAATTATATTCTTTTGGGTATCTACCCAATAATGGGAGGGATGGGTTGAATGATAACTCTGTTTTAAGTTCTTTGAGAAATTGCCACACTGCTTTCCACAATGGCTGAACTAATTTACACTCCCACCAGCAGGATATAAGCATTTTCTTTTCTCTGCAACCTCGCAAGCATCTATTACTTTTTGACTTTTTAATAATGGCCATTCTGACAGATGTGGGATGGTATCTCATTGTAGTTTTGATTTGCATTTCTCTAATGCACCATCCAAGCTGAAAACCAAATCAGGAACACAGTCCCATTCATAATTGCCACAAAAAGAATAAAATACCTAGAAATATGCTAACCAGGGAGGTGAAAGAGCTCTACAATGAGAATTACCAAACATTATTCAAAGATATCAGAGATGACACAAACAAGTGGAAAAACATTCCATGTTCATCACTAGGAAAAGCCAACATTGTTAAAATGGCCATATTGCCCAAAGCAGTGTACAGATGCAATGCTATTCCTATCAAACTACAAATGGCATTCTTCACAAAATCAGAAAAAAATATTTTAAAATTCAGATGCAACCAAAAATGAGCCTGAATAGCCAAGGCAATCCTAAGCAAAAAGAACCAAAGAACAACAACAAAAAGCTGGAGGCATCACTTTACCCAACTTCAAACTTACTATAGGGCTATGGTACCCAGAACAGCATGGTACTGGTACAAAAACAAACACACAGACGAACAGAACAGAAAAAAGAGCCCAGAAATAAGGCCAAACACCTACAACCATCAGATCTTTGACAAAGCTGACAAAAACAAGCAGTGAGGGAAAAACTCTCTATTCAATAAATGGTGCTGGGATAACTGGCTAGCCATATAGAGAAGATTGAAACTGGGCCCTTTCCTTCCACTATACAAAACAATCAACTCAAGATGGATTAAAGACTTAAATGTGAAACCTAAAACTGTAAAAACCCTGGAAGAAAACCTAGGACATCCCATTCTGGACGCAGGACCTGGTAAAGATTTCATGACCAAGATGCCAAAGGCAATTGCAACAAAAGCAAACATTGACAAATGGGACCTAATTAAACTAAAGAACTTTTGCATAGCAAAAGAAACTATCATCAGAGTAAACAGATAACCTACAGAATGGGAGAAAATATTTGCAAACTGTGCGTCTGACAAAATATCCAAAATATATAAGGAACTTAAACAAATTTATAAGCAAAATATAAACAACCCCTTAAAAAGTGGGTGAAGGACATGAAGAGGCCCTTTCAAAAGAGGACATACATGTGGCCAATAAGCATATGAAAAAAATAATTTCCTTAATAATAAAGTAACTTTAGTTTATTGCAACTTTTTTACTTTATAAATGTTTTCATTTTTTAACTTTTTAATTCTTTTGTAATAACACCTAACTTAAAACACAAACACATTACATAGCTGTACAAAAATATTTTGTTTATATCTTCATTCTGTAAACATTTTTCTATTTTTAAACCTTTTTTTTTTTTTTTTTTTACTTTTTACTTTACTTTTACTTTTTTTTAGTTTTTTGTTAAAAACTAAGACACAAACACACACATTAGCCTAGAACTACACGGGGCCAGGATCATCAATATCAGTCTTCCACCTTCACATCTTGTCCCACTGAAAGGACTTCAGGGGCAATAACATGCATGGAGCCATCAACTCCTATGACAACATTCCTGGAACAGAATACCTGCTGAAAAACCTGCCTGAGGCTGCTTTACAGTTAACTTTTTCTTCTGTAAGTGGAAGGAGTATGCTTTAAAATAACCATAAAAAGCATAGTGTACTAAATACATAAGCCAGTAACGTAGTCATTTAGCATCAAGTCTTATACACTGTACATGATTATACGTGCTATACTTTTACATGACTGGCAGCATAATAGGTTTGTATATACAAGCATCACCACAAGCACTGGAGTAATGTGTTGCACTATGACATCACTAGGCAATAGGAAATTTTCAGCCCTATTACGATTTATGAGACCACCATTATATATGCAATCAATTGTTAACCAAAATGTCATTAAGTGGCACATGACTGTATATGCTATCTCTTTTTATTATATATGTGTGTGTGTGTGTGTGTGTGTGTATTTATTTATTTTATTATTTGAGATGGAGTCTGGAGTGCAGAGGTGTGATCTTGGCTCACTGCAACCTATACCTCCAGGGTTCAAGCAATTCTCCTGCCTCAGCCTCCCAAGTAGCTGGCACAACAGGTGCCCGCCACCACGCTTAGCTAATTTTTTGTATTTTTAGTAGAGATGGGGTTTCACCGTGTTAGCCGGGATGGTCTCAATCTCCTGACCTTGTGATCTGCCCACCTCAGCCTCCCAAAGTGCTGGGATTACAGGCGTGAGCCAACGCACCCGGCCTGTATATGCTATCTATAGGAGATACATATTCAAAATAAAGCGACTCAAAAAAGTTAAGATAAATGGTGAAATAAAAACATAATCTGCTGCTGATATTCACTGCAAAAAAAGAAAACAACAAAAAAAAGTTTTCCATACAAACATCAAAGTAGAAATCAAAGAAGAAAGCATTAAATATAATAGCCACTTTTGTTAAGAAGTGACAATTCACAATGAATTTTATCTATCATAAACCTATGTGCCAAATAACATGCAGTCATATATAAATATATCTTTAAAATGCAAAATAAATTACTGTATATATGAAGAAATTAACATCATTGTCTTATTCCTAGAAGATTGGGTAGATCAAACTAAAATTATTTTAATAGTTTTATAAATGCCAAATTCATAGACAGTACCGTAAATTCAGGCTGCCACAGACTATTTATGAAAACTAATTATATATTAGGTAGCAACATAAGTCTCAACAATTTCAAAATGTTGAAATGGTTCAGACCATATCTAACCACATGAAAAAAATTAGAGATAATCATAAAGAAACCACAATCTCCAATTAGTTGGAAATTAAGAAAGGGAAGGGAAAAAGGAAGGGAGGGAAGGAAGGAAGGAGGGAAAGAAAAAGAAATATACTTAAGTAAGTTTCTGTAACTCTAGGATCAAAGAGGAAATAACTGCAATTGCAGACTATTGAGATATTAATTATAATGGAACATTATATATGAAAACTTATGAGATATAATTCTAAGTCAATTATCAGAGAAAAATGCATAAACTTATTTGCTTTTCTTACTTAACAGGTCTCTTCTTTTCTTATGACTTCTTCTTTTATTCATCTTGAGTGTCTTGTCTCTCTTCTGTTTGAGAATATGCCAAGAAAAGTGAAAGGCAGAAAAATATGTAGGTAAAGTAAGGTTCAAATTACAGAAGAAATTATTTAGCATGGGCAAGAATAGATCATGTCAATCATTTCAGAAGGCTCCTTCATAAGTCTCCAGGTTAGAGGTGAAATAAGACAAAGTTTTATGGTCCGAAGAGTTATAGCTCTAAAAACTCATTACCCAAAACAACCCTCAATCTATACCTAAGCTCCCTATTTCCTAATGAATGGCTGACTTTGAAAGCAAACAGCGTTTACTTTAATCAAGGTAATAACATTTAACAACCCTCATGCAGCACTGTGTACCAGGCGCTGTTCTGAGTACTTTCTATGAATTAATTCATTTGGTCTTAATTTACTAGTGCATTACACTAGTAATGCACTACGCTGCCTCAGTGTTAGCATCTTCTCACGTGTTGATTTATTACTTAAAGTTTTTATTCTCTGTTCTTTTCACTTCCAGTTTAGAAAAGAAGTAATCCTTTTCTAATATGTAAACTACGCAATTAGCAGAGAAGCATGTTAAGAATAGAAGGCCTCTTATTTTTCCTGGACTTGTATGTCCTCTCTTTTTCTAATATATCTACCATGTGGTCCTCAGAGGACCATCCCAGGACTCTTCTTAGCTTCTATCATCTAAAACAATTAGAACAAACTAAGCTTATTAAAATTGTCATTTTGGGACTTGATGCAATCCAGTGTCTCCTTCCCAGTTGTTGTTCATATTTATCCTAGTGATGATGACAGAGAATAAGCTTCAGTGCTTAAAATATATCTAAATATTAGCACTTTTCTTTTAAATTCTATACTTAATAAGAAACAAAACCAAAGAAATGGAGCCGACAGATGTTAAAAGCAGCATCGAGTTCTGAAACACAATTGAAACTAGCCTAGGAGCAACAGTAATGATGTTTTGAAATGAATCATGTTCTAATATTTTACAGAAAATTATTAAAACTAAAAATTAGGTGGGTATAGCTTAGCAATCAGAAATCTTCCTGTGAAGCCACCACAAATTCAGCCTGAAAGGTCACTGCAAATTCTCCCAGCTCTCTAAAGATAATTAGTTTCTTTTGAATAATGCTTAAAGGAAAATAGTCTTTCAGCTCTATGAGCGTGTTAATCTACTGGGATTTCTTTTTCTCCAAGAAAGAAATTCCTCTAAAACTATATAGAACAAACCTACAAAAAGAAAAAGAAAAAAGATCCTAGGCAAATGAACAAATAAGGAATCAAAATCGATTGTTGTATTCAATTTCATTATCTTTTATTATGTCTGGGAAGAGCTATCATGCTTTATTTTTTTGCCAGCTAGAATGGAAGGGAGAATGTGCCTAACAGAAGTTGGAAATACACATACTCAGGTGCTCAACAAGCTAAGCACTAGCACATTTTATCAGACAGTGGAGTAGATCCAATAGGAAGGACCCTGCTAGATCAGCAGAGGACACTTAGAGACAGAAAAGGGGCATAATTTGCAACAACAGTCATTTTATCATCCTTCACACTCCAGTATCCATTAAATATCAGTAATGTGTTAGTTACTATGTTTATTTAGCGTACATCCTTCATTAATATTTCTATTTATTATTCCTATTCTAAATAAACTGTTTGTCATGTCACATTGCTGGTTATTATTTGTTAAGCCCACTATTAGAAAATGCATCATTTTTCACCTTTCTCAGAAGGATTGCATCCAATTAGAAACTATCTCCAGGTGGCCGGGCATGGTGGCTTACACCTTTAATCCCAGCACTTTGGGAGGCCGAGGCAGGCAGATCACAAGGTCAAGAGATCGAGACCATCCTGGCCAACATGGTAAAACCCCGTCTCTACTAAAAATACAAAAATTAGCCAGATGTGGTGGTGCACGCCTATAGTCGCAGCTACTCGGGAGGCTGAGGCAGGAGAATCACTTGAACCCGGGAGGCAGAGGTTGCAGTCAGCCAAGATCGTACCACTGCACTCCAACCTGGCAACAGAGTAAGACTTCATCTAAAAAAAAAAAAAGAAGAAGAAAAGCAAAGAAACTATCTCCAGGTTGCTGCCAAGGCTTTCTTTTCCTAAAATAAGAATAGTGATAAATATGCTGCATTGTCACTATGCTCAGGGAAAGAGCAAACTGAAATAAAACTTAAGGGTAGTAAAATATAAAAGGCACAATATATTTTCCATAAAAAGAGAAAGTGACCTTGGATTCAAAGTAGACCACAAAACCACAAAACTTTCTATCTGGAACCTGAAGATCTATCACAAGCCAGAGAATCTGGCCTTCTTGGTCTGTGAGATGAGCTCTGGAAATAAGACTCAGCACCCCCGGTTATGGTGGGTGGACTGACCATAAGATGGTACTGCACATCAATTTGGGTTGTATCTGGTTGATCTTCCTCTACATCAGAGATGTAATATCTTCATGATACATGTAATGAATAGCCTTTTTCAAGAAAATTTTTGAATACAATAACTGAATAATTAAATTTGTATGTTAGAATAGAAGGGTAAGAAGACTATCAAAGAAATTATGATGTTCCTAAGATTTTCTTAATAATAACATTTTGGTTGGAACTTCTAGTTCTGGCCATTAGGTAGTAACAGGCTCTGGAATTACCTTCCTACCATAAACAACTAGAAAAAGTGAACAAAACACAAGTTTCAGATATTGAACAAAACACAGAACTGTGATTTCCTGAGGAGGAAAACAAGTGAGATAAGTCCTACCAGCTTTCAACCTGGAGACAATTTCTAGAGGACAGTGCAGGCTGGTGGAACCCAAGCAGAGCCCAGAAGTAGGACTGAATTGAGGAGACAGAGACTGGAGATTGGAGAAATTGAGATGGCCAGAATTTGTAGGACAGGGTACTACAGAACAGGCAGCTACACAGAGAAAGGCACCAGAAATCTGCACATGGGTCTACTTGAGTTTTGGACTGAATACCAATCTTCATGTGCATAGGAGAAACTCCACACAGCCAGGAAAAATCAACATCTGGGGAAAGAGCAATTACTGGGCATTTGTAAGTAGGGCAATTCCCTGAGCTCACATAAGACTGGGAATCTTTCAAGTTCCCAGTAGTTGAAGTAGAGAGACATAGACAAATACATTGGTCATTTAGTCAAAATCCCAAAAAGGTCACACACATAGTGGGATAAAATTAACCATAGAAAAAGGTATTCTGGACATTTTTATTGAGGAATTTTTTTAAACTCGATCTAATATGAAAGTCTTCATCTAATCTTCACTTAGTTTAATTTTACACAAAAACAAAGTTCGACATTCTTTAAAGAAATACAACAAAATCCAGCATTCAACAACACAAAATTCACTATGTTCATAATCCAATCAAAATTACTAGAATAAACATAAGGAGGAGCAGAAAAATGTGATTTATAGTGTGGAAAAAAATTAGTTAATAGAAACATACTCAGAAAGGATAAAGATGATGGAATTAGCAGTCAAGTATATTAAAACAGCTTTTTTTTTTTTTTTTTGAGACGGAGTCTCATTCTGTCACCCAGGCCACAGTGCAATGACATGATTTCAGCTCACTACAACCTCTGCCTCCCAGGTTCAAGCTATCCTCTTGCCTCAGCCCCCTGAATACCTTGGAACTACAGGTATGTGCCACCATGCCCAGCTAATTTTTGTATTTTTAGTAGAGACAGGGTTTCGCCATGTCAGCCAGGCTGGTCTTAAACTCCTGACCTCTGGTGATCTGCCCAACTCGGCCTCCCAAAGTGCTGATATTACAGGTGTGAGCCACTATGCCTGGTCATAAATATTTTTAGTGTATTTAAGGATCTAAAGTTAAACATGAACATATGAAGAGAGATGGAGGATATGAAAAAGAACCTGATGAAATTTCTGAGATAAAAAAATAGAATATCTAAAATGAGAATTCCATCTTATGGAATAATCATTAAGCTAGACACTGCAGAAAAAAGATTAGTGAACTTGATGACATAGCAAAAATCTATCTAAAATGAAACCAAAAAAAAGAAAAAAGACAGGCATTCAGTGGTCTAAAGGAAAATATCAAACAATCTGGCATGTATGTATTTGAAGAAATAATGGCCAAAAAATGTCCTAATTTGTTGAAAACTACAAATACACATATTCAGGAATTTCAACAAACACCAGCCAAGATAAACACACACATACACACACACACATGCATACACACACAAACACTTGAAGCTACCAAGGTACAACATAATCAAATTACTGAAAATCAATAATAAGGAAAAAAATCCCAAAGGCATTACAAAGTTTAAAAGGCATATTACATATAATGAAACAAAGTTAAGAATGACTTCATCTTTTTTGTCAAAAACTATACAAACCAGAGAAAAAAAAATCTTTGCTATCTACTATGACACAGCAAATAACCCCAAAATTAATGGCTTAAAACCACAATAATAACATGTTAATTATCATAATTCTTGTAGGTCAGGAATTTGGGAGTGGCTCATTTAGGCAGTTCTGTGTAGGTGTCTCTCATGAGTTTTCTTGACTAGGGAAGGAAAATTCACTTTCAAGGTATATCACTCTCATGTCTGACAAGTTGAGACTGACAAGTTTGTTGTCCCCCAACTGGGCTACTGTATGAGACTGCTTGAGCATCTTCATAACATGGTGACTGACTGTGTCCAGAATGAGTGTTCTAAGAAACCAAGGGGTAAGCTACAATAATTTCATGAAACAGTTTTAGAAGTCATATGATGTAATTTCAATGTGTGGGATAGGACTACACAAAGGCATGAATACCAGTAGGTGAGGATCATTAGAAGCCACGTCAGAGGCTGGCTATCACAAGAGATCAACATTTTTAAGTGCTTGGGGAAAATATGTCAACCCATTTCCCCTCATTGCATATGAGGCAAAAATATCTTTCAGATATAAAGGCAAAAAAAAATAACTTACCAAACAAATCTGAAAGAACTGTTGCCAGTAGAGCTGAACTACAAGAAATATTAAAGTAAGTACTTTTGACATAAGGAAAATTATACCAGATGAAAATTTGAGTCTACCCAAGGGAATAAAGACTGCTGGAAATGATAAATATGTGGGTACATGTAGAATACATTTTTTCTCCAGTTTAAATTTATATGAAAGATAAATAACCACTTATAAATAAAATATGTTGGGGTTTATGTTTAGATATAAAATGTAGGGAAACAATAGCACAAAGAATAGAAGTAGAAAATGAAAATATATTCTTCTCCGATTTTTATACTATATGTGAAGTGACAATATTTTATGAAATTGGACTGTGATAACTTAAAGATGTATATTGTAAATATTAGACTAACCACTAAAAGAAATACATCAAACAAAGTAAACTTCAGAAGAAGGAATATTACCTGAAATTAAAAGGAACACTTTATAATGATAAAGAGGTCACTTCATCAGTGAGATACAATAATCTTGAACATGTATGTATCTAATAACAAAGCTTCAAAACAGATGAAGTTAAAGTCTATAGACTGTAAAAGAGAAATAAGCTAAGCATAGTGGCTCACGCCTGTAATCCCAGCACTTTGGGAAACTGAGGTCAGGAGTTGGAGACCAGCCTGGCCAACATGGCAAAACCCTGTCTCTACTAAAAATATAAAAATTAGCCGAGCATGGTGGTAGGTGCCTATAATTCTAGCTACTTGGGAGGCTGAGGCAGGAGGATTGCTTGAACCTGGGAGGCAGAGGTTGCGGTGAGCCAAAATCGCAACATTACACTCCAGCCTGGGCAACAAGAGCAAAACTCCATCTCAAAAAAAAAAAAAAAAGGAGAAATAGACAAACTCCTAATGTCTAAAGCTAAAAAGATTAACTCTACAAAGTGTTGGTGAGGATGTGAAGCAACTGGAACTATCATACACTGCTAGTAATAATAGAATAAGGTAAAATTACTTCAGAAAACTGACAGTTTCTTAAAAAGTTAGAGGTATGTGTTAGTCTGTTTACATCTCTATTAAAAAAAGAAAACCTAAGGCTGGGTAATTTCTAAAGAAAAGAGGTTTATTTGGTTCTGCAGGCTGTACAAGCATGGCACCAGCATCTTCTTCTGATGAGAGCCTCAGGGAGCTTATAATCATGGCAAAAGGTGAAGGGAGCCAACAGTCACATAGCAAGAGAGGAAGCAAGAAAGAAGGAGCAGGGAAGTAGGTGTCAGGCTCTTTTAAACAACCAGATCTCACATGAACTCAGAGCAAGAACTCAATCATTACTGTGAGGACGGCACCAAGATATAAGGAATCCATCCCCATGACCCAAACACTTTCCGCCAGGCCCCGCCTCCAATACTGGGGATCACATTTCAACATGAGATTTGGAAGAGACATACATCCCAACCATATTATTCCACCATGGCCCTCAAATCTCACATCCTTACCACATTGCAAAATACAATTATCCCTTCCCAATAGTACCCCAATGTCTCAACTCATTCCAATATTAACTCAAAAGTCCAAAGTCTCATTTGATACCCAAGGAAGTTTCTTCCACCAATGAACCTGTAATCAAGAACAAGTTCTTTACTTCTAAGATACAATAGTGATACAGGCATTGAATAAACATTTCCATTCCAAAAGGGAGAAATGAGCCAAAAGAAAGGGGCAACAGGCCCCACACAAATCCAAAACCCAGCAGGACAGACATTAAGTCTTAAAACTCCAAAACAATCTTTGACTACATGTACTGCATCCTGGCACACTGATGCAAGGAGGGGGTCCCAAGGCCTTGAGTGGCTCTGCCCTTGTAGCTTTTCCAGGCTGAGGCTGCAAGTTGCCAGGGGTCTACTATTCTGGGGTCTTAAAAATTTCTGCCGCTAGATACCCTAACTCATCAGTCTTAAGTTCTGCCTTCCATAAAGCCAAAGGACATGGAAACAATGCAGCAAATTCTTTGTTAGGGCATAATAAGAGTGACCTTTACACCAGTTTCCAGTAAGTTTCTCATTTCCATTTGAGACCTCATTAGCCTGGTTTTCACTGCCCATATTTTTATTCAGCATTCTACTCACAACCACTTATTTAACAAGTCTCTAAAAAGTTCCAAACTTTCCCTCAACTTCCTGTATTGATCTGAGCCATCCAAACTCTTCCAATGTCTATCCATTACCTGGTTCCAAAGCCACTTCCACATTTTCAAGTATATTTATAGCAACATCTCACTCTTGGTACCAATTTTCTGTGTTAGTCCATTTGTGTTGCTATAAAGGAACACTTGAGACAGGGTAAAGAAAAGAGGTTTATTTGGTTCACAGTTCTGCAAGCTGTACAAGCATGGCACCAGCATCTTCAGTAAGTGAGGGCTTCAGGAAGCTTGCAATCATGGTGGAAGACAAAGGGGAGCCAGCGTGTCACATGGCAAAAGAGGGAGAAAGAGAGAGGGAGCAAGAGAGGAGGTACCAGGCTCTTTTAAACAACCAGATCTCATGTGAACTCAGAGTGAGAATTCACTCACTACAAGGACAGCACCAAGCCATTCATGAGGGATCCACCCCCATGACCCAAACACCCCCCACCAAGCCCCACCTCCAACATTGGGGATGGCATTTTAATATGAGATTTGTGAGGAGACACACATCCAAACCATATCAAGGTTTATCTGCCATATATTTTCCAGTTTTGGTGAGCACATACCTACCACTCCTAGATAACTATCCAGAGAAATGAGAACATATGTGCATACAAAGATTTGTATATGAATGTTTATAGTGGCTTTATCCACAATAGCCAAAATGCCAATGATCCAAGTGTCCATCACCAAGTAAACAGATAAGTTGTGGCATACTCATACAACAAAACATTGGGCTGCAATAGAAGGATTAATTTCTATAACATTACATAAGCAAAATAAGTCATACCAAAAGAAGAGCACATCCTAAGTGATCCCATTTATGAAATGTTAGGAGACAATTCTGGCATTTCTGCATGTCTTCTGAGTGAGGGGCATTGACAGCTTTGTTCAGCAAGGTTTGCACAGCTGCTCCATGGCAGGGATCAGATTTGTTTACATTCTAGTGTAATAAAGTTAGAGTCTTCTCTTCTCCTTCCAGAGATATTCCAGGCTTGTAAAGATAACACTCAATCTGAATCAAAGGACAAATTTATTTCCTGACCAAGATGATCAAGATAATATCTCTCTCCACGGGGGAGGATGGACAGGTTTGCCAGCAGCCCCTTTATAATATTACGGATCCTAGGCTCAGTGTTCCTATGTGTCATAGATCCACAATGTGCACAGTATTAACCTGGGCCCACCTCCACATCACCCCATACGTCTTGAGGGTCAAAGAGAATCAGTAAGAACACAAAGCTCATGTTGCCTACTGTGTTGTAATAAACTGTCTAAATCTGTTTGGGCTCATGTCTCCTCACTGGCCAAGACTATGGCAGAAGAACAAGCTGGACTAGTACCTGAAGTAGTCACAAGTAGTCACTGTTGCCTAGGAACTGCTAGACTGCTTGACATATGAAACTCTAAAGACCAATCTAATATATAGTGATTCATAGTAGATTGATGGTTGCTTAGGACTAGGTGTGGGGACGACTGACTGGAAAGGAGCTGAAGGAAACCTTTTTAGGGTGGTGCTACATTTGTCAAGGCTCACCCTACTAACCACTTAAAATGTGTGACTTTTATTATGTGCAGTGTATGCATCAATAACATTTTTTTTTGAGATGGAGTCTCACTCTGTCACACAGGCTGGAGTGCAGTGGCATGATCTCAGCTCATTACAACCTCTGCCTCCCAGGTTCAAGCAATTCTTCTGCCTCAGCCTCCCAAGTAGCTGGGACTACAGGCGCATGCCACCATGCCTGGCTAATTTTTTTGTATTTTTAGTAGAGACAGGGTTTCGTCATATTGGGCAGGCTGGTCTCGAACTACTGGCCTCGTGATCTGCCTGCCTTGGCCTCACAAAGTGCTGGGATTACAGGTGTGAGCCACCGTGCCTGTCCAATAAAATTTATTTTTAAAATAAACTTTGGTCTCCATCATATGACGAGTATATGTCTGAGACACTGTGTGAATGATAAATAAAAATAATGCACATGTCCAAGGTAATATTCCATTATGAAAAAAGTATTTGACTAAAGTTAATTTGTCACCTTGGATAAGTCAGGTAACCTCTCTCTATCCAAATTATTAGGAAAGGTGAAGTGAAGGCTACATACTTCTTAAGTTTTGACTGAGTGAAAAAGCTGAGATTTAACATACCCACACTGAGTTATTTGAAAAGGGTTTCATTTAAAAATTTTTAGGCCAGGTGCAGTGGCTCACACTTATAATCTCAGCACTTTGGGAAGCTGAAGGGAGATGACTGCTTGAGCCCAGGAGTTCCAGATCAGACTGGGCCACAAAGCAAGACCCCATTTCACACACACACACAAAAAAAACAATTAGACAGGCATGGTGCATGCCTGTAGTCCCAGCTACTCAGGAGACTGAGGTAGGAGGATCACCGGGAGTCTGAGGCTGCACTGAGCCATGATTGCACCATAGTACTCCAGCCTGGGTGACAGAGCAAGACCCTGTCTCAAAAAAAAACAAAAATTTTTTCTTTTTTTTTTTTTTGAGACAGAGTTTCACTCTTGTTGCCCAGGCTGGAGTGTAATGGCGTGATCTCGTCTCACTGCAGCCTCTGCCTCCCAAGTTTAAGTGATCCTCCTGGCTCAGCCTCCTGAGTAGCTGGGATTACAGGAGCCTGCCACCATGCCCAGCTAATTTTTTGTATTTTTAATAGAGACGGGGTTTCACCATATTGGTCAGGCTGGTCTCTAACTCCCGACCTCAGGTGATCCATTCACCTCGGCCTCCCAAAATGCTAGGATTACAGGCATGAGCCACTGCACCCAGCCTAAAAAACAAACATTTTATAGTTACTGCATATACTTTGAATTATGAGTTTACTTTCAAATAAAGGTGTTTCTGCTAGAATGTATCTGAAAATCCTCACTTTAAACAGCTGAAAAAAAAATGTGGACAAACAACTGAAAATCTATGCAATGTTCTAATCTAAGCAACAACAAAACAGTATCAACCCCAACGGAAAATACTTCTCCACTAAAGAGATGCTATAATCCTAAAAAATAAAGAAATGCTAAAATACATACAGGAATATCCCCAAAAGGTGAAGCTTTGATGATGAAAGGGGTGAAGGATTGAGCCTTCTGCTTTATAAAGAGACAAGGTAAATGTTGAAAGGTCAGAAAGAACCACACAATAAGTACTTCTAAGATAGAGCATGTGTCTAAACTAGAGAGGAGTATAACAGGACGCAGGGACAGTCTGTATAACTCTGGATTCTCCCACCGTTCACTGTATTCAGCTCTATGAGAGTCTTTTGCCTTCAATGCAATCTTGGTTACAGGTAGTATGTTGGGAAAAACCTACATAATCAATCAATGTGACTTCCATTTTATACTGACACTATTCCCCAATTTACCATTTCAGTGTAAGCAAATTTGATTTACAGAAATATGCACATTAGTAGCAGAATAGACTGTCCTTTTCTTTTGTATTTGAGATCCAAAGTCAATTCTTTAAGAAAATCTTCCCTGACCTCTTGCCCCAAACTTGGGCAGGCCCCGCCAGGCACACAACCTCATAGCTGCCTGTACTTTTCCTTTACAATATATACCACAGTTTATAGTCTTATGAAATTATTTTCTTATTGTCTGACTCCTTCATGGACTCTAAGAGGTATTTTCACTCACCACCATATGCCTAAACACTGGCATAGTGCCCAGGCTCACAGTAGGTGCCCAAAAAATACTGATTAACTAGAAGAATTATTTAATTAGTTAAATGCTATTATACCATTAAAATATACCCTTAATTGCTGTGCTATGGCTTTTATAAAATTAAAATTTATAATAACATTATTTTTCCTTTTGCTACTGCTTTATTTTTAAAATAAGTGACAGAAAGGTTGGTTTGGGGACAGATCTATTCTGTTGGTGACAGGGACAAAGAACAGTAGGAGAAAAGAAGACATGGGAAGAAAGATAATAAGCTTGGTGAATTTAAAAAAAAAAATTCTCACTGTGGCTACCAGATCTCTATTAATATAAAAGGTTATTAAGTGAATCTGTTTAAATCAATTTAATACCCCCTTACTTCACCTATCCAACCTATCTCGAGAAACAAATTTAAAATATCACTGGAAATAATATTACTATAATTATTTGCTTCTATAAAATTCATGCAGTGATTTGCCGTCTCCTTTATTTCCCATTGTAAATGGCCCTACAAGGTAATTTGCCTCACATTGATTAGACAATAGCACATACACAACTTTACAATGAGTAGCGGGGAAAGGAATCAATCATTCTTTATTTTTCCCCTCCAGAATACTATGCCATCACCCTTTCCCCCAAAATTCTACATATTAATGAGATTGAAATTATCATCAAAATCATAAACTAAGGCCCAGAAAAATTAAATGTTTTCTTGCTCAAGGCCATACAACAAGTTTATGGAAGAGCTGGGGTTAGAATTCAGATTGTCTCTCAGTTCAGTGATACTGAGTTTCAGGACTCTTTTCTTCTCTTTGTAGGGCTTTCTCAATGCCTTCTTTTTCTTCTTTTTAAAAGAGGGCTTTGTTTTCCAAAAATCTGCTATACATCATTACAGCCATGTCATATCATGACAGATACGGAAATAAAATGCTTTGATTTGGCTATATTGCAGTTTGCCAGTGATTCCATCTGTGTATGAAAGGTGAAACACAGAAAACGCACACACAAATGAACACACCAAAAAATAGGAATTATACCCAGAAAACCAAAAAGATGTTTTGAAAATATGATTTAAAGCAACAACAAACCTAACATAAAGTGAGCCTTCTAAATCCAAAATCTTCCACCACTATTATCACCTTGTCAACTAGTGATATGGTTTGACTCTGTGTCCCCATCCAAATCTCACCTTGAATTGTAATAATGCCCACATGTCAAGGACAGGACCCAGCAGGAGGTAATTGAATCATGGGGATGGTTCCTCCATGCTGTTCTCATAATAGTGAGTGAGTTCTCACGAAATCTTTTGGTTTTATGAGGGGCTTTCCTCATTTTTCTTGGCACTTCTCCTTCTTGTTGCCATTTGAAGAAGGACATGTTTGCTTCCCCTCCCACCATGATTGTAAGTTTCCTGAGGCCTCCCCAGCCCTGCAGAACTGTGACTCAATTAAACTTCTTTCCTTTATAAATCATCCAGTCACGGGCAGTTCTTCACAGCAGCGTGAGAAGAAACTGATACAACTAGTGATCATTTTTATTGCCCTCAGATGTGGCTTAAGGTTTGGCAGCCTCTGTGTTTTGCCAGGCATTTGACAAATTGGAACCAAGGAACCACTACCAGTTCAGGTGGGCTCCAATGTAAGTTTCCAAATTGAAAGTCCCAAAGCAACATAAACTCATAACCGCAATTTAGGGGCTCCTCTCCCAAGGAGTTAGATGGATCCTTAGACCCTGAGTAAATTAGAACCTTCTTTTCAGAGATGTATGCTCCAATGCATCCTGGCAATACAGTGATGGAAAGCAAAGAATGCATTTTAAAGAAAAGAACTTACTTAGGAGGCATGATATGTGGTGGTGAAGAGCACAAACCTTAGAGACACAAACTCTGTGTGTAGTCAGATTCCAACTCTGCTTCCCACTGGCTTCTGTCCTTAGGCAAGTTATTTAACATCTCTGAGTTTTAACAATGTCCCCTATTCAAGTGGTGGGTGCAGTGAAAGCCCAGACTTCACCACTATGCAATGTATGCATGTAACACAACTGCATTTATACCCCTAAACTGATAAAATAAACAAACAAACAAAAAAAAAAAACAAAGCTATAAGATGAAGGTATTGATAGCACTTACATCAAGTACTTACATCATAAAGTAGTGATAAGGATTAGATTAATTGATATTTATAGAGCACTTAGAGTAAAACCTGGGACCTGTAAGTACTATATATGTGTTTGCTAATAAAGAAAATGATCTCCTTGATGGCATTTGGGGAATTTTTTTTTTTTTTTAAGACAGAGTTTCACTCTTGTTACCCAGGCTGGAGTGAAATGGCGCGATCTTGGCTCACTGCAAGCTGTGCCTCCCAGGATCAAGGGATTCTCCTGCCTCGGCCTCCCGAATAGCTGGAATTACAGGCACCCGCCACCATATCTGGCTAATTTTTTATATTTTTTTTAGTAGAGACAGGGTTTCACCATGTTGGCCAGTCTGGTCTCAAACTCCTGACCTCAGGTGATCCACCTGCCTTGGCCTCCCAAAGTACTGGGATTACAGGCGTGAGCCACCGTGCCTGGCCCAGAGGACTTCTTTTAAGGAAGTTCTTTCTCCATAGTTCCTAATGTGCCATACATGAGACTGTTTTCTCCCACTCCTAAGACAGTTTGGAGACAGTGCTCCTTTGTTCCACCTCAATATGTAAATAAATGGAAGCCTAACAGTTGAAGCTGAGAGGCTGCCACTTTGCAGTTAGCCCCTGAGGCCAACACTAATCTCTCAAGGAAAAATGCAATAATCAAAGAAAAATACAAACCAGAAATAACAAAGTCTGTACGCAAGACATAAGACCTTGATCACAGCACTCACATTGATTAGTAATCAGGGCATTTGCTGGTGTCTCTCGGTCTCTCAGACATACTTTCAATAGGCCGAGTGTGGTGGCTCTTGCCTGTAATCCCAGCATTCTGGGAGGCTGAGGTAGGCGGATTGTTTGAGGCCAGGAGTTTGAGACCAGCCTGGCCAACATGGCGAGACCCTGTGTCTGCTAAAATTACGAAAATTAGCTGGGCCTGGTGGTGCATACCTGTAATCCTAGCTATGTCAGGAGGCTGAGGCATGAGAATTGCTTGAACCCAGGTGGCAGAAGTTGCAATGGGTCAAGATCATGCTACTGCAATCCAGCCTGGGCAGGAGAGCGGGACTCTGTCCCAAAAAATAAATAAAAAAGATATACTTTCAATAAAAAGTAAGTTGTTAATTGTTGCTTCACAGATAACTGAGCTAATTCTAAGCGGGCAGGCTGAATGTTCCTACAAGACAGGTCGGGGGGATTGACACATACTGAACATTTAATGGATAAATAATAATAGCAAATACATATTTTGCATAAACTCTGTGTCAAACTTTTTCTAAGTACTTTACAGTAATTCTATAAGGTTATGACTGATTTTGTCCCCACTTTAAAGAGGAGGAGTATGAAGCACAGAGGTTCACCAGATTTTCTAAGGTTACACAGTGAGCAAGTGCTGGAGCTGGGATTCAGACCGGGATTCTGTCTAGCTTGAGTCTATGCACTGAGCAATAGGCCACGAATGAATTTAAGACACAATTCAGAAGGACAAAGTGGCAGCCAAGAGAGTATGCTGCTTGGGTCTCCATTTAGCTGCAAGGAGTTCAATAGCTTCAGCCTTTATCTGTACTTTAGGATCTGCAGATTTTAAACTGAGGCCATGTTCTTCTTGGGCAGTCTCCCACCAATGATTACATGAGGAAGCCTGCTAAAAGCAGGACATCTCTAACAGGAGTCTTCACTCTGGAGCTCCCTGTTGGCTTGGCAGAGACCATCAGAGGGGCACAGCGGCCCCAGGCTCTCCCCACGTGATCCTGCTCCATCTCCCCTTTCCTTCCACAGGAGACAGATCAGCACTGCAGTCCGAAGGCTTCTCCTGCTCAATCCTGCTTCCTCGCCCTTTTTGCTTTCACAGGTGTCACCCCGTCTTCCAAGAAACTTCTTGCACTGCCATCTCTTCTCAGCATCTACTTCTCAGGGGAAGTATCTGGTATTCCCAGTCAAGTATTTGGCTGAGATCTCGCCAGTAAGAAAAGAATATGAAACTTTAGTCACAAAAATCTGAACTGTGGGAGATGAATCCAGACATGTCAGAGAGAACTGCTTTGTCAAGGGCAGGCAGGGCACTAGCTGCCTCACTATAGCATTAAACCTACTGTGTCAGGTTGCTTCGCCAGTCTGTTGACAAAGTCTTCATCTTCACTCAAGTACTCATATTAATCTTATGCTAGAATACCTGTATTCCTTTTGTCATTTTCAACACAGTAAGAGGATGAAATCTGACTTAATTGCAGAATACTGACATTTTGGCAGATGCAAATGCATCCACCTCCCCCAGTTTTACCTGGAAGAGAATATAAAGCCTCGTGCTCCATGCAGCTCCATGACTGAGCTGACTTCTTCCCATTTAAAAGGCAAACAAAGCCCAGGGTGGTGGCTCACGCCTGTAATTCTAGCACTTTGAAAGACTGAGGCAGGTGGATTGCTTGAGCCCAGGAGTTCAAGTCCAGGCTGGGCAACATGGTGAAACCCTGTCTCTACTAAAAATACAAACTGAGGTGGGAGGATCACCTGAGCTTGGGGAGGTCGAGGCTGCAGTGAGCCATGATCACACCACCGCACTCCAGCCTAGGGACAGAGTAACATCCCATCCAAAACAAATAAAAGATAAAAAGCAGACAAGTGGGCTTTTCACTAATCTTTTATGTTCAGGCAAAACTAGATGCTTTCTTATTGACTTTCTCAGTAAAAAATTATAAAATCATATGGTTGGAAGGAGAGGAAGATGAAAACAAGTCCAGATTTCTCTACATGGATTTAGCCTCCTAGAAATAAAGACATATAGCACATTGTCGTCAAATCAAAAGGCAGGAGATTGCTTATAATTTTTTAACTTGTGTGAATAAGTATTGTAGAAACCATTAAGGAGATATATTGTAGAAGTATTTATACAGTGGCTAAGCACACCACTATGTACAACAGTTGCATTAGTTAGGGCTATTTGTTTATAAGCAATAGATAGTGACTCAACTATCTTAAACAAAATAAACGTATCAGGAGGACGTGAGGTCAGAGGTGATGAAAGGCTAGAACCAGGAACAACAAAAATGGCCTGTAGCAAGAAGGGTATGACCAAGAAACCCTGCTAGGATGAGATGGGAATCCAATTATTTTCAACATCATTGTTCTTCTGCTCAGTATTTGAATTCCAAGGAGTGAACAGCAGATTGGTTTAGCTTGTATCATTTCCAACCACCGGGGACGAGTAAACAGGACCCCTGATTATAGTCCCAACAGACAATACCCAGTGGGAAAGAGGAAATTCCTTAAAAGGAAGTCAGATAACAAGGAAGGAAGGAAGGAAGGAAGGAAGGAAGGAAGGAAGGAAGGAAGGAAGGAAGGAAGGAAGGAAGGAAGGAAGGGAAAAGAGGGAGGAAGGGAGGAAAAATGAATGTTGGACAGCCAAATAGCTCCAGCTATTTAATAGTTTAGGTTACATTTCCCAATTTTTTTTTCTTTTTTTTTTTGAGATGGAGTCTTGCTCTGTCACCCAGGCTGGAATGCAGTGTCGTGATCTCGGCTCATCCTGAATTCCAGTGATTCTCCTGCCTCAGCCTTCCAAGTAGCTGAGACTACAGGAGTGTTTCACCACATCTGGCTAATTTTTGTATTTTTAGTAGAGACTGGGTTTCGCAATGTTGGCCAGGCTGGTCTTGAACTCCTGACCTCAGGTGATCTGCCCGCCTCGGCCTCCCAAAGTGCTGGGATTACAGGGGTGAGCCACCATGCCTGGCCTCCCAATTATTACTAGTGAGTAAATTCAGTAAGATGCATATGATTTCTCCATGTGCCTCTATCTGACCCTCTTTAGGCTAATCAACCTCTGATAGAAGGCATATAACTGGAATAAAAAGTTTCTTAGTACTATTGAGTCAGTTCTTTGAAAGAGATATAGATAAACCAGAGTAACTTTTGAAGAGGAAACCAGTACAGTGAGAGAATCTAAACATGGTATTATCTAAAGAAGAGTTGAAGAAACTAAGAATATGTAATCAGAAGGAAAAAGTATCGGAAGGCATAGAAAGCATAGATTAGCTGCTGTCACATGTTTGTCATGTGTTGATGACCTTAGAGTTACCATCTTCCCAAATCATAGCTTTGGAACCTATGGGATTCAGAACCAATGGACAGATTCAGAAAAAAATTAGAAAGGGTTGGCTCTGCCTTCACTGGGTATCAAATGCTGAATTGATTCCTGTTGGAAAGAAATAAAACAACATCAAAAAACTAAGAGGCAGTGTTAGGAAATTGTATCAAAAGAGAATTGAGCTAGATATGACAATGGCAACAATAATGGCTTTATTTTGAACACATAATACTAGGCACTATGTCATACTTTTAAAATATCACCACCTCTCAAACTTTCTCACTCTAGGATCTTTAATGACAGAAGAAAGAGAGTAATTACTTCCAGATCCCTGGAAACAAAAGAATTCATGGCAATAGTAAGATTGTTGGGAGTTCTTAGATTTTTACATTAAAAAATCATGGCACTTTTAAATTCTGCTTCATAAAACAGCAGTGTTTATTTTAGGTTTTATATGTATCTGCCTTTTGAGATAGACAGATAGATATAGATTGGATATAGACATAGATTCTTAAAAAATACAGACAGGGTCTCGCTCTGTTGCCCAGGCTTGAGTGCAGTGGCACAGTCATCATTCGCTGAAGCCTCAAACTCCTGGCCTCAAGCAATTGTCCCACCTCAGCTTCCTGAGTAGCTGGGAGGGTGGGTGGCGCATACCACCACACCTGGCTAATTTTTAAATTTTTTTTGTGTTGTGAGACAGTTTATTGCTTTGTTGCCCAAGCTGGTATCAAACTCCTGGCTTTAAGCAATCCTCCAGCCTCCGCCTCTCAAAGTTCTGGGATTACAGGCATGTGTATCATTTCCGACCCTTGGGGAGGTGTAAACAGGACCCCTGATTATAGTTAGGTGTGGTAGCATGCACCTGTAGCACCAGCTACTAAGGAAGCTGAGGTGGGAGGATCACTTGAGCCCAGGATTTTGAGGCTTCAGTGAACCATGATTGTACCATGGCATTCCATAAATAAATAAATACAAATATATATGCTTACATATATATTTGTAATTATATATTATATTTTGTAATATATAAAAATATATTTATATAAAATTTTTTGAAACCTAGGATCTGCCCTTCAAGAGCTATATTTATCATATAGCTTGTTTGGGGGGCCTCTTGAAGCACCATTGCATAACTCTGTGGGTATACATACTCCAGTTCCTGAATGACAGCCAAATATTTAGGAAGAGGGTGTTTTTAATATAGTACTCTTCGAATAATACAGAACTCTTTGAAGATGGAATGAACTATCTAAAGAAACTTGTACACAGAGTGACTACTAGGTTACCAAGGATGATTTCAAACCAAGGATGATTTCAAAACCAACTGGATTTCAGTCTACTCCTTCAATTTTCCCAGCAGAGGCAATCTCCACCCCTATCCCTCAGAATTATCCCAACTCCTAGCATGTGAGGAGTGAACACCCAACTGCTGTAAGGTAGGGCAAAAGGTAGCAAATGGTCAAAGGCAGGTAGATGCTTTAAATAGCCTACCAATGGACAACCCAACAGATAGAAGAAATTAACTAGTTTGCTGCTGAATTAAATAAGCTCTAAATCCCAAGTCTTAAGTCTCCTATTATTATGGTAGACACTAATATATTCAATGTACTTTTGTCAGTGAGCCTGGCAAACATATTGCACTTATTAAATTATTCAGTTTTGAGCTGGAAGAAATCTTAAGGCTAATTTAGTCCAGCCTCCCTCATTTTACAGTTGAAAGAACTGAATCTCTATAAAGGTAAGTTGCTTGCCGAAGATAACATAGATTTAGAACTGGGCTGGACCCTTTTATTCCCAATTGAATGTTCTTTTTACAGTGATGAAGCAAGCTGTCATGGAAAGAGAAGCTTTAAAATGGTACACACAGGTGCATCACTTTCCTGGTCTTGTGACCTTGGTCAAGTTTTTAATCCCTTTTGAGTCCCAGCTTCCTCATCTGTAGAGTGCGAATGATCATAATCTTCAATGGATTCCTCCAGGGACTTAAAAAAGTAATGCTTGCAAAGCAGCTAGCACAATGCCCAGCATATGGAATTTGCCTATGAAAATACTTTTGTTCTCCAATTTCCAGCCCTTCTTGTTGGGTTGTTTGCCAAGTCCTCCTGCTGATACTGCACTCATGGTATTAGGAACAACAGTGGACTTTCCCCTCCTCTTTATAAATTATACAATAGAGAAACGGGGAGGGGAATGCAGTGAAATATTAACGGTTGAGGAACTGGATGAGAGGAATCTGGGAGATCTTTGTACTTGGAAATGTTGTGTTTAAGCTTGAAACCATTTCAAAATGAATTATTTTTCTGCGGAAAAATAAAGTGCACACCTCCACATGTTGTTTTCTTCCATTCCAAAGCCCAGTTGCACAGCAACTGGACTGTTTTTAACCCCCACGTGTAATGTAAACTACATATTAGTAAGCTCACCCTTCCAATCCTCTGTTCTAGAGGAAGTCAGGCTTGTGATTCCCCTTTCATTTGTTGAACACATAACACAAAGAGGAACTGTTCTCAGGCTCAAGTCACGGGCTGGAACTCAGAAGTGCTTTGGTTTAAATGATGAATGCATGGTCACCCCATGTTTAACCACTGATTGAGAGGAGGTCACATGCTAAATCAGAAAAGTCCCAATGAAGGGGAAAGTAATTGAGAGTCTTTTGTACCTAAAATAGTACAAATAGGTTCCAGCTGAGAAGGAACTCAAATTGGTTTTCCTTTCACAGAGATTTAATGCTATATTTTTCAACATGATTTGGAAGACACCTATACCCCAACAACTGTTATCATATACACATTCTTCTTTATCTGATAAAGCACCAAGATCCCAGTCAAACCATAAGTTTGGTAAGCAGAAATGGCCCCTACCTGCATTGTCTTTAACCACATGGAAAGTCCTTCATGTTTTGAGGTGTAAATAATCTGTAGACAGTTTCTACAAGGAAAAGAGGAATAATAATAATACTGCCTTAACAAGGATCTTTTCAGATCAGAGTAAAAATGTTAGCATAAATCCAAAGCAACTTCCCCTCACCTAAATCTCAGCATCAAACTCATTCATTCACTCGTTTAGTATTTATTGAATTCCTCTTCATTACCACTTATGCTAGGTGGTGATTAGGGGATATTACAGAGAGTAAACCAGATGTGGTCTCTGCTGTCTCTGACCACAACCTAGTGGGGAAGATAGGCATGAACAAGCAATCATAATGAGTGGTATGAATTCTCAGGCAGATAATGTGGGGAAACACACAGGAGGGGCACTCAGCTCAGTCTAGTGGGGCAGGGGGGCTTCCCAGAGGAAGTTACATCAAAGCTGAGACCCAACGTTCAAGTTAGAAGTAATCAGCCAAGAATGTTTCCCAAGAGGAAGAATGACAAGTGTCATTATGTGGAGCTTAGAGATTCCAAATGGCTGAAGTGTGGAGTGCAGGAAGGTTGAGGTAAGGAGGAAAAATGAAACCAGGAGGAGGTTTCATGTGGCACGTGTTGAACATTAAACAGCACATACTCCCTGTCCTCCAAGAGCTGACTCCGAGGGAAGACCTTTACCATAGAGTTTGCAGGGCTGTTTCCCTGGCCTTCTTTCTGAGACCCAATTTTCCCTTGGGAGATAAGATAACCTGGATAAAGCTGATGTTGGACAAATGTGTTTTGTAGGCATGTTTTCTCTGGTGTCTTCTCTCTCCCTTATTCCAGTCCCTTTCTTCAATTCTGGTGTTACAGCAGAAATAATTGACACTTATGGTATGTGCCTGGTACCACCAACTCCCAAAATAACCCTAAGGGATATTATTATTATTCCTATTTTAAGATAAGGAAACTTGGGCTCATGTACTAACTTTCCCAAGGTCATAGTACTAATAAGTGGCAGCATTGATGTGAGAACCCAGTGTTACCTAAATTCAAAGCCCATCCTCCTAATCATCCTGGTACCCAATCTCAAGGCATGTAGTTGGCATCCCATTCCCTGCAAAGCCTTTCTCTCAGTTATGTAAAATAATTAAATGAAGTCATTATGGGCTGGGCACACAAAAGATATTCAAAGTGCTGAAGACTACAGTATCAACTGATAGAGTTATCTACATTAACCATGGTGTTTAAATAGAGACCTCTTTAAGACTACAAACACCTTCAGGGCTGAAAGCCATGAAACTCTTCCTATGAAAAGATGAGTGGCATTGATATATGGAGTTGTAACCATGGCAGCCCCTTAAGTCATACCACGGAAACAACTGAGTGCCTTCCTGCTTGTTGCTATACTACTTGCTCTTAGGTGATGCATCCATCTGAGGTCTTAACAGAAACCCATTCCACACCAACCCTTTCTTCCCGTCTCATGAATCAGAGTGTTACACAGAGGAGAAAAATTAGGCCCTTTCCTAAACTGCACCTATAATAGCAACTACAGAAGTAGGAATTTCCACCACGGTCAAAAGGGAAATTTAGAACACTCTCATGCCAAAAGTGTTCTTCCTAGTCTGCAATCCATGGAGCATGTCTATTTTTTAAATCAACAACATGACTAGCTGTGTGTTCTCGGGAAAAAAAAAATTCACCTTTTTGAACCTATTTTCTTTTTTCTATTTTTAAAGCTTCAGAAAAATTATCTCTAAAGATCACTCCGGGTAAACAACTCTAAGAAACAAGCTGCATTGAAGACTTTTCTGAGGTGGTATCTTAATGCATCTAGATACAGTGTGAAGTTGAAAGGCACTTGAGGGGCCTTCTAAGCCAACCCTGCTAGACTCCTTCACTGATCTTTGCTTTCCTTATCTCTAGCATAAAAAGTACTCCAATGTTGGCTATTGTTGAGTGACCCCCCAATCTGATACAAGAATCCCATATGATATTATCTCTCACACATGGCCACTGCCCATTGCGTGTTAGTTACACACCTCAAAGGCTGAGAAGTTCACTAATTCTGGAGACAACTCATTTATTTTTCAGGCATCTATAACTGCTATTGATTTGTCTTAATAGCAAGCCAAAATCCACTTCCTGTCATTGTACTTTTCAGAGAAAAACACTCTGGGCCACACGAGAGGTGGACAGACAAAGGACAAAGCTGCACGGGCTTTAATAAGCCATAAAGTGATGAGGGCCCTTAAAGGTCATCTTTGAGCTTCCTTTTCATTGGAGATATAAAAAAATAATCTATGCGAGGAGAAAAGACAAAAATACTGACCTTGTGAACAAAAGGAAATGGGGTGAAAGCGAACCAGGCCTCCCTGTGAACAGGGAGCGTGTTCATGCTTTTTTATAAATAAAGGATGAGAGGGGCCCGATCCAAACTATAAATGACCCACGGGTTCTTCTCGTCGTGAAAGAGAGAATGTGAGAAACTCAAATGAATCACTTACTTAATTCAGGCTACCAGGCAGACATGACAGTGAAAAATGAGTCCCAGGAGTAAGGGTCGGGCCTATTAAGACAAGTGTAGCATCATTTCAAACACAACTTCCCTGCACTCTGATAAAAAGCCTTGCTGGGCTGCTCAGTCTCTACAGAAAGTGCCCCATTCACTGCCTTACACCCTGGGAGAAGGAGTAGAGGCCACGTCTGAAAGGACAAGTTGTTAAGTAAAGTGCAATAGAGAGGGGCCACCTGCCAAGGGTCAAGGGTGGGATTTAAGGGGCATTCTCTTGTGGATCCCTTTTTGTCCTGTGAGGGCACAAAATAGTTTGGGTTGTACAGAAGGAATGAAGTTTCATGGAGAGAAGAGAGTAAGGCTTCCCCTCTGATTGGCTGCAACCTTGAGCAAGACCCTTAACCTCTCTGTAGTTTAGTGCACCTGTCTCTCAACAAAAGGTGGAAGCGTGTCACACAGGCCTTCTGTTGGGGTCTCGCATTTACTTATATTATTTCCTCTGTTATGGATGCTCTGATTCCCAAATTCTAAGAAGGAAATATGTAAACTTCCCTACCCTAGTCGTTTCCTCTAGCAAATGGCCATGGGAATGGTCAACACTGCTGAGGAGTAGCTGGGAACCCCACATTTGCTGCAGTCCCGTTCTAGGGTCTTTCATTGTTCTGAGCCAAAACCTGATCCAGAGCTACTGAGGAGTGACTTTTTTTTCAGGATTATGAGTCACTCACAAGGTACCAACTCCCGCCTCCCCAGGCACCTCGGGGCTTCCTAAACAAGCCCAAAGCCATGGTTCATGTTCTCCATATTTTAGGGTAACTTTACCCAGAGTCTACACTGAACCTGACATGGACACCTAATAAGAGTTCCCAGGAACCTTAGAGGCAGACTGTAGATCAGTGTACTATGAGGTCTAATCTTGGCCACTGAACAAGTCGCTTAGCTGATCAGAGTGAGAGGGTGGGCAGACACTGCTGCTAACTATCCTAAATCTCAAATCAAAGACTTTTCATGATACTTTTCTTAATTTCAGTCATGCCAAGGGGGACTACAAGTAATATTTGGGTGAAACAAGACAACTATTATGTTTGTGGCCAATGATCCCATCTTTTCCCCACCCTCCTTGATGTGATTCACCAGGAAAGCATCAAAAAGGACTTCCCCTCTCACCCATAGCAGTCTAAAGGGTCTGTGAGCGGGACTTACAAGGACCTTGCTCCTGTCTGGATTGATGATACTAGGCCGACTGGATACATGGGTGTTCATCTGTCACTCAAAACTGGCTGGACTTTCGATGATAGTAGCAAGGCATTTTAGCTTTTATAAACCTGTTTTTATCATTGTCAAATCTCCAAACTATGTTAGATATTAGGATTTGCATTTAGAGTCAGAGAATGAACAATGTTCATAAGAGACTTTCCAACTTTATATGCTACAATGTTGTGAATGTGACTACGATAAACTTTTTAAAAATTCTTCCTGTAACACAGGCCTCGGAAAGAAACCACTTCTTTCCTTTCTGAATTTTGGTATTCACATTAGCTTTTGTACACCACATGATCTATATCTCTGTCTCATTGCTAGTAGAACTATCAGTGACAACTCACTGTTTGCCCTAAGCACCTACACGTTATTAAGAATGTATTCATCACAGTAACAGAAAACAACACTTTCCCTGTGGCTTTCATGTATTATGCAAATTGTGTTTTGTTTAATTTTTCTGATTTTTCAAATAAGTTCAACCGTGTGCTATACCACTAAAGTTGCTTAATAATGTATTAAGTCTAATTCTGTAAAGTCATTATTATTCAACATTCTTGGTCAAGTATTCCAAAGGCCCTGACGTATTGCAAAATATACGCTTAAAAGAGTTATTCTTTTTTCCACTTTCGTGTATAATTTTCCCACTAACCCGCACTTCACCTGTTTTTTTCTTACTTTTCCATTCATTCTCTCATCTTTGATTCATGCTCTATTTTGGGCCTTTCTGTTCCTTTTACAATATTCTTATCTTTTCTTTGTTTCTGATAGTTTCAGCTCCATTCCATTCATCAGCATTTTCGTATTCTTCCTCACTGACATCTGCTGCTACGGGTTTCTGTTTTTGTTCTCTGGATTCAATGCACTGCTTCCCTTCCATTTTCCTCCTTCTCTGTCCTCCGTGCCTGCGAGCTTCTTTGTCTTTTTGTGCTGTTGATCAGACTCTGGACAGGCTTTGAGAAGGCTGTAAGGAGTTGGCATTCTGTCCACAGCTAATGATGATCCAACAGCTCTTTAAGCAGCAGGCAACTTGCAATATTCAAGCAAGAAAGAAAAGCACAGAGAGCACACTCAGCCACATACTTTTCAGAAATGTCAGTGTTCTGCAAATGCAATGGGGGCTGGCTCTATTTAGTGTTCAAATTGGCTTGCCTCATTCAACAAATAGATCTTATGCTCTGCCTCTGGGGGTGAGTGCTGAAGACCTTTTCCCTTCTAATGGAGACTGAATTTTGTTTGTGCTGTGGTGTTTTGTTCCTGTTTGTTTGTACATGTCTATTTACCAAGAAAGTAATTTCACTTCTTTGTGCTTTGTTTTGCCCACCTGACTTGCTAGGAGGTTTTCTGGTGCTTATTTCATCTCCCATAGTGGAGACAATGCTTTATGCCTGCCTGGGTGGCACCACCATGGAAGAGGGTGTGCCAGATATGGGGGTCACAAACACAGCGTGGCAACATGGTCTCATGGGGCATTTCCCAAACTGCATTACCCTATCAATCAGCATGTGTTTCTGAGCACGTTGCAGTTCTCTGTTAGATTTTGAAGGTGATACAGAGATTTATTAAGCATGTTCACTGCCCTCCTGGAGGCAGAAAGCTAGCTGCGGAGACAAGACTAATGCACACCAAAGAGATAAAGTCCCCAAGCAAAGCGCTATGTGTGATTAAATGCCACAGTGAGGGAGACAGATTGGAAGAGCAGCTGGGATTGAGATAAAGGCAAAATCAGTATTGACTGGGACAAATAGGGAGAGCTCCTCCTTTGATGTGGCCCAAGAACGTGGGTAGCATTAGATAGCAAGCCCAGGAGGTGCAGAGGGTTCTAAGCCACGATTATGACGCTTGTCACCCTACATGTTGGGCTGCCCCAGGTCTCTGTCCTTGGACCTTTTTTTCTTCCCCACCCAAATTCTTTCCCATGGCTTTAATACTATCTAATAGGCCAATGATTCTCAAACTTATGACTCAAGCCAGGATCTCTCTGAGTTCCAGACTTGCACATCAATTGTTTACTTGATCTTTCCAATTGGTCATGACATAAGCATTTTCAACTTAACGTGACCAAAACAAAATTATTTTTTTCTTCTCCAAAACCCACTCCTCTTAAATTCTTTCTCATCTAATTAAATAACACTACAAGTTACCAGTTGCTTAGCCTAAGAATCTCGGGGTCATTCTTGATTCCTTTTTTTTTTTTTTTTTTTGAGACGGAGTCTCTGTCACCCAGGCTGGAGTGCAGTGGCACCATCTCAGCTCACTGCAACTTCCACCTCCCATGTTCAAGCCATTCTCCTGCCTCAGCCGCCCGAGTAGCTGGGATTACGGGAATGCGCCACCACACCTGGCTAATTTTTGTATTTTTAGTAGAGACAAGGTTTTGCCATATTGGCCAGGCTGCTCTCAAACTCCTGACCCCAAGTGGTCCACCCACCTTGGCCTCCCAAAGTGCTGGGATTACAGGCCTGAGCCACTGTGCCCAGCCCATTCTTGATTCTTCTTGTTCCCTTACAGTTAGGAAGTTCTGCTGTTCAACTCTAACATATTGCACACATCCTGCCAGTCACTACTATGTCCATTGCTATAACTCTAATCCAAATGACCATTATCTCTCGTAAACTACTATGACGACCTCCCACTAGTTGGCCCAACTCCACTGTTGTCCCTCTATGGCCCGTTACCCACACAGTAGTCAGAACCATCTTTCTAAGGTGAAAATCAGGGCATTTGCTCTCTGGGTGAAAATTCCTCAGTGGCTTTTCATTCCAATAGAATAAAATCCAACTCCTTACCATGGCCCTGCATGATCTAACTCCTGCTTCCTTCTCTGACATCATCTCTCCCCACACAGCTCCAGTCACACAGGCCTTCTTTCACTCCTTCAAACATCCCCAGTTCACTCTAGCCTTGGCCTTTGCATCAGCTGTTGCCTCCGTCCGAAAAGCGTGTGACTCCCCTCTCTTTATTCGCTTCAGTTGGAATATCTCCTCTACAAAAAAAAAAAAAAAAAAAAAATCTCTATCCAGTGGCTGTGTTTTATTTTCTTCTCAAGATTTATCTAAAATTGGCCAGCACACTGGCTTACACATATAATCCCAGCACTTTGGGAGGCCGAGGTGGATAGATCACCTGAGGTCAGGAGTTCAAGACCAGCCTGGCCAACATGGTGAAATACAAAAATTAGCCAGGTGTGGTGGTGTGCACCTGTAATCCCAGCTACTTAGGAGGCTGAGCCAGGAGAATCGCTTGAACCTAGGAGGCAGAGGTTGCAGTGAGCCGGGATCACACCACTGTATTCCACACTGGGCAACAGAGCAAGACTCCACCTCAAAAAAAAAAAAAAGACTCATCTAAAATTACTCTAGATATTTACTTGTTTTTGAGTTTGCTCTCTGTCACTTCCCTGAGGATAAAATCCGTGAGTACAAGTATTGTGTCCATTGCACTGTTTCTCCAGTGCTTAGAATAATGCTAACGAATATTCAATAAATGATTGTTTAATGAAACAAGCTGATGTGGAACGAGTCCCTATAGGGATGGGGGGAAAATACAGTCTCAGTGGGAGTTTGCAAGCTCGGCAGGAGGACAGAACTCAGGGATGAGGTGGAGATCACAGGATACATCTCATGCATAGACACTGCTCTCATCTTCTCATCTAGGCAATTTGGGTTTTAGACTTTGGAGAAGCCCTCAGAGAGAAGAAATCAAATAACAATGTATATGCCAGTATTTCTGTGCATACTGAGGGCATGAGGCAGACTATCCCATTGGCAGGAGAAGGTTACTGCTAACAGCAGTTTGACAGGAAGATGGTTGGAGCCTAAAGCAGAAGCACCTCCTGTGTGCCAGGTCTTTTCCCTAAGCACTTTGCATTCATTAGTTTATTTCCATCCTTACAACAATTTCACTCTAAAATAGGTATTATTGTTCTCATTTTATAGATGAGAAAAATCAAGGCTCAGAAGGGAGGTTATGGAGTGATATTCTGGCAGCACGTAAATAACCAATTCCTTTCACCTCATGCAGCGGTTTGTAACCTGGCCGCTCGTTAGAAATCACCTAGGAGCTCTTGAATATCTCGATGCCCAGAAACCATTTCAGACCAATTTCATCAGACTCTCTGGTGGTAGGATATAGGTGTCAATAGTTTGCAAAGCTTCTCAGTAATTGCAGTGAGCAGCCAACCTTCACAATCACTGATCTAATGGGTTTTGTGACCACTGATGATTCTTGCTTGATCCATGCCTCCCTTTTTTTAAAATTAGGGGTTGAAAATTAGTGATATGCTAACCCTGTAATTATTTCTGCCTGTATTTTAAAAAAAGAGCTTTCCCCCATCAGTTGGGTTACCTGACTATTCTGAAATACAATTACAATTCTACTGAAAAGGCGGGACAAATTCTTAATTCTTTTCTCATATACTTCTTTTTGTTTGTTTGTTTGTTTTTTTGTTTTTCGAGACGGAGTTTTGGTCTTATTGCGCAAGCTGGAGTGGAATGGCACGATCTTAGCTCACTGCAACCTCTGCCTCCCGGATTCAAGGGATTCTTCTGCCTCAGCCTCCCAAGTAACTGGGATTACAGGTGCACACCACCGTGCCTGGCTAATTTTTTGTACTTTTAGTAGAGCCAGGGTTTTACCATAGTGGCCAGGCTGGTCTCGAACTCCTGACCTCAGGTGATCCACCCACCTCAGCCTCCCAAAGTGCTGGGATAACAGGTGTGAGCCACCACACCCAGCCTCTCATATACTTCTTATTCCATGTGGGAAACCCACATGGTTACACTACTCAGATGTCGAAGAGGCTAATAGGAGGGGAGCCCACCAGGATTCTGACTCTTAAAACCCTCATTCAAAAATTCTCTTGTGCATAATCTTTGATACCCTCACTTTGTGATTATCTGGGCTGATTTTCTGTTTGGTCTCCGTATTAGTTTCCTATGGCCACTGGAACAAATTAACACAAACTTGGAGGCTTAAAACAACAGAAAATTTCTCTTCTCACAGTTCTGGAAGCAGGAAGCCTGAAATCAGTTTCAGTGGATTGAAATCAAGGTGTCAACAGGGCCATGCTTCCTCCAAGTTCTAGCAGAGACTCTTCCAGCATCTGGTGCTAGCTGGCATTCCTTGACTTGTGGTTGTGCCCATCCAGTCTCTGTCTCTGTGGTCACATTGCCTCTCCTGGGTGTCCAATCTCCTTCTGCCTCTGTCTTATAAAATACATGTGATTACATTTAGGGTAAATCTGGGATAATTTAGGATCATCTCCTCATCTCAAAATATTTAGCTCAATCGCATCTGCAGAGGGCCTTTTTTTTTTTTTTTTCCTCTGTTAGGTAAAAGGTTCCAGAGATTAGGAGGTGGATCTCCTTGGGAAGCTATTTTTCAACCTACCATAGTGTGACGGTTAATTTTATGCTGACACACTTCCCTGGGCCACAGGGGGCTCAGAGATTTGGTCAAACATTATTCTGGGTATTTCTGTGAGGGAGGTTTTGGATGAGATTAACGGTGGACTGGGTAAAGCAGATTGCCCTACATAATGTGGGTGGGGTTTATGCAATCAGTTGAAGGTCTGAGTAGAAGAAACAGCTGACCATCTTCCTAAGAGCATGTTCCTGCCTGATGGCCTTCAAACTTCTTCCTGCCACCTACCAGCCTTCAGACTCCACCTGGGACATCAGCTCCGAAGATGTTGAACTTGCCAGCCTCCATAACTGCATTAGCCAATTCCTTAAATCTCTTTCTCTATATGTACACATCCTATTGGTTCTTTTCTCTGGAGAACCCTGACTAGTATAACAGTCTTAGGAGAAGACCAGCCTTATGAGGAATCAGTCAAGATGTGGTTTTTCTATTTTCACTCTTTCCTTCCTCCTAAATCCTATCAATGTTACCTCTTCTCCTAAATCCTATCAGAGAAGAAAAATATATATGTATATAGGTTGAGTATCCCTTATCCAAACTGCATTTCAGTAGTGTTTCACATTTCGGATTTTTTTAGATTTTGGAATATTTGCATATACGTAATGAGATATCCTGGGCATGGAACTCAAATCACAAAATTCACTCATGTTTTATATGTACCTTATATACACAGACTAAAGGTAATTTTATACAAGATTTTACATAATGTTGTGCATGAAACAAAGTTTGTGTACATTGAAACATCAGAAAGAAAAGGTGTCACTATCTCATGCCAGTGTTCAAAGGGTTTTAGATTTTGGAGCGTTGTGAATTTCAGATTTTTAAATTAGGGAAGCTCAATCTGTGTGTGTGTATGCGTGTGTGTGTGCGTGCATGCCCACGCAACCTAGCAATCACCTATTAGAATAATATTAGAAATGCCCATCTCCCTGCACGTATTAACAACTCAGTCTCCTCTCCTTCTCCTTCTCTGTCATTTTGCTTCCTTTGTATTACAAAAATCTAAAAATTACCTTTGCTCTCGCTCTTCTCATTCTGTCTTCTTTTACTTTATATATATTATCTTCTATTCCTCAACTTTATGATAAATAAACATTTTTCATTTTCTTTCAAGATTTGCTCCACAGTTAATCTCAAAATGTGTTTCCATAGCTTCCTGTGCTTCTTAATAAAGTTAGACAATGCTAGATTTCAACAGAAATAAAAGATGTAAATCTCTCAGATAATATCGATACCACTTCATTCCAGACCTGTTGTTTTGTTGTTGTTGTTGTTGTTGCTGTTTGCAGGACAGTTTAACCTTGTCTTTCTATAGCTTGGCGAGGCTCATCAGGTCTCAGTTGGTTCCACACTCTTTTCCCCTACTTGAGTTCTCAAATAGCAGTATTTAACATCAATATTTCTTTCTGTGTTCATGGCAGGTGGTAATTCATTTGTAAGTGTTCACTTGGCCTTGAATGTCTTTCACAGTATTCTGTCACTATCCGAGGGAAGGAAAGTGCAGTGCAGAGGCACCAACCAGCAAGCCAAAAAACAATTATATCCTTATGCTGGGCATCCTTTCCAAGAAACTTCACACCGGGGTTTTTTTTTTTTTTTTTTTTTTTACTCCGTTGCTTTCCAATTTCTCAGGGAGGTACATAAGTGTCCTCACATTTTACAGGGAAACAAGATGGTACTTGATATTAAATTATGACAAGGCACTGCATTACAGGAACATGACTTTTTTAGTTCTGTTTATTTGTAATAGCTAAAATACTTCCTACTATGTCAAATAAAGTGTATTTTCTATTAACTCGCATATACTTCTCATCAAGTCGACACTCCTACTGTGTGACTCTCTGTTGCTAGACCTCAATTATTTGGAAAAGTTTAAGAATTGGGTGTGTGGATAATTTAATTTTCCAGTAACTCAAAAGAAAATCATTTTTATTCTCAATCTTTATTACTAAATAGGCTTTCTCAGCCAGGCACAGTGGCTCACACCTGTAAACCCAGCACTTTGGGAGGCCAAGGCAGACAGATCACCTGAGGTCAGGAGTTCAAGACCAGCCTGGCCAACATGGTGAAACCACATCTCTACTAAAAATACAAAAATGAGTTGGGTGTGACGGCAGGCACCTGTAGTCCCAGCTACTTGGGAGACTGAGGCAGGAGGATTGCTTGAACCTGGGAGGCGAAGGTTGCAGTGAGCCGAGATCACGCCGCTGCACTCCAGCCTAGGTGACATAGTGAGACTCTGTCTCAGATAAACAAATAAATAAATAAATAACCTTTCTAAAATGTGAGTCCATTCCTCAGTCTCAGTAAGCGTGGAATAACAGACTTAATTGACTCTAGTTCTAGATGACTTGGGACCTTGCAATATGGTGGTATAAATATTCTAAAACAAAAAAATATATATAACCAGGGCAAAGGTTCTTCCTCTGGGGCTCAGATAGAGCTCCATGGTTTATGAACTGTCGGAAGTTGTATACAAAATATTGTACATTTTTCTGTGGGAAAATTGATAATTGTCATGAAATTTTCAAAGGAGTTGAGATGAAAATAGACTACCTTTTTAGAATATGCAATGTATGTAGAACATGATACTAATTATAAAAGTTTTTTTAACTACAAAAAAAAAACACCTACATAGTCCTTGTTCACAGCTCTATATAAATATAGTAAAGTATAAATCCTGCTTAGAGTTGATAAACACCAAATTCAGAATAGGGCTGACCTCTGTGCCTTAGTTTGCTCAGGCTGCTATAAGAAAATACTACACACTGGTTTAAGCAGCACAGATTTATTTCCTTATAGTTCTGGAGGCTGGAAAGTTCAAGATCAAGGTTTCTGCTGATACAGTTTCTGGTGAGGGCTCTCTCCCTGGCTTGCAGATGGCCACCTTCTCACTGTATTCTAACATGGCAAAAAGAGCTCTGGTGTTTCTTCCTCTCCTTATAGGGCAACCAGCCCTATCAGTTTAGGGCTGGTTCTTACGGATCCATTCTTATGACCTCATTTAACCTGAATTGCCTCCTTAGAGGCCTCATCTCCAAATACAGCTACATTGGTGGTTAGGCTTCCACCTATGAATTTTCCAGGGGAAACACTATTCAGACCATAGCACTCTGAGAAAGGGAAATGAAAAAGGAATGAGATTGGAAGATACATGGAGAGCTTTGAAACTATATACAATGTTTTTCCTTTAAAAAAAAGATGATAAGTAGTTGAAGCCAGTGTGGCATATGAGTCCCTAAAGCCTCCAGCCTTCTGGAGTCAATCTTCCCTTTAACAGCTTGTTTCAGCAGCCTGACGCCTCATCATTCCATATGCTGTGAGATGACCAGTGTCCTCCCCAGGAGGCAAGCCTATGTTGTGATTGGCTCCTTTCACCTCAGTGAGCTATTCCTACCAAATTCTGAATCTGCGAGTCAAACACTAAGTGCATCCCCACAAGACAGCTGCACTGCTGCGATGTCCAGCAAACAACTGGAGCGCCAGACACCTTTGTTCTTAAATGTTCCCAGATCACCTCTGGAATCTTGTTTATATCTTATCCTGCTACTTGCCCTCAGAGGCCTCACCCCTTCCCCGAGGAGGTCTCTAAGCAAACTTTAAACTCCCCTCTCTTTCTTGAACAGAGCAGCTTAGATCTCTTTTGGTTCTGCTCTTCCTTTTAGGCCCACGACCTGTGGGCATTAGCTCCCATTGCCAAACAGGTCCATCTATGCATTTTGCAGAAAGAAAAAAATATTTACCCAAGTTAAGGGAAGTTTGCAATATTATATTGGAGGGTCAGGGTAGGCCTCACTGAAAATGTGAGATTTCAACAAAGACCTTAAGGACATGGAGCAGCTGGCTAAGTCGTTTTCTGGAGATAGAACATTCACAGGGGAAAGAGCAGAAGTCCTCTGGCAGGAGGGGAGCTGGTGTGGGCCAGGAGACAGAGTAGAGAAGGAGATGGGAAAGGCAAAGAGGGTATGATCCGGTCACAATATGCTTGCAGCATATTGTGTGGACTAATGGGAACCATTCTGAGGTTTTGAGCCAGAGAAGTGACATGATCTGACTTTGGTTCAAAGGACTCTGCCTGAGCAGCTTGAGGAGGGATCTTTGTGTGGGGTCAGCCTGGCACGGGATGTGAGAGCCCAAGCGGGGAAAGGACGTCATCCTAGGCAGTAACAACCTGGTGAAGAGAGTCAGAACTCTGAGCAAGAGAAATGATGTCTGTGTAGGGGAGGGGCTGCAACGAAAAAGAACCAGCATGCCTTGGAGAAATGCCTGATTCCAAGGCTCAGACAGGGAAAGAATAGGATGGGCCTGGAACATCTCACTGTGCCAGAAGCCAGAAAGTATTCAAAGAATGATGGGGACAGGGCAAAAGGACACAGATGACAGCTTTAAAGGGTTTCCTCTAGCCAAATTAGGATGCATTCAAACATCAAAATAATGATAGCAATGAGTAAAGTAGGAATAAAATAATAAAATGAATAACATCAGATAACATTAAATGAAAAGTGGAATAAAATAAACCTTGAGTCTATACAAATCTAAATAAATACAAGGATAAATTAAAGTATGATGAGGAATGAAATAGTTACATAGTTTCCAAGCAACTTCATGCAAAATATTCATTAATTACAAAGAAGAAAATGGTAACTTTATAGTGGAGAAAATAGGCGGAAACCAGTACATCAAATTGAACCTCATCAGGAATAGAACAAATTAAAGTTTTGTGCCCCCTTATAGAACAAGAAAAACATGGCTAACTATGTAATGTTTCTGCCACTGTAGCATAATCTGGATCTATTTATGAGGAAACCTGAGACAGACCCATATTGGGAAATGTTTTACAAAATAACTGGTCTGTGATATTCAAAAGCATCAAGGTCTTAGGAGTCAAGGAAAGATTGATCTAAAAAGACATGAGAACTAAGTGCAAACCGGGATGTAGAACTGATCCTTTTGTTACAAAAGGCATTACTGGGACTAAATTGGTGAAACTTGGATGTGGTTTGAGGATTAAGTAATGGAGACTCATCGTTGTTAGTTTCTGGATTTCAATGTTGCATGGTGGTTACACAGGACAGTGTCCTTGTTTATAGGAAATACACACTAAAGGATTCAGGAGGAGAGGAGTGATGAGAATCAGATCAGCAATTTATGTTCAAACGGTTCCATAAGCTATTTGTATTGAACTTGCAACTTTTTCTGTAACTTTGTATTTATTTCAAAGTAAAATGATAATAAAACTCAAAGCTGCAGTATTGAGACTAGCAATAGGGGTAGAGGGGGACTATTTAAGAGGCGATGACACCCTCCCGAAGGTGAGAGATGAGGGTGGTTTAAAACAGACGGTAGCTCTGGCAGGGGCAGGAAGGGGATCTGATTATGGATATACAGCATACCACAGATGCTGCATGGTTTTCTGATGGGTTCCATGAGAGATGAAAGAAAGAAAGAAAGAAAGAAAGAAAGAAAGAAAGAAAGAAAGAAAGAAAGAAAGAAAGAAAGAAAGAAAGAAAGAAAGAAAGAAAGAGAGAGAGAGAGAGAGAGAGAGAGAGAGAGAGAGAGAGAGAGAGAGAGAGGGAGGGAGGGAGGGAGGGAGGGAGGGAGGGAGGGAGGGAGGGAGGAGGGAGGGAGGAAGGAAGGAAGGAAGGAAGGAAGGAAGGAAGGAAGGAAGGAAGGAAGGAAGGAAGGCAGGCAGGAAGGCAGGCAGGCAGGCAGGCAGGCATTCGAGAATTCCAGTGTTTGGGGCCTGAGCAACTGGAGAGATGGAGTTAACATCAATGACCCAGGAAAGGTTATAGTTCCACCCTCTGCCTCCTTCCATTCCTCTACCCTTGCTTGCTTTCTGTGTCCTGACTGAAAACCACAGAGTGCCTTGACCATTCTGTGACCCAGCCAGCTGCGAGTTTTTCCCAGCAGATTTGAGCCCACTCCAAGGCATTAAACATTCCCAGGTGCTGATAAAGGTATCTAGGCTGTTGCCCAAAACACTGAAAGAAACTGGCCCAGCTGAGTCATTCCTTAAACCCTCATATAAACCCCATGCTCTGAGCCCCTGGCAGCAGGCATACCTGCAGAGAATACCCCTTTCCCCTCACTCTCCACACCAAGGATTGCTGCAGCACTCTGTATAAGTTTCCCCAGTAAATGCCTTGAACTGGTCACCTGGCTTTCAGTGCTTCTTTCTTTAGAAACCTAGCTGCATCTCCAGACGGTTTGAGAGACTCCCTTGTGGGAATTGCCCTGCCCTTACTTCCGGAATGATTCTAGCAACAGATTTGGCAGTATGAAACAGTACGGCGGATTGAAAGCAGGGGATGGAAGGGAAGATCAAGAGTTCAGCTTTCAATCTATTGAGTTCAATAGGTCTATTGGACATCCAAGTAGATATATCAAGTAGGCCTTTGGATATATGAGTACAGATTTCAGAAGAAAGGGGTTTGGGATGAGATATAAATTTGAGAATAGTCACTACATGTAAGTTGGAAAACTAGATGAAACCATCAAGTGTATGACTATACATAGAAGAGAGAAGACCATATCCAAGGAGAGATAGATAGATAGATAGATAGATAGATAGATAGATAGATAGATAGATATAGATATATAAAAAATCTCCAAACATTTATTACTTTAAGAGATATATATCAGCTGGGCACAGTGGCTCACGTCTGTAATCCCAGCCCTTTGGGAAGCCAAGGCAGGCAGATCACTTGAGGTCAGGAGTTTGAAACCAGCCTGGCCAACATGGTAAAACCCCATCTCTACCAAAAATATAAAAACTTAGCTGGTGTCGTGGCACATGCCTGTAATCCTAGCTACTCAGGAGGCTGAGGCAGGAGAATCACTTGAACCCAGGAGGCAAAGGTTGCAGGGAACCAAGATCGTGCCACTGCACTCCAGCCTGGGTGACAGAGTGAGACTCCGTCTCAAAAAAAGAAAAAGAAAAAGAAATATATCAGCTTTATTCATAATTGCCAAAACTTGGAAGCAACCAAGATGTCCTTCATTGGATAACTGGATAAATCAACTATAGTGCATCCATACAATGAAATACCATTCAGCACGGAAAAGAACTGAGCTATCATATAAGGAAAAGACATGAAAGAGACTTAAATGCATGTTGCTGAGAGAAAGAAGGCAATCTGAAAAAGCTATATACTATGCGATTCCAACTACATGACTTTCTGGAAAAGGCAAAACTATGGAGACAGTAAAAAGATCAGTGCTTGCCAGAGGTTAATGGAGAGAGACAGATGAATAGGTGGAGCATAGAGGACTTTTAGGGGACTGAAATACTCTGGATGGCACTGTAACAGTGGATACATGTCATTATACATTCCAACCCATAGGATGTACAATACCAAGAGAAACCCTGGTTATAACTATGGTGGCTGGGTGATGATAATGTGTCAATGTAGGTTCATCAGTTGTAACAAAGGTAGCTCTGGTGGGGGATGCTGATACTGAGGCTATGCATGTGTGAAGCATGAAGTATATGGGAACTCTCTGTATTTCTATTTTCAATTTTGCTGAGAACCTAAAATTATGCTTAAAAAATAGACTTTTTAAAAAGACAAATTTACAATAATCTAAAAAAGTTTGTCTCTTTGATTTGCCACATCAAAATTTTTGTTCTGATAAGCTGATCTTATACAAAATTAAAAATGCATATACTTGTCTCCTAAAGATACCTAGAGAAAAAGAGAGGAAGATTAGTTATGCTGAACATAGCTTTTGCTTTAAAATTAAATTCATCTTTTTAAAATGCCATTTGTTTATAATAAAATAACCAGTGACTTGTATTAGCCTGAACAGTTCTTGATTTTGCCTTCTTGTCTCAGTGGCTCTCTGTCTTAGATTCTGTACCAGATCATTGTCTTAAGGCCCCTGACAAAGGCTACCTAACTCTAGGACACAATGTCAGTCTCATCTCATGAGAGGGGATCTGAAGTCAGAAACAGAGCGGGAAGGGAATAATTTTGCAGATTTTCATGTAGTAGACATAGTAGGTTATAGTAGACAAGTAATCAATATTTGTTAAGAGAATATAGACATATAATTGATACTGATTGATGATTGAAAGAGTGAATGTGTTTATTAATTTACAAATTGATTGGAATGCTCAGCTTATACTCACGACTTTTTTTCCTATTAAATTTTAGACTTGGGGGTTGTACCCCTCTGGGCTTATTTAATTTCCTACATAAAAGAACATTTTTCCTTGAATATTTATCAAAACTTTAAAATATCTTAAACATCCTTAAACCAATTCTGCTTTTCCACTTCCCCATTATTGTCAATAATGTCATCCTTTTGTTCTCATGGCATAATATGCATGGAGCTGCTCTATGTGCCCTAACAGTGTAGCAACTCCACTCCATGTTAAGCTCAAGAGACACCTGAGCCACAAAGGACAAAGTTGTGGCCTCAGCCAACACAGCCCTTGCTCCCCGAACAGTACAATCTATGGCATAATTCACCAGGAAGTCCCAAGCCATGAGTAAAAATGTGGAACTTCAGAGAAAGGGAGTGTTTGCTTTCACAAAGAAATCTTGATGATTCTTCCTGACTTCAGCCTGTCCTCTGTCCCTTTACTTTCTCAGCACCTTCACTCTGGCCAGAGTTTGCCCCCATCTGCCTGCCTGCCTCCTGCTTCTTTCAGCCGCCACAATTCCATACTGTACTTTGCCCACTGGGACTTTCCACACTGGTAAGGAAGCAAAGTAGAACCCAAAGCAAAATGTGCTGAACAGACCAAACACACATTTCATATGGATAGGAGGTATAATCTAAGCTATAAAACTCTTAGAAGAAAACAGGGGGAAAAGCTTCAAGACATTAAATTTAGCAATGATTTCTTGGACGTGACACCAAAAGTAAAGACCAAAAAAACAAAAAAAAAAGAAGAAAGAAAAATAGATAACTGGACTTCACCAAAATTAAAAACTTTGGGCTGAGCATGGTGGCTTATGCCTGTAATCCCAACACTTTGGGAGGCCAAGGCGCACAGATCACTTGAGGCCAGGAGCTTGGTACCAGCCTGGGCAACACGGTAAAACTCTGTCACCACTAAAAATACAAAAATTAGCCAAGTATGGTGGTGCATGCCTGTGGTTCCAGCTACTCGGGAGACTGAGGCAGGAGAATTGCCTTAACCTGGGAGGTGGAGGTTGCAGTGAGCCGAGATTGCACCATTGCATTCCAACCTGGGAGACAAGAGTGAAAAACTCAATCTCAAATAAATAAATACATAAATAAATAAATAAAAACTTCTGTGCATCAAAGGACACTATCAACAGTGTGAAAAGGCAACATACAGAATGGGAGAAAATCATACATTATAGGGGATTAATATCCAGGATACATTTAAAATCCTACAACTCAAGAAAAACAATAACAAAAAAAAAAATCTGATTAAAAAATGAGTCAAGGATGTGAACAGACATTTATTGAAGGATATACAAATGACCAAATAATCACATGAAGAGATGCTCAACATCACTACGCAGTGGGGAAATGCAAATCAAACCACAATGAGATACCACTTCATACCCTTAGGATGGCTAGTATAAAAACAAAGCAAAACAAAAATTAACCAGTGTTGGCAAGGATGTGGAGAAATTGCTGTATGTCACTGGTAGGAATGTAAAATGGGACAGCCATTGTGGAAAATGGAATGGAAGTTCCCCGAAAAATTAAATATAAAATTACATAATCCAGCAATTCCATTTCTTGGGTATATACCCAAAGGAGAGAGATATTTGTTCACCAATGTTCATAGCAGCATTAGTCACAGTAACTAAAAGATGGAAACAACACAAGTGTCCATCAATAAGTGAATGGATAAACAAAATGTACTATATACATTTAATGGAATATTATGCAGCCATTTGGAACAAACTTCTGCAACATGCTACAACATGGGTGAACCTTAAAGGCATTATGCTTAAGTGAAAGAAGCCAGTCACAAAAGGACAAATATTGTATAATTCTACTTGTTTGAGGTACCTAGAGCAGTCAAATTCCTAGAGACAGAAAGTAGAATAGTGGCTCCCTTGGGCTGGATGAGGGGTGGAATGAGGAGTTAGTACTTAACAGGTGCAGGGTTTCAGCTGGGGAAGATGAAAAGATTTTGGAGACGGATGGTGGTAACAGTTGCATTGTAATGTGAATGTAGTTAATGCCACAAAACTACACTTAAAAGTGGTTAAACTAATACATTTTGTTATGTATACTTGTCACAACATAAAATAAAATCTGTCTAGGAGCCGTGGCTCATGCCTGTAATCCCAGTACTTTGGAAGGCCGAGGCAGGATGCATCACTTGAGGTCAGGAGTTTGAGACCATCCTGGACAATATAGTGAAACCCCGTCTCTACTAAAAATACAAAAATTGGCCAGGCGTGATGGCACATGCCTATAATCCCAGCTACTTAGGAGGCTGAGGAGGGGGAGATGCTTGAACCCAGGAGGCGGAGGTTGCGGTGAGTCAAGATGGTGCACTGCACTATAGCCCAGGTGACAGAGCAAGACTCAGTCTCAAAAAGAAAAAGAAAAGAAAAAATATGATCTAACTTGACATAATGTAAGACATACCAGTCATGAATTTTATTAACTCTGAAACATAAAATAAAATAGAAAAATCAAAGTTATAAAAAATAGAAGAAAGGGAAGTCCTAGCCAATGTAATAAAGCAAGAACCTAAGATAAAATGCGTATTGGAAAGGAAGAAGCAAAACTATTGTTATTTATAGACAGCATGATTATAAAAAACCTATTGAATCTACCCAAACAAACGCTAGAATTAAAAAGTGAAATTAGACCTCTTGGAGCATATAAAACGTCTAATTGTTGTCCTATTTGCCACCAGCAAACAACCGGAAAAATAAAGCTTTTTAAAAATACCATTAAAAAATATCAAATCCCTAGAAAGGCGCCCAGTAAAAAAATATGTAAGATTTTAGGGCGGCCATGGACAATGAGGAGGAGACGTACCTCCTCTGGAAAATCCGCAAGACCATCATGCAGCCGTGCCACGACCGTGGCTTCCTAGTGACCTAGGACGAGCGTGACCTCACACTGAAGGAGTTCAAAGCCCAGTTTGGGACAAGCCAAGTGAGGGGCAGCCGCGGTGCACAGACCTCACTGCGCCGGTGGCCCACAAAGATGACCCCACCGACCAGATGTTTGTGTTCTTTCCAGAGGAGCCCAAGGTGGGCATCAAGACCGTCAACGCGTCTTGCCGGCGCCTGCAGCAGGAGAGCCTCACGCGGGCCCTCATCGCGGCGCAGCAGGGCATGAGGCCCTCTGCCAAGCAGTCCCTGGTCGACATGGCTCCCAAGTACATCCTAGAGCAGTTTGTGCAGCAGAAGTTGCTCATCAACATCACAGAACACGAGCTAGTAGTCCCTGAGTATGTCATCATGACCAAGGAGTGGGTGACGGAGCTGTTGGCCCGATATAAGCTCCGAGAGAACCAGCTGCCCAGGATCCTGCCGAGCGCTATTTTGGGATAAAGGATGGGCAGGTGATGAAGATCGTCCAACCCAGCTAGATGGTGGGCAGGTACCTTACCTACCGGTTGGTGCAGTAACCACCTCCCTGACAGCTCCTAGAGGCAGACACACGGACAGTGACCCCCGTCGCCTGCAGGACGGACGCCCTGCCCTGCTGGAGTCTGGCCCGCCAGCTCTCTCCCAGCTGCTACTGCTCTGGACTCCCCAAGGCAGGTGGCCTCCACTCAAGTGCTCCCGTCCTGGGGTGAGGCTTCCCATGGCCCAGCCCGCCCCATTCACCTGTGCATTTTTGCAAGATGCGGCCTCAGGAGGGACGAGACCCCCACAGGGAGGCGACCTGGGGGCAGCTTGTACCCCGGGTTCTCGCCCAGACTGCTCTGGGTTCACTCTGTTGGGGGTTTTGGTTCCGTGTCTCCCACCAGCCACTGCTTCCTCCTGGGCTCTCAGCCTCCCACCCCTCGTCTTTCCTCTCTCGGTGGCCCTAATGCATAGTGGCCCCCACACAGCCTTGGCTCCTTACTCCATTCACAACCGTGCACGTTCTCAAGCCACCACGGTGCGAGATTCTAACTCAGCAGAGTTTTCGGTTGTTGTAGGAGGTTGGGTGTTTTCAAACATTAAAGACATTTTGAGTAAACAAATTTGCCTGATATAAACTTCAAATATATATATATATATGTAAGATTTTATCCAGACACAGTGGTGCATACCTGAAATCCCAACCTCCTAGAGGACTGCTTGAGCACAGGAGTTTGAGGTCAGCCTAGACAACACAATGAGTCTCTCTCTCTCTCTCTCTCTCTCTCTCTCTCTCTCTCTCACTTTCTCCCCTTCCCTCTCCTCCCTCCCTATCTCTCCTGCTCTCTCTCTAACTGATTTCCAACTGAAAGCTGCAAAACATTGCTAAAGGAAATTAATGAAGAACAAATAAATGTTTATGGACAATTCTTTGAAAGCTGAATGTTAAGATGTCCATTATTTCAAAATTGATATATAAATTCAATACGATCCCTATTAAAATTACTGTCAATTTTTTGTAAAAATTGGCGAGTCTAAAATTTATATAGAAATGCAAAGGAACTAGAAAAAACTTTGAGAAGTTACTTCTTAATTTTAAGATTTACCAAAAAGCTACAATAGGCAGGGTACTGTGGCTCATGCCTATAATCCCAGCACTTCGGGAGGCCCAGGCAGGCGGATTACTTGGGTCAGGAGTTCGAGACCAGTCAGGCCAACATGGTAAAAATCCATCTCTACTAAAAATACAAAAAAAATTAGCTGGATATGGTGGTGTACACCTGTAAAACCAGCTCCTCGGGAGGCTGAGGCCAGAGAATCGCTTGAACCCAGGAGGTGGAGGTTGCAGTGAGCCCAGATAGCACCACTGCTCTCCAGCCTGGGCAATATAGTGAGATTCCATCTCAAAAAAAAAAAAAAAAAAAAAAAAAGCTATAATAATTAAGTGTTTAGTATAAGCATAGGTAAATAAATCAGTAGAACAGAAAAGAGAGTTCAATAATAGATATGCTGAATTGATTTTTGAACTAGGCACCAAGTAAATTCAATGGGTCATTTGGGGTTTTTTTCAATGGGTCATTTTTTTTTAAACAAATGCTTCTGGAACAGTAGAATATTTGTACAGAAAAAAAAAAATGAACCTTGATCTCATTTCACTCAATATACAAAAATTAATTTAAGATGGATCATAAACCTAACCATAAAAACCAGGACTATAAAGTTGCTAGAAGAAAACATATAAAAATATCTTTGTGACCATAGGAGTCCACCAACATTTCTTGAATAGGACACAAAATGCATTAATAAAACATTAAGAGACTGGATTTCATCAAAATTTTAAATTTTTACTCTTTAAAAGACATCATTTACAATATAAACAGGCAAGTCGCATATAGGAAAAAAATGTATTCACCACATATGTATGACAAAGAATATATTTGTATTCAGAACATAAAAATATCTCCTAAAAATCAATAATAGAAAGACAACCAATTTTAGAAATGGGCAAAAGATTTAAACAGTCACTTCATGAAAGAAGATACATGACTGGTCAATAAGCTCACAAAAAGTTGTTGAATGACATCAGGGAAATGCTAATTAAAACTACGATGAGACAGTATTTCACTCACACTAAAATGGCTTAATCAAAGGCTGACTAAACCAAATACTGACGAGGATGAGGAGAAACTAGAACTCGCCTACACTGTTGGTGGGCGTATAACATGGTACAACCTCGTTGGAAAACTCTCTGGCAGTTATGTATAAAGGTAAACATATATTTACATATGAACCAGTAATTCCACTCCTACATATTTAGCAAAGAGAAGTGAAACATATGTTCACAAAAAAAGAAAAACTTATGTAAGAATACTTATGAAAACTGGCCAGGCACAGTGGCTTATGCCTGTGATCCCAGCATTTTGGGAGGCCAAGGCAAGCAGATCACTTCAGGTCAGAAGTTTTAGACCAGCCTGGCCAACATGGTGAAACCCATCTCAAATAAAAATACAAAAACCAGCCAGGCGTGGTGGTGCTCACCTGTAGTTCTAGCTACCTGGGAGGCTGAGGCAGGAGAATCGCTTGAACCTGGGAGGCAGAGGTTGCTGTGAGCCAAGATCACACACTGCGCTGCAGCCTGGCTCACAGAGTGAGACTCTGTCTCAAAAGAAAAAAAGAAAAAAGAAAAAAAAAGAATACTTATGAAAACTTTATGTATGATAGGCAAATACTAGAAACAATCTCAAACGTCAATCAATGGGAAAATGTATAAACAAATTGTGGTATATTTACACAATGGAATATTACTCAGAAATGAAAAGGAACAACTGCTGATACACACAACATGTGTGAATCTTGCAGATACCATGCTGACTGAAAAAGAAAAACAGACACAACAAATATATACTGTGTGATTCCATTTAAATGAACTCCAAAGACAGGAAAAATTAATTAATGTGGATGGAAATCAAAAAGTGGTTGCCCCTGGAAAGAGGAGGAATTGATTGGAAAGGGGTATGGGAGAATTTGTTTATTTTATTTTATTTATTTTATTTTATTTTATTTTATTTTATTTTATTTTATTTTGACAGGGTCTGGCTCTGTTGCCTAGCCCAGGCTGGAATACAGTGGCACAATCACGCTCACTGTAGCCTCAACCTGGAGTATGAAAGAATTTTCTAAGGTCGTGTTAATATTCTGTATCTTATTTTGGGGGTGGCAAATTGAGTCAATCCAATTGTCAAAACTCAATAAACCAAACATTTGATAAAGGATTAACATCCAAAATATATAAAGAACTCAACTCAATAGCAAGAAAACAAATAATCTGATTTAAAAATGGGCATCAAATTCAACAGAACTGAAGGAGGAAAAAAAAAACACAATAATCTGAATAGACATTTCTCAAAAGAAGACACACAAATGGCCAAAAAGCATATGAGAAAATGTTCAGCATCACTAATCATTAGGGAAATACAGATTAAACCCACATTGGGACCAGTTGTGGTGTATCAGGGGAACCACCCCCAATATTTCAATGTAGGTTCTTTTCTATTTTCCCTAAGTGTCGGCCAGTTTGAGAAATAAAGGAAAAGAGTACAAAAGAGAGAAATTTTAAAGCTGAGTGTCTGGGGGAGACATCACATGTTGGCAGGTTCCGTGATGCCCCCTAAGCCGTAAAACCAGCAAGTTTTTATTAGTGATTTTTAAAGGGGAGGGAGTGTATGAATAGGGTGCAGGTCACAGAGATCACATGCTTCACAAGGCAATAAAATATCACAAGGCAAATTGGGGCAGAGGAGATCACAGGACCGGGGTGAAATTAAAATTGCTAATGAAGTTTTGGGCACACATTGTCATTGATAACATCTTATCAGGAGACAGGGTTTGAGAGCAGACAACTGGTCTGACTAAAATTTACTAAGAGGGAATTTCCTCCTCCTAATAGGCCTGGGAGTGCTACAGGAGATAGGGGCTTATTTCAGCCCTTATCTGCAACAGACATTCCTAGAGCGGCCATTTTAGAGACCTCCCCTAGGAATGCATTCTCTTTCTCAGGGCTGTTCCTTGCTGAGAAAAAGAATTCAGCGATGTTTTTCCTCTTCACTTTTGTAAGAGAAGAAATATGGCTCTGTTCTGCCCGGCTCTCACGCAGTCAGACCTGATGGTTATCTCCCTTGTTCCCTGAACATTGCTGTTATCCTGTTCTTTTTTCAAGGTGCCCAGGATTCATATTGTTTAAACACACATGCTTTACGAACAATTTGTGCAGTTAACGCAATCATCACAGGGTCCTGAGGTGACATACATCCTCAGCTTACAAAGATGATGAGATTAAGAGATTAAAGACAGGCATAGAAAATCACAACAGTATTGATTGGGAAAGTGATAAATGTCCATGAAATCTTCACAGCTTATGTTCAGAGATTGCAGTAAAGACAGGCGTTAGAAACTATAAAAGTATTAACTTGGGGAACTAATAAATGTCCATGAAATCTTCACAATTTATGTTCTTCTGCCATGGCTTCAGTCAGTCCCTCTGTTCGAGGTCCCTGACTTCCCGCAACAGTGGTGTCTCATTCCCATAATCCCAGCACTTTGGGAGGCCAAGGCAGGAGGACTGTTTGAGCCCAAGAGTTTGAGACCAGCCTGGGCAACATGGCAAAACCCCATCTCTACCAAAATATACAGAAGATTAGCTGGGCATGGTGGTATACACCTAGTCCTAGCTACTTGGGAAGCTGAGGTGGGAGGATCACCTGAACCCAGGAAGTCAAGGCTGCAGTGAACCATGATTGCACCACTGCACTCCAACCTTGGCAACAAAGCAAGAGGCTATCTCAAAAAAAGTAAAACAAAATAAAAATACTTTGAAACTATATTACATCCATGTGATATGTATGTAATGTAGAAATATGTGAATAAATAAAAGAATTTAAAAATCCAGAAACAGGACCATACATAAATAAGAATTTAGTTTACTCAGTAAAGGTGGCATTTATAATCAGTTAGGAAAAAAGGTACTAATTTAACAGATAGTATTAGCATAAATATCTACTTGAAAAAATAAAACCAGACCTTTACTTCACATTATATACAAAAAATAATAGCAAATGTGCTAAAGAGCTAAAAGTGAAAAACAAATTTAAAAATCAGAATAAAATACAAAAAAAGTACAATCTTAATGTAAAGCCCATTTTAAATTATGAAATTCCAGAATTCAAAATTGAAGATTGATTTAATTAAATAAAAATAAAAACTTGATGATTAAATATACTGTAAATTTAAAAGACAATACTGGTACAAAATATTAAAACATAAAACAAATAATTAATATTCAATCTATACACAAATCAAAGGTTATAAAACGGTAACTGACAGGAGACATATAACTGGACAAAAAAACCTATCAAAAGTTGTCTGACTTCACTGATAATCAAGGGGGAAAAAGTGTCTTGATATTATATTTCTCCCACCAGGTTAATAAGAGTTTAAAAGGTTTATAATACCTAAAATAAGCAAAGATGCAGGAAAATAAGCACTGTAAATTAATAAATGGGTAAACTCTTTGTGAAAGGGAATTTGATAGTACTTAAAATTTCAAATCCATATACCTCTGGCCCAGGTATGCCATTTCTAGGAATCTGTTTTATAGAAATTTTGTCTACATGCACAAATAAATATGTATTAGAATCTTCATTATAGTATCAGCTAAAGCCTTTAAAAATAGAATAATATAATAGGGGAATTAATAAGCAGATGGTTAAATAAACCATGAAACAGTCATATGGAAAGTCATGGAACTATTACCAGAAGAAAACGGACCAAATTTTCTGACATAACAAAAATTTTACATTCATAGTATAATTTGAAAAACAATGCATACACAATAAGCTTACTTACACATTTTGAGTGTATGTGGATATTGTGTAAGTGTTCAGAAAAAAGACATTTCACAGAGGTTACCTCTGGGAAGGGTAGTGGGAGTAAGCAAAATTTAAGATACCATTTAACATTTTGTTCCATGTATTTTCTATTGTTTGAACTTTAGCTTGTACCTCTTTTATTGGACTGATGTGGAATTACTGCTGTAAAACAAAAAATATCTGAGACAAGTCTTAATCAATTTAGAAGTTTATTTTGCCAACGTTAAGGACATGCTTATGACATAGCCTTGGGAGGTCCTGATGACACGTGCCCAAGGATGTTGGGCTACAACTTGGTTTAATACATTTAGGGAGACATAAGACATCAATCAATACATGTAAGATGCACATTGATTTGGTCCAGAAAGACAGTACAACTGGACACGAGGACATCCAGATCACAGGCGGATTCAAAGATTTTCTGATTGGCAATTGGTTGAATTATTATCTAAAGACCTGGAATCAATAGAAAGGAATGTCTGGGTTATGATAAGGGGTTGTGGAGCCAAGATTTTATCATTTAGATGAAGCCTCTGGGTAGCAGGCTTAAGAGAAAATAGATTGCAAATGTTTCTTATCAGACTTAAAGAGTCTGTTCTATCAGTCTTGAGAGCTCTGTGTTGATATTAACGCTGATCAGCTGGGTCTGAATTCCAAAAGGGAGGAGGGTATAATGAGGCATGTCTGACTCTCCCTTTTCATCATACAGCCTGAACTAGTTTTTTAGGTTAACTTTGGAATGCCCTTGGCCAAGAAGAGAGGTCCATTCAGATGGTTGTAGGGCTTAGAATTTCATTTTTAGTTTACACTGCTTATTTGACTATTTTAACCTACAAAAACAGCAATTTCATAAGACTCAATAGAGTAAGAACTTTACATGTACTGTCTTTGTAATTTAAATAAATAAGAAAAAAGAATCTATACACTGCCTTGAGAGTTAAAACGAGCAGCATTATCGGGACTCTAACAGTTTATGAGAGGCTGTCCAAAAGGAGGGCAGCACATAGTCATTTCTCATCTAAAACAGCTGCCCATCCACCATGTCCTCCTTTCTGCTTTCTGTTGTTGGGGAATTGTATAATCCTCTCAGCATAGAAAGACAGAGCCCCCTGCCTTCTCCTAAACACTCAGACCTTGGCTATTGACTGTGACAGAGGTCTTATAGCTATTTGTACACATGATGACATTTTTGCATGCTAGAAATACAAATTTCACATTTTACAAGACCAATGAGAAATGTGATTCTTGCTATTTCTACACCTCCATTAGTAATTTTCTAAAAGTAATCCTGAATTCTAACAAATTACAGTAAAAACAATGACCCAGGCATCTTTTTTCTTTTTTTTCTTTTTTTTCTTTTTTTTGCCATTACCAAAACCCCATTAGCTCAGTCTATTTAAATAGACTGAGCCTTTTCCTATAACCACCGCAAATGATTTTAAATCAATCCACATCTTTTCCCTAGTTGAACATACAGTTTTTAAAAACTTCATTTTTTTAAAAAAGTAAGCTATGCTTTCTTATGACCTTTGCACTGACTTATTGAGAATATTAGTGCAATAGTCTTAGTTTGAAACAAAAAACAAAAAAAACTCTTCCAATCTACTGAAAGGTGGCAGGTATAATAATTCACTTTTTAAAATTTCAACAAAGTAAATTTGAACAAGGTCTGTAGGTTAGGAAATAGTATTAGATTGATGTTAGTTTCCTGATTTTGACAATTTCACTGTGTAAGAGTATGTTCTTGTTTTTAGGAAATACAAACTGAAATATTTAGAAGTAAAGAGTCATTATATGGCAACTTTCAAACATCAGAAAAATGATTTGCATACATATATGGAAAGAGAATTATGAAAGGAGTGATAAAGCAAGTATAGTAATATGTTAATATCTGGTAAATGTGGGTGACAGGTCAACAGAAATTGTTATACTGCTTTACAACTTTTAGTCTGAAATTATTTAGAACGAAAATTAAAAAAAAAAAAAAATTCCCCCAGCTACTCAGAAGGCCAAGGTAGAGGATTACTTGAGGCCACAGTTTGAGACCAGCCTGGACAATATAGCAAGACCCCATCTCTACAAAAAAAACTTTAAAAAAATTAAGCAGGTGTGGTGCTGTGCACCAGTATTCCCAGCTACTCAGAAGGATGAAGTGGGAGAATCACTTGAGACTAGGAATTCAAGGCTGCAGTGACCCACCATCATGTCACTGTACTCCAGCCTAGGCAACAGAGCAAGACCCTGTCTCCAGAAAAATATATATTTTTCCCCTAAAATGATGCTTAAATTCAATAACAATAACAAATGCTACTGCCCCTAAGTGCCCCTGTAGCAGGTAGCAGGCCAGGCCTTCACAAGGACCCTTTCTAATTCCAGTTCCTCTGAAGTGATATGACTGTCCCTGTGCTATTGAGTATGTGAGGGCCTCAGCCAGGAGTTCAGCAGTGCTCCCCTGTGCCTACATCCAGCCCCATCTATTGGCTTCAGGGAAATTTTAAGTCTTCACCTTCTCTTCAAGCCTCCTTCCTCCCTCATGCCCCCAACACCCTTATTCCCTCAGCACATTAATTCATGCCTTTGTTCATTATTTAATTATTTCCTTTCTCTTCTATATATTCTGAATCTCTTCCTCTCAACTGACTTGCTTCAGGCCATACACATGGTGAAGGCACTCACATCCTTTTTTTCTCTTTTTTTGAGACAGAGTCTCACTCTTGCTGCCTAGGCTGGAGTGCAGTGGCGCCATCACTGCAACCTCCTCCTCCCGGGTTCAGGAGATTCTCCTGCCTCAGCCTCCTGAGTAGCTGGGATTACAGGCACCTCCCACCACGCTTGGCTAATTTTTTGTATTTTTAGTAGAGACAGGGTTTCTCCATGTTGGTCAGGCTGGTCTTGAACACCTGATTTCAGGTGATCTGTCCACCTCGGCCTCCCAGAGTGCTGGGATTACAGGCATGAGCCACCACGCCCGGCCCACATCCTATTTCAAAAGTCCCCCTTACTCTATTCCACCCTCTTGTCTTCTTTTCATAAGCAAGTTTTTGAAAAAAAAAAAATAATAACCTATAGCTCCAGCCCATTTCCCATTCAAACCAGTGGAGAGAAAGGATCTATGTCTATATATTTTTTTGCCAATTTTTTGCATAAGCTTCCAGTGAGCAGAGAAAAATTGAAATAAGGAAAAGATAGGGATTGTATCTATGGGAAAGAAAATACAGACTTTCTCCCTGCTATACAAAAACACACAATGAATAAAATAAATCATTGCTGAATATCTATGTACAAAGCAGTCTGTTCGGTATTAGCTACTGGATTTTTGAGAGAAGTTTGTCATCCATAATATATTTCTGGCCAAAAATATAAATCCCACCACCAGAAACAAAACAAATTTTAAGGACAAAAATTCTTAAAGTAGAACGATGTCAAACAAACTTCCAGTTTTTTAGCTCAGATAAGATGCTGGCAACAAAGAATTAGGAATACAAACTGCTGCCAGGTGAATCCAAGATCTAGTTATTTTATCATCAAAGAATAGTCAGGTAACATCTCCAGTTCAAAGAAGGCTTAAAACGCGGGACAGTTTGGGGCTTTACTTATTCCTATGGGCTCATAGTGTCCTGTGGATCAGGTAGGACAGCCAGCAGAATCACAATTTCCAGTTGAATGAAGCTGTCCCGATTGCCACCTCCCTTCAGGAGGGGATTGTAATTCACTTCCTCACCATTTTCTGGAGCCAAGGTACCAGCCCTGCATCTGAACACTTAGCCACTATGTGAAGACAACTTGGAGTTGCATGAACAGGGGGAACATTCAGCATTGTTAAATGAAAGGATAAATGGGCGAATTGTATCTCTAGTGTCCAGCACATAGATGAAATTTTATGAATATTTCTTGAATGAATAAGTAAACTCACAACCCAATAGTCAGAATTCAGGGCAGAATTCCTGGCCCTACAGTTGTAACTCCAACCCTTCCCCACTCTAGACTCATACTCCCCTTCTTCCCCAGGCTCACCCCATCTTTTCGAAATATTTGAGGACTTGGCTGAAAGTGAAGACCATAAATTCACGTAGGATCATTTCAGAGCCAAAAACAGGTAAAAGCAAAGAACTTGGATCGCCAACTCAGAGGTGTTGGGGGGGGGGGGTGACTGGCTCAGTGCCACGAAATGGTGCTGAGCAGTTTCTCTTAGTTTTCAGGTTCTATCGTGATTCATCCAACAAGTCATTATTGAAAAATTATTGTGAGTCAGACAGTATCCTAGTCATTGGGTATAGAGCAATAAACATGCCAACAAAGGTTCCTAAATTTAGGGGTTTCCATGTTCTTTCATTCAGATGACAAGTATTAACTGAGAAGCCAGGCCTTTTACTGAGCACTGGGTGTACATTCCCGCCTCCATGAAATTTACATTCTAGTGGAGGAAAACCAGAAAATGATTACATAAATAAATAACATATATAATATATTGGAAGGTGATCAATCTTGGAGGGGATAAGAGGGGACTGAAGCAAGGAAAGGTGATAGGGAGTACAGATAGGGGAAGCAATTTTAAATAGTGTGGTCGAGGTAGACCTCACTGAGAAAGTGGTATTGAAGTAAAGTTCTGTAGGAAGGTAAGGGAGTAGGAAAATAGGAAAGAGCATTCCAGACAGAAGAAATGTAATATCCCTGAGTCGGGAACACCCCTGGCATGTTCAAGAAGCAGCAAGGAGTCCAGTCTGGCTGAAGCAGAGCAAATGAGGAAGAGAGGAAATCACGTTGAGCCTTCTTGGTCATTGTTAAGACTTTGCCCTTTGCTCTAACTGAGATAGGAAGGCATCAGATGATTGCTAACAGAAAAATAACGTGATGTGATCTGATTTTTAACAGAACCACTCTGGCTGCTGGAAAAACAAACAAACAACAACAAAAAAAAAAAAAACAGAGTATAGAATGGCAGAAAAGTGGTGTGGTTGGTGTGGGGGTATTAAAGATTGGATAAATGTCATCATGCTTGTATGCTGATGGTTATGCTTGAGTGGAAAGGAAAAAATTGATGCTACAAGAAAAACAAAGGATGATTGTTGGAGACATGTTCTTGAGTAGGCAAGAGGGGAATGGCTGTAGTATCCAAGCGGTGGAGGTAAGAACGCGGAGTGTTAACCAATAGTCCCAGAGGAAGGCAGAATTTATGGGAACAGATGAACATAAGTGGGTAAATGTGATGGTGGGAGCTTGTGCTGTTTCCTCCACATTTGCCTCAATATTGCAGTGAAGTAGGAAGCAAGACCATCAGTGGAAAGTGAAGACGGAGCAGTAGCTACCACAAATTTGAGGAGAAAACAATCACTCATACATGAATGCATCTTTAAGTAATCTCTTGAAAAATGCATAAAACTGTACATGTATTACTAAACTCTTGGCTATAGATTTGGTTCCAGAAAAAAAAAAAGACCAGAAAACATTTTTACACATACAGCATATGGAAAGCCATCTGAATACAACAACATGTACAAACGAAGTGATGTGATTTGGCATGTTTCCATGAAGCAATAAAAGCTGTAAGTAATTTCCCTAAATTCTATTGAGATTTGAATCAGGCAAATAGCTCTTTATTATTGGAAGCCATCTGAACCTAGGTCATTGCATTAGGAGTGAAATACTAGAGTGTAAAACATGTGTCCAGTTGACATGTGTCAACCAATGTGAAACACTGGTGAAGGGAACATTATTGTAGGGTCTGTCTCATCCCCACACTGAATCCAGTCACCAACTGCCTTTCTAACTGATTTATGTGTTCCCAAACGTTGGGCATCTGGAATTCCCAGGTTATGTTTAACCCTCTCTTCTCCAGTAACAGCTCAGCTAATAGTTCTACTACAGGAAAACATGCTTAGACTACACTCATTTCCACTACAAGATTTTACCAACTGAGTAAGACAATTTGAGGGTATAATATATAAAGAGTTAAGATGCCAGCCTGGCCAACATGGTGAAATCCTGTCTCTACTACAAACGCTGGATGTGGTGGCACACACCTGTAGTCTCAGCTACTCAGGAGGCTGAGGCAGGAGAATCACTTGAACCCGGAAGGCAGAGGTTGCAATGAGCCAAGATCACACCACTGCACTCCAGCCTGGGTGACAGAGCAAGACTCTGTCTCAAAAAAAAAAAAAAAAATGGTGAATTAAAACCCAAAACATGTCATTCTATTCACTGTTTTTCAAACTTGCAATATTTTAAAGCATTACACCTCTCTTGGTGTCTTGGAAGCCTATCCTCCAGTCCAAGCTTTGATGATACTGTCCAGCATCCTATGGATGGTTGTTGGTGTGTCAGTCCAGGCTTTGGAGAGCTAGTAACAAGGATAAGTAGACATTGCGGACCCACACACACAGACCACTTAACCAAGCAGGGCATGGGGGGAAGTCAGCAGTGCAAGGGGCAGAAAGAGGCCACAGTTCTTGTTCTCAGTCTTCAGCTCTCTGAGGACTTACCCGTGGCCTCATCTTGGAAGCCTGGGAGGTTTGTCCCCAGATGGAGATGCTAAGCTTTAGAATATTTGTCTGTTACCCATTTTTACCTTCCCTTTCAACTCAGGGAATTTTCACTTGTTTAATATTTTGAGAAACTAAGTGGCTTAATTGCATTATTTTTATTATGTTGTTTTATATATATAGTTAAATATCTTAGTTAGGTATGATGGTTTTATTTTATCTTAATGACATTTAACCTATCTTGTCCTTCCTGTTTGTAACATTTTACCATGTTTAGTCATATTTAAAAGCCTGTATTTTTTATTTAATTTTGCAGTGGCTTTTAATTCTCTTAAATACTTTCTGTAACAGCTATATTTATTTGTTTTGTCTTTTTTTCCTTACCTAATTGTAGTATTGCTTCTGCTTTGTTAGCATTGCCTAGTAGCTCCCCTATTTCTCCCAGTTTTAACAGCCACTCCCCATTCCCCTCCACACTCTCAAACTCCCAGCTAAACCCCTCAAGCCAGACAATTCACGAGATTTAACATCCACAATTCCTTCCTTGGACAGTATATTTCCTATTTTAGCTGCACATGCTCGCCCATAGGGAATGGTATTTGTGTCTCACACTGTGCTTGGTAACGTCCTTCTGCTAGAAGTTCTGTGCTCTAGAATCCATGGTCTCTTCTGTATAAAATCAATGCATGGGAACAAGATCTGTGGAGAATCACCGCACAACAGGAGGACGAGGGCGACACGAGGTTTCTTTCACATTGTCCCCAAGCTTATTCTAGCAGGGGAGATCCCAACGTAATATCTCTCCAAAAAAGGATCTACCTTAAAGACCCCACAAAACCTGAAGCTTTTTTGTTTTTGTTTTTGAGATAGTCTTGCTTGTTGCCCAGGTTGGAGTGCAATGGCACAATCGTGGCTCGCTGCAGCCTCCACCTCCAGGGTTCAAGCAATTCTCGTGCCTCAGTCACCCAAGTAGCTGGGACTACAGGCACTCACCGCCATGCCTGGCTAATTTTTGTATTTTTGGTAGAGACAGGGTTTCACCATGTTGGCCAGGCTGGTCTTGATCTCCTGGTCTCAGGCGATCTACCCGCCTCGGCCTTCCAAAGTGCTGGGATTACAGGTGTGAGCCACCATGCCTGGCCAAAACCTGAAGGTTTTTAAAAAACATAAACTCCCTCAACTTGCCTATAACTAATATGATTAATCTGTTTTCCAAGTTTGCAATAAAAAATTCTGTTCTTAAGTAGGTAACCCACACACCTTACTGAGTTTCAAGTTTGAAGGAGAAGTGAGCTATGCCAGGAATTATCTCTAATAAGAGTGTGGGTTTGGTTTGGTTTTAGTTTGGTTTTTTCCAGATAGATAGATGATTGATAAATAAAAAGATATATAATATATAGACTATTGATACATAGATGATTGATAGATGGTAGGTAAATAGATAGATGATCAATAGATAGATGGTCTTTTGATTACATTCAGCTGTACTTTTGCTGGATCCTTTGAAGACCAGAATCTTATTAAGCAGCTGGAGTGTGCTGTGAACCTCAAACCCTCACAAGAATGTATAAGTTGCCTCAATCCAACTAAAAGGATCACTTTTTCACAAAGGAGGCCACTCGGTTTGGAGAAGGGGCTAAGGCCAGACACCCGCACTCCTCTGTTTGATTCCCTCAAAGAAAGCAGGATGCCATTTTGGTTAAAGTTGAGTTTCTGAAAACAACCTGATAAACGATCAGGGCCTAGCCCATGTCCATGATTCCTCTAAACTAAGAGAAATTTCACAAGTTAATTTTTCCACTTACATTTCCTGAAGAATGTGTTTAAATAAGAATCAGTCTCCCTCAGCCAGGCATGGGGGCTCACACCTGTGATCCCAGCACTTTGAGAGGCTGAGTCAGGTGGATCGCTTGAGCCCAGGAGGTGGACACCAGCCTGGTCAACACGGCGAGACCCCAGTTCTACAAAAAAAATTGAAAATTAGCTCAGTGTGGTGATGTGTGCCTGTAGTCCCAGCTACTTGGGAGGCTGAGGTGGGAGGATCAATTGAGCCCCAGAGGTTGAGGCTGCAGAGTTGTGATGGTACCACTGCACTCCAGCCTGGATGACAGAGCAAGACCCTGTCTCAAAAAACAAACAAAAAAAAAAAAAAAACAAAATCTCTCTCTCTCTCCTCACCTCCCTGCTTCCTCTTCATCAATTCCTTAACATTATCAATGTTATTTCCTTTCCTGGAAAAATATTTTGGGGCTTAGAGCTCAGCCTGCTTCTTACCAGCATGTATTTAATAACTCCAACCTCCTGTACCTCCCTACTGAGTAGCCATGGTTGTGCATTCTTCTGAGCTGGCTGGCTTGAGGGAGCATAGAGACTCCTATGTGCCTGCTGAACTTCTGCTCGTCTTAAAGGCCCGCAGGGTCTTCATCTCAAAGGGTTAGGTCATGCCCTGCCTTATGTACCTCAGCACAGATGAACCACAGCTAGCCAGTTCTGATTCCCATCCTCAACCAGCAGTGAAAGACAAATTCGGCACTGGGCTTCACGAGGCTTACACTCAGGCCCAGGAGCACCCTCCAGGGAGCATGGCTCCTCACAGGCCCAGGAGGTTCCCAGGAGTACTCCATCAAGAAACAGATATGGGACAGCATCCTACAACCAAATGTATTGTTGCATGCTTTAAAATATTATGCTACTGAGAAATCCATATTTAGAAAGCAAGCTCTCGTTTCCAATCATTGAAGCCTTTTTAATTTTCTTAGAGACAACAATGAGAGAAAAGAGGGAATTAGCCTACCTAATTTACAGCCTTGTGGAAGGGACTGTAACTCAGCTCCCAGGATCAGACAGCTGCTGCCACCCCCACAACCACCTCCTGGGAGGTTACTCTAGGGCCTGCAGCTGCCACTCCCTTACCTTGCATTGCTGCTTGGGATTGTTTTGCTCTCCTGAGGCTATGTCATCTATGAATCAACCAACAGTAGCTGCAAGATGACAGCTGAGGAGGGAATGCCCAGACTAAATCTTCAGGATGAATGGAAATATATAACTCCTCTGGATTTAAATCTCTGTAAATATGGTTCTTTTCCTCATGCTTATCTAATATCTATGTTGATTTTAATACTTTTTTTTTTTTTGAGACGGAGTCTCACTCTGTTGCCCAGGCTGGAGTGCAGTGGCGCGATCTCGACTCACTGCATGCTCCGCCTCCCAGGTTCATGCCATTCTCCAGCCTCAGCCTCCCAAGTAGCTGGGACTACAGGCACCCGCCACCACGCCTGGCTAATTTTTTTTTTTTTTTTTTTAGTAGAGACTGGGTTTCATTGTGCTGGCCAGGATGGTCTCGATCTCCTGACCTCATGATCCACCCACCTTGGCCTTCCAAAGTGCTGGGATTGCAGGCGTGAGCCACTGCATCCGGCCATCTATGTGGATTTTAAAATAAAATTCATAACACAAGGTCCCCCCACCCTCCAAAACAAAACCTTCCAGGATCATATTGTAACACCTGTTTACACCCATCTGATTCATATTTGTGATAAGGTGAGCATGATATGCCTCTCCTGCAAGGATGCACACTGATTGTTCAGGTGCTTGGCCTCTGGTAAATGTGGTATTCATCTCTGAAGATTGTAATGTCAAGACTGCAGACAGTCTTGACAGTTTTTCCTGAGACCATGAGATAAGTTGGACCAAAAGGATTGTTTCCATGTGGCATAGGCCACTTTTCTACAGAGTTATTTGGACCTAAGTGAAAAGTCTCCTGTCAAATCTATACATTTCAACAAATATTGCTGAGTGACAGCCTAGCCTCTGGAATGAGGCTAGTGTAAATTTCACTTATTTCTGAGCTTTACAAATTAATGTTTTGGACTTTCTAGTAGCTAGCCCTGGCTTACTTATTACTATTCTTGGGATGAATATTTTAGTCCATGTTGAAAACCACCATTTAAATTTCCTATAATATATAAAAAGTCCTTTCAAACAAGTTGGTTGGGTAAATAAAAATAAGAAGTAACAGAAAAAGTAAGCAAAAGATATGAATAGATAGCTCAGAGAAAAAGCAAATCTAAATGCCCAAGAACTATGTAAAAGTATGTTCAAATTCATTCATAGTCAGGAAAATTAAAAGTAGAATAACCGTGAGGAATTCCTTTACACCCATCAAACTGCAGAACCTAAAAAAAACGCTTAACATTTGCATTTGGGGAGATATAAGGGACAATACTAAAATATATGGAGGGTGAATTTTGAAATTTATTATACCCTTTATGGAAAGCAATCTGGCAACATCTATGAAAATTAAAATATATATACTTATCAACTTCCCAATCCCACTCCCAGAAATCTACCTTATGTGAGGCAAACATGATAACCACTATACTACAAAAACCTGCAGAAATATACCCTATGGAATAAAGTGCCAAAATGTTAGGATGCATGTAAGAGACAGGGACTGCAAGCAAAGTGAAAGTCCATCAGTTGGGCTGAATTAATTGTGGTATGCCTACGGAATACCACACAGTCATTCCAAAGGATGAACTAGAGCAATAGAAGATCTGGAGGAACTTCAGGAGCTACTGTTGAAGGAGAAAAGCCAGATACCAGAAAAAAAGCATCTATAATATAATCTGTTCTTATTTTTAAAAATAATTTTTAAAAATCTTTATGTGATGGATAGATAGAAATAATAGACCTAGGCCGGGCGCAGTGGCTCACGTCTGTAATCCCAACACTTTACGAGGCTGAGGCGGGCAGATCACCAGAAGTCAGGAGTTCAAGACAAGCCTGGCCAGCATGGTGAAACCCCATCTCTACTAAAAATACAAACATTAGCCAGATGTGGTGGCAGGTGCCTATAATCCCAGCTATTTGGGAGGCTGAAGCAGGAGAATCACTTGAACCCGGGAGGCAGGGGTTGCAGCGAGCCGAGATCACGCCACTGCACACCAGCCTGGGGGATACAGGAAGATTCTGTCTCCAAAACAAAACAAAACAAACAAAAACAGAAATAACAGACCTATATAGAATTACATAAATGTGGATGAAAACATCAAAAAAGGACTCACTAGGCCGGGTGCAGTGGCTCACACCTGTAATCCCAGCACTTTGGGAGACCGAGTCAGGTGGATCACTTGAGGTCAGGAGTTCGAGACCAACCCAACCAACATGGTGAAATGCTATCTCTACTAAAAACGCACAAAATTAGCCGGGTGTGATGGTGTGCACCTGTAATCCCATCTACTTGGGAGGCTGAGGTGGGAGAATCGCTTGAACCCGGGAGGTGGAGGTTGCAGGGAGCCGAGATCATGCCACTGCACTCCAGTCTGGGGGACAGAGTGAGACTCTGTCTCAAAATAAAAACCAAAATAAAATAAAAAAGGACTCACTAGACATTAATATGGGTCATTTGAAGTGGTCAAGGAACTGAAATGGGATGTGAAAATCTGGGATGGGTGGGATGACAGGTCTCCATGATAGAAACAGAATATACGACGTGATCCTGTTCATGAAAAATTTATATATAAATTAATATACATGTTTAATATATAAACACATATTTAATGCATAATATATCTTTTAAATAGGTATGTGTATGTATATTTTTATATGTACTCCTAAAAAGATACATGAAAATAATGATCAACAAAAAGGTGAATGATGGTTATCTCAGGATAGTGGCATTTTAGATGAACTTGACTTTTTTTTAATTTTTATATGTAGCTTTAATTATTTAAGATATGTTACTTATGTTTTATATACATTTACTTACATACTATAGGTAAATAAATTTAGATGTACTGAGAAATAGATTTTGTATTATCCAATTTATATTTTATATAAAATAAAGCTATTTAATTCTGAAAACAACAACAACAAAATAAGTAGGTCAATGAATGTTGTAAAGGAAAAAAGTCCTCTCTTCATAACCCTTATGGTAGGGATTCCGAACTTGTATTTACAGATAATTGCAGTATTAAAACTAAGAGCTCATTAAACTGAAATGTGGAAAATGTTCCTGTTTTTTACTTATTTATTTATTTTAATTTTTTTTTTCTTGAGAAAAGAGGTTCACTCTTGTCGCCCAGGCTGGAGTGCATGATCTCGGCTCACTCCAACCTCCGCCTCCCAGGTTTAAGAGAGTCTCCTGCCTCAGCCTCCTGAGTAGCTGGGATTAGAGGCACCCGCCACCACATCTGGCTAATTTTGTATTTTCGATAGAGATGGAGTTTCACCATGTTGGTAAGAACATGAACTCCTGACCTCAGGTGATCCACCCAACTCAGCCTCCCGAAGTGCTAGGATTATAGACATGGGCCACCGAGCCCAGTCTGTTTTTTTGTTTGTTTGTTTTTAATTAAATAGAGACGGGGTCTCACTATATTGCCCAGGCTGGTCTTGAACCCCTGGGCTCAAGCAATTCATCTGCCTCAGCCTCCCAAAGTGTTGGGATTATAGGTGTGAACCCTGTGCCTGGCCAGTTCCTGTTTTTGTAAGAATCTTTTTTTCTTTTTAACTGGAAGAGCTGTTCCAATTGCCCTGCCTAGCTCCTACTAATAGATGTTAACCGCCTCAGCCTGAACCTGGCCACAAGTCTTGTAATTCATGTGAATACACTTCATACATGAATAGTTTAAGGTGATTATCCTTTGTCAGAGACCAGTCTACACAGTCAGCGGTAGGAACTAAATGGTCTCTGACAAAGGATAGTCACCTTATTCCCAAGGGTCCTAATTCAGCACAAGGAAGGGAACAACTGTGTGGGACAGCACAATGTGTGTAGAAGCTACTGCAAGCTGTTTCCTGAGAAAGAGGAACATTCTACCTCAGCCAGCCATTGCCAGGACGTTGCAGGAGAGGGATCTCTGCCTGGCTAGTGCTTGGAGTCCTCACACACCAAGGCATTTGGTCACATTCAGACAATCACTAGTCTCACTTCAGGACACGTGTGAACCAACCACTGGGCAGAGAAGGAGATGCTCTCATGCCTGGATTTTGGAACCAGACAATGCTTCACTGGAGCAACTCCAGCAGGGAGAGAGTAGTGTGGGCATCTCGTTACAACTGTTTATGACTTGTAATGCCCTGTCATTTCCCTTTCCTTCTGGAGGCAGGAAGTGGCTCTAGGCCAAGCTGCTCGAGCTCAATATAGCATCTGGTTATTTATGTTCACACGAAACCAGGATAGACACAAGTGGTCTCCTGACAAGTCAGATGACAGCCTCCAGTGGTATGCGTTCCCACCCCACTTCTTTCTAATTTATACGTTCATAATTTGAAATTAGTGTACCTGACCTGGAGGATGTCCCCTGCCACAGACAGTAAGGAGAGAAGTATTCTCCTACAGTATATTCATATGATTTTCTTATGAACCAGGGCATGGAGTCCATAAAAAAATGATTCTTGAGTCTATTGCCAGAGAGTCTCCATATAAGTTATGTTAAAGCTAAAAGTATATATCTTTGATAGTCTGCAAAACTAAACTCCAAAGTTTAATGTAAAGTAACTACTTACTGTAAATTAATTTGATTTGTTATCTAGAAGTACATTTTTCTCTTAATTTGTCCTGGAAAATATCCCAGAAAAGCAACTCCCAAATTCTGAAACCTGTCTCTTCCTCTTCATCACCTCTGCCACCTTCTGATTTTCAATGTTTCTTGATTGGACAATTTCAACAGCATTTACGGTCTCTGTGCCTCTGATCTGTCTCCCCCGGCTACTTCCAGTGAACCCATTCAGCTCACACATATGTGTAAGAATATGCAGCTGTACACCAGGAACACAGAACAGACTATCACAGGGGCTGACTTTCAGCCCTGGAATTTACTCAGGCCACCTTCTGTGCCCGTGTATTCCAATCTGATATGCTTTGCTCTTGTCTCTTCTGGGTCACTGACTAGTGCTGACGGTTCTCTGTGGATATTCTACCGCAGTTCAACCTCATTATCTCTCCCAGGCACAATCCTGATAGTCACCTAGTTCTAATATTCTACTCCTAACACTTGGGTCTGGGAGACTGGTCCCACACCAGTCCTTCAGTATCCAGTTCTTGGCCAGGGGAAGACCACTAATCTATCTATCAAACCTATTCTCTAAATTGAAGCTAGATTCTAATCTAGTTTCATATCTGATCTAGCCTCTAAATTGAAGCTAGGTTCTTCTTTCTTAAATTAAATGCTTATACTGTCTTTCCCCTGCTTAAACTTTTTGAGTGGTTCCTATGGTCTTCAAGATAAAGTTCAAACTCCCTATTGGCAAATATGGCAGTTCAAGTCCTTCATGATGTTTCTCCAAACACCTTCTCCAGCTGACTCACAACTCCCCCATTACCAGAATACATGACTTTTGTCTTTACCATTATGATATTCTGGCATTTTCTCTGATGTACCATGTTTTTCCTACCTCTGATATTCCCCCTTTCTGGAATGCTCTTTCTTGTATTATTTACCAAGTAAATTCTAACTCAGTCTTCAAAATTAAATATAAATGTTTTCTTCTCCAGAAAACTTATCTTTTTTCTCTTTTGAGACAGGGTCTTGCTCTGTTGCCCAGGCTGGAGTGCAGTGGTATGAACATGGCCCACTTCAGCCTTAACCTTCCTGGCTCAAGCAATCCTCCCACCTCAGCTTTCTGTAGCTGGGACCACAGATGCACACTACTACACGTGGTTAATTTTTAAATTTTTTGTAGAAACAGGGTGTCCCTTCGCTCCCAGGTTGGGCTTGAACTCCTAGGCTCAAGTGTTCCTCCCACCTTGGCCTTCCAAAGTGCTGGGATTACAGGTATGAGCCACCTCACCTGACCTTTTCTTGATTTCTCTCAGCAGAACCGACCAGTTCATTCCTGATGGTCCTACAGGGACTTCTAACCTTGTTGTATATCACTGTAATCATCTGTTGTTAATGTTTGTCTTCTCACTAATCCACAGAATCTAAGGAAAGGACTGTCTTTTGTTAATCTTTAATCCTGAGTTCCTAACATAATATCTTGCCCAGCATAATTGTTGAATGAAGGAAAGTAACAAATGAATGAATGAAAGTTAGAGTAGATCTAAAATACATTCCTGGGAAAATTTTAATGTTACCTTTGGATTAACAACTTTTCAGAGTTGGGCAATATCATTGATTTCTTAATAGTAAAAGAGAAGGCGAAGCATGTATTCTATAGTCTGTGACCAACATTGTGAGAGAGGTCACAGTTGTTTCTCTGGGACACATTCTCCAGGAATTCTGAAATAGAAGAGGTTGTGATAGGAAAGAAGGGAAGAAAAAGAAAGAATTTCAGAAAGTCAGAGACTTATGGTTTTGCTAGGTAAAAAACGAAAATGTTTGCTTTGATATCATTTTCAAATATATGAACTACTAGCCAGGTGCAATGGCTCATGCCTGTAACTCTAGTACTTTGGAAGGCCAAGATAGGAGGATCACTCGAGCCCAGGAGTTCAAGGCTGCAGTGAGCTATGACTGCACCACTGAGCTCCTGCCTGGGTGACAAAGTGAGATCCTGCCTCAAAAAAAAATCCATATATATATATAATACCTATATAGTATACATATATAATACCTATATAGTATACATATATGTATACATATATGTTACCAGAAAGGAAATCATAACTAACAAATATTTTACAAGTTAGGAGAGGAGGAGTATTTGTATCTGGTAAATATAAAGCTGTGTAAGTGATACTATGAGGGTACATCATTCTGGCAGGCAGGCAGGACATTGTCCAGGAAGAGATGATGCCATAGAATTGTCATTATTAATAGAGTTCTATCAAAGTGTTCATAATTTTTTGTGGTCATTGTTTCCATAATGACCACATGGGAAAATAATATTTTGTGTGTGCGACATCAGAGAATAGAATCTTGAGATCTGTTTACAACTTACTTAACTGATGTGTGTGCTTTTGATGGTTCTACTTCTTTATTTATTTGTGTTTATTCTGAAAAGTTAGACGGGGAAGAATAGTCCCCCAAACCCCACCTTCCACATCTCATAGATGCTGTACTTATGATTCTCTGACCCATTTCCATGTGGAGGTAGAATAATCATCCAAGATGTACTGAAAGATTTCATATATTAATAATAGGATGACATTCTGACCTCTACTGTTTTTATTTTCAAAGTATGGTTTGATCTCAACCAGCCACAGAGACCACTGATGAATCAGTCCCTGGGCCAGGCAGGCAACCTCAACGTTACCCACCTCCTACCCAGCTTCTATCAGCCTTCCTGAGAGTGGTATTATTTAGAAATTCTCTTTTGTGACATTCAATCCCTCGCTTCTTCTAGATCCTATATTATAGCCTTGAATCAAATCAAACCGTCTAATGAGATGTCTATCAACAAAATCTGCAAGAAATAGTCATTGAAAATTTACTACTTGACTTCCTATTAAAAAATCACTGGGCTCATTAATGACTACTGCCTACATAAAGTTTCAAGTATAACATTTCTTTAAAACAAAAAGAGAGAGAAAAAGAATACAGGACTAGGAAAGTCTTCACTACCCTAAAAGAAATTGTGTGTGCTTTCTCTCTGTTAATAAGTGTAAGTCAAAATTGCAGCCCAGAAGCCTGCTGACTTCTCTGGGTTCTCCCAACCCTATTCACAGTACAAGTTCTGCCTCACCATTATCAGGCAACATGGCCACTCCAGCCCTTACTTGCTGTCTCTTAAGTTCACAATATCCATCTCTTCTTGCTTTTCTTCTATTTTTCTTAGGCTTAAGCCTTTAAGTCTTGCTCTTTTATTCATTCATGCAATGAATATATTGAAATATATTGAGAGACAGCTGGGTGCGGTGGCTCACGCCTGTAATCCCAGCACTTTGGGAGGCCAAGGCGGGCGGATCACGAGGTCAGGAGACGGAGACCATCCTGGCTAACACGGTGAAACCCCGTCTCTACTAAAAATACAAAAGATTAGCCAGGCATGGTGGCGGGCGACTGTAGTCCTAGCTACTCTGGAGGCTGAGGCAGGAGAATGGTGTGAACCCAGGAGGCAGAGCTTGCAGTGAGCCGAGATCGTGCCACTGCACTCCAGCCTGAGCGACAGAGCAAGACTCCGTCTCAAAAAAAAAAAAAATATATATATATATATATATAGAGAGAGAGAGAGAGAGAAAGAGAGAGAGAGAGAGAGAGAGACAGAGACAGAGACAGAGACAGAGAGAGTCCACTACATGTTAAGTATTATGCTATGTACTAGAGATTATGAATAAGACAGAAACAATCATGGAGTTTGCAGTTTAAGTGAGGTTTAGCTCTTTTACAAACCTGTGATTTTTCTGTTGAAATTCCAGGCTTTGTACAACTCAGTTAGTCCCTAGTATTGGTCTTCCTGGGCCAGAGGCCCCTGCAGACGTTATGTGCCCATGAAGGAGCTGAACAGCAAGGTGATGAAAATCGAAAGTCTACTCATTTACAACCTCCTGCTAAGGGGCAGATTCTCCCAAAGGCTACTGACTTTTGAGGAGGTTCTAATTCCCCTGACATGATCTTTATCTAACTCTTCACCCACTCTGTTCCTTGCATGCTCTACTTAGTCAGTAGAGTATGACTTAATTATCCACGTTCCCTGATCACAGGCTTTCAATTTTTTATGTCTTTGCAAATGCTGTTCCCTCTTACCCTTCCTTTGCCAACTCATCCATCTGGCATACTCCCATTTATCATTCAAATTACTGCTTAAGACACTTTCTCCTAGATGCCTGCTGGCATCTCCTCTATTCTTTTCCTCCTTCCCCAGAGTAATCCCTCCCTCTTCTGTACCGGAGTGGTAGAGTGCAACAGTTTCTAGCTTGGTTTCCAAATTCAAATTCATCTGAGTTCATCTCCTGGATGTACCACTTTGTCACTATGTGGTCTTGAACAATGTATATAGTCTTTCTGGGTCTCCGTTTTCTGATATGCAAACTTTCCTGATAGACAGTAATACTGTCTATCCCATAAGATTGTTCAAATTAAATTATATAAAGAATACACAGTACTTAGAACAGAGTCGGACACATAGGGAGCAATTTTACCATTGGTCATATGACATTAGGTTATAGTTACTTATTTAGGCTCACTCTATCCCACTAGAATGGCAGCTCCTTAAGAGTGAAAACCATGTTTTATTCATCACACGGCCCGGCGTACAGTACATGTGGGTTCTGAACTGAACCTAATAATGGTATAAAATATGTATATCATAATCCATTGCAATTCAAATGCAAGGAATTTTAAATAACAACTCATAGGGACAGCTGTGCTAACTGCAATTAGAGATCACCCTGTTCCCATGGCCTTTTAAAAACTTCCTGTTCCTATATGGCTTACCATCAATCATTCAACAGTTACCTATCAAATGCCTGTTATATGCCAAAGCGGTGGAGATACCTTAGTGAACGTTGGCAGCCCACGTCTCTAGAAAAGAAACGAACAAGTAAACCAGCTCTATTAGTTCCACTCTCACATTTCTATGAAGAAATGTCTGAGACTGGGTAATTTATAAAGAAAAGAGGTTTAATTGGCCCACAGCTCCACAGGCTGTACAGGAAGCATGGCAGCATTTCCTTCTGAGCAGGTCTCAGGGAGCTTTCACTCATGGCAGAAGGCAAGGAGGGAGCAGTGTCTCACATGGCAGGAGCAGGACTGAGAAGGAGTGGGGAGGTGCTACACACTTTTTTTTGTTTTTGAGACAGAGTCTCGCTCTGTCGCCAGGCTGGAGTGCAGTGGTGCGATCTCGGCTCACTGCAACCTCCGCCTCCCGGGTTCAAGGATTCTCCTGCCTCAGCCTCCCGAATAGCTGGGACTACAGGTGCCCTCCACAACGCCCAGCTAATTTTTGTATTTTTAGTAGAGACGGGATTTCACCATGTTGGCCAGGATGGTCTTGATCTCTTCACCTCATGATCTGCCTGCCTCAGCCTCCCAAACTGCTGGGACTACAGGCGTGAACCACCACCCTGCCCTACACACTTTTGAACAACCAGATCTAATGGTAACTCACTCACTAGCATGAGAACAGCACCAAGGGAATGGTGCTAAACCATTCATGAGGAACCACCCCCGTGATCCGATCACCTCCCACCAGGCCCCACCTCCAACAGTAAGGATGACAATTGAACATGAGATTGGGGAGGGAACACAGATCCATACTATAGTTACTGTAACTGCCCAATGGGTCCACCTGGCCCACTGCCTAGACAGAGCCGATTTATCAAGACGGGGGAACTGTAATGTTGAAAGTGTAATTCACGCAGAGCCGGCTGTGCAAGAGACCAGAGTTTTATTATTACTCAAATCAGTCTCCCCGGTAATTCGGGGATCAGAGTTTTTACGAATAATTTGGTGAGTATGGGCTCGGATAGTGGGGAGTGCTGATTGGTAAGGTTGAAGATGAAATCATAGGTGGTCGAAGTGAGTTCTTCTTCCTGACTTCTGCTCCTGGGTGGGATTGCAGAACTGGTTGAGCCAGATTATTTGTAGGTCTGGGTGGTGTCATCTGCTGCATAGGAATGCAGGGTCTGCAATATATCTCAAGCACTGATCTTAGATTTTGCAACAGGGATGTTATTCCCAGGAACAATTTGGGGAAGTTCAGACTCTTGCAGCCAGAGGCTGTATGGCCCCTAAACCGTAATTTCTAATCTTGTAGCTAATTTGTTAGTCTTACAAAGGCAGACTGGTCCCCAGGCAAGAGGGGGTTTTTCGGGAAACAGCTATTATCAATTTTTTTTCAGAGTTTAAACTATAAACTAAATTCCTTTCCAAGGCTAGTTTGGCCTATGCCCAGGAATGAACAAGGATAGCTTAGAGGTCAGAAGCAAGAAGGGGTCGGTTAAGTCTGATCTCTTTCACCGTCACAATTTCCTCAGTTATGATTTTTGCAAAGGTGGTTTCATTACCAGCTTATACCATAAAGTCCTGCTGGGAGTCACAGTGGGATAACATGCAAAACGCCGTGGAAAAACTTCAGAGAAGCAATTAACCAATTTTTGGAGTCAGAGAAAGGAAATCCTGCTGGAATTAGGAGACCATAGTCTTTTCAAAGTGTACCCTTTACCCACTTAACCCACTAAGTGATCAATCTGATGCCCAGAGGCACCCCTTGTCCAGAGACATCCTGTGCTAACTTGTTCTTGCATTGCTATAAAGAAATACCTCAGACTAGATGATTTATAAAGAAAAGAGGTTTAATTGGCTCACGCTTCTGCAGAATGTAAAGGAAGGATGCATCTGCTCAGCTTCTGGGGAGGCCTAAGGGAACTTTTACTCAGGATGAAGGTGAAGCAGGAGGAGGCATATCACAGGCAAAGATAGGAGCAAGAGAGAAGTGGGGTGAAGTGCAACACACTTTTAAAGACCAGATCACCAGATCGCTCAAGAACTCACATACTACTGAGAGGACAGCACCAAGTCATCAGGGAGCCACCCACATGACTCAAACACGTCCCTCCAGGCCCCACGTCCAATACTAAAGATTACATTTTAACATGAGATTTGGTGGGGACACATAGTCAAACTATATCACACACTTCTGTTACTATTAAGGACAGATTCTGAACAGCAGTGCTTTAGGGTCTTGGACAACGCGAACTTCCTTACAGCATTACTCCCGGAAGGATATTCAGCCCTTAGAAGCTGATATAGTTAAAGGCAAATAGATTGTAAAAACCATAAAATGCCTGGGGCCATATTAACTAGAGCTCCGAGGCCTCCGAGAATTGACTGCAGTAAATCTTCCTGTTTTACGCAACCACATGTCTCTTCTTAGAAGGATCCAGGTTTTTTCAAACCACCTGTTAAAATTATTCATCCATAAATTATTTTTATTATGATCTAAAAGGCTGTAATTCTGTTTGCATGTACTCCAAGCTTTACATACAAAACATTCTGAGATAATCTCTAAGTTACTTCATCCATTTATTAGACATCTACTGAGGTGCCATGATCATTATCACTAACCGAAGGGTTTTCATATCTTGACTTTTTAAATTCTTTGTCTCCAATCTTAATTATCACACACTCAGTTTACCCCACCTGTAGGTTTACTTATAGAGTGAAGTAATTTGGGGAAGGGTATAAATACACTGAAGAATGCAAAAGTCAACAGAATCCCTCATCAGACTTTTAAATAGCTTCTGGACATAGCTCAACTGTCTCCATTCTGGAACTTCCAAACTCTATAGCAGGGGTCCCTTCCTTTATCTGAGCATCACACTAGGGCAAGCTCAGGACAATTCTCTTTAATTCATACTTTTTTTTCTTTCCATGTGAACTACAGTACTTTGCCCCTGCTATCACTAACAGAATATAATTCCAGGTGTTTGAATCTGAGTTCATTAGTAAAGGGTAAGGGCTCAGATTGTCAGGCAGAACTGAGTTTGAATTTTAACTCAGTCACTGACTAGCTATGTGACCTTGGGAAATTTACTTCACATCTCTAGACCTGGTTTCCTTAATCTGAATAGAGTGGTTATAAAGATTGCATGAGATAACATATATGAAAAGCTTAGATCATTTTAATAACCAAGACTCTTTCTGTTTTACATGTATTAACTCATTTATCCCTTACAAGATGACCATCCCATGGGACACTTAGGGATATATGTCATGTCACTATTTTACAGGGAGTTCATATCTCCCCTACATGGTACATTCTGTACTTCCAAGTCACAAAGATGAAGGCCAGCTTTCTTACCAAGGCCAGTCTTGAGGTGCTGATAACTCCAGGCATACAGTCCTCAAACCCTTCTGAATGGAGCTTTTAACATGCTCCACGCAGCTGTTTCCCTGAGATAGGCAGCCTGCAGCTCTTTGCACTAGCTGCAAACATGTCTCTGCATTTTAGTCCAACAGAGCTGGCTTTGCTGACATCAAGGACGTGGTGCAAAGCACAGCTCTTTAGTTTCCAAATGAATGAAAATGACATATTGAAAGCGGGGCTGGCCACAGTATCTAGCTGGAAAACAATAATGACTCACAGGAAAGACAAAGACTGAGTAAGCACCAACGAAAGGCCACTCATCCCTTCATTAACATCACTAGGGAAAATATGGTCTCACTATGGAACAACCAAAAACATATGGACAAAAATCTCCTGGGCTTTTGAGCATAGTCTAATTCCCATCTGGCTTATACATTTCCTAACTTGTAAATTAATTACACAGGAGTTTGAAGAGAATAAACAGTGGCCATAGATATTAGAAATTTTTACATGTGGCATGTATCTGCATCACGACTAGCATTGCTAATCAATTGTGAAATGACTATTATGTAGCTTTGATAAGACAGTTTCTTATTAGTCTAGATATTGGACTACAAAAATAGTCCACCAGCAACAAAAAGAGATTGAATCTTCTTCACTGCATCTGTATATTGTCAGAGGTCCAGACAGAAATCTAAAAAAAATATAAGAATAAATAAAATATTTATTGTGATACTCCTTCCTTGTTTAGTATATTATCATGATAATACATGTTTTAATGCTATGTAATTTTGGCATATCTTAAATACAAAAGTGTCCAATTGATTCACTATTTTTATGGCTAATTATTCAATATATTAACAATTATATTTGTGCAACCAAAAACATATCTTGATTTTTAATGCTAGTAAATGTTAAGATTTTGAACTAAAAATACTATTTATATAATATTCCTGAGAAAAATTATTTAGGTAAAAGGTTCTAGTGAATCATTATCTTGGGGACCTTGCAGGAATTACCAACAAAAATTGAAAGCCATAAAGGAAATGTCTAAAATATTAGAGGCTGTGTGTCAAAATATCTTGTATTAACTAAATCAAGGGCTTATTAACCAAAATCAAGCATTCTTAGAAGACAAACCTTGTGTATATTTGTAATGTTTTTGGCTCCCCAGAATCTAAGACCCTTAGCTATGCATGAGAAACCTCATGAGGCAGAGCCCACCTCCCACTCTAGAAGCTGAACATTCTAAGTACTAGCTTGCCTGGCCTCTCTTGCAGCTAGGATGCTGGCATGTGACTTTGAGTCATCTGATTAGATTCACTCCCCTCACATTTTGAACCCGGAGGTCATGACCAAAGAAGGAGGAACCTCAAGGAGTCCATTCTGGCAACAGCAGGGACAGAGGCTATATTCATTTTGCAGAAGCAGCAAGCATAGCAATTCTAGGGGCCACCTCTAGTGCCTGCATCAGGCTGGAGGTAAGACAAGCTGTGGTGTCAGTGCCTATTGGCAGAGGCGTTGATATCTTCCTGGAATACTTATGTTGCATAATGTTGGTCATAGTGCCACGCTCCACAGTCTCCAAGCCCAGTTCTCCAGCACGTCTAGAGATTGTCAGGCATACCAATATTCTTTAATAAATTCTATCACATGAGACCAGAATCCTGATTATTTCATTGTTTTTACTTTAAAAAATATTGGACATTTTCAAAATAAAAAAAAATGAACATTTTTTAAATGTTCAATATTTATTTTTTAAAATATTTACTTCAGCTATATATTATAGCTTGGGGAATGAGACAGTTTCTCAAGCAAGTCAAGGTAATGCATAGGCTAATTAGTAAAGAGAGAAAGGGACACAGAAACACAAGTTTTGCAATGGCAAGGCAATTGTCAGCCTTGAGATTGCAAAAACATGTGCTGTGAGTTTGGGGCATTCTCACTTTAAATTCCAGAATGTAGTTTCCAGGAGACAATGACTGTGAATTAACATGTAATGTGCATCAGCATTTAGCTGTTTTCTCTTACCTCTACAGTCCTCATACCATACTGTGGCTTCCAGCCTGTTCACTCTCCACAGCTGACTGGCCCACTGAGGGGGTGTGGCTTTGGGAGAAATTTGCAACCACTGAGAACATCTTGGAAATCCTGGGTCAGGCTCGGGGCAGTGGCTCACGCCTGTAATCCCAGCACTCTGGGAGGCTGAGGTGGGCAGATCACCTGAGGTCAGGAGTTCAAGACCAGCCTGGTCAACATGGTAAACCCTGTCTCTACCAAAAATATAAAAATTAGCTGGGTGTGGTGATGTGCACCTGTAATCCCAGCTGCTTGGGAGGCGGAGACAGGAGAATCTCTTGAACCCAGGAGGTGGAGGTTGCAGTGAGCTGAGATCACACCACAGCACTCTAGCCTGGGCAACAGAGCAAGACTCTGTCTCAAAAAAAAAAAAAAAAAAGAAAGAAAGAAAGAAAAGAAATCCTAGGTCAACCTTCTGGCCCTGTTGAACTTGCTCTCATTTTATTAATTCTCTTTCCACTTTCTTGTCAAGAGTTCCTTAGTACAATTTTGTTTCTTTAAAGAAGATCCTTAACAATATACTGTACACATTGCTAGGAGAGTAGATTTTAAATGTCTCACCACAAAAAAAAGTAGGTGAGATAATGCATATGCTAATTAGTTTGATATAGTCATTCCACAATATGTACAAATATCAAAATATCACATTGTACACCATAAGTATACATAATGATTGCCAATAAAAATAACTAATTTCTTAAAAAAGGAGAGTCTTGGCTAGTCTACTGCATTTTAACCTAATTCTTAGGAAATAAAATCATAGCAGGGACTTGTGCATGTATAGACTGTTCTGACTGGAGTTGGCCAAATATTATCTCTCACTAGCATTAAGGAATTTCTTCTTCCTATAATTCTGAAAGAAAAGAAAACCACCTGAGAAAATTATATCCATCCTATTCCCAGAGAGTAGTGCCACTTTAACAAAGTATGTTAACAAAGGATTTTTAACAATTAACTTATTAATTCCATTTAAAAATGTTTGTCTTACTAAGTTAAAAGGTTATTCAGGACCTGGATGATTCAGGGTGGTTGTGCTTTATAAAGTGCTTTCCAAAGCAAACATCTATGGCATTTTGAACATATCTTTTTTCTGGAGATGGAGTCTCACTCTGTCACCCAGGCTGGGGCTGGCACATCTCGGCTCACTGCAACCTCTGCCTCCCAGGTTCAAGCAATTTTCCTGCCTCAGTCTCCCAAGTAGCTGGGATTACAGGCACCTGCCACCACACCCTGCTAATTTTTGTCTTTTTAATAGAGACGGGAGTTTCACCATGTTGGCCAGGCTGATCTCGAACTCTCAACCTCAGGTGATCCGCCCATATCAGCCTACCAAAGTGCTGGGAGCCACCACACCCAGCTGCATTTTGAACATATCTGTTTATTAAAGCATAAACCAAGCATTAGAGAAATTCACTAACTTATTCACAGCATACAGCTGGTCCCAACTGGAACTGCATAGTTGGGACTCAAAACCAGGCGTTAGACTTCAAACCTCATTCCTTTCCTCAACATAACTATGCCTGCCACATCCAGAGCCAAGAGCCATTTCTAAGGAAAACTGTTCCATCTGGAGCCCCAAGGGCAGCCCTAGCTGACCATGGTGGTTTTGTTTTACCCCTCTCTGGTCTCCACGGATTGAACAGGATTGGGTAACTGACCCCAAAAAAAGCCAATCCACAAATTGGTCAGCAGCCTGTGAGATGGCCCGGCACAAAAACTTTTGACTCAACAGAGGTGATCTGAGTCAACCAGATTCTAGCTGACTCTTGTGCTTCTAATCAAGAGACTCCAGTTGACTCAATCTTTCTGGAGATAATTGTATGCACTACTCTGATTAACTGATTGCATAGAATAACCTTGTTCAACTTTCTATTTCACCACTCTTAGGAAAACATGTCCTAACAGAACAAGATATTACATGTTTGGAAGTTCCCAATCTTCTTAACTTCTGATAAACATTTTTCTTTTAGAAATATTTGCTCCTTTGATTCCTTGGCTCCACACAATCTTGGTCCTCTCTCTATTTTTTGGTGCCTCCTTCCTCTATTTTCTAGGTAATATGCTGAGTGTTTTACATAAATTATTTTATTGAAAGGTCATGACAATCCCATAAGGTAAACACTATCCCCATTTTACAGATGGAGAAAGCGAGGCACAGGGAGATAGTGTTGGTTTGGATCAGGGTTGTAGTAGAGAAGGGAAGAGGGCAGATTACAGATATATTTTGAAAGCAGAACCAACAAGGCTCAGTTGCTGAATTAGATGTGGAAATGAGGGAAGGGAAGAATCAAGGATGATGCTTAAGTAACAGGGTGAATTGTGCTGCCATTTGTCCAGCCTACTGCTCATCTCTAAATGGATATTCCAGAAGTATCTCAGGGTCAACATGTCTAAAACTGAATTCATCATTTTGTTCACAAGACCTTCTCTTTTTCAAATATTTTCTTCTTCAAAGAATTTCATCATCACTGTTATTAGTGGCAAGTACTTAAGAAAGGGATACAAATGAGAGAAACAATAAAAACTATATAAAAATTTTTCTAGAATTTCAAATTGTTTTCTCCCAACTTTTTCATTTGTTTACTAGGCTTTTAGCTCCCTCATTTAACCATAAGTGTCTCAGGAACAGAGCTTGTCTCTGTAATTAGACCTAACGTTGATTATTTTCTAAAGGTCATGGCTTGTGCTAAGCCATGGCTGCATCACCCATGTAACTCTCCTAACCACCATGCCTCATGAGGCTGTTAAGAATAAGGTTAGGCTGCCTGAGTTCAAATCCTGTCTCCGTCGTGTGATTTGGGGCAAGTTATTCAACTTTTCTGTGCCTTGGTTATCACATGGTACTCTGAGAGTATAGACGAAAGACATCTAACCCAGAGAGGTGAGATCAAAGAATGCTTTCTAGAATGGAATGGAATGCCGAGTTAAATCTTTATTCGCAGAGCTGTGAGGAGAAAGGTGTTGCAGGCAGAGAGAGCAGCGGATGTGAAGGCCAGGAAGTGAAGTGAAACATGGAGCTTTTGATAACTGCCAGTGCAATTTATCAAGAGCAGCAAAGGGACATGAACATAAATGTTTACAAGCACCAGGCAAGTAAGGTAAATAAGTGAGGCTGGCCAGGGGTAAGACAATGGGAAGACGTGGGTTCCTGAGGCAAACTGCTCAGCCCAGGACTCAACTGAAGGGGCCACCTCTACGAAGGTCACACTCCCCTCCCTCACCAAGCTCCAATACACTGCTTATACCGTCTGGAGGCTCCTTCACTTGCTATATGCTCCACCTGGAAATTGCTTTGCAAGGCTGGCTCCTGAACATCATTTCAGCTCAAATGGCATTTGAAAGATGCCTTCTCTGATTACCACCCACATGCCAGCTCCAGACCTGCCAGTACTCCACTCCAGTTTGTTTCTTCTGAGCAGTTACTATTATGTGAAATTATTTTGTTCGTTTGTTTATGTGTACATTTTGTGTCTTTAATTGTATGTTGGGTATATAAGCTGTATTGGAGCAGGAAACTTTTCCAACACCTACAACAGTAGCTGACACACAGTAGAAGCTCAACAAAGCCCATTTATTAATTTTGAATAATCAAGTGATGGTTTTATTGTACACTTACTCCGTGCCAGGTACCATGGACTACAGTGATAGATTTGGCAATCATCAGAACATAGGTAGTAGCTGACAACACAGGAATGTGTGAGAAAAGCCAGGGCATGTGGGTGGAGCCAAAAGATAACAGATTGAGAGAAATTCATTGTAGGCCTAAATATACAAAGAAAGACCCCAAAGAGACTGATAAGGATAGTAAGGGGAGGATCCAGGTAAGAAGTGGCATCTTCGTCTTCCAAAGAAAGCCAAAGGAAAACAGAATCCACAGGGTAAGCCATGACTGTATGAGATAATCTGCTTCTGGCTGATGATAATGTACAGCAGATTCCTAGATATCTAAAGACCTCACTTACTGCTGTTTCTCACTGTGCCCATTTAGGGATCTCTCTGAAGAAAGTCTCACCTATATATTTACCATCTGTCTGCGTTTCCTGTGATATATCCCAGTAGTGATGCCATATCTGTTCTCTTTTTTTATTTTATTCAAATAAACTTTCCTACATTTTTACCTTTGGCAAACAAATTTCCATTCATATACCACTACTCTGCCTCTCCTATAAAAGTATTTATCTATTAACAAGACAGAATCTACCATACTTATATTCTGATCCTGATCTCTTCTCCAGCCATCAAAATCTTGATAGTATCATGAGTCTATAGTTTTCAGCTTGTGTTAAGTGAAGGCTGAAGCCATAAGCATCCTATCTGGCCCCCTTCTCAGCAAGTGTGTGTGTGTGTGTGTGTGTGTGTGTGTGTATTCGCACTTATAATCACCTAATACATGTGCTAAAAAAAAAATCAGAGTTCAGGAGATGGGTAGTGACCAGAATGCAGAGAGAGGGAAGATACGTGTGATATTCTGATAGGGTGTTGAGGGAAAGATTCTCTAATAAGGTGACATTTGAGCAGAAATCCAAAGGACATTAGAGAATAAGCCTTGTAGATTTGTGGGGGGGTAGGCAGGGAAGGCTCCAGAGAGAGAGACAAAAAGAACAATAAGGTCAGTGTGTCTAGTGCAGAATAAGCAAAGGAGAGAGCTGTAAAAGATGAGGGGTTGGCAGGATAGACTGAAGAAATCAGCACCTGCCTTCAACTTAGGAATTCTCCAAGTCTGACTTAGGAAGCAGTGGTGCATCCAAATAGTGCCCAGAACACAGCAGAAGCTCAGTAAACATTCATTTAATGAAAAAATCCACAAGATGGACAGAGAATTATTTTGAGAACAAGCCCTTAGGATCCCAGGTGACTGAGTTCACCCTTAACTCCGGCAAGTTTAGCACTTGATTATATTTAATTTAGTGTTTTCTCCAGACCTTTTCTCCCCCAGATGTATCTCTTACTTTCCAAGAAAATATTAAATTTATTTAAGATATGGGCCATGTCCTTTCTTTTAATGATTCTGAGTCCAGTGCCAGCAGTCAACAAACAGCTGTTTGATTGAATAAAATCAAAAAAGTAGTAGAATATAGGCATAGCATGAAGACAATGAAAGAAGAGGTGGTTGGTTATCTTTGGGTGATGGGATTAGAGATCATCTGCATTTTTGAAACTTTATGTTTCTTAAAAAATTTCTATAATGAGCATGCTTTTCTGTTACAATTTAAAATAATATATTAAAATACTAAAATTTACCAGATGTTAAAGGCAGTAAAATCCATCTCTGTTAACCTTCTTCTAGGTCCATACAGATGAAACACTTGAGCCTCAATTTAACTATTGGTTGGCTATATGTATAAAAGAGTCTTAGAAAAAGCCAGCTCCCATTTTTGTACATGGAGAACCGACCATTAAGATAATACAAGTAATTATACAGACACTATCCTACCAACACTCTAAAATGCTCTTGCAAACATATGTTTTAGCAAAGTAAGCCACAAAAAGCAGTGGTAGTACATTTCATCAGAACAGTGTCTTCTCGTAAACAAGTTGTCCTTGCCAAAGCTTACTGAACATTTAACTGCCTCTTGTAGTTATCCAAAATAAAATGACAAGTTTCTGTATTTCTCTAGCAAAATCTCCATTAGAAAGTAGGGAATGCCAAAGACAGACAATGCTCACTTTTAAAAACAGATGCTTGTAAGAATGAATCAGAAGGCCTAGCCCTTCTCAATGAATCTTCAGAGGTCTGTGTATAAGACTCAAACATTAGAGTAAGTCACATAACCAGTGAAGAGCTGGAGAAACATTTCAGGGGACTACTGATACCGTTTCAAATAAAGTAAGACTTTCGACTAAAATGAAGGACCATGAGACATAGGAATAGGTGAATGGCTCTAATGTATCCCAAAGTATAGCTGGACTTACCTTTGTCTGTAAGGTTAAACCTCTGTGCTCTAGACTGACCACAGAACAGAAAGGGCAGAAGACAAATCGCTCCTCTAAGGTCAGAGCTCACCTCCACCAAATCCCTGAATGTGATCTGCGACCCACCGAAACCATTAAAAACTATTGGATGTCTCTAGCCTATTTATCTCTCTGGTCTCAATCGCTGCCTACCAAGGCCAATGGCACTTGCTTATAGGACTCATAGAGATGTGCTTAACATCTCCTTTCTGGCTAGATTCCCTATTTCTGACTCCTTCCGGATATTCTTGGGCTGAAAATTTCCTAGAATTCGGTGTTCAATCAAAAATAGCTGTAAGTGTACATCTTCCATTGACTTCCGCTCTAAAGTTGAAAGTGAGTACCTGGGACTAGATTGCTTGTTTCCCCTCCATGCCTCTGTCCTTAGTCACTAAGCTCATTTACCTGCCCCCATCCTAGACTCTGAAGACAATATAGACCCTAAGTCAAGTGACCTGATCCATCCCAATTACTCAAGTCTCTGGTGGTTCAGTGACTTGGCAGCAAGCCTGCCCTGCTGATAATCCTGCTGTTCCTGTAAACTGCAGCCCTAATTATGGGCTTTTGCTCCTATTTTATTACTGTGCTATTTGCTGTTTGTTTGGAGAATTGTTTTGTCTTAATTTGTTTGCTAGTCAGTTGCTTGTCTTTTTCTTTTTTAACCGAATCCCTGCCTTCTTCTGCTAGTTCGGTAGTTGGCTCCTTCCTTGTTCCCTCATGCTTGAATATTTTTCTAATTCCCCAATTCCTCTGAGATTTGAATCCTATCTTTCAGAGACTGGAGTTCTGAATCCCAGTTCCCATAGCCATGTTTTTACTACCTTCTAACAAATTAATGTTTAAACAAGCAGCCACAGGTGGGAGAGTCATCGGGGTTTCCACTGTCCATAGCCAACCCGTGTGTCTTCCACATGCCAGGCACAGAAAAACTAAGGGCAACACAAGCAGCAAGACAGACAGAGCTCCTGGCTTCAGGGAGCTTACATTCTCGTGTGGGAAGACCAATAATACATCAAATAAGCAAATACAATTCGAGGTGATGAGTGTTATGAACAAACACGCGTGCTGCCTCGGCCCCATGCCTACAGCTGATCCACTGTGATACCTCCAGCTTCTGTGCACTTCCTCCTGTGTCTGCCCACAAGAACATCCCTGGATATTCCCCTTGGGTAAAGCAGTTCCCAGCAAAAATCTTCATAGAATCTGAGTTTGGAGCCTTTGACAATTAAGTTGTAAAACAATGACTAACTCCATTAATGCTGGCTGGGAATCCTTGAGCAATAATGGGATCTCCCCTTTCATATGATCATAGGGACCTTTCCCTTGCCTGGGAAGCCCCAGCCTCCACACGTGCAACTCACAGGACTCCTATAACTTCCTCTTCCTTGTGACTGGGCAACTATTTGAAAAAAATGGTGGCTGGTTATTCACAGAATGCAAAAGAAAGGCATGGGCAGAGCACACATCACCAATAAATGCAGCCTTTTAAAAAATATTTTTGATAGCAAATTCAAGTGCCCAATTTAAAATTCAAAAGCCATGAAAGGGTATAGGGTAAAAAGTGAGACTCTTCTCCACCCTTTCTTCCCAATTATCCAGTTCTTCTGCTCAGAGACAACCAGCTTTACCAGTTTCTTGTGTGTTCATCAGAGATATTATATGCATATATAAGCAAACACAGAGTTTTTTTTTACACAAATGGTAGTAGACATTGGTCTTTACCTTCCCTTTTCACTAAACAATGTATCTTGAAGTTTATCCACACATATAAAGCCACACCACTCTCTTTAACAGGTGAATGGTATTTCAATGTATGGAGATACTGCAATTTATTTAAAGTCCCCTATTAATGGACATCTAGACTGATCCTAATACTTTTTGTCTTTGCAAATAAAGTTACAGTTAACATTTCTGCAATACAGTCTTCTAACAGAAGATGTACTCTAACCTGCAAATTCTAAACTCTGTTTTTAACTATCTAAATTTTGTACATTTATAATTCTACTTACCAGTTTCCTTTTAAAACAACAGATGCTTGTATAGGTGAAGAGGACGCTGTAGTACACTTGAAATCACAGGTTGAAAGAAAAATTTTAAAACTTCTGGGCAAGGCGAACCACAATGGAATGGCAGGCATGGTCCTTGTCAGGGTGGCAAAAATGTCATCTGAGTATTAAGTGTTCACTGTTCTCAAAATTCCTACACTGGCCAAACATGGGTATAGCAGGGCAGTCACACTATCTGTTTCAGGTAGAAAATCCAGCACATGACTTCATGACACTAGCATATTTACAGCCTTGCAATTCTGTCTTTCTGGTAGCCTCCTGCAAATACTGGGGAAAAAACAGTCATGCTGTTGGTAAGGAATCTTGCAGTTACCCATCAAAAGAAAGAAGCCCTAAGATTGGTCAGCAGCACACTTCTTGTGTCCTCTAGTTTCCTTTCCCTAAGAACTCAGTACTAAAAAGGAACTCTAGCCAGTCACTGAAGCTCATAAGCAAGGATGAATTTCAGCCCTCAGTGTCTGTCTTATACACAGCAGGTGCTTAGTAAATGGTTGTAATGTAGTAATGCTTCATGGGTTGTTGGAATTAACCAGAACTTCTCTAAAAGACATAAAAGAAACTGTGAATGAAACATCACAACAGTCACCTGGTTATGTGTGTGAAGCTCTTCAACTAGAGGAAATCAGGTGCTGGCCAAAGAGACAGAGGTGAAGGCGCCTCCGGGGGACTGCTGATATTGCTTCAACTAAGGTAAGTGTTTTGGCAGAAATGGCAGAGGCGTAAGACATGAAAGCAGGAGACAGAACTCTCCTGCAACACCAAGTGTAGCCATGGGGTCCACACATTTTCAATGAGAAAACTCCTAAGGACACCACTGGGAAACCTCTAAATAGAACTAAAAGCAGTTGCCAGGAGGTGTGCCACCTGAGGGTGAGCATCTGAAGCCCCAGGAGGTCTTAGATAAGGTGACAAGGTAATTGGAAGTTCTGGACTAAGGCAGCCAAGGTGAGATGTGAGGAGGATCTGAAACTCTACCGTTTAAGGCTCAAATGTGAATCTAGGTGTGTGGAAGTCTACCTAAGAGCCATATTTTAGAATGTAGGACTGCTGCCTTTGTGACCATTCTCTCTCTAGCTGCTCTTTCCAAAGCATTTGCTTTCTACTATTGAGTTTATTCCTAGATTTTGCCTATTCTGAAGCCACAGCCACTAGAGTTCTTTAATTATGTACAATTCCAAGTCGCAATCCAAGGTCCAGACTTAACTTTGTAACTAAAAAAGATTTAGTTATCCAGAATCAATAATAGCTAAAGTGCCATATTTGCCTAATGCCTGTTTTGAAGTCTACTATCAGATGTTCAGAATTTGATCCTCAATTTTGCAATGATCTCTGTTTCTTTTCATTATCCTAACATCCCCTGAACCCATGAAAATTCTTCCCAATATATTCATTCTCTCTCTCTCTCTCTCTCTCTCTCTCTCTCTCTCTGTAAGTAAATATAATTTGGGGGTAAAAACAGAATATGAGTGGAATTCCCTAATGCCTATTTAATACTGAGTCATATAAACATTTTATGTTTATTTGAAATTTTCTTTCCACTCTGGTTTATTAGAGATGAACAGCCATGCCTGGTTATTGTTATGATAGTGACAATTTTAACTTTTCATACTGATGCTCTCAATAGTAGATAATGAATACTCTCATTTACTGAACTATCTGCCTTTCTGAGATAGGACATAAAATATTTCCACATGCATATCCTGCTGTTATCTCAAATACACACCTAAAGCCAAACTATTCTGAACATTTTTAAAAGTCGTTTCTATACCCATACACTGCCCCCTTTTTCCGTTAGTAATACTGCAGGTTTCACATTCACACCCATGAAGTCATTTTAGACTTCTTCTTTTTCTTAAGTCCATCTCCACCAAGTGCACTCAATCGTTCACAAAGCCTCTATGATTCGTATACCACAATGTCTCACTAGCCCATTTCTTCTCTTCCCTCCCTCACTGTCCACTTCGTGATTTCAGGTCATTTCTCCCATATTAATCTGCAAACTTGTTTCCCTCCCTTTTCCAAACCATCCGGTGACCATCATAATATTGGTATTCCTCTAATGGGACATTATCCACATCACTTTCTGACCAAAATCCTTCCAGATTCCCTACTGGTACATAGACTACATGGGGCCAAATTCTCTCTCTCTTTCTCTCTCTTGCGCTCTCACTCTGTGCATGAGTGAGAGTGTATTCCTTGCTTGTTTTGCAGATCTCTGTAATTTTGTCCTACTTTTCCTTTTCAGCTTTTTGTTATCCTGTTCCCTAAATTGCCCTGGTACTCTTTGTATATGTTGTCAATTCTACGAATATGCCCTTCCTTATCCTCTCCACGTACCAAAATACTACTCATTCATCATAATCCAGCTCAAATCTCCCCTTTTTGAAACGCAGATTCATCTTCTACGTAAGTGTTCCTAACCACCCCAACCTAAAGTGATTCCTCTGTCTTCTGATACTTCATGGCATTTATTACCTACATTCACATTTGACACTTATAAATTATCTTCTCTTCTTAGTTTTCTTTTAACTTTTCATGTGTTTTTATTTCCCCAAATAAATAGTAAAGTAATAAGGGCAGTTACTGTATCTTATTCACATAATGGGTCCTGATTCCTAGAGTCAAACTGACTGCATTTTAGCCCATGCACTGTTATTTACTGACTATAATCTTGGTCTTAATTGTCTCGTCTGTGAAATGGAAATAGTGGTAGGTATTTCCTTACAGGGGTTTTGTGGGCATTTTATGAGACAATGCATGCAAAGTGCTTAGAATAGTATCTGGAACATGGTAAGCATTCATTAAATGTTAGTTATTAAAATTATAACTCATCTCTTTTACCTTTTTAACCAGCCTTAATCAATATTGAATGGAGTTCAACTGAGTCAATCGTGGGATTTACAAGGTAAGAGGTAGACTGTGTGGGCAGAATACTGCGGAATGGGGGAACTTCCTGGCATCACTAAAGTCATGCCATAGATGCTGTCACTTACCATCAAACAGCCTCATTCTAAGTCCCTGCTAAGTCCGTTAGAGATCCTAAGATTAAGGGCCTCTAACTCTGCTCCAGAGACCTCTTAAGGTTTTGGCACAATGTAAAGGGGCTGCTTTCCCAGTCCCTACTTTCCTGCCAATAAAATCTGACCCAGCTGCAGACAGCAGGCTACCAATCTTCCTAAGGGGCTTCAAGGTGGTATGAAAAAATGTGGACCTGGCTGGGCGCAGTGGCTCACGCCTGTAATCCCAGCACTTTGGAAGGCCAAGGAAGGTGGATCACTTGAGGCCAGGAGTTTGAGACCAGCCCGGGCACATACATGCGGAAAACCTGTCTCTACTAAAAATACAAAAACTAGCCAGGTGTGGTGGTGCACACCTGTAATCCCAGCTACTGGGGAGGCTGAGGCAGGAAAATCACTTCAACCCTGGAGGCGGAGGTTGCAGTGAGCTGAGATCGCCCCACTGTACTCAACCCCGGGCGACTGGGCCAGACTCTAAAAGAAAAAAAAAATGTGTTAACCAGAGAACCAGAGAAGCCAGCCTACCTGCCTATCTGGAATTTTATTTAATCGGCTTCACGACTGGCCTACTGATGTGGAAAAGAAGCTCAGTAAGACACACTCCTTTCATCTCACAGGCAGAATCAGGATGCCCATGTGCACCAGCCAGTTGGATACTCTCAGCTGGGACCCCATCATCAACAGATAAAGAGCAACTGATGCTGACCAAAAAGATGGGGACATCTGTGCTGCTCAACTGAGCCGTAAAATCCTATATTTGGTAGAGAATATTAAACTGAAAATTATCACGTTTGAACCCCAAAAAAACATCATGAATACCATTGGGCAGTCCAAGCAAATGCAACAGATCCAGGCTTAAACCATATATATGCCCTACTGAAAACAATTCAGAGGCAATAGCTAATTTTATGAAAGGTGAAAAGTGTGATCAAAGGCATGAATCATGGTCCAGTGAAACAAATGCGCCCTTTAGATGTAGCAGATCTGAATACTTCACATTCAAGCTGTGTAACTGCAGGTAAATTTTCTAACCTCGATTTTCTGATGGATAAAGGGGTTTCTAATACCCAGCTCACATGACTGTGGTGACAAATGGGACAGTGGATTTAAAGCAGGCTATTTGGCAAGTGGCACATGGTAGGGGCACAACCCATTCAGTGTCCCTTCCTTCTCACTCCAGAAGCAGACTCACCCTGCCCAAGGCTAGGCATGAGGCTCCTGGTAATGATTCCAAGGGTGGGTGAAGAAGGTTATTGGAACATTTCTGAAACACTGACTTAGTTTGTGCTGGGTGTTGTATGATTCACAGAAGTAGAGACTCTCTGCTCCCGGTGCTCTTCAGCCTGCGACTCAGGCGCCCACCTCTGTGCAAAGGGCTGTTTCCTTCCGATCTCCTGAAAGAGATCTGGATGGATCTTGGGTTCACGCTCGATTTTGACACTTTGATTGCCATTTCCATCAAAGCCAATTTCCTTGCTGAAAGAAGTCCTACCCCTGGGTGAAATCCCAACAGTCATTTGTTTAAATTCTTTTATTGGCCTTGTTAATGCAGGGTGTGGTTTTTCCTCATCACGGAATATTGATAAGTAAACAACCACGGGGAACCTGCCCTAAGAAGGCGGCCCGTCGATCTCCTTGACTGCCCAGGACATGATCCGTGTTATTGCTGGGTGGAGAAGGTGTCGCCGAGCGGACAGGCGCCGTCCTGCACCAGGCCGGGGGAGCGGCGCGGGGAGGTCGGGACCCCTGGGTTGGGCCGGGGCAGGGAATGGGCGCGAGGGGAGGCGGCGCGGGAACCTCGGGCAGCCCCAGCGGTTGGGTCGAGCCCGACAGGTTCCAGCAGCTCCCCTCACCCCTCTCCACGCCTCCCGGGTTTTCCCCTTGGCTCGGGGTTTCCTGTTTCAGTTCTCGGCGTTCTCCAGCAGCAGGTGCTGGTTTGCCAACCTCGGCTCCAGAGGCGGCGACGGAGGAGAAGGAAAAGAGGGAAGGGGAGGAGGAAGCGGCGCGGCTGCGGTGGCTGCGGGCGGGCGGGCGAGCGAGCGAGCGAGGAGCGCAGAGCGAGGCGGCGGAGCCGGGTTCGCTCTCGCCCGCGGAGCAGCGGCACGGACGGCGGGCAGGGCCGAGCCGAGCGCTCGGGCGCGCCCGAGCCGGAGCCCCGGCGTGCGGCCAGCTGGCCGGGCGGGAGGCATGAGGGAGCCTCGCACTCGCCCCGCGCCCTAGCGGCGGCCGCGGCAGCCCAGGGCTGAGGCGAGAGGCGGCCGCCTGGCGGAGGGCCCCGGGGCTGCCCCGGCTCCAGGGCATGTAGTGATGGCTGCGGAGAAGAGAATGCAAGTAGGTTGAGCAACAGATTCGAGTGCGCGCGCGTGGGGGGTGTGAGTTGTGCAACCCGGGGAGGGGGCGCCGGGGCTGCGGCCCGCGGAGAGGGCGCGCGGGCGGGCGCGGCTTGGCGCGGGAGGGCCGAGGTGGCCGCTGTCTCCGCGGGCCCCGCTGGCCGCTCGCCGCTTCGTCGCGGGGCTGGCCATGCCGGGTAGCGGCTCCCAGGTTTGTCCTCGGGAAGCGGGTGGGGGGCGCGGACGGCGGCGAGTGCGGTCCTGGAGGAGCCGGTCGTGGGGAGGGCCGCGGGGCCGTGCCCGGGCACCGGGTGGAGGGCGCCGGAGCCGCAGCGACCGCGCCGGGTGATCTCCAGGCCCAGGCGGGTCGGGCTCCGGAGGTCGAGTCGCCGAGCTCCCGCCGCTCAGGTGGGGCCGAGCGGAAAGCCCGGCGCATCCTCTCCGCGGGCAACACCGTCCCCGCCGGGATTTCGGGCGAGGTGAGGCCGGGCTTCCCGGCCCCGCGGCCTAGGGCACCGGTCCCCGTCCGCCCGCCCGGGGGCATAGATCCCGAACATGGAGGCGGGCTCGGGCGCCGCGGATGGAAACGGACACACTGTGCTGCCCCCGCGGCTCAGACTCGCGCGCGCTCGTGGGGCGAGGCATCACTTGGCATCTCAGATCCAGCCCCGGCTATTCGCTTTACTATCCATCGCTCCATCCACATCGCCAGCACCCCCAGGCTGGGCGTCGCGAAAGCCCCTCACTCCCCCCTCGTCCTTCCTTCACCCCCAGGCTCCAGTCCAGATCCCTTTTACACGCTGCGTTCATTTTAGCGCGGCTAGTTCACATTTTTAACTCCCTACTAAGAAGTGTTACAAATAGAACTTGGGGAAATGAATCCCGCTTTTCTTCCCTAAGCTGTCTCATTTAAAGCCCTTAAAAACAGCCCTAACATCCAAGTACTGATTACTCTGTCTGGGGTTCTTGCCATTTGGTTATCCGTTAACAATCCCGGTTTGTGCTCGGTGTTTTGTGATAAAGAGATGAAATACGAATCCAGATTTAGGGAAAGTTTTCCTATTGGTTGACAAGACTGTATTGGAGTATCCCAGGCCCATCAGGCGCTTATTGATTCAGACTTTTTTAAAACCATTTTAGAATAGATGCAGAGATAATTGGAGCTGAGTATTGTATGTTTAGACATTTGGCAACGTTGTTCAGTTTTTCACTTGTTACGTGCTTGAGTTTTTTCAATTTTTAAAATGCATATTACAAACGGAAAACAAGAGATAAACCTCAAACACAATTTTTGACTTTTCAAGAATCACAAGAAGTCATAAATACAGTGTGTTATAAATGTTTTTGTCTTAATGGACTTAGGATTTAGAGGGTATGACTTCCATTTCTTTAATCACATATACAATTGATTTTAGTGGCAGTTTCTTAATTTTAGTGTTCTCTGGTGTTTGACTACATGCTAGCTTCATCAAAGATTTGTAAAATTAATCTTAGTGTCATAAGCCCAGGAAGATGCCTGTTTCAGACTTGACCCCCTGTTCACCTGTTTTCTTCCAATTTGGCATGCTTATTTCAAGTTACCTAAATCTGTCTACTTGATGGTACCATAAAAATAGAATGGCCTGTTGACTATGTGCCCATAGTTCAAAATTTTTTAATATTTTTACATGAAAGAGTCAATTTTACTTTCAAAGTAATTTACAAGTTTCTACTTCTAGTGTTTGGTCATCATAAAAGTACTTAAAACATTATAACCAAAGTAAAATGAACTTTTAAATAAACAACAAATTGGTGTTTTTTAGCCTTTATTTAATAATGGAAGTCTAACGGAACTATTTTAGTGTAATGGGAAATATTAAAGAATAGGAAACAGAAACTTGGAATGTTTCTATACTGATGGGAGTTTTTATTAGTCACTTCCTTTTACTAAATTTTTGTTTTAATGACCAGACTATATATAAATACCCTATTTTATATTATGGGATTCTTTGGAGCTAGGTTTTCATGGGTTACCAACATCTGCAAAATTGGATCCCAAGTTAATAGAAATTTTACCTTTAAAACATTTTTCTCCTTCTACAACTAGGTCTTCATTCTAGCAGACCACAGTGGTTGCTACATTAGTTTTAATTACTATCACAAATGTAAAAGTGTTGCTGTTTTAACTTCTTAGTTTGTTTCTTTTTTTTTTTTTTTTACATTAATTTAGGATTCTTTCATTCTGATTTGATAACATTTTTAAGAAACAAACAAGATATTAAGTAGGGAATGTTTGTATCTTTTTACTGTTGGAATGTAGAATAACACTAATCTGCAGTTATTGCTCATTTGAAACTGGTATGCTTCTGTTCCCTCTGCAAATAATTACTTATCACTCTAGCTGCTGTGTAAGGCCCCCAACCTCTAAAAGGATAGATTATGAACAGAACATAATGCTAAGTGGAATGTACTAAGTTTCGTGAAAAAAGAAGTGAGAAATTCAGGTACTGGGGAGTGCCTCAAAGGGAGGATTTGAGTAGGTAGAGCTGGTTGGGAGTCATTTCCAAATGAGTCAGTGAACCCTGGCAGGAAAGCAGGGAGTGGGTGGTCCAGTATGTGGTGCTTGGGGCAGATGACAGGAGTAGTGAGTGGGTAAGGTGGCAAATAGAATTTTGGAGTAGAGTTTTTGTTAGAGCAATATTAAGTAAATAAGATGGTCAGTGAATAATGAAAATTAATTCAATCAGGATTCCAAATTTAAGCCTAAAATACTGAGATTCCAGGATTTGATTGTAAATCTACCAAATGTTCTAAATAAGCTGCTTGTGTTTTGAGTGCTAATATGCCTCATGGGTCTGCAGCATATGAAATCTCATGACTTTACAAAGCGAAAACGTGTGAAGATTCAACAAAACACGTTATAATCTCTGCTGCTGTTTTTCAATTAATAGTTCAGAGAAATGATCAATCAAGAATGTGATTTTTTTTAAGAAAGATCTATTTCAGATCTCTAATTTCTTGGTGATTCAAGATTTGTTTAAAAATGTCATAGGATTAATGTCTGACCATAGTAATTTTTGGCATCTGATAGCATAAAGATAATTTTCAGATCTGTGTTGTGGTGGTATCAATTCTCTACTGTTGCTTTGGTTTTTATAGGTGACATAGTAATAGTCATGTGTATACACTGATGTGCCAGGCAACATGCTAAGTCTACATGCATTATCTCATTTAACCCTTCTATACCTTTATGCATTGCTTCTATTATCCCCATTCTATAGATGTGGAAGCTGAGACACTGAGTTTGAGTAACTTGCCCAAAGTCATATAGCTAGTAAGTTGCAGAAGGGAGTTCAGACCCAGGCAGTCTGACTTTAGAAGCCATGATCTTAACCACTGTGCAGTTCTGCCTCAGTAGGATTCTGTTTTTAGTTTGTTCTCTAAAAAGTGTGTCATCACGTGTGTTGTTTTGTTGACATACACCATTTGAAAATTACGTGATGCATAGTGAATAGGTAAGACGAGAAGGCTTTCCTCTACAAAGTATAATAGTAATAGGACAATACAGAAATCCTGTCTGGCCAGGTAAGTTGAAGGCAAGGACCATGTCTTTTTGCCAGGTTGCTTGGGTTCACTAAAGAGAAAAATCAAAAGACAGTTTCAGCCCAGCGTGGCAAATGATGTAACAGCAGTGTGGTTCACAGAAAGGAGCACTTTTCAAAAGCAACAAACATTTTTAATGAGTAATTTTTAATTGATTTTTATAACTCTTTTCTCAGACTATAGAAATGTAATGTGCTTATTGTGGGAAAATTTAGAAAATATAGAGAAGTATAAAGATTTTAAAACACCTGTAGTCCCATAATCCAGAGATAACTCATTTAACATTATGGCAAATTTCTCACTGTTTAATTATTCTTAGCATCATCACAGGATTGTTTTACTTTCTTAAGGGAAAATGGAAACTAATTTCCCCTAAAGTATAAAATACATGGTTTTACATTACAATTACTGACAATAATTCTTATGCCCAGTGACGTAGCCTAAAGCAGAACTCATAAACAGATATCTGAACGTTCAAAGCATTCTGCCTTTAAGATAAGTATCACATCTCTAAGGGTGGACATGGAATAAGTAGAAAATCCCACGGTCTTCCTGCTTACCTGGAACATTTTACACTATCTTCCCTCACCTTTTGCCTGGGTCACACCTTATTCAGGCCTCAGCTTAGATGTCACTTGGTTTACTGAATTGTGGTTTAAGTTTGAGAACGCTATGAAACATTTATTGTGCCAAGTATTGTTCTAAGTGCTCTACATGATATTAATGCATTTAATGCTTACCACCTGCTTAATGAAGAGGTATTTCAGTACCTCTTTTTTCAGATGAGAATACCGAACCACAATGTGGCTAAATAACTTACCCGAGTTCCTACAATTAATAATAGCACAATGAGGGTTCCAATTAATTTAGCCAGGCTAAGTCCCTGTTAAAACAAATACAGTCATGCACTGCATAATCATGTCTTAGCTAAAAACAGACTGCATATATGACAGTGGTGTGTAAGATTATAATAGAGCTGAAAAGTTCCTGTCACCTAGTGATGTCATAGCCATCACCTGATGTCATAGCACAAGGCATTACTCATATGTTTGTGGTGATGCTGGTGTAAACAAACCTACTGTGCTACTGATGGTAGAAAGATAATGAACGATTATGTTACTGGTTTATTTATTTACTATACTATACTTTTTATTGTTATTTTAGAGTGTACTCCTTCTATTTATACGAAAAAAAATGTTAACTGTAAAACAGCTTCAGGCAGGTGTATCAGGAGGTATTTCAGAAGGTGGCATTATCATAGGAGGTGACAGTGCCATGCCTGTTACCACCCCTGAAGACCTTCCAGTGGGACAAAATGTAGAGGTGAAAGGCAGTGATCTTGGTGATCCTGACCCTGTGTAGACCAAGGCTATTGTGTGTGTTTGTGTCTTCATTTTAAATGAAGTTTAAAAAGTAAAAAATTGTCTAGATAGAAAAAAGCTTATAAAATAAAGATATAAAGAAAGAAGATATTTTTGTATAGCTGTACAATGTGTTTCTGTCTTAAGCTAAGTGTTAGTACAAAAGAGTCCAAAAGTTAAAGAAATGAAAAAGTTTATAAAGTAAAACAGTTACAGTAAGAGTAATTTATTGAAGAAAGAAAAATATTTTTGATAAACTTAGTATAGCCTAAGTGTAGAGTGTTTATGGAATCTACAGTAATGTACAGTAATATCCTAGGCCTTCACATTCAGTCACCACTCACTCACTGACTCATCCACAGCAACTTCTAGTCCTGTAAGCTTCATTATGATAAGTGCCCTGTATAGGTGTACCATTTTTATCTTATAGACTGCATTTTTACTGTACCTTTTCTATGCTTAGATACACAAAGACTTACTGTGTTACAGTGTCCTACAGTGTTTAGTACAGTAATGTGCTGTACAGGTTGGTAGCCTAGGGCCATAGGCTATACCATATAGCCTAGGAGTGTAGTAGGCTGTATAGCCATCTAGAGGTTTGTGTAAGTACACTCTGTGATGTTTGCACAAAGAAGAAATCGCCTAAGGAAGAAAGGCATCTTATGTTCCTTCTCAGAACATAACTTCGTCAAGTGACACATGACTGTGTTAAGGTCTGTGTAACCTAATACGTGTCAATAGATTTGTCTACTGTTGTGAGATTTAAGCAAAATAATGAAATCATCTTTCTTAGGAGTTTGGTTCTAAAAAGATACATCTTTTTCCAGTATAATTGGAATTATATTACTTATAGAACTTGATATCCTACCTTTGCTCTCTCATTTAACGTACACTAAGGATTTTCTCATGACACTTAAAAATATTTCTAACATTGTGTTGTTTTATTTAATCATTCTACTATTTCAGTTAGACATGTATTTTTGTTCCCAATATTTTAATATCATAATGCTTTATTTGACTAGCCCAGTGAAATTTCTTTTTCTGCATCTGTGTTCTTAGGATGGATTCCTAGAAGTAGTGATAAAACAGAATAAACTTTAAGGTTTTTTTATGCCAAAAAGCTTTTCAGAAAAGTTATATTGATATGTGCAACCATTAACATAGAGTCAGAGTACTGATTTCATCCCATGTTTGAGCCACGAAGTATTAACTTTGAAAGTGCTTGACAGTTTGATGATGAGCATTAATATCTCATTTTAATGCTGACTTTTCTACTTTATTTTAAATTATTAAGGTAGTACAAACTGGTTAAGATAAGCAAAGTACAGAGAAAAAGCCACCTGAAATCTCCTTCTCAGAAATAACTTCAGGTTAATATTTTGTAAATATTCACCCAATTATTTTTTTATTCCTGTAGTTATACTTTACAGAATTTGTACATGAATTTTTAAGTAAAAACATATTACAATTACAAAAATAAACTGGGTGTGCTGGCATGTGCCTGTAATCCCAACTACTCAGGAGGCTGTGACAGGAGAACTGCTTGAACCCGGGAGGTGAAAGTTGCAGTGAGCCAAGATTGTGCCACTGCACTCCAGCCTGGGTGACAGAGCAAGACTCCATCTCAAAAAAAAAAAAAAAAAAAAAAAATCACAAGCATTTTCTAATCCCCCAGTCCTAGGCAAAAGTAATTGGTAATTGCTCACTTCCCTGTGTTTTCAAAATACTTTTTTTCCATAACACCTGCATATTAGATGATAGTTAACTCTTCTTCGTTTCTTTTCTGCTTTCTGTCTCTTCTATTCATCTGTCAATGGAGAAAATACTCCCTAGTGTATAGATTAGTCATAAAAATTAACCAATAGTACAAAATGATAATAATAGTACACCATACTGTACCTAGGATTTTTACCTTGTTAGTAGTCTTTAGGCTCCCTGAGGGCAAGGACACTGTGAGCCACATTATTTTATCCTGATTCTTCTACAGAGTTTGGCACATAGTTCATACTTCATGAATGTGTTTTTATTATTAAAAGCTATATGTTACTTTTTTTTTTCTGATACAGGGTCTCTCTGTGTTGCTCAGGTCAGTCTCGAACTCCTGGGCTCAAGTGATCACCCACCTCCACTTCCCAACGTACTGGGATTACAGGCATGAGCCACCAGGCCCAGCGAAAAGCAATATAGTACTTTAAATGAATCTGCTGGTAGTGGGTATGATAAACAAAAGGAGGTACAGGCATACCTCATTTTATTGTACTTCACAGACATTGCTTTTTTTTTTTTTTTTTTTAAACAAATGAAAGTTTGTGGCAACCGTAGGTCAAGCAAGTCTGTCTGTACCATTTTTCCAATAGCATTTGCTCCCTTAGTGTTGCTGGGTCACGTCGTGGTAGTTCTCACAATATTTCAAACTTTTTCATGATTATTTTATCTGTTATGGTGATCTATGATCTGTAATCCGTGATGTTACTATTGTAATTGTGGGGGGTGCTGATAGAAGATAGTAAACTCAATCGAGCAATGTTGTGTGTGTTCTGAGTGCTCCATCGACCAGCCGTTGCCCTGTTTTTCTTCCTCTTCTCAGCCCCCCTATTCTCTGAGACACAACAATATTGAAATTAGGCCAGTGAATAACTCTATAATGGCCTCTACGTATTCGAGTGAAAGGAAGATTCAGGTTCTCTCACTTTAATTCAAAAGCTGGAAATGATTTAGCTTGGGGAGAAAGGCATGTGAAAGCCAGGATAGGCCAAGAGGTAGGCCTCTTGCAACAAACAGCCAAGTTGTGAATGCAAAGGAAAGTGTGAGGAGATTAAAAGTGCTACTCCAGCGAACACACAAATGAAAAGAAAGGGAACAACCTTATTGCTGATACAGAGAACATATCAGCTATACTTTCTCACTGTATTGCTGGTGATGGTCTGGACAGACAATCAAGCCAGCCACAACATTCCCTTAAGCCAAAGCCTATTCCAGAGAAAGGCATTAACTCTCCCTAGTTCCATGAAGGCTAAGAGAGGCGAGGATGCTGCAGAAAAAAAGTTTGAAGCTAGCAGAGGCTGGTTCCTGAAGTTTAAGGAAAAAAGCAAGAGTGTTAGGTGAAGCAGCATGTTATCCAGATCTAGCCAAGATAACTGATGAAGGTGACTACACTAAACAGATTTTTCTATAGACTAAACAGCGTTATATTGGAAGAAAATGCCATCTAAGACTTTTATAGCTAGAGAAGAGAGGACAATGCCTGGCTGCAAGGACAGGCTAAAGGACAGGCTGACTCTTTAAGGGACAAATGCAGCTAGTGACTTTGAGTTCAGTGTTCATCTACCATTTTGAAAATCCTAAGGCCCTTGGGAATCAATGCTATTTTTTTTTTTTTTTTTGGAGACAGAGCCTTGCTCTGTCGCCCAGGCTGGAATGCAGTAGTGTGATCTTGGCTCACTGCAACCTCTGCCTCCCGGATTCAAGCAATTCTCCTGCCTCAGCCTCCCGAGCAGCTGGGATTACAGGCCCGCACCACCATGTCCAGCTAATTTTTGTATTTTTTTTAGTAGAGACGGGGTTTCACCATATTGGCCAGGCTGGTCTTGAACTCCTGACCTCATGATCCACCCACCTGGGCATCCCAAAGTGCTGGGATTAAAGGCGTGAACCACCTTGCCTGGCCCAATGCTATTAAATTAATTAAATCTATTATGCCTGTGCTCTATGAGTGGAACAATAAAGCTTGGATCAGTTTACATCAGTTTACAGCATGCTTTACTGAACATTTTAAGCCCACTGTTGAGACTTACTGCTCAGAAAAAAAGATTCCTTTCAAAATATGTAATATTACCATTCATTGACAGGGTACCACCAAGAACTCTGATGGAGATTTACAAGGAGATTAATGTTGTTTTCATGCCTACTAACAAAATACCCGTTCTGGCAGTCCATGGATCAAGGAGTAATTTTGACTTGCAAGTCTTACTATTTAAGAAATATATTTTGTTAAGGTTACAGCTGCCAGATAGTGATTCCTCTGATGGATCTGGGCAAAATACACTGAAAACCTTCTAGAAAGGATTTACCATTCTAGATGTTATCAGGAATATTTGTGATTCATGAGAAGAGGTCAAAATAGCAGCAATAATAGGAGTTTGGAAGAAGTTGACTCTAACCCTCATGGATGACTTTGAGGGCTTCAAGACTTCAGTGGAGGAAATCACTGCAAATGTGGAACAGATAGCAAGAGAACTAGAATTAGAAGTGGAGCCTAAAGATGTGACTGAATTGCTGCAATCTCATGATAAAACTTGAACAGATGAGGAGTTGTGTCTTCTGGATGAGCAAAGACAGCGGTTTCTTAATTTTGGAATCTACTGGTGAAGATGCCATGAACCATTGTGGAAATGACAACAAAGAGGATTTCAAAAATTCATCTTAGTTGACAAAGCAGTGGCAAGGTTTGAGAGGATTGACTCCAACCTTGAAAGAAGTTCTGTGGGTAAAATGCTATCAAACAGCATTGCATACTACAGAGAAATCTTTCATGGAAGGAAGAGGAAATCAATGCAGCAAACTTCATTATCATCTTGTTTTGAGAAATTGCCCCAGCCACCCCAGCCTTCAGCAACCACCACCCTGATAAGTCAGCAGCCATCAACATTGAGGCAAGAGCTTTCACCAGCAAAAGGAATATGACTCACTGAAGGCTCAGATCATCATTGGAATTTTGTGGCATTAAACTATTTTTAATGAAGGCATGTAAATGTTTTAGACATAATGCTATTACACATTTAAGAGACTATAGAGTAGTGCAAACATAATTTTTATGGTCACTGGGAAACTAGAAAATTTGCATCACTTGCCCTATTGTGATATTCACTTTACTGTGACATTCACTTTATTGCAGTGGTCTGGAACTAAACCCACAACATTTCCAAGGTATGCCTATGGATGAGTAAGAGATGGTAACAATAATACATGCTGAGCAGATACAATTGATACCCAAACATTTAAAATTTAACCTGGAATGTCATGTAATTTCTTCAGGGGCAATACACATTTGCCTTTGAAGAATATAATTAACCTTATTTACTTCTCTTAGTAAAATACTATAAAAGTGAATCTTCCAAAAGGGTAGTCTTTAAAGTGTGCAAGAGCATAACATTTTAACTATTTTAAATGAAAGAATTTATACGCATGTATATTTTTCGTCTTTCAAATAATGCGTAGCCTATGATTTCACTTATTTTGAAAGATAATAGTAGCTAACATTTATTGGTACTAACTTTATGCCAGGCCCAATATTAAGAACTTTGCTTAAATTATTTAATTTAGTTTTAGAAGTCTATTGGGTATGTACTGTTTTGCTTATCTTCCAGGTAATGGAACTGATGCCTGGAGTTGTTGAGTAGCTTGGCCCAAGTTACTGACATTTCTAATTTATCCTAAGTGAAACAGCAATACTTGTTATGCTTTTTGTTTGCTTTAGATGGTAGGGGGCAGCGGGAACCAATTCTTTTTTTTTTTTTTTTTTTTTTTTGAGGTGGAGTCTTGCTCTGTTACCCAGGCTGGAGTGCAGTGGTGCGATCTTGGCTCACTGCAACCTCCACCTCCCAGGTTCGTGCAATTCTCATGCCTCAGCCTCTCCGGTAGCTGGGACTACAGGCATGCACCACCATACCCAACTAATTTTTGTATTTTTAGTAGATACGGGGTTTTGCCTTGTTGACCAGGCTGGTCTTAAACTCCTGACCTCAAGTAATCAACTTTGGGATCATTTCGGCCTCGAGTGAGCCACTGCACCTGGCCGGAACCAATTTATATGGATTCATGTTAGTGATTTGGGGTCTTGTTTCCTTGATGTTAGCTGTTGCTTGCTGACATCATCATTCCCTCCCTCTGATTTGCAGGAGAGACTTACGCTGTGGATTGTGAACCTGGATGACAACATGCTAACATTATATATTAAATATAAAATGTTCAGGCAGTAATTAAAAGCTATAAGATATTCATATAATCTAGGTTGAAGACCTGAAAGGCCGCACAGTGTGGAGGGAACAGGTGGGGCCTCTGAAATCAGGTAGACCTGGATTTGAATCCCATCTCTGCCATTTACTGGTTGTGACCTTCAGCGAGAATCTCAATTTATCTTTGATTTGTTATCCATCAAACATGATCTACTTTGCAGAGTTGTTTTCAATGATTCAAGATAGTGAGTGTAAAAGTGCTTGACCCATAGAAGGCACTCAATATTCTGAAATGATTTAGCAGTGTCTGTTGATTTGATTGGACAGAGATTTTGTTTTGCTTTTCTACTTATTCATTGGCTCTTAGTTGTGTTCTGAGTCATTGAAATAGCCAGATATAAAATCAAGTTCACTTTTATTGCTTTTAATATGTCAGTTTATATTTTGGGTTTTTCAAAGAGATTTCAAATCTATTACTTTATGTCTTATAGGGTGAAGCTAAAATTAGTTTTTATTCTTTGTTCTTAGTCATCTGTACTCATTTCCTATTCAAAATTATGTGGGCTTAATTTTATCCTTATTCTGTGATTTAATCTGTTTCAAATCTTGGCTTTTATTTTATAATTTATTTTTATTATGCTCTCACAGGGAACAGTTTTCCCATATAGTTGAGGCTGTCTCCTCATTGTTGACTTACACTTTAAAAAAAAATCTTTAGCATCTTTTTCTTTGATGGCCTCATTGAGTTGATGATCTTATGTATTAGAGTCTTTAAGAAATTTTGCTGTAATTTTAAATGCTTAGAACAGATATGAAATGTGCAAAAAATGTCTGTTTTAGGTTAAAATACATTATTTCTATTTTTGCTAAGATGGAAAAGTGCCTTAGGTAACAAAAAAAGGGCATAAAGTATGTTAAATCATGCATATGAAAAAATAGTTTCAGATGGGGAAAGTGTTTTCTAAACTACATTTCTATTATTTTGACTATTTCAGCTTATCTTTTAAGGTTAAATTTTGAGTTGTTTTAGCATTTTATTACAGATGTGAAATACAGAAAACATAAAATGATAATAAAATCATCTATAATTCTCACCTAGAGATGACTTAAAATTTATAATTCTTGTTTTCATCTTTTAAAAAAACTATTAATCTTTATAAACACATTTTTTAAGAAGTATATACATATGTAGTTTTGTTTGGTTCTTGCTTTTCATTCAGTGTATCATAAGAGTCTTCCTGTGTCATTTAATATCCTTTTAAGAGATTATTTTTATTAGCTGAATGGCATTCAACTTATTTAAGTACTGCAACTTAATTATGTTTATATTGTTAAATATTTTTTTAGAATGTCACCAGTTTTTTATTGTAATAACAGTGTGATAAATGTATATGTAGATCTTCTTCACATTATTGAATATATATATATATATATATATATTTTTTTTTTTTTTTTGTATTTTTAGTAGAGACAGGGTTTCACCATGTTAGCCAGGATGGTCTCGATCTCCTGACCTCGTGATCCACCCGCCTCGGCCTCCCAAAGTGCTGGGATTACAGGCTTGAGCCACCGCGCCCGGCCGATTGAATATATTTTTAACAAATTCCTAGATGTGGTCATGCAAACTGCCATCTAGAAAAGTTACACCAATTTATATTTCTATCAGCAACGTATGTGTCCATTTCTCTGCACCCATCACTGTTTCCCCACACAGCCTATTTATGTTCATTTGATAGATAAGAATGCGCATCATAGTGCTAAGAAGCTCATTTTCTACAGTCAGAGAGACTGAGATTGGGTTCCTGCTGTGACACTTGGGGGTTATGTATGTGATCTTGGGTAAGTTTCTTATAAAATGTCCCTAAGCTTCAGTTTCTTTCTTTGTAAAATGATGATAATAATACATATCATGGTAAGGTCATGGTAATGGTTGTAGAGATTATTTGATGGTATATATCGAAGCACTTAAATTATTGAGAAATGTCAGCTATCATTATTTATTATGAATGTGATGTCTCCTCATTATATGCTATATTTTATACTTAGTAGTGGCCGATATAAAAGAAATTTGTTTGTTTTTATGTAATCATCTGGCTACCTTATTGAATGAACCCTTTGATGTACTATTAAATCAATTGCAGGACCTAGTTCCAACACTTTTCAGTTGAGTCTCATGATTTTCAGGATCTATAATAATGGCCCAATACTATCAAGGTTTTTTCAGTATTTCAATTTATACCTCTTTTCTTCTTGTTTTTTTGCATTGGCTGAAATCAGAGAACAGTGTTGGTTAGTAGTAGGCATTCAGCCTTTTCTTTTTCCAATTTTAATGGGACTTCTTGTTTTCTAACACAGGTATCTCCTGCTTATATATGCATGTTCTGAAAATACCTATACTGGTCAAATGTGATAAACTTAAAAATAGACTTACATGCCATAGAGGGATTCCCTTAAATTATTAAACCCCTAAGTATCTTTTATGAAACATCTTCAACAATGTATTTTCAGTATTTAAGACGTGGTGTCTTTTTTAATTGAACATATTGTCAATCAGTTTAAATCCAGGAAGGCTGAAATTTTACTGATTTCAATCCATTTAATGATTCTATCCTTGTCTCAGTAGTATAAATTTTGAGATCTATTCTTATCACTGTTGTTCGTTTTTTTATGCCATATCTATAAAATATGAGTAAAGGTAAATGAAATAGTGTATACAAAACCATTTATTCAAATGAAGTCTTCTTTTTTTTTTATCTGAGACAGAATCTCACTCTGTCACTCAGGCTGGAGTACAGTGGCATGATCTCAGTTCACGGAAGCCTCTGCCTCCCAAGTAGCTGGGACAACAGGCGCACACCACTATACCCAGGTAGTTTTTTCTTTTCTTTTTTTTTTTTTTGAGACAAAGTTTCGCTCTTGTTGCCCAGGCTGGAGTACAATGGTGCAATCTTGGCTCACTGCAACCTCTGCCTGCCGGGTTCAAGCAGATCTCCTGCCTCAGCCTCCCCAGTAGCTGGGATTACAGGTGCCTGCCACCACACTTGCCTAATTTTTATATTTTTAGTAGAGACAGGGTTTCACCATATTGGCCAGGCTGGTCTCGAACTCCTGACCTCAGGTGATCCACCCACCTTGGCCTCTCAAAGTGCTGGGATAACAGTGTGAGCCACCGCACCTGGCCAATTTTCCATTTTTTTGTAGAAACAGGGTTTTGCACGGTTGCCCAGGCTGGTCTTAAACTCCTGAGCTCAAGCAATCCACCTGCCTTGGCCTCCTAAAGTGCTGAATCAGGTGTGAGCCACCACACCCAGCCTTTCAGAGACAGTCTCTCTGTCACCCTGGCTAGAGCACAGTGATACAATCATGGCTCACTGCAGCCTCTACCTCCCGGGCTGAAGCTATCCTTCCACCTTAGCCTCCCAAGTAGCTGGGCCCACAGATGCGTGCCAACACACCTGGTTTTTTTTGTGTTTTGTTTTTGGTAGAGATGAGGTCTCAGTATGTTACCAAAGCTGGTCTTGAACTCCTGGGCTTCAGCAATACTCCTGCCTCGGCCTCCTAAAGTGTTGTGATTACTAGCATGAGCCACCATGCCTGGCCTTAATGCAGTCTTAAGATCATGATCTTTATGCCCTCCTTACCTGGCTCCTTAGGTATCTTTGCAAGAGCACTGTTTTGAAAGCTCCTGCTCTCTCAAAAAGGATTCAAATAATTTGCAAACACCGAAAATGACATGCTGTTGAAATGGAGCTTTTCAGAGGCTGGCAGACAAACCACATCATGATATCATGAGGTTTTTGTTAAATAGTTTTTGTACGGAAGTCCTAATTTAGCATGCAAAAAATGATTAAGTTTAGTGGCATATATACTACATGAAAATAAGGTATTCACAAATCTAGGTAATGTCTTCCTATTCTTAGGTTACTAAAATTTTGCTCCTGGACTCTTTCTACACTCTTCCAAAATAGTCCATCCAATACTGTATTTTAAAATACCATCCATGTGCTGATGACTACCATATTTATATCTCCGATCCTGACTTCTCTCTTGTACACTGCTGTCTTGTGGACAGCTCCACTTGGATAGTTATTGGTATCTGAAACTAAAATTATCCAAAACAGAATTTTTATCCCTCTAAATCTGTTCCTTTCTAAGTCTAAATGTTGCTACCTTCTTCTCACCCGCTCAAATAAGAAATCTAGAAGTTCTTGATACTTCCTTCATCTTCCACACTCAATCCAGTTTAAGAGCTGTTAACCAATACATGCAACAAGTTGAATTAACAAAGTTGTTCAATATTAGGAAATCTGTTATCATAGAATAAAACCTACCTGGTTAACGTATATTATTATAATTTGAATATACTGTATAATTTCTTTCTTACATTTAGAGCTTTTGCATATAAGATTAATCTGTTCATATATTTGGTTAGTTTGGGTGCCATCTTTGTTGAGCCTTGTCAACAGGTAGGCTAGCCTCATAGATCAGTTGGGATGCCTTCAATCTTTAATGTCATAGGATCATCTAAGAAACACAGGGATTGTTAGATGCTTCGAGTTTTGTTATAGCATGTCCACAGAATCTATGGGTAAAGGATTATTTGTTAGGTATGGAATAGAGTATATAAATCCTTAATAAAGCTTTCATTCCATCCATGGTTATTCATATTTATAACCTCTTCCCAAGTCAGCTTTGATTATATGTTTTTAATTTATTGGCATAAAGATTTATGCAGAAATGGCACACTTTAAGCATCCCTTTCGTCTCACTGAATATTACATTTGTACTGTTATATATTTGTGGAGTTCCCTGACCTCCTGGTCATACTTTTTTGGAGGTTATTCACTCATTCATTCCTTCATCATTTGTTACCAGCTTTCCATTTTGTTAATGGGTTTTACTTTTTAATTTTGCTTCCTAATTTATTTATTTCAGCTTTTAATTTTATGCCTTTGTTCACCTTTATTTGGTTTGTCTGCTCATTTTAACTCTTCCAATTTAAATATTTTATTTAGTTTGTTTCTTGTTTTCTATTAGATGTGTTTACAACATAAATTTTTCTTTGACTATCAGTTTGGCCATATCCTATAGGCTATAATTTTATTGTCATTCATTTCTAAATAGTCTGTAATTTTTATTTGTCTTTAACTACAGTTATTTGGAAGAGCATTTTAATTTACAGATAGTAGGATTTTTAGACGGTTTATTTCTATTTTCCAGGTTTGAGTTTTTCCTCAGTGCCTTGAAAAAGTTATTCTAGCACAAATGTCTGCCTGAATCTCAACTTTGAAGTCAAGCAGCCCACAGTAAATTATTACATGAATACCTGAGATACAGGGGTTGCTTTTGTTGTTGTTTAAACAGCTAAACCCTGGAGTTTAATACCATCACCATTATTTAAGGCCTGTGGATAAGAGAAATAAAATTTTGGTTGTCAGGGCTTTTTGTCCTTTTTGGGTAAGGACAGGGATGGTGTAACTTTCGAAATAAACGTGTTTTTCCTAGTTTGTTTTAAAAGTATTTGAGTTCCTTAAATGGAGTTTCCCTGTGATATTAATAGTTCTCCACACTGATTGGCCCTGGTATGCTCCTGTCTATGGGTTTTATAGGATTTCTTGGGCATTGGAAGTTGAGCCAGCACCTGTGGCTTTTCCATGGCCCCCACTGTACTCTTTTTTACCAGTTTCATAGTATTTGCAGGAGCACTTCTGAACACTCTCCACCCTCACACTCAAGATTTTAAAGCTTTGGAAATAATAATTAACTCCTCTTTCCTGTCCTGCTTATGGATGGAATGAATAAACTGCCATAGGAACAGTGGAATTACAGAGATTATTCCACATTCTTGAGAGTGGAGAAGGGTGGCAATTTTAGTGATTCCTTTAAGACAAGGAACAGACAACTAATACATCAAGTCACTGCCCTTTTATTTCCTATTAGGTTTCCTACTCTTTAGTGTTCTGTCAGTTCTTCTGGTTACATTAATGAGAGAGCCTCTGACTGGTCCTCAGGTCTTTTAAACCCCTCTTTGGAATAGAACGTGAGTAGGGAACAGAAAGCAGCTAATATTTGAAGGCAAATTTGGAATCTCCAAATTAGAAAGATATTCTGTACTAAAAGAAAGACTAGCTTCAGAGTGTCAGTAGTATAATTTAAAGTATGATTTTTAAAGAAAACTCGGGAATCAGCTTATAAGAAAAAACTTCACAAAATTAATTTTGTGGATTTGGTTGAGGTGGGAAATTGTACTGCTGGCCTGGATGTCTGGGAAGCACATACCAGGCTGGCAGCTGCAGCTTAGCTTCGAGATCATCCCGTGCTGTGATAGCACCTGAGTGAAGATGTGGCAGGTGGAGAAGGCACTTTGGAACTCCTGAGTGACAGCCAGGAGCCAGAATGTTACTTTGGCAAGTGTGCTACCAGGTGCTGAGTCTTGGGCCTGAGCATTCCTCAAAATAACAGGTAGATCATAACTGTTTATTTCCTACTTTGATAGCAAATGAATGTGCATTTTACTAGATTAGATACTTATTTGATGGTATACACCTAATGTGAGCAGGACAGTTCAACATGGATTTACATATGATCAAAATCCTGAAATAATTTATAAACCTATATACAGTGTATAGAGTTCTCATATTCTTCAATGTGTGATAGACTCTTACTCAACTTTTTGTGTTATCTCAAAAAAAAAAAAACAGAATTAGTAGGTAAAATAAAAGTCAGTAACTTATTTTAGAAACACCAGTTCTGAAGACTTGACTCATTTGTCTAATTGCTAGATCTTTGCTTCCCCAGTAGCTTTTTTTTTTCTGAGACAAAGTCTTGGTCACCCCAGCTGGAGAGCAGTGGCACGATCACGGCTCACTGCAGCCTGAACCTCCCTGGCTCAAGGATTCTCCCACTTCAGCTTCCCAAGTAGCTGGGAGTATAGGCACACACCACCAGGCCTGCCTGATTTTGTTTTTTTTTTTTTTTTTTTTTTTTTTAGTTTTTGTGGAGACAAAGTCTTCCTGTGTTGCCCAGGCTGGTCTCAAATTCCTGGGCTCAAGCCATCCTCCTGCCTCAGCATCGCAAAGTGCTGAGATTATAGGCGTCAACCACTGTACCTGGCCCCCAGTAGCTTTTTGATTACCAAATCTAATGGAGTAAAAGTTTTTTCTGCAAGTGAGAAATAGGGTAAGCTGCTTTTATCCTCCCCACATCCTCATCGTTCAGTGCATGTGCACGCTCATGCACATATGCACACATATACATGTGAACACTCATGCATGTGAACATACACAAGCATGGAGGAGGAAAGGTGCAGGGATAAGGAAGGAGGTCCACAGGCCAGGAACATACTAGGACTGCTGTCCTTATAATATCCATTACATTTACATCCCCTCCTCAAAAATCCTTCACATATAGATGTTTAATTACTGTAGTCATGTAAGCATCTTCATACCTTCACTGATCTTCCTTTTGAAATGTACGCATATATTTTTGAAACAGGGTCTAGCTTTGTTGCCCAGGATGGAGTGCAATGGCACTATCTTGGCTCACTGCAGCCTTGACTTCCCGGACTCAAGCAATCCTCCCACCTCAGTCTCTCAAATAACTGGGATTACAGATGTACACCATCACACCTGGCTAATTTTTTGTAGAGATGGGGTTTTGCCATGTTGCCCAGGCTGGTCTGAAACTCCTGAGCTCAAGCAGTCCTCCTGCCTTCGCCTCCCAAAGTGCTGGGATTATAGGTGTGAGCCACCACACCCAATCCCTTTTGGAATTTTGATTTTTGGTGGAAGAGGTAATGGAAGGAGCAACTAGGAGTATTTAGACTGCCAAGTGGCAACATTAAGTGCTGAGAAGGATTAAAGAAGGACTAGAAAAGGAGGTAGAAGAGCCACAGAAGTTAACCTCCTGCTTCCTTCTGATAACTGGCAGTTGCCTGCCAGAGGCCCTTTTCCTTGCCTTTCACTCTCCACTCCCAGTCAGTCCTGGCCCACTGAGTGTTATAGAGGGCAAGAAGGACTGCAGAGTTGAGAGTGGTTGATTTTGGCAGAGAATTACAGGATGGAAAGCCAATGGTTGCCTGACTGAACCAAGTCTGTTGTTTTTCCCCATTTCACTGCTATTCCTTCTTTTTTCTGTAAGTTATTCTTTCTGTTGTTGTAATCGATTCATTAATTCATTCATACACAGATGTGCACGCATATACCCATCATCTTTCCTGCCCCACTGAATCCAATCTCCTGGTTTAAAGTTCTTATCCAAAAAAAAAAAAAAAGAAAGAAGAAAAAGTCTTCTTTTGAAACTATTCCTATCCCTCCCTGCCATCCCCAAAATAATCCTTCTCTATCTTATTCTTTTCCTGCCAAACATATGCTGTCATCTCTCTCTAGCACATACTTATTTCTTAGCCAGGAGTTTTTAACCTGTGTTCCATGCTTCTCCAAAGGGTCGATAGATAGAATTTGGAAATTGTGTGATGTTGGGGATGGGAAAAAATTTTCATCTTTTTTTTCCTACAACCTCTAATTGAAATTTAGCATTTCCCTTAATTATGAATGTAAGCAACAAACCCAATGTTAATAGCAGTATTCACCCATAGAAATGATGTTTCCCTACATACTACAGTTTAAACAAATATCCTGAAATATTTACACTTTTAACTATGTCAAAATCATGTTAATAGATTTGCTGCTACATCTTGTTATTTTAATGTGTTAGTAAAAGGCACATATTTTACTGTATCACAATTTTTAATATTTTGAGGACTATAATACAATTGGCTTCTTTTGCAATTCAGTCCTATGTTTTTGTTTTATGCATTGAAAAGCCTTACTTTGAAAAGAAGTCTGTAGACTTCATTAGACTGAGAAAGGGGTCTATGTTACAAAAATATGCCTGTTTATCCCATCTCTCTTCCTTTTACAGAAATAGCTCTCTCAGGGACCCTTAGTAACCTTGACCCACATCCTCTTCTCTGTCATTCTGTGATGTGTTTGTATCATTTGGTACCATCAGTTATTTTATAACTCCTTCCTCTCTTGTCTTTCGTATCAAATCCTGACTCAACCCATTGGCTGTATCTTAGAAAATGTCTCATGTTTGTTTCTCTTTTTTTTCTGCATAACTTTAGGTAACTTAGTCAACTTTTACTTAGACTATTATAAGACCTTCCTACCTTGTCATCTTTGAGTTTCTTGCCTCCCCAAAACTAATACAGCTGGAGTTGTCATTCTAAAATAGACATATGTGCTCAGAAACCTTCAGTGGTTCCCATTACCTTTCTAAAATGTGGGAGAAGAACACTATTCCCTTTTTCAGAAATCTTCTGTAGTTCCTCACTACCAAAGGTGAAACTCCGTATAGCATGATAGACTTTCCACAAACCAGCCACATCCTGACTGACTAGCTGCTTCTCCAGGAGTGTTCCTCACACAGTCTGCTGCTTGTTGTATCATCTTTCACGCCTCTGGACCTCTGATCCTGTTGTTCTCTGGGCAACAATCCTTTTTTTCTTTGCCTCACCCTACTCCCCTCCTTCTACCTAACACAAACACATAGACCATAGGGAATACAGGAATAGTTTGTCACTGTCATTGTGTACTCAGTTTATATGTCACCTCTCAGAGGCTTCCCAAATCTGAAGCAGAGTCTTTGTCTCTTGTACTCTATGACATATCCCTATATGCAGGCATCCCCTGTATTTTACAGATATTCATTTATCTGCTTTCTTTAATAAATGTTATAGTTCTTAAGAGCAGCAACTTGTGTTCATGTTTGTAACCTCAGTCTTTAACTAAGCATCGTCTGTTTCTCATAGTAGGCATTCAGATAAATGTTTCTTCCATTAATTCATTGGATACTGGCTTAACCTTTCATTTTGTTTGACTGGATAATCGTGGACCATGATGCTAGTTTTCTGCTTCTCATGAAAGTATTACTTTAAAAGTGTATTATTTGTATAGAATTTTGAAGTAAAATTTGATCAACTAACTCATGTCTCTAAAATGCCCCAAGAACTAAGGTATTTTATATTTAAGTTATACGTCCAAGTTATACCACTATCAGTAAAATAAACTCCTCATTCACAAGGATCATTTTTTTTACACAAGTGATTTTAAGTTAACAGTTATTTTAGGGGAAAAATATTATGGCTTTAACTTTTCAATAATTTATAGATCTTTGGAGAAAGCTAACTGATATGACTTTAGGGGAATTCTGTGGCTAGAAATTTAAATGTTAATGAAATTATAGGAGAGGTAGGAGGGTACTGCAGCACTAAATTTGTCTGTAGTCATTTATTTTATAATAATTTTTCAATATCCACCATCTATATTGTTAAACTGAAATGAAGGATTCAGTTCTCATTTTCTTTATTTTTTATGTATTTATTTATTTTTTAGAGACAGGGTCTCACACTGTCATCCAGGCTGGAGTACGGTGGCATGATGATGGCTTACTACAGCCTCGCACTCCTGGGCTCAACCAATCCTCCTGCCTCAGCCTGTTCAGTAGTGGGACTACAGGCGTGTACCACCAGGCCCAGCTAGTTTATTTTTATTTTATTTTTTCATTTATGTATGTATGTATGTATTTATTTATTATTGAGACAGAGTCTCATTCTGTCACCCAGGGTGGAGTGCAGTGGCATGATTTTGGCCCGCTGCAACCTCTGCCTCCCAGGTTCAAGCAGTTCTCCTGCCTCAGCCTTCTGAGTAGCTGGGTTTACAGGCGCACATCACCACACTTGGGTAATTTTTGTATTTTTAGTAGAGATGGGGTTTTGACACGTTGGCCAGGCTGATCTCGAATGCCTGACCTCACGTTATCCTCATGTCTTGGCCTCCCAAAGTGTTGGGATTACAGGCATAGCCTCTACACCCGGCCTATTTTGTTTTTTCATAGGATGGGGGTCTTGCTATGTTGCCCAGGCTGGTCTTGAACTCCTGGCCCGAAGTGATCCTTCCACCCCTTCATCCCAAAGTATTAGAATTATAGGCATGAGCCACTACACCTAACTGTTTTCTAATTTTCTTTCGTTTCCTTTTTTTTTTTTTTTTTTCCTTTTTTGAGATGGAGTCTCACTCACTCTGTCTCCGAGATTGGGGTACAGTAGCCTAGTCTTGGCTCACTGCAACCTTTGCCTCCCAGGTTCAAGCGATTCTCCTGCCTCAGCCTCACAAGTAGCTGGGATTACAGCATCTGCCACAATGCTCAGCTAATTTTTGTATTTTCAGTAGAGACTGGGTTTCACCATGTTGGCCAAGCTGGTCTTGAACTCCTAACCTCAGGTGATCCACCTGCCTCAGCCTCCTAAAGTGCTGAGATTATAGGTGTGAGCCACCACACCTGGCCTGTTTTCTCATTTTCTGGAAGAAAATCTTTGTTTCCTTTCAGGTGCCTGCTGTATTTTCTTCTAATTACACTTCAGTTTTCTCCCTCTTGCCTTCACTCCTGCCCACCATTAAAGCAATGTATTTCTTCTAAATCACTCATTTCCAAGTGTTCTTACACTTAGGTTCCTTACCAGTTTCTAACATTATTTTCTAATTATTTGCACTAGCCAAAGTGTTAATCCCAGCACTTTAATCTTCAATTTTTTTTTTTTATAAAAAGGATAGATATGTTTGGCTTTTCCAAACTAAATGTTATTTCCCTTTCCCTTTGAGAAACATTATTCTAAATTATTTTCTTTATTTTCCAAAATTCAGATGTTGGGATATCATGCACAAAGGAATAGAGTTGGGCATTTTAATTCTAGGGCATTTTAACTCTAATGCCTCTGATTTCTTGGTTCTATAAATATGTGGTAAGAGCTAATGAGACCCAGTTAAAGCCTTTGCCTGCGTAATATTCTTCTGTATTACTAAGGAGAGGCGTTTTAGAATTATAGTAATGAGAATATGGAATAAATAATGACAATCAGGTTTTCTATTTTTCTGTACTGCAATTTCATTTTTACACTAAACTTTTTTAAAGACACACCTCACCATTTACTATGTGACAATCACTGTTGTAAGTTATTATGTAAATTAACTCATTTAATCCTCATAACAACCCTACGCTGTTAGTGGTATTGTCATCTCCATTTTATATTTGAGGAAAATGGAACACAGAGAGGTTAAGTAACTTGTACAGGTTGCTTGGTTAGTTTCAGGGAGAAGGCATGGTATGGGATTAGTTCTTATATCCATAAATTATAAAATCACCCTGTAGTTCATCCTCTTTTCTTTGTACTTTATACTAGAATAAATTGTACCCTGGAGTTTACAGTAAGTATTCAGAGACAAGTTTCAGAATACCAGTAAGCCAGATCTCTGGAAATAGTTGTCCCTTTATAGGAACAAGTGGTCCAGTCTCGCCTAGCTTCCTTTGGCACTGGCCATTTGGTTTGCCATTGAGAACAAGTTCTGAATGGAATACCATACCGCTTTTAAATCAACAAAATAGTGGTGCCCAATGGTGGCAAAGCAAATAGGTTAAAGAAAGTGACAAGCCATTCTTATGATCATTGATGTAAAAATTCTTAGTGAAATATCAGCGTATGTAATCCTCCTCAAAGTAATCATATTTCTATATTGGGTAATCTATTAATATAATTCACAATATTAGTAAGTTAAAAAACTGATTGTCTAATAGATCATTTTAATGTAATCCACATTTCTAAATTTTTTTCTCTAAATCTTTTATGTAGGAGAAAAATGTATTTCTGTAAATGATTTTTCAAAGGCTGTATGTAGTGTGGTATGTATATGTATAGATGTGTATAAAGCTATAATTACATATAGCTAACATATGAGTGCTTACTATATGCCTGGTGCTGTTCTGAGAGTTTTATATTTATTAGCTCATTAAATTTCATAACAACCATATTTTATCCTTTTTTTAACAATTGAGGTAACTAAGGCATGGGGAGGTTAATTTGTCCCACATGATACATATATACACACACACATATAAACACACACATATATATACACATATATATGTTGTATTAAAACACTAGAGTCATTCCCGTTAATATCAGAAACACCACAAAATAACCCTTGTTCTTTAATGTTGTAATGCAGTGGAACAAAAGCATGGATCAAGAGATAAAAAAATTGATAAGGAAATCTGATTATTTTATATTATTATATATACCCGAAAACCCCAAGAGCCTCAGTGAAACACTACCGTTAAGAATTCACTGAGACATGTAAAACTTTTTCACTAAGTTTCATATACAAGAATAGGTGTTTCTTTAGACACCAACAATAACCAGTTAGAAAATATAATGGGGGAAGTAAAACCTCCATTCACAACAGCAAGAACAAAAAGCAAAATATTTTAAGAAAAGTTTATTAAGAAATACAAGCCAGGCGCTGTGGCGTACGCTTGTTATCCCAGCACTTTGAGGGGCCGAGGCGGGTGGATCACCCCAGGTTAGGAGTTGGAGGCCAGCCTGGCCGACATGGTAAAGCCCCGTCTCTACTAAAAATACAAAAATTAGCCGGGTGTGGTAGCATGTGCCTGTAGTCCCAGCTACTCAGGAGGCTAAGGCAGGAGAATTGCTTGAACCTGGAGGTGGAGTTTGCAGTGAGCCAAGATGGCAACACGGCACTCCAGCGTGGGTGACAAAGTGAGACCCTGTCTCAAAAAAAAGTTTGTGAAGAAATATGTAAGTTCCCCATAAAGAAATATAGGGAACTCTATTGAAAGATTTTAAAATTTTCGATAAATTGTTATTAAGTGAACAATTTAATAAGTCAGCAATGCTTTTTAAGCACCTACTTCTGCAGCACGATCTCCATCAAACTCTCAACAGCTTTTTGGTTAAAACTTGTCAAAACAGTTCTAAAGAGTATCTGGAAGCATGCACATGTGAAAATAACCAGGATAAGAATATGAAAATGAGAAGACTTGCACACACGGTACACAATATATTACAAATCTACAGTTATTAACATGTGCTGCAGGCACACAAATAGCAAAAGATCAGTGGAACACAATTGGAAGTGTGGAAGTAAGCACAAGTTGATAAGATGTTAATATAAAATAGGATCATCACTCCTCCTCTCAAAACCCTCCAGCGGTTTTCCATCTCAGTATAAAAGCCAGTTCCTTCATGTGATCTACAACCTTGCTACTTAAAGTAGGGGGATCCAGGGACCAATAGCAACAGCATCACCTATGAAATTGTTAGAATGTGGAATCTCAGACTCCACTCCAGACATCCTCAATCAGAATCTTCAAGACCCTTATATGATTCAAATGCTGTTTAAAGCTTGCAAAGCAATGTCTTTTAATGCACTATATGACCTGGCTTCCCTTAACCTTGCCTTTCCTGCTGCTTCTGACTCTTCCCTTGGAGGCTCCTGGCCACCTCAGACTGGCCACCTTGCTGTTCCATGAGCACACCATGCACACTCTCATCTCACAGCTTTGTTCCTGTTTGTCTTCATCCGTTCCTGCTGCTATAACCAAATACCTTACACTGGGTAATTTATAAATAATAGGAATGTATTGCTCACAGTTCTGGAAGCTGGGAAGTCCAAGATCAAGGTGCTGGCAGCTTCGATGTCTGGTGAAGTCCTCTTCCTCATCAGTGGGGTCTTGTCACTGTATCCTCTCAGAGTGATGGGGGGGCAAAGGAGCTTGCTCAGGCCTCTTTTATGAGGGCACTAATCCCATTCACAACTGTGGAACCTTGTGATTTAATCACTTCCCAAAGGCCCCACCTCTAAAACTATCATATTGGATGTTAGTTTCCAATATATGAATTTTGCAGGGACACCAACATTCAGATCATAGCCCTGTTACACATCTCCTTTCACTTTGTTTAGGTATCTGCATAAATATCACCTTATCTAAGATGCCTTCCCTGATTTAAAATTACTTACCATCACCTGATACGTATTTATTATTTAAATTATCTCCCCTGCCTCAACACACACTGCAGTGCAACCTTGGGGAGAGGACTTGCTTTGTTCTTACTGTAGCCTCAGGGCTTGGCACCTAGGAGGTGCCCATTTGCTAAGGGAAATGGTCTCTGGTCACAACATTTTTATCAGCCCATCAATGTACACCCTTGTTTTATGTGTGTTTCTGTTTAAAGATGCCTTATTTAATACATATTGTTGATTCATTAACATTGAACTGATGGCCAGCAGCACTCTACACCTAAACAAAGCCCGTCTAACAGTCATATTTTCTCTATAAGGCACATCACAGCCTTCTTGCACTTAGAAACACTGGACAGCATTTTGGCTACACTCGGGGCCATTTTAAACAGCAAATTCACCAACAAAACACAAAAATGGGAAAAACGTAGCACTAAGTAGACGTCAAAGAAAAGGACACTTCACTTGTTTACAAAGACATGAAACACTAAGGCAGAGCTTCTCATTCAGCCTCTGCTGGAACATATGCCTCTGGGAACTCAGATTTTTCACCATTCTCCCTGTACACGTCTGTGGAATGACCTAAAAATCACAAGTGTTAATTTAGGGGTTACAAAGAAGTTTTAGCAAGTAGGCAAATTTGCAAATATGAGGATGCTGCAAATGATGAGGATCAGCTGTACATCATTTTTTCAATCACTGTGTATTGAGTTTTACTGTGTGCCATGTTCCCAGGATTATGCAGCACTTAAACATTGATCAATTCCTAGCCATATGCCAGTCCCTGTGCAAAACTCAAATAATTTAAAGATGAATTTAACAGTGTTTCAGGTGTGGCTGAGTCGGGTATTTAGCTAATCTTCAATTGTAATGGGTAGGATTTTAACAGGTGAAACCGTGGAGAAAAGTATTTGGGAAGAAAGAAACTCTTAAATCAATTTCCGTAACCTTGGCTACACATTCGAATCACTTGGGAAGCTTTTAAAATGCCTCTGGCCAGGCTTCATCCAGACCAATAAAAGTAACATCTCTAGGGTGGGACTTTGGCATCAATGTATTTTAAATCTCCTGAGATGATATTAATGTGTATCTGAAATTGAGAGAACTGCTGCTTTAAGTACCTGTGTTTGGCTGGAGAATAGGTTATGTGAGGGAAGTAAACAAATGAATCCAGAAAAGAGATTTTGGTCCAGGTATTGAAAGACTATTATTTACTTAGCACATTTGTATTCACTTGCTGTGTGCTGGGCACTCTTCTAGGTGGTGGGGATACTTCAGAAAGCAAAACACAAGAATCCCGACCCTGTTAGTGCTAACAATCAAAATGCATTGGCAGCTGTTCAGGATGATTCATATTCTAGATTTAACTTTTTATAGTATATGATGATTTGTATTTAGAAGGAATCTTGTCCTAAAGGCTCAGAATTCTTAATTTAATGCCTAAAATATTACATCACCTTTTGATATGAATAGAACTCTAAAGAAAGTTTTGCTATAAACTTTTGTGCTAATCTCACTGAGTGTTTTCTAACACAGCCGTTCCTTTTTTTTCTAGCCTCTTGCACACCAGTACACTTGTCTAAAATCAGTAGTATGCAGTTATTTAAAATCAGTAGTGTGAGGCCATTGGAAATTATAACTCAAGCTTTTCATTTTCCCGTCTTACAAGAACACTGATGTAGAAAGAAGTGTTTTCTACATTGATGCTTAGTAAGAGTTTATGCTGAGAGCAGACTTACAATTAACAAAGTAGTTTTCTTGGGTCATAGTGGGTTTGCAGCTCCTTTTGGAGCTTATTTGCCGTACACCATATTTTATTTTTTTTCCTGAGTTCCTGTACAAGCATGGAATATGTTGTTTACACACTCCTTTAGACTCTTAGTAAAAACAGACCTAAATGCATAACTCTTTTAATTCTGATGCAATTATTCTTTGTAGTCTATCCATTTCACTTTTTAACAATGCTTTGGTCAAGCAGTTTTTAATTAGTTTCCTAAGTAAATTATTTAACACTTAAGAACAAAACATGCACATACCCTCTTTTGGTACAAGCAGCCTAAAGATGTGATGTGGGCAGAGGAGCAGCACATACCAGGTGGTGGCTCAGGATGGCAGAGAGAGTGGCATCCAAAGGAGACATGAGATGAGGTCTGACCGGGCTTTGATGGTGATCGTTTTGAATATTATTACCATACCTTGTCATTTAACTACCACCAGATATTTTGTAATTTCAAGATGTCTTCTATATACATTGTATTTTGTATAAAATTACACATTTTTGGTCATCTTTTTCTGACAATCTCAGTTATACTTAATATAACCATGAGTGTATTTTGTTAACATGAATGATAATCATGTGCCTTCTGCTTTAAAAAAAAAAAATCATACATAGTCCTCCCTTATCCTCTAAGGGTATGTTCTACGACCCACAGTGGATGCCTGGAACTGTGGCATACATATATATATACAAATGGTCCCCAATTTATGGTGGTTCACCTTAAGATTTTCAACTTCATGATGGTGCGAAAGCCATATACACTTGCTAGAAACTGTACTTCAAGTACACAGATACCATTCAAGTGTTTTTCACTTTCAGTACAATAAATTACATGAGATAATCAACCTTTATTAGAAACTGGGCTTTGTGTTAAATGATGTTGCCCAAGTGTAAGCAAATGTTAGTGTTCTGAGCACATTTAAGGTAGGCCGGGATAAGCTATGATATTCAGTATGTTTAAATGCATTTTCAACTTAAGATGGGTTTGTCAGGACATAACCCCATTGTAAGTCAAGGCGTATCTATACTCCGGTTTTTCATTTCTACTCAAGCCAGCTAACAGGCAGGTAGGGTCTACAGTGTGGATACACTGGACAAAGGGATAATTCACACCCTGGGTGCCACAGAGCAAGCAGGCAGTAGATTTTCTCATACTACTCAGAATGGCATACAATTAAAAATGTATTAATTTATTGTTTATTTCTGGAATTTTGCATTTAATATTTTTGGACCATAGTTGACTGTGGGTAACTGTAACTGAGGAAAGTGAAATGTAGATAAAGGGGGGGACTGCTGAATGTCTTTTTGACTCACGAGTTTTCTCTTCCCATACACTAGCTGCCTTAGAACCTATTACATCAGCACTTTGGATGTCATTTGCATTCCTTGTACTTTTCTAAAATTCCTCATTCCGTGAGTATTTACAGGTTTTGTAGGAATTGAAGGTAATCTTTTTTAAGAGCTAGTTGCTTAATGAATTTTTTAAAACACACTAAATGGGAAACTAATCACTGGGAAATATTTGGATGAAGTCCTGGGATGTGGGTTATATTTTCATTTAAAATGAATGTAGAAGAGTTCCTTTGTCTTTAGACCAGTGGAAAGCAATGCTGTTGTTGTGGATTTATTTTGTATTTGTTTCTGGTTCCTAAACAGAATTGAAGGTTGTCCACTCTTGATGACATAGTACAGAAAGATTTTCATAAACCTCAAGAATTTTGACTTTGAGGAGCATTATCTTTCTTGTGACTCTATTTTTTTCTTCTTTTTTGAAATTAATCCCTTCATATGTGTTAGACAAGTGTTCTGATTAGAGCTAATTCATGTAGTTTTTATTACCCTTTATTTTTCTTAGTATTTCTTTATAACAAAACTCTTTTTATTCTTGATTATTGTTGGAGTTTGAGGGGTCTTTTTCCTGCCTTATTTCTCAACCAATTGAGAAATAGACAAAGGAGCCAAGCAGATGGAGATCAAAATAGCAGCCCTTTCCATCCATGGAACTATTGGAGAGAAGGTGATTTAAGAGAACAGCATAAAGAGCTTAGTAACACTGAACCTCAGAATGAGAAAGATTTAACCATCCAGTTCCGGGCCATGCTGGAGAGCAAAGCACCCAAGTATTTTCTGCTTGTGGGCTGATCTCAAAGAGAAATGTGCAGTTGAAAGTGACTGGTCCTCACAGACTTACCCAACAAAGAAGTCATCGTCAAGTGGGGAGGCAGAAGCTGCAGTGGAACTTCCACAGGTGCAGCTCTAGTTGGGGAGCTAATCCAGATGAGATTGTGGGAAAAGACTGGTCATCACTGGGAGACTTGAGCTTTTTTGAATGTTAGAAGCAGCCCAATGGCAGTATCAGGGCTACAAGAACTTTGCCTATAGCCAAGGGCTCTGATAAACTCACCCTGTCACAGGGAGAAATAAAGACTAGCAGAGCAGCATTTTTGTTCTTGTGAATGCCTGCATTCAAATTTGCAGGGGCGTATTTTTTTTTTTTTACTGGTTGAGTTTTCACTTGACGATCATCTAGAGATCAGCACACTGCTGCATGCCGTATTGGTTGTACTATGTAGATTATGGGAGAGTGAATGGTTCTGCTCTCAAGAAGCCTACATCCTGGTTCATAAGTAAGTGCTAAATTGTACTGTATGGACTATTCATGTTATAGAAGTTCGAAGGAATTGGAAAACAATAAAAACTGAACTAGTCCAAGAAGGCTTTATGGAAAAAATAAGCCTTGAGCTGGGCTTAGAACAATAGATTTGATCTGGATAGGTGAGGCGGTAGTGCAAGACAACACTTAAGGCAAAGAGGCATCTGTGCCCTCACTTTTGCTGTCCCTTCACTTTAAGTGGGAAATTAGATTACAGGGCCAGAGAAGGCCCCGTTTGTAGACAGAGCCTCGAAAACAAAACAAAGCAGAGGACCAGAGACTTGTGATCTGCAACTATTTTTTTTTTTTAAGCAGAAGAGTGATGTCATTGAAAATTACTTTGGCAGGGAGGTACCTAAGGGATATTCAAGGAAGGAGATAAATTAAGAAACAAAATCTAAGACTGAGGGAATAAAGGCTTAGCCTAGGGGATGCTCATGGCCATGGGAATGAGAAAATGGAGAAGAGAAAAATAATCAAGAATTGATTAACTGGATCTTCAGTATGTATTAAGTGAATGAAACAATTGAGAAATAGACAAAGGTGTCTGTGAGGTTTTAAGAATGCACTGTTGCAACAGTGATAGCCACCCTTAAGGGAAACTGGGAATGAGATACACTGTTGCTCATAGATGTGAAAACGGAAGCCAAGCAATGCATATGTTCTTCAAGACTGATGTTTATTCCATTTCTATTTCCTTTTTTAAAAGTTATTTGGATGGATTTTATGGGAACCAGATAGAATCTCTCTCCAGTGTGTGTGTGTGTGTGTGTGTGTGTGTGTGTGTGTGTGTGTGTGGTTTTCTTGTTTGTTTCGAGATGGAGTCTCGCTCTGTCGTCCACGCTGGAGTGCAGTGGTGTGATCTTGGCTCCCTGCATCCCGGGTTCAAGGGATTCTCCTGCCTCAGCCTCCCGAATAACTGGAATTACAGACACATGCTACCATGCCTGGCTAATTTTTTTGTATTTTTAGCAGAGACGGGGTTTCGCCACGTTGGCCAGGCTGGTGTTGAACTCCTGACCTCAGGTGATCTGCCTGCCTTGGCCTCCCGAAGTGCTGAGATTACAGGCGTGAGCCACCATGCCTGGCCTCTCTAATGTGTTTAATGTGCTTCCATACTGGGTGCCTCATGTTCTGTCCACCTAGCATTTTCCCGCTCTGCTTCTGTTAATATCACCCCACTTAAGGAATGCGCCTCCCCCAACATCTCCTTATGGCCTGACAGGGCAGCCAATCATGGCCCCACATACATCTGGCCACGGTAATAGGGCAAAGGGGTGAGTACATGACTTCAACTGTGCTGATCAGATTCTCTGTCTCAGGAATTTGAACGTTGAATGGAGAACACAAGGTCAGAGAACATAGTGCTGAATCATCAGAGAGAGATAGTCTAGAAGTTCTGCAATTGAAACTCAGGGTTCAGTCCTCGTCTCTGACCTGAAGGCTTGAATGTTCTCTTTCTGACTCTGAGAGCTCCTTCGTGTTCTTCCAATAAATGTCCCAAGCCCTTTTTTAAAAGGCCTGTTTTTCTTGCTAGTGAAGAAAAGAGTAAATTGATATGCATCTATTATATCTTATTCTTTTTCCCTTTTAACTTTTATTTACCTATTGGTAGTTGCTTAGTATTTTTAGGAGCATATATGATTTACAAAGAAAATGAGTTCTCATACAATTTCTTTTAGGATTTGGATAGGAAAAGTAGTTGTTTTCTTCTTCTTTTTTTTTTTTTTTTTTTTTTTTTTTTTTTTTTTGAGATGAGGCCTCACTCTGTTGCCCAGGCTGGAGTGCAGTAGTACAATGACAGCTCACTGCAGCCTTGAACTCCTGGGCCCAAGTGACCCTCCGGCCTCAGCCTTCCGAGTAGCTAGAACTACAGGCACATGTCACTATGCCTGGCTAATTTTTTATTTTTTATTTTTGAGATACAGGATCTCCCTATGTTGCCCAGGCTGGCGTTTAACTCCTGGGTTCAAACAGTCCTCCTGCCTCAGCCTCCTAAAGTGCTGGGATTATAGGTGCGAGCCACTGCACCCAGATGTTTTTCTTTCTTATTATTAAAATACCAGTAGTTTACTTAATGGCTATGGAGGTAACTATATCATGATGATAATTTTAATCTACCTTCCCCTCAGCCCCCACTTCCAGTAATGTGATTAATGTTAATAGTAAGAAATGGCAGAGATGGCCATGTTATTGGAGGAAGTATGAGCAGAAAATGTGTTTGGAACTTTTTTCATTTGCACTGCATGTTCCAATAGTGCTATTTTCATTGATTTTTGTTTTCTTCCTTATTATTGGTTAATATTAGTTATTTTCTACCCGATGTTCATATTTTAATGATAAGTACACTAATATTAATGTACTTTTTCTGCCCCATATTAATACTTTTCTATTTATGAGCTTTATTTTATATAAAGTCATTTATATTTGATGATTTATTTTAAACATACGATCTTGATTACAGTTGAGACCTTTTTCCTTACAGTTAATGTTAAATATAAAGGTACCTTTTTCCAGAAGTTACTTTGGGTGGATTGTATTCAGGGCAGGCTTCAAATATGGGCTAATGTTGGAACTTTCGGGGTCTGCCTCTTCTCCGAAAAGTGGCATGGTTTCATGGACAGAAAGGAATTAGGAGAATGTCTAACACTTTCAACAGTACTTTCTAGAATGGGCATGTCTCAGATGTTTATCAGGTTCTTGATACATTCGACCCTACGACTTTCTGTTAACTAGTGCTCCCTAGATCTACAGCAATTTATTTGTCTTTAATTCATACAGGCAATATTCTTAGCATTATTTTGTGGTTTAAAGTTAGTCTTTAACACTTTTCAAATAGCACTCAGAAGTGTAGTTTTCTGTAAGAGAGCTCATGGCCTGTCTGACTTCCTAAATATAATAACTCTCAGATGTTAGAGTTAATGCCTGTTTGATTTTTTACTCCATTCTTTTACACTGTGTGTATGAATTAGCTTCTGTTGTTGTTATTGTTGTTGGTTGGTTTTTTTTTAAACTCTCAAAAATAATAGTTTTTGATTAAAATTTTAACTTCAACGTTTTGGGGACAGTTGGGAAAATTTGATATAATAAGCTTACTTCCATGATGTTATCATTAGGATCAAAAGAGATTATAGGCCGGGCGTGGTGGCTCATGCCTGTAATCCGAGCACTTTGGGAGGCTGAGGTGTGCAGATCACATGAGGCCAGGAGGTTGAGACCAGCCTGGGCAACATGGTGAAACCCCATCTCTACTAAAAAATACAAAAATTAGCTGGGCGTGGTGGCTGGGGCCTGTAGTCCCAGCTACTTCGGGGGCTGAAGCTTGAGAATCCTTTGAAGCTGGGAGGTAGAGGTTGCACTGAGCTGAGATTGGGCCCCTGCACCCCAGCCTGGGCAACACAGCGAGACTCTCTCAAGAAAAAAAAAAAAAAAAGACAGAGAGAGAGATTATATATTAAAGAGGAACAAGTCCGTATTACGAGAGTGGTCCCAGGAAAGTGAACTCAGATCACTGCTGGCAAAGATAATTGATGCCATACCCCCACATCAAAGCTTACTTGTTTCACATTCATGCCTCAGGAAAAGTACAAGCCCCTCTCAAATGGTTGAAGTTTCAAATATTAGACCCACCCTTGGCATAGACAGATTTTAGTATAATACTCCTAAAACTACACTTTTTTTTTTCTGTCATAAGTGTGCATTGTGCTCAGTCATTTATTGCAGTGACCCAAACAGAGCCCAGTCCAGCTGTTTGTGTTTGCCCTGTAGTGGGAAGTGGACTAGGGCCATGTGACTAAGAAAGCCAGACTGGGGACTGTCTTTTCACCTACAGATGTTTTAATGTGCTTAACATTATCCAATACTAGCAACCGAAATAGTCTAAATACCACAGCAGGATCTGATTAGCTTTTTCAGATCACTGCCTTTATTTGCTGTTTGCAAAAAAGCTTAATCCAGTGCTAGAGATCAGGCTTCCTGCTGAGCCCTGGGGTAGTTTCTCTCATTCTTTGTGTTCACAGTGGCAGGCATTAGTGAGCAGATTCCTCCTCCTCCTAAATTAAAGCTGTGAAGTAGTAACTATAGTAGCAAGGGATAAAGAGAAGGAAGAAAACCCAAGGGAAAAAAGAAGACTGTCTATTCACACCAAGTAGTTTCCTTGATATATACAAAAGAAAGAGTTTCTAATATGAATTCGTAAATACTGACCTCAGTGTCTCTTCTAGTCAGTGCACAGCTATTAAGTTTTATTAGGTTTCAGTTGTAACGACTTTGTGTGCATGCACGTTACGTTTTTCGTATTTATCCTACTCAATCAATCTCAGTTTTACCAGAAGAATTACATTTATTAGCCATAACAGTGGCCTTTCTCTTATTCCTTTCAGGGCTGATATATTTTTTACTCAGGAGATTTCAAAAAGAACTATCACCACCATCAAAAAAAAAAAAGATAAAGTCTTTCTTCATTTCTGGGACATCCATATGCTTACCCAAGATGTGACATTTGAATTCTGTGTAATTCACACTGTAATTTGCAATAAATGATAATACTAGAGATGTTTTATCTTGATCCTTGATGGGTTTATGAAATTAGACCATTGCCTTAACTATATCAGTAATATTGCTATAACCTTTTGGTCTTACTTTAGAAATTAGTTTGTCATTCAGAACCCAGTAATTATATTTAGTTCAAAAATATTTTCACTGATTTTTAAATTTCCTACCATTTTTGGAATGGCATATATCAATAAAATATTGGAACTCTCTTGAGGAAGTATCTGTAAACAAATGATGATCTGTAATATGGTACTTTATATTTTAGTTTTCTTTCTGGAAACAACAATAATTTTCAGTTTTTAGTAGTCAGAAGAAGTGTTTTCTGTGCGATAACTGAAAAATCTTAACTATGTAGATCTTCTTATTTTGTAAATAGAGATGATCTCATTTGCATTTGAGTAGGCACAATAAGGACAAGGCCAGGAGTCCCAAACTAGTGTTACTTTTTTCCAACTATTCACAAACGATCCTAATTGTGTGTAACCTCTGTATTTGTGTATAAAAGGAGATTGATTTTGATTGTTTTGGGTACTTTTCATTTCTTTAGAATTCATGATCATATAATGAAAAAGTCTAGGCTCTGCATAAATCAGCCTATAGCAGAAAATTCTATGTGAAGAGCAGTTCTTTGCCTTCACTGTTTTAATTTGCACTGGAATGAAAAGGGAATGTGCATGCTTGTGTTCTACATCACATAAGGAAATAGTAGAACAGCTATAGAGTTCCTTTTTCTTTAGTAGGGAAATATCCTTACAATGCCTTATAGTAGTTACATTTTGATTGATTTTTTTTTTTTGTTCATAATCAGAGGCCACTCAAGGTATAACTTATGCAGCCCACAAAAGCAAGTAGTCCACAGTATTATAAATGCTGCAGTCTGAAACTTTGGAATAAATCGGGATAACAAGTTTACTCACCAAAGGGGCTTATTTTTATATACACTGTACACTACAGAAAGTCATAGTATTTATAATGTTAACTTGTTCCTGAGCTAAAATTTGAGTATTACATCTTACACATTTTATGAAATACAAATGCTTTAAATAGTTATGTTGTATATTAAAATATAATGACTTTGCTTCTCTTTAATTACATGGTTAACTAGTATCTATAGTAAAACAATTTTACACTGCTACTTGGCATACACAGGATAGGTTATTCTGGTGATTTTAGGTTGAAGTTAAATAATTCTGTCTAAATCTACAGTTTAGATGACTCATTTGGCACAAAGTTAGACAGAACTTGTGTTTTATCTTACTATGCTACACTTTCAGTGAATTTTTAAAAATCAGTTCTATTTGTGATCTCTTAAGTCTTTTTCTTTCGCAATTGTATTTGCATCATCTCTCCTTTTTGTTTTCTTATCTTGCAGCAAATTAACAAATGCTTAAAAATACAGATTTTCCACTATTTCCAGGGAAATAGTTTGACTATACCCTTCTGTCTCATTTCACCAGTAACTCATTTATTAAAGACAGGGATTACTGCAGTAGTTAATTGCTACTTTGACACACTTCATTTTCTTTCTTTAATAAAAATAAAAAGCTCATAGACTACAGTATAGCCTCAACTTTTTGGAAACATGCAACTTTTACTACTTTAAAATATAATTGGTTTCTTTGTTTCACGCATTAAAAACTAGGAGGAAAAGCTGAAGTCTGCCCAAGCCAGGTGTTTCTTGTTGGCAGCCTGCTCTCTAATGACTCCGCTCTCATAGAGCAGCTGCCTACTAGTCAGCTTTGTATGGCCTATTGTTGCTGCACACCCCTCGTTAATACACATGCTGCCCGGGGCAGACCCTGCGAATGACATCAACTTGCTTATCTTAGAAACCTACGAACCTGTCGCAGGGTGCTGAGGTTGTCTTGCATCTGCCCGGCCAACTAATTGTGAGCTTTCTGGCCTATGATTGGCTGTGATTCCACTCAGTAATAGGTTAAGCAAAGACACTGCCATTCCATCTGTTCAACCATTCATTGTTCTCCTTGCCTGCCTGGAAGTCTGCAGCTAAAATTGTGTTAAGGAGTTTACTGCTGAAGCTGCTACAGAAACCAATGTCTTTGTATTTTCCTGCTAACGTGAGTATTTGTGCTACTTTAATGCCTTGGAAGTTAAACTTTGCTAAATATTCAGAGTATTAATTTGAACTCTGCAAAAGAAAGCACCTCCAATGAAAGTCTACAAGTTATTACATAGTGCCAACACACCAGAAAGTTAAGTTATTTTTGTAAAATATGTCTGCGAAGCAGATTTTTACACTTTTCTGTTCTAGAGTTATATAATTACTTATAGCATCATGAACATTTATAAGGCATTAAGCATGACATATAATCATTTGGAGCTTAAAGTCAAGTTATAATAAATGTTCCGATATTTTCGATAAATGGTGGATTTAAATCTTGTCAAAGTCTTAAGTTTCTTAAGATGTCACTGTCGTACCTAGGTGCTATAAAATGGTAAGATTCGATAGAGCTTTCTGTTGTCTTAAAAGTCTAGCTTGGGGAGATGGATTGATGTAGGTAGATGTTTCAACTCGTTTTAGATGCGATGATTAAGCATTCAGTTGCTTTGTCAGCAATCTCAGTATTCATGTACAGTTTCTCATTTCTTCACTCTCACCTTTCTTCTCCCTTACATTAGTTTCAGACATTAGATTGAAGATGTCATTCCAAGAACTATTTTCTTCAAGAGTTCTGTAAAGGGGAAGGGAGGAAGAAACAAAGACTTGCATCTATCAGTTGGGAGGGAAAGAAAGAGCATAAAGGGTTAAAAAGAGGTTTTCATTTCTACCACATGCCCTATTGTGCGAACATATGCATAAGTCTATTGAAAGTTTTCTGAAGATGGGCAGGCCACCAGTTGCTGGTCTCCTGCAGTTCCAGTAGACATCTGTTGCCCCAGAGCATTAACCAATCTGTTCAAAGGGACATCCCTCCTTTGTTAGCTAGAGGGATGCAGACAACAGCACTCACTCAAATACAATGGTAATTAAATACACAGAGACTACAGCAGTAGGTATTTATTACATATTCATTATTTTATTTTTATTGTTCTCATAGTATTACCATTTGGATAACAACCAGAACCCACTTTTATGGCATTGTAACTTTACATTACAAACAAATAAATCGGCTTAACAAGTTTATGGTCTAATATTCCTGATTAATAGGAGGCTCTTTAGAATAGAAAAAAGATTTTTTTAAAAATCTGATTTGAGATGAAGAATTATCCAAGTTAACTAATGAGAACTTTAAGAAAATTTGGTCACTAGATGGAGGAATTTCAGTGTGTGCAATAAATTTCTAGTGAATAGCCATTATATTGTAAACCTGCATTCAGCTAGTACAGTTTCTTTTTGATAATTAAAAGAATTAGCTACACTTCATCATCATCTACAGAATTAGCAAGAACATTTAGTTCTTTTTCAACAAATAATATTATTTACTTTTCAACTTGCCTTTTAGCAAGAAAAATTGAGTTTCCAATACCGTATCTGGAAGGAATTTATAGATTTATAATTATAGGAATCTTCACAAATCACTGTATATGTACCCAATTCCTTTTGTATTCAAGACTATAATGTCTTAAGGTCAATTACAATGAAGCCCTGATGATACAGTTTAAAAATTAGCTGTATTTCTTGGAGGTTTTTGGTAACTATGGGAGTAAAAACTGACCTACTTTGTGAAACTTGGACTATGCTGCTTCATGAAATGAGCAAAATTACCCCTATTAGTTAATATTTCATTGATTACATTTAAGATGGTTTATATGAGTTTACATTGTAGTAAATGCAAACCTAAAAGTCTAATAATTTTTTAAGAAATGAAAAATATTTTCTACTTTACATGTCATAATACATTTTGTGCTGTTAATGGTCTTTTCCATTCTTTTAAAATTCCATTTCTTTCCTGACTTCCATGAGTTCCCATTTGGTTCTGGGAATCATTTTAAAAAACTGAATGAAAATAAAGATTATATACCATTCTTCTTAAGTTTGTCATAGTAATTTCTTGTAAGTTTTACATATTGCATTATATTAACAAATACAGCAGCCTATTAAAATACCATGTTTTTAAATCTTTATCATGTAGCTCTTCATTGAATTATTTCAAGACATTGCCAAATTCTGGGTTGTTTTTAGGTGCCCTATTAAGTAAGGGCAATCATTTGCTAATTACAAGTGGGTAAGGAAGCATTCTAGAGATCAAAGTTTTAAAAACCAAATCTTTACCGTTTGGATCACTACAAATCAGGTTATTTCAAATTTGTAGTATGCTTATAGGCCTGGAAATTGAACTCATTTGTCCCTATTTGTATGGTTTCTATTTAGTTTCTTGTTTTGCAAGGACTAAAAAATCATTTAACTGCTTGTTTAGTACACAGTGACATTGGATAACCTTCTCTGAGCTAACCAATGAAATCTAGAAGATGAAGAGAGGCCTGTCAGTGTGAAAAAAGTTCAACTAGAATATTTTAAGACAAAACTTATTTGCCTAAAAAATTGGATGTTAATTTCTTTTTAAGTAGGTTAGGCTTACATTTATCCTTAGCATTAAAAAGTCAGCCTAATTATTGTAAACTTTTTACTTAAAATTATGTGCAAATTACATAAATTATCACATGTTAAAAGTATGTGGTATCCACTAAATACATTGGTATACAAATGAGGTTTGTGTGATTTAGTTATTAAAAGAAACTGAAAATCCCATTTTCCCCCTTGTATCATGATAGCCATATATAATAAAACTACATGGTATAGCAGGTTTAGGTAGTATCACTGACACTTTTTTAAAATATTAGATAGAAGATACAGAAAGATTTAAATACTCTTTAGAGTGATTGATTTTCAGTTTAAAAACTTTGCAGTATTTAATTTTGTTACTTTGAAAAATGTGAAAGTTAAGAAGAATAATTCCAATTATCCTTTAAGCAGAACATTTTGTTCTAATATTTGCCACTGGTTGTATTTTTCATAAGGTATTCATCTTGTCTGATGTAAAAAAAACAAAAAACAAAAACAAAAGCAAACCCCAAACTGCTCAATATTAAATAATATTTCCTAGGTCAATTCAGGGATTTGGTCAGCAAGTCATTATCTTGAAGAATTATCTCACAACAGCACTTGTACAAAACCCAAACTTTTCAGGGGACATCAAAAATGTTGCCCATTAAATGCACTTCCTGCAGTCAGAGCAGATTGTGGGGTTTACAGAACAATGATGTCGGAGCTTCCAGATTGGTTTGGCAGCTGCATTGTTCTTGGAGGGTAAACCAGACGCACTTAAGTCCCAGTCTCTTTTATAGGCTTTTGTTCATACCAAATTATTCTTTCACTGTGCTAGCATTCATGATGGCATGTTAAAGGAGTGCAGCTTAGCAACCAGCTTCTGGTTGCCAAGCAGCCCAGCTTCCAATAGGTTTTCCTCGTTTAAGATACTTTTGGTGGGAGCGCCACGAAGGCCGTAGTGTGGACTTTTCTTTTAACTGTATCCCTTTATTAGGATGCTGCTGTGATTTGTTACTTGTATTATGGTGTTAGTATATTACAGTAGTTAATAAATCACAGGGTGTAAAAATCTGTTTTTAAAATTCCTTCCTTCAATTCTAAATAATTGGGCTCATGCATATCCATATTAATAGGAAAAAATGAAGTGGATACAGCTTAATAATGAAGCAGATGTATATAGAGCTCTCCTAAGGGATATTTCTTTTTATGAGTTGGGCAATCCAGAGCTAGGGGAATTGATGTTTCTTTAAAACTAATGAATGCTGTATTAGTAGAACAATGATATTAAAGTTGTCTATCTTCTCAGGGAATAAGCCCTGAGGAAACTCCTGTAGAAGCATGTATGAGATCTACACTGAAGGAATGTTAAGTGTATTATCAAGCTGAAGATCCCATGTTCTCTTCTCTAGTATTTACCATAGTTAATAAAATGTATTTCATTACTTGACTCTCTAATTAAACTTTACCAGGTATGCTTTCAAATTTGTGACTTCTCAGAAAATCGCTTAGCATTTTCTTTTAACATTCATATAATAGCTATTTTCTAGTGTAAATATGATGTGGAAGAGCTTTAGAAACATTTTCTCAGTTTTCTTTTTCAGGTTAGTTTTAAATAGGTGTTTTATGGCAGTCTCAAATTCAACTGCCGCTGGCTTGCTTATGCTGTGTCTGGGTAGAATACTAGAATTGCCTTAACAAGTAAATCATGAGGGCAGGCGCGGTGGCTCACACCTGTAATCCCAGCATTTTGAGAGGCCGAGGCGGGCGGATCACTTGAGGTCAGGAGTTTGAGACCAGCATGGCCAACGTGGCGAAACCTTGTCTCTACTAAAAGTATAAAAATTAACTGAGCATGGTGGCACTCACCTGTAATCCCAGATACTCAGGAGGCTGAGGCAGGAGAATCACTTCAATATGGGAGGCAAAGGTTGTAGTGAGCTGAGATTACACCACTGCACTCCAGCCTGGGCAACAGAGTAAGACTCCCATATAAAAAAAAAAAAAAAAAGGAAATCATTGATGTGGATGTAGTTCTTACAATGAAGCACCAGAGAAAATAGCTTTATTTCCCTAACCCATTCCTAGTAGAGAAATAACATTTCCAATAGTCTTTAAGGAAAAATAGTAAAATGGCAAAAAAAAAAAAAAAATTTAAATAGTAAAAGTATTCTTATATGGTGAAAAATAGGAAAAAAGATCACTTTTTAACCAAATGCAGATTAAGGGCTAGTTAATCTGATATAATACAGGAGCATTTTCTGCCATAAAATTCAAGAAACTGAGATAACATTATTTAATATGCCTAATTGTTTGCTGCTAATTTTATGTGAGATATCATCTCTGCTTTCCACAAGTGCAGACAGAATAAAACAAGTTTTATTTTTTCCTGGAATGAAAGAGACTGTTGTTTCCCTGGCACTTAATAAGGATAGCATAATGCTAGAAAGTATATTGTGTTATCATGTTCCAGAGTCAAAAAAATCATGATTACTAGGGCAAAACCCTGTTCATCTCTAAGAAGAATTTAACTCACTTTGTAATAATTTAATTCCATTCTGGCCATCTTAGAATATGTGCTCTTTCATTGCAGTATCTATATTATTTTTGAAAGTTCTTTAGATTGCTGTTAAGCTTCATCCAGATTAATAATGATTTTTCAAGTGTAAGTTAATGGTTTCTTTCCACGTGGTTTTCTCTTTAAAAGAATATAGATACTTACAAATTCTGTTAGAGAAAAATGTAAATAACCTGTCATGCATATTAAAAACATACTTTTTGATAATATTCTATGTGTCACTCTAGAATTATAAGCTGTCCTAAAAGTAGAAAAATCTGATTCATCGAGATTGAGAAGGAGCATAATATAGTGGGAAAAGCATGGGTTTTAGAGTCAGATGAAACTGGGTAAAAAAATCCACTTCTACTACTTATTTACTTTGTTGCCTTGGAGGAATTACATGACCTTTCTAATTTATAACTTCTTCTGAAAAATGGCAGATGACACTCTCTTGGCAAGGGTGTTAGGAGGGAGGAGAGGATGTAGACAAAATACAAAATATTAATAGATATTCAGTAGTTGAGTAATTCTCTTCTGACTTCTCCATCAAGACAGAAATCAAGCCATAACTATGAAATTCTAAACATTTTACATTTTTCTCTAGGAATACGGGGTGCTTTGCATTCAGGAATACGGAAAAAACAGCAAAGTGGAGTCAAGTGCACATAACAGCTTCATGGGCTTGAAGGATCACCTAGGACATGACCTCGGCCACCTTTATGTGGAGAGCACTGACCCACAGTTAAGTCCAGCTGCACCTTGGTCAACAGTAGAGAGACCAAGTATGGATACCGTTAATGCGGGAAAGGATGAAAAAGAGGTGTCTGAAGAGAATGCAAGCTCTGGTGACTCTGAAGAAAACACAAATTCTGATCATGAGTCAGAACAATCGGGTAGCATTTCAGTAGAGCCAGGCTTAATAACTAAGACTCACAGACAACTCTGCAGGTCTCCCTGTTTACAGCCTCACATACTCAAGCGCAATGAAATTTTGCAAGACTTTAAACCTGAAGAGTCCCAGACTACATCCAAGGAAGCAAAGAAACCACCTGATGTGGTGCGAGAATACCAAACAAAACTGGAGTTTGCACTTAAGTTAGGTTATTCTGAAGAACAGGTTCAGCTTGTACTAAACAAACTTGGTACTGATGCTTTAATCAATGATATTTTGGGAGAACTTGTCAAACTTGGAAATAAAAGTGAGGCTGATCAGACGGTTAGTACAATTAACACTATAACACGGGAAACTTCTTCCCTGGAATCTCAGAGGTCTGAATCTCCAATGCAAGAGATTGTAACAGATGATGGTGAAAATCTGAGACCAATAGTTATTGATGGCAGCAATGTGGCAATGAGGTAAGTGGAAAAATCGTTACTGAAAATTACTACCAAATAATCTTTAAAAGTTATTTCTAATTTTGTGGCTATTTTCCTTCTCATAGTCATTAAGGTCAACATTTTTTCTGTATCCTGATGTTAACTTTAGAAAACATTAGTTTTCCGTCTCTCTTCTTTCAGGGCACTCAGCCCTATCTTTCCTTCATTTATCCCTGTATAGAGACCCGTTTTTCTCAGATATGTCTCTTTTTGTCCTCTGGCTAAATTTCTATGGTATAAAAATTAGTGTGTATTTCTGGTTTAGTATTAATCAGTAGTTTTAAATGAATAATTTGATATAATATTCAACAATTTTAGAATCTAGTCAAATGGTCTATTTCTTTAAGAAATTAAATAACCCTAATTCTTCTAGCAAATAAACTATGTATTTTATTGATTTGAGAAAAAACCAAAGCTGTAGTTTGAATTATTTTGTAGTTTGAGTTGTTTCCAGTCAAGAAATGCAAATCAGAAATAATTCTTAGGGAACTGGGTGGGGGGGGGAAGCAAAACTTTCAGTGATAATTTTTTTGGCCAGGCAGGGTGGCTCACACTTGTAATCCCGACACTTTGAGAGGTGAAGGTGGAAGGATCATTTGAGGCCAGGAGTTTGAGACCAGCCTGAGCAACATAGGGAACGCCTACCTATACCAAATATATATATGTGTATATATATATTTTTAAAATAAAATATTTAAAGAAATTTTTCTTAGTAATTTTGATGGCTTAATATTTAAAGCACATCTAAATTCAATCAGTTTATGGGTAACTGCTCACAATGTTCAGAGCGCTGTGAAGATAAAAAGATACATGTATAAAAGCATTAGTTCTTCTGGAGAGCTTAGAGTTTCATATGCAGTTTCTCAGAAGGTGACCTGAGGATGCCTACCAGAGAATCATCTGAGGGAGTTGTTGAAAATGCAGATTATATATATCAGTGCTATCCAAGAGAAATATACAATGCAAACCATGTATGCCATATTAAATGTTCTAGTACCTACATTAAAAAGTAAACAGAAACAGGTAAAATTAATGTGACTAATGTATACTGTTTAGGCTAACATGTCTAAAATCTAAAATATCTTGCTGACATGTAATCAATTTTAAAAAGTTATTAATGAGATAGTTTACATTTCTTTTTTTTTTTTTTTTTAAGACAAGATCTCACTCTGTCACCCAGACTGGAGTGCAGTGGCACGATCTTGGCTCACTGCAACCTCTGCACCCAGGTTCAAGCGATTCTCATGCCTCTGCCTCCTTGAGTAGCTGGGACTCCAGGCACATGCCACTGTGCCTGGCTAATTTTTATATTTTTAGTAAAGCCTGCGTTTTACTATGTTGGCCATGCTGGTCTCAAACTCCTGACCTCAAGTGATCTGCCCACTTAGGCCCCCCAAAGTGCTGGCATTACAGGCGTGAGCCACCACTCCTGGCCTGCATTATTCTTTTGATTTTAAGTCTTTGAAATCTGGTGTATATCTTATAGCACATCTCAGTTCAGAATAGCCATATTTCAGGTACTCAGTATCTTGATGTGGCTATTGACTACTATATTGGACAATGCACTTCTCAAGCTCCATGCAGACCTACCAAGTCAAGTTCAAAATGTAACTCAGGCATCACTTTGTAAGTAGTATGCCTTCCAATAATGATGTATGCTGAAATTAGGGAACTACTGTTTTCTGTAGGTGACAGCAAGTTCTTTCACATAGACTATGAGGAGAACCAACCTATAATCCTCTAACTAGTTTTTTGGGTGGAGGGAGTATTATCTTTCTTTCATTTATAAGCAAATTCAACAAGATTTGAATTACTTGCCAAGATAAAATGGAATTCAAACCCAAATATGTCTGACTTAAAAGCCTATATGCTTCATCATATAAAAAAGAGAAAAACTAAGTTGAAAAGGTTAAAGCCAGATCTTACTAGAGAATTTAAAGCTGGCTTTGTAATCGAAGGGTCATTGAAGGGTTTTCAGTAGAGGAGTTTCAAGAGTGGAGTTGTGCCATATACTGATAATTTTTGTAGTGATGTATGGGAGGTAGGAGATCAGTTTGGATACAAACCCTTTCTAATGGAGTGGAAAGAATCTCACCAAGTGTCATAGAGGTATGGAATGTGCATAGGGCTTTGAGAAGGACTTCAGTAAGATTACCTCTCTATTGTTTGATCTTTCCCAAACTTGACCACAAAATGATCTTTTTCTTGTAATAATCCAGAATGTCTGAATGATTACCTTAGTGATAACATGTAAGACCAAAAGCCATAAAATTGCCAAAGGAGGGAATAGTGAAGGAAGGTCATAGATCCTTGAGGAACACCTAACCTAAACATGGCTGTATAACAGAATTATCAGATGAGTTATTTAAAAATACATCTTCTAGCATTCTACTCTTGTGGAATATAGAATTAGTCTCTATCCACATGTACCCTCTAGTTTAAATTAATATATTTTCTTAAATGAATCCATTGCTTTCTAGATTTTTCCCTGGTTTTAGGTTCAAATGACTTGTTATTAAGAAAATACAATTAAGACTGGGCATAGTGGCTTATGCCTATAATCCCAGCACTTTGGGAGGCCGAGGCAGGTGGATCACTTGAGGCCAGGAGTTCAAGACCAGCCTAGGCAACATGGCAAAATGCCATCTCTACTAAAAATACAAAAATTAGCTGGATATGGTGGTGCATGCCTACACGGGAGGCTGAAGTGGGAGGATGGAACGAGCCCGGGAGGCGGAGGCTGCAGTGAGCTGAGATCACATCACTGCATTCTAGCCTGGACGACAGAGTGAGACCTTATCTCAAAAACAACAACAATAGCAACAAATTCTAGTGAGCTATCCAGAGTGGGAATGTGATAAAACGATGTTAGACCCCTTTGGTACCTAAAAGTGTTTGAGTTCTTCAATATACTTCCATGACCTAGTCATCTGACTTCATTAAGATTAACCAAATCTCCATATCCTACTTCAGCTTCTTCCGGATTTTATATAAAATAAGAATGAAAAAGCCCACAGCTTCAATGGCTACCTCCATGTCATGCCATAGCACACATTCTTCTGTTGAGTGTTAGAATGAAAGCTGGCCACACCACTCTTGTGTTTTTGATATGAACAGACTATTGAAACTTTTCCCTCCTTTATCATGGCAAGTTCTACCTTTTGGGCAGTGAACCCAGGTTTCTGGGGTTAGATCAAATCTCTCCCCTGACTGGTGGGTAGGCTTTATTTTTGCATGTTTGTGTGCAGTATTAGGATAAATGTTTTGTTTGCTAATAATCTCAGGTGAACCACTTTTGCCAATGGGATCCATGCTTGTATTTTCTCTCTGTTAGTGATGGGGAGCTACCAGAAGATTTCAAGCAAGGAAAAAAGTGGCATAGTAATATTTGCCTTTAGGAAAAATCACTCTGTAGAGAAATGTAGAGAATGGATTTGAGCACTAAGATTGGAGACAAAGAGACCCACTTATGTTTGAAAATGTATGCAAAAGTTAAATTGTGGACAAATCCTGGAAAAAGATGCACCAAGAACATCATTGCTATTGTATACCGATCAAATGATACAGAATAGAGAAATAAACCAACCATTTGCTTGAGAGTTTATACTCAGTTCCCCAAAGAGTCATATTGGAAAACAGCTGGTGTTAGTACACATCTGATTGTTAACTGGGGTGTTAAAAAAAGCACTGCAGGTAAATCACTGAAGTAATTTTCTTAAAGTTTGAACAGATATCAGATATAGATTATAGAGTCAGAATATGAACAGGGAAAATACATTAAGCTGTGATAACTTTCCTCTGTATCAAGAAAATGAACTAAGCCCATATATTTATGAAATATAAGCAGAGTTTAGCAATCTGTACAATCAAGATTTAAGCTTCTGATTAATCTTTTAAAAAGTACAAAGCCTTTCTTATATCTAATCTGCTTTGTAAAACTGTATGAACTTGAGAACTCTTTTTATTATAAATTTGAATACTGAAGGCTTTCTTGCCTAGGTTCTAAAATTTGCCTTCAGTTGTTTGGTTGGTTTTGCTCTCCTGTTGCCTGTTTATCATTTAAGTACAGCACTGATTTATATTTACTAAAATCATCCTGGACACCTAGTCCAAATATATGGTTTAGACTACAGATGAGACTAAAAATTGCCAGAATTTATACAAATGTGTTTTTGACTCTCTCAACAAAACTGTATCAAAATTATGTGCAGTAGACCTGCATGATCCACAGTAGGATAGCCACCAGCTACATGTGGCTGTTGAACTCTTGAAATGTGTCTAGCCCAAATTGAGATATGCTGTAAATATAAAATGCATACCACATTTCAGAGACTTAGTACAAAACTATGTAAACTATTTGAGTAACTTTTATGTTGATTGTGGATTTAAAGAATTTGATATATTGAGTTAAATGAAATATATACTAAAATTAACTTCAGCTGCTTTTTACTTTTTTAATATGCTATGCCTGATGATTTAAAACTACATATGTGGCTCACATTATATTTCTATTGAATAGCCTCTTAGTAGACTGTTTTGTAAGCCCCAGTTTACTAGAAGTAACATTTATTAAAGGATAGCTTAAATTCCCTCTAGGTGAGTGTCACAGGTATTACTTCATTTGGCAGTGCCCCATTTCTCTTACTGTTTTTAAAGAATATCCTTAGAGACTATGAAAAGAATCAGATAATCAGAGCTAGCTTTTGTTGTTGTTTAGTTATATTATTGTGGAGCGTGACAAAGACAGATGTTAGAGTTATCTTCCATTGCACCTCTTTATAATTCTAAGTACATAATTCTAGTTGTGATCAACATCATGTACTTTAATAGACCAATCAGCAGTGAACTTTCCTATTATCTCAAGTGTGCTTATTTCAACTCTAACCTAAAAATGGGCAACCTTAGTAATCCTATTACATAGAAATAAAGTTAATCACAGATCTTCACCTAACTAGTGTTACCAGTTACACAAAATGAGGAAAAAGTGGTTAGAGTCCATGTTTTCTACTTTCGTTAATAAGACCTTTTTACACCTACTAAACAGATGTGTTTTCTTTATCATCTTTAGACTGGATCTTGACCAGCTAGATGTTGCCTCAAATTGTAGACCTTATATGGTGAAGGAAATCTTTTTCCTTTCCTTTTTCCTTAGCCTCTTCAATTCTCAAAGCTACCTCTCTCAACTGTACTGCTATTAAGCTCATAACCAACTGAAGGGTAATAATTATTTCATAATAGACTTCCATAGTAATTTTGGTGTTAAATATTTTTGTTGTCCTAAATCGATGACTGTCAGGCTTCTATTTTCCTTTAAAGCAGTACAGTCCTGCAAATCTCTTCATGGAAGCCCAATATTTAAAATCAAGCAAGAGCAGAGTTCTGTTTGAATTGGGAAGGATGTACAGGGTTGTGTTCCCCACTTTAAAATTCCCTTCTGTACTCCCCAGAAGGTCCTGCCATGCCATGGAATTTCTGTTTGGAACACAGCTTGATAAGCATTGATTTAAATGATCTGTAACAAGGGACATGGATTTAGTTTTCTGGTGGTATGTTTAATATTTAGCATCCTGTGAATGAGATTTAGCTTCAGAATGATTTTTGTATATTGGAAAAGAGATCAGGGACAATAAAGTTGAGTAGCTATAAGAATAACAATATAGGAATGCATAAATAGTTATGAGCCTTCAATACAAAAGAAAAAACTCCAGATGCCCATGAGATGAATTATAGATTCTCAAATAAATATGAAATTTAATTGGACTACAATGAGAGAAAGTAAAACATCCTGTTTCTACGTTTCTGTATTTTCCTATTGAAGATGATAGGCAGCTGTACTTCCCCCTGCTTAAGGAATACAGAATAGATGTAAAAGAATTTAACAATCATTAAACATTGAAAAATGCATCAGTGAAGAAGGTCTTAAAGTCATTTTTTTTAGAGTCCTTTAAAATTAAAATCTATTTTCATGTGTCCAAGATGGTTTATGTAAAATCAGGCCTAAAATATGAGAAAAAAATAAAATTAATTCACCAAATATTTGAAGAGTACCTGGACTTTATATTAATAATTTAATGTTCTATAAATATTTCTTAATATTCTGTTATAATTATTCTGTGATTAAAATCTACTATACTCTTTCTCTAATATAATTAACTATATCTAAACTGGAAGGATTTTGATACTAAAGATTCAAGTATGATTTTCTAGTTTAAAAAGATTCTTTTTAAAAACACACACATATATGTATATGTATATGTATATGTATATGTATATGTATATATATAAAGACAGGGTCTTGCTATGTTGTCCAGGCTGGTTGAGCTCCTGGGCTCAAGCAGTTCTCCCACCTCAGCCTCCCACAAGTGCCAGGATTACAGGCGTGAGCCACCATGCCCAGCCTAAAAAGATACCTTTATATTTCCATTCTAGCCACTTCATTGACAAACCCTGCTAACTTGTGTCCTTATCACAATAGTTGGGTTAATCTAATTACCCATTAAAGTAATAGAAACTTGATAGTCATACTTTATTTTCCCAGTGGAAGGTATCTTATGCAAGTGCATCTTATAATACAGCAAACTTACAGGTCAAGTTTTTAAATAAAAGATGAAAAGGTTATAGAAAATCAGTTGCGTGTCCTTTTGAATCCCATAATTACCTTGATCTTCTGTTTGGTTTCTCTTTAAAACACTGTTTAGTTATCTCTATACATCATGCATTTTGCTCTAAAAGTCACAGTTTACTTTTGTGAGATTAAAGCTATTAAATAAAGATGTATTTTATCGGTTTCATTTTTATTCCAAAACAAGCTTTTTTCCATTTTCTAAACATTAAGACTGAGAGGACATGAGAAAGTAAAGAAACTAACATGTGTTGAAGCCTTCGATATGCCAGGCACTTGGCTAGGTTTATTACCTTATTCAGTTCTCACAACGCTATAAGGTAGGTGAGGTTACTTTCATTTCAAAGATGAGAAATTGAGATTCAGAATAAGAATCTCTGAGATTCAGAATAAGGTCACACAGAAAAGTGGTAAAGAAAAGAATTAAACTCCTGTCAAATTCCAGAGGCTGTATTATTTTCAGTATCTTCAAAAGCCATCTCTATTTGGAGTACTGAAATGTGCCATTCCAGGTACTTCGTATCATTAGATTTTAGATGATTTGTGAAAAAGACTTTTTAAGAACAGGTCTTCTTTGATCATGTAAATAATATACGTATTATATAAGTTTCAGAAATAAAGATCACCTATAATTTCCAAGGTTTTTAACAAGCATTATATAATATGCAAATTGTAGTAAAATCAAATTTGAGGAAATAAAAAGATAACTGAAAAGAGGTTCCTTTGTTCTTTTCTTCACTGCCATATAAAGTATTAAAAAGAGGCAGTCTCTTTTTATAGATGCCTTCATTCTCTTTTTAGGTTTTTCCATGTTTTTCAATTACTCCTCGTGTCTATCATTGGAAGGTAACAGTTATAATTCTAAAATAACCCTTCCTGTTCTGCAGTTAACCTAGTTAATGGTATCTGTATATATACCCAAAGAAAACATTAATATGTAACATTATGGTTGTTTAGGTATGGCAGATCTAAAAATGGTTGGCCCATCATCTTCCCCTCTAGGTCCCAGACTGAGGTACATTGCATTAAAATACATGGTCCCTGGAATTTTTCTCTGCATTATAAAACCCACCTCTCTTATCTCTTAACCATTGTAGGTGGTTAATGTAGTACCATTAACAAACAAGCATAATTCTCCGGTGGCAATTCATATGGTGTTATAGGATGCAAGATATTATTTTGACTTCTTAGCCCCTTCTGTTAAGAACAGAAAAGTAGAATTTATGTGCTTTTCCAATATATTAGCCTTGAGTAAAGATAATCTTGTAAGAGCTATGAGACAAAGTGAATTTACAGAAAAATGAAAATTTATAATAGTGAAAGTCTTATGAAGAATATATTTGTTAAGATAATTTATGTTCATTTAGCTCTCCCTAATTTCCAATTGTCTAGTTCATAAGGAGTTGCATTTGTCTGAAACTGAGTGGGCATTTTTGGATAGAAGTAATGAGGTTTCAGTTAACCCAGTCCAAAGTGTAGTAGTCCTTTTCACAGCTTGGCCTGCAGATTAATCTTATCTTATTATCCAATCTGAGCTCTACAACAAATTACAGAAATTTGGGGAGGAAGTTGCAGTAACTCTAGTAAATCAGCATCTCCTATCCTATGTGGTATTTTAGTTACCCCTGATGTTAGGACGCCTCTGTTCTTCAAAATGTGGCCCATAGCATGGAAGATCCCCAGGACATACTTACTCTTGATATAAACAAGCACATACTCATCAGCTCAAGTGCCCTGTCTCACAGAATCTTCCAAATACCCAGAGTACAGAATATGATGGCCCTTAGGTTACACAGCCGCTCCCTTCACAACAAATTAACAGCAGCAAGAAACAAAGAGGCATGTTCTTCGAACAGAGGACCTATTGGCTCAGGAGTCTCAGAGGAGAAAGAAAAGGTAGAAGCTGGTTGAGAGAAACCCATAATTTGTTGTCTTTGTTTTGTTTTGTTTTGCTTTGTTTTTGAGGCGGAGTCTGGCTCTGTCGCCCAGGCTGGAGGGCAGTGGCGTGATCTCGGCTCACTGCAAGCTCCGCCTCCCGGGTTTACGTCATTCTCTTGCCTCAGCTTCCTGAGTAGCTGGGACTACAGGCACCCGCCACCGCCCCCGGCTAATTTTTTGTATTTTTAGTAGAGATGGGGTTTCACCGTGTTAGCCAGGATGGTCTCGATCTCCTGACCTCGTGATCCGCCCGCCTCGGCCTCCCAAAGTGCTGGGATTACAGGCGGGAGCCACCGCGCCCGGCCCCATAACTTGTTTTAATGGGTCAGGGTAAAAACAAGAAAGATGAGCAGAAACTGCAGAATTCATGGCTCTAGTCTCCACAAGACAGAGCGGGAAAAGATACAGCAGGAAAAACAAGCAAACAGATGAGGTTCTCCCATTTCCAGCACCGAGGCCCTTCCATTATGTCACTTTTGCTCCTAGTTTGCGCCACTTGCCAGTTATTTCCTGTCTGATTTTCTGAGGGGAGATATCTCTGGAGGGGGTAGTAAAGCTTCATGGTTGGGTTGCATCTCTTGCATCTTCCTCAGTCTCTTCCAGCATCCCTTTTTCCAGTGTCCTGGCTTCCTATAGTAGTGCCCTAGTGACTTTTCATTAGAGGAACTTCTCTTATTTGTTGGTAGTCCCAGAAAGGGGTTTGCACCCCTTGTGAACAAGTCTAACTGGGAAGGTAACACTGCAGTCTTAAATTTCTGTCTTTATCTTCCTACATTTTTTTTCCCAAAACTGGATTGCGATTGCCAATACCTGAGAAACTTGTCTGTTCTTACCATCCACATACCTTTTCTTTTACGTGTGCCTGAATTCCCAGTAACAAGGCTGCCATAAACGTAGAGAAGAATAAGGGTCTATTCTGATCTGCTCTTAAATCCATCCTTGTTAATTTAGAAAATGCCTCACTGAACCACTGATGAAAATCAATGGGGACTCACCCAACAGCAGCATTGCAGCTTCTCCCAGGTCACCTCGCGGTGGGTTTCTAAGGCATGAGAGGAGGTAGTCTCCTGTTGTTTGGGGAGGCAGTCAGCTTCCTGAGGCCAGGGCACTCCCTTACAGGAGGGGTTATCATTTGCCTCCATCATGCCTGTTCCATTAGTCAAACAAAGTCAGCCAGAGCAACTCCATGCAGCAGCCAGTGTGCCACAGAGCACCTTGGCAAACGTTCCAGATCTTTTCAGAGCACTGGGAAATAACTCTTTAAGATGGGTACGATCAGCTGGGGAAAAGGTCATATGCACTCCTACCATGTCTGATGTACCTGGCAGTCCTGGATCACTTTAAAAAAGCATTTGAGTCACTGGAGCTACAAAAGGGTAGGGCTGATTTTCTTCACATTGAGATGAAAAAATAAGTTGATTCAACGAGAACACGTGACTACAGGGAGGGGAATATCACACACTGGGGCCTGTCGGGGGGTCAGAGGGAAGGGGAGGGAGAGCATTAGGACCAATACCTAATGCACGCAGGGCTTAAAACTGAGGTGATGGGTTGACAGGTGCAGCAAACCACCATGGCACATGTATACTTATGTAACAAACCTGCACGTTCAACCCATGTATCCCAGAATTTAAAGTAACATTAAAAAAAAAAAAGAAAAAAAATAAGTTGGTTTGTATGGCACTGTAGTGTCAGTCTCATTTTGCTGTTTGGTATCATTACTCCTTTTGCCTCCCCTTTCATCCAAGTTACCACAGCAACCACTTGCCAACCTAATACCTTAATTCTAGGACAGTCTCTTATCCAGACTCTCAGACACCTTGTTCTTTCTTCATCTCTGCCTCCCTAGCTGTGTTTTGCATGTTCAGTTTAGGAAAGTTTTGGAGATAGAATCCACGTTAGAATATTCTAATAAGGCTAACAATTTTCCCCCTTCCAAGAGAAGTTATCTCCAGATCCTGTAGCCATTGGGAATCATCCATCCATCCAGAAGGTCATTGCCCCACTCTTCTAGGTCCTAGATAGAGGCAAAGAAGGGTAACAAGAAGTAGAAAAAGCAGAAAGAGCAACAGCAGAGAGGGGTCAAGAACCTGGAGGAACAGATAGGAGCTTTCAGTTACTTAATCTCTTCCTCTGGTTTCTTAATTCATTCTTTGTGGCTGCCCACTTCATTCCTTCTTTCATTTCCTGAGATCCAGAGATACCAATAATCCTTTAGAGTGGGGTTTTTCTGAGAATTCCTGTAAATACATCAGTTTGTCTATTTCAAATGAGCCTTCTTTTGACCATTGCAAAGCAGGATTTTTGTAAGTACGCTTATGCCAAATGTGAGAGAATAAAAGAAGCCTTTTATTTTTTAAAAAGAGACCTACTGACAATATTCTAGGCATCTCATATTCTTCTACTGTTAAAGATGAATCAGATGGGACCTTCAGTGAGTTACCCATTTTGCTCAATTGTAACTTGGAATTTGCAGAGAGGCTTTGGAATTTTCCCTGAGTGGGAACCGAATCCCACTCAGCCAAAGTAGTCAGAGGGAGACTTTTTGGCAAACATTCAGAGTTCTTACCTAATCTCGGGTGACCACAAATCCTCCAACAAATTCACCCAGCAAAAGGACTCACTTGAGATATACCAATCTTCCTTATTGCCAAATTGTTGGGATAAAAAAGTAATCAAGGCCCAAAGGAACATGCTAATTCGTAAATGTAGAATTAACTAATTTTGTTACTGAGCAGAAAACCCCTGCGTCCCTGCAGACCGCCCATAAGTGGCTATAGAGCTATGATGAATGTCCTCTATTTACATGGAATTAAAGCTACGGTCCTTTTTTAGTAAATAGTCAACAGATAGTTCATTTGCATCAGTAGCTACATGGCACTTACTCTGACATCCTGTTTATCATCATTCCTTATCTGGCTCACTCTGATTTTGTAATTCTTTATCAGTACCTCCTCCAGTTGTCCCTTATATTGTATCTAGCATGTATGATGAGTCACATCCTTCATCATGCGTCAGTAAGGTTAGATTAAGTTCAGTCTCCCAAAACCTCTCCTAGCGTGACAAGTCCCATCTGCGGGTTTGAGCCGCCAGGTAATTGTCTGCTCAGGCTTAAGTTATTATACTACGAATGATTCTGGATCTTGATGCCTGACACGGACTTCCAAGACAACCGTAGCCATTCTGGAGATTTCTCTGTTAGCGTTCATTTTGGGGCCTGATCAGGGGAATACTGGCTAGGAAAGTCCTGGTAACTCAGGGACCCACCCTGCTCATCCCCACTTACCTGCCTTTCCCTCGCCGTTTAAAAGATAAGAACAGTAGCTTGTCCCCAAGTGCCATCTAAGGCTGGGGGGAGGATGAAAGGCAGCTGCCAATTGTATTGAATCTAATTTCGAGTTCCTGTGAGGTTTTACTGTACCTGGATGCAGAGCTACTGTGTTTTAGAGAAAGTACGCCTTCCGCTTTATGGAAGTATTGCCAAATTGCTCTCCCAAATAGTTATACCAATTTACACTCCCACCTGTGATGTATGAGTTCCTACTTTCACACATTCTTGGCAACATCTGGTGTTTGCAGACTTTATTTTTACCAATCTGATGGGTGTGAAGTAGTGTCTCATTTTGGCTTTAATTTGCATTTCTTTACTATTGAACATCTTTTCAAACTGTGTTCATTGGTCATTTGAGTTTCCTCTTCTGTGAATTGATTGTTCATATCTTTTGCCTTAAAAAACAACTGGCTACCTCTTTTAATATATGAGAGTACTTTATATTCTGAGTACTAACCTTTTGATTGGTTTTACATGTTACAAATCTCTTCTCCAAAGCTATGACCTGTTGTGTTTTTTTTGTTTTTTTTTTTTATGGAGTCTTTTGTATAAAGAACTTTCATGTGCCCCAATATATCTATTTTTCTTAATAGCATGTAGTTCTATGTCTTGTTTAAGAAGTATTTTCCTATCCTGATGTGAATGTCTCTGGTAATTTCTTCTAAAACTTTTATAATTTTTCTTTTCATATTTAAATATTTGATCTATCAACAATTTATTTTTTGTATATGGTGTGAGATTAAAATGCAGTTTTATTTTTTCCATAGGAATAACCAGTTGCCCTAGTACCATTTGCTAAATAGTTCATCTTTTCCTCATTGATTTATAATGTCACCTTATTGCTGGCCTTTTGTTTTTCTGTATTAATTTTAAGATTAGCCTCTCAAGTTCTGTGAAAAAAACCTTTGGAGAATTTGATTGGAATTGCAACATACAGATAAATTTGAAATCACTTGCCGTCTTTATTAATCGAATCTTACTGTCCATAAAAATAATATATTGTTCTTTTATTTAAGTCTTCCCTTATGCCCTTTAATATAGGTTTTCGATTTTCAGTTTATCCATAAAGCTCTTGCATGTCTTTTTTTTAAAGATTGGTATGGATTTTATTACATTACAAATTGGATCTTTTTAAATTAAAATTGTACATTGGTTTTGCTGCTATAGCAACACTAATTTTTTAACAAGACGTTATATCTGCAATGTAATAACATATTGTGGTGGAAGAGTGTATCGTATGTATGGTACAGATTCCTACTATCTGTTGAAATCTGTTCTATGACCTAGTACATAGCCAATTTATTTATAAAGTTTCCATATTTTTAAAAATATTTTTTCTCTTTAGTTTTGTGTAGAATTTGTATATGTCCATTAGATCAAGCTTGTAATTGATTATTGCAATTATCTATATCCTTATTCAATGTTTTCTTCTTCTGTCAATTAGTATGGTTGTGGATTTTTTTCATTTTGTCTAGTAATTCTGTGATCTTTTGTGTTACTGATTTGGAGATGAGTTTAGAATGACTATAGCTTCCTATTAACTATTACATAATAACTTTTCTGCTCCTAATAATGGCTTTTGCCATAGAATATATTTCTTGGTATTCATAGAGCTGTGCCAGTTTTCTTTTGGTTCATGGTATGCCTAGCATAGCAATTAGGGATGTTTTCAGCTGCAGACAACAGAAAACTTGACCACAGTTTCTTAAACACGTGGAGGATTATGTGTTTCTCAACAAGATGGAGATATTTACCACTAACGGTGTGCCGTTTTTCATCCTCATCCTTGTTTTTTCCCTGTGAGTCTTTGTGGAGAGGGAGGATAATGAAACAACCTTTAATATCAGAATGGCATAGTACAGTATCCTGTTTTATCATCTATAGAATCTTTATCCCGTAATTGTAAATGGTTTGCTGTTTACACACATTTTATGAAAGTAAAAGTTATTTAATTAATTAGGAGATAGAATTTCCTGTTTCTAGAGTAAATGTGACAGTTATCCTTACCAAATGAAATTACCAGGAAGAAATGTTTATGCAGGCCTGTCGTTAGAGCCAGAAGCAATTAAATGCTCAACTCTCAGTAAACCAAGTATCATTAGTTTACTGGCAAAGCTTATTATAGTAGATTTCAGACAAGATCCAGTGCGTTCAGGGTGGTATGGCCGTAGACACAATGCAATAGATTTCAAAGCATTAATGCAAAGTAAAATTATAGTGAGGTTTTAGCAAGCTGACTTTTTGTATCTAGGAATACTTGGTACATGTGTTCTCTCTAGAGATACCATTTTCTACAGTTTTTCTGAAGACTGATTTCAGTATTTCAGTATTTTCCATGAAACCTAATATCACTTGGTACCTTTTGCTGGAGCATTCACCAGGCTATCAGGTCACCCTTCTTACCTATAAAATGACCTCAAAATTTCCCTTTCCTTATCCCATTCCCTGAAACTTAGTGCATCTGATTTCCCATCTAATCATGCTGACCATTAGGACAGGACTATGGAACCAGGTATTGTTTCTTGTTTGTATTTGGAGCCTTCAGCATCTACAAAGCAAGTTAGTCTATTTCTGTTTTTTACTAAAAATGATTAACCATATGTTAGATGGTACTAGGGTTTCCCAGGGAACCCTAGAACAAAATATGAATATGCCTAATGTTTAGTTTCTGCTAAAGGTTAATAAAGCATTTACCTACATTATTTCATTCAGCCCTCCTTAGTCCTAAGAAGAAAAAATATCTCCATTATAGATAACAAATAGAGCCTTCACACTATAAAAGAACATAATTATTGCATTCAAAGCAGGAGACTTTTTCTTCAAAAACATTGGAATTAGTATTTTTTTTTTTAATTAGTAGGTTAAAGTGTACAAGTAGGGCCTGGTACTAGATAAATACTTACTGAATGACTACACTCTTAGTTGGGCATTTTCTTTTAGGCACTAAAGCTGCTAATCCAATTTTGAATGCCGTTTTGTCATCATTTATTCTTGTCCAACACAATATAGTTGAACAGAAACTAGGTGTCTTTTTACTGCAGTGTATGCAAAGTGTTTCTTCTATGGAGTTAAGCATTGTGAACATGTTTTTCCTTTCAGTGAGTGTGTAGTATGTTGTTTTACATTGGTCACCTAATAAAGTTTGTGCATTACTCAGTCATTGAGTATTGAAATATACACTAAGAACTTTTGAGAAAGAAAAGTTTTTAGAAACTTGTAACTATTTACTTATGAGTTTTTACAGATTTTTTTACAAATGATTTTTACCACTGTTTTTACAGATTTTTTTTTCTGTATTGAGTTCTTGACATTTGACTGACATTCTTCTTGCTGTGGTTGAAAGAAGCCCTTTCTGTTTTCTTTATTCTGATCAAAAACAGCTTGTGTCTTTCTGACTAGTTAACCTTTACAGCTTTACCTTTGAAAACTCACTTTTGTTTCTTCTCTGGAAAATAATCATCCCAATTTTCTTTTGTGTCTTTCCTCACAGATCTTGATTTTTCAGCTTAGTTATCTTGATGTGTCTCTGAGCTATAAACTCCATTTTAAATCTGACATCTCTTATTACTGTTGTAATTATGTAATAATTGCTGTTTATAAACTTGAATTAATTTACTTAAATTTAGGTTTTATTGTGTTTTAAGTGTTCTGTAATAATCTTTCAGCCATGGAAACAAAGAAGTATTTTCCTGCAGAGGAATAAAATTGGCAGTGGATTGGTTTTTGGAAAGAGGCCACAAAGATATTACAGTTTTTGTTCCTGCGTGGAGGAAAGAGCAATCCCGACCTGATGCTCTCATTACAGGTAGGCTTATTCCAGGCGGCTGCTTGTTCCTCGCTTTCCTGTAATTCCCATGCAGTGTCTGGCACTGTCAGGTATCCTAAATCCGTTTCGCTTACTCCGTGTATGCAGTGGGACACTAACGTTGGTTTTTGTTGTTGTTGTTTTCTGAGATGGAGTCACACACGGTCACCCAGGCTGGAGTACAGTGGTGCGATCTTGGCTCACTGCAACCTCCACCTCCCAGGTTCAAGCGATTCTCGTGCCTCAACCTGCCAAGTAGCTGGTACTACAGGCACGCACCACCACACCCAGCTAATTTTTCTATTTTTAGTAGAGACAGGGTTTCACCCTGTTGGCCAGGCTGGTCTTGAACTCCTGACCTCAACTGATCTGCTCACCTGTATGAGTTTCAGGCAATGATGGCCTCTATAACTGTTCACTCCCAAAGTGCTGGGATTACAGGCATGAGCTGCCATGCCTGTCCTGGTTTTGAGTTTGAAAACTATCTGGTTTTATTAATTAAACATTAATCATCACTACATAAGCCAGGTGTTTTTGTCTTTACTTTTATGGAAATTCTGACTTCAAATTTTGGGAAATTCTGACCTTTAGAGAGATGCCAGAAGTCACAAGATCTGGATCCAAATTCTGGCTTTGCTGCTCACTAGCTGTGAAGACCTTGAGCCACACAATGAACCCTTTTGGGCCCCAATTTTCTCATGTGCTATTGTGACATTAGGTGGTGGTCAGATTCTAATAACAACAGTTCAAAAAAGACATGTAAGACCATAAGATGTGCTTCAGTCCAGTAGAAAGAAATGTATTTTGCATTATGTTGTAGTGTTTAAATGTCTGAGTTTCAGGCAATGATATCCTCTATAACTGTTCATTACTGTTGTTGAACATTTTGCCCAATTGCAGTGATTTACAATCAACCTCCAACCTTTCTTGTCCTTCTCTCCACATCCAGTATTGACAAAAACTGAGGCACCTGTGTAAAGAAAACTGTAAAACATTTTAAATAAAAAACAAAGAGACCACCTAATATATACCCAAAGGGTATGATTAAGATTTAATTTTCAGCCGCACACAGTGGCTCATGCTTGTAATCCCAGCACTTTGGGAGGCTGAGGCAGGCGTATCAGTTGAGCTCAGTAGTTCGAGACCAGCCTGGGCAACATGGTGAAACCCTGTTTCTACCAAAAATCCAAAAAAAATTAGCCGGGTGTGGTGGTATGTGCTATGGTCCCAGCTACCTGAGAGGCTGAAGTGGGAGAATCACTTGAGCCCTGGAGGCGGAAGTTGCAGTAAGCTGAGATCGTGCCACTGCACTCCAACCTGGGTGACACAGTGAGACCCCATCTCAAAAAAAAAATAAGACTTAATTTTTATGTATAATTATTATGTCATTGTTAAATTAACATAAGAATGAATAGGCAAGTCATGGTGGAGCCCAGAGCATGGAACCAGACCCTAGCCTATGTATATAAACGTAAAGCAGAGAGGTCATAATTCAACCAGTAGTACCAAATATTGGATAACCCTTTGGGAAAAGTGTACTTGTTTAGACCCTTATCTTACACCATATAACAATAAATTCCAGATGATTGAAGACTTAATTGTCAAAAATCAAACCATCAGAGACCAAAAGAATTTTCTAAATTTAAAACTTTTAGAAGAAATTACTTAAGGAAAAGAGAGATAAAATTATATCAAAATTAAAGCTCCTGCATTTTGAGAAACTTTCTTAAAAATGATAATCGACCAGTTGCCTAAGGAAAAAAAATCCAACAAAGAATCATGTCCTTAATACAAAGAGCTCATACAGATTGATTAAAAAAACAAACAAACTTCTTTCCGGTATATAAGCATCAAAAGGCTAGGAATAGACAACTCCCAGAATGCAAGCACTAAATAAGAAAAAAAGTTCAACCCAATTAGTAATTAAATAAATGCAAATCTAAACAATGTTATTTTTTACCCAACAAATTAGCAGAGATGGCCAGACGCAGAGGCTCACGCCTGTAATCCCAACACTTTGGGAGGCCAAGGCGGATGGATCACTTGAGGTCACGAGTTCAAGACCAGCCTGGCCAACATGGTGAAACCCTGTCTCCACTAAAAACACAAAAAATTAGCCAGGCCTGGTGGCGGGCACCTGTAATCCCAGCTATTAGGGAGGCTGAGACAGGAGAATTGCTTGAACCCAGGAAGCGGGGGTTGCAGTGAGCTGAGATCACACCATCACACTCCAGCCTGGACAACTGAACAAGACTCCATCTCAAAAAAAAAAAAAAAAATTAGCAGAAAGTAAAAATTTGATAACACTCATTTCCCTGAAGCAGTTACTCATAGGCTGCTGTGGAAGTTGTTGCAACCTGTCAAGAAAGTAGTTGGTCTTAAAATATTAATATTCTTGGATCTACTAGTTCGCCTTCTAAGAATAAGTTCCAAGAGAATAAGAAGAAGTACAGACAAATACTTATGACCAAAGACATCCCATGCAGTATTATTATTTAGAATAGAAAAAAAAAGTGTTCATTCATTAGAAGAATGGTTCAATCAATTAGGATGTATCAATATGATAGAATATGCATTAGAATGTTCAGGCAGAATTTTTAATGATCTGCGGAAATGCTGTTTTACATAAAAGGCAGATTTTATTTTATAGACAGACACACAGACAGGCATACATATATATATACACACATATATCAACAATGGAAAGAACAAAATACACAGAAAATGATGAGAAGGAAATATACCAAACTGTTAACAGTAATTGCCTCTTGGTTGCAACTTTGTGAGGTCTTTATTTCTCCCTGCTTCTTAGTACTTGTCCTTACCTTTCTAATTTTCTACAGGAACCTAACAATGTTTTGATAATGGGGGAAGGGATAAAGTAAACTAAAAAAAGAAAAACAATATTTAAGCATGTAAATGACTTTAAAGCTTCCTGAACATGAAAGGAATATGAAAGCAAGAAGAAGAGAAAATGATAGTACACTGTGTCTAAGTTTAGTTTTAAAAATACCAGCATGCAGGCCGGGCGCGGTGGCTCAAGCCTGTAATCCCAGTACTTTGGGAGGCCGAGGTGGGTGGATCACGAAGTCAGGAGATCGAGACCATCCTGGCTAACATGGTGAAACCCCGTCTCTGCTAAAAATACAAAAAACTAGCCGGGCGTGGTGGCGGGCGCCTGTAGTCCCAGCTACTCGGAGGCTGAGGCAGGAGAATGGCGTAAACCCGGGAGGCGGAGCTTGCAGTGAGCCGAGATCGCGCCACTGCACTCCAGCCTGGGTGACACAGCGAGACTCCGTCTCAAAAAAAAAAAAAAAAAAAAATACCAGCATGGCAGTCCCTGGAACACATCAGTATGCAGACTGCTTTGTAAAATGCCAAACTAATGTCAGAGGCTTTTAGGTGTTATAATCCCAGGGTAATAATTCTCTTGACTAAATCCCTCAACCAGATAATACCTGGTAAATTGAGTAGCCTAATACTCTTTCACTGCACCAAAAAAAGACACTTGATAAGAAATATTTTCAAGTTGTCAGCATCGTAGATTCAGATTAGCACTTTTGCCAATCTTCCATTCATTTATCAAATATTAAACAAGCACTAGCTGTGTATCAAGTGCTGTGCTAAGAACTAGAAATTCAGTTAACTTTCTAGTTTTACTGAACCCATATTACTTAGGTCAGGATTATTTATGTCATTCTAATTAATGTCCTTCTAACCTCATTAACAAATGCAAATTAAGCATGATGACTGTGAGGCCACCGAACTTAATCTACAACTCACTTTGGTGAGGATCAAGACATGGCATAGATGAGTAAACATCCTCGCAAATAATAAAATGCCATAGATTACTCATGAATGTAAGACTATGAATGAACTGAAAGACTTCAGAGTATATCGGTTTAAGTAACTCATTTATTCACTCCACAGTCACTGAACATCTACTGGTATGCCTCATGGACTGGGTGCTGATACAAAGATAAATGACATATGGCACCTGCCCTCAAAATGCTTATCAGGTTAACACACAAAACTATAATATGACAACTCCTATAATTGAGACGGGGCACTCGATTTTGCATTGGTATTCTTTCGTTTCTAAAAGAGATCAACAGTAGGCCGGCCCAGTGGCTCACACCTGTAATCCCAGCACCTTGGGAGGCCCAGGCGGGCGGATCACGAGATCAGGAGTTCGAGACCACCCTGGCCAATATGGTGAAACCCTGTCTCTACTAAAATTACAAAACTTAGCTGGGCATGGTGGCGCACGCTTGTAGTCCCAGCTACTCAGGAGGCTGAGGCAGAAGAATCGCTTGAACCTGGAAGGTGGAGGTTGTAGTGAGCTGAGATCGCACCAGTGCACTCCAGCCTGGGAGACGGAGCAAGATTCCGTCTCAAAAAAAAAAAAGAGATCGGCGATCGGCAGTTACATCTATTAAACAAAATTAAGTTGAAGAGCACAGTGTTTATTGAGAGCTTGCCAGGCACTGTGCTAGCTGCTTTGCTGTAAGTTAACTCATGTACTTCTCATAGTTTATCAACTGCATTTGACAACATGGAGAAACAGGCTCAACAAGATTGTGATTTTCTGATGTGGAAAGTGGCAGAACCTGAGATTTGTCCATGATTTGCTGATGCCCACATTTCTTCCACTCATACAAAGGTCTGGTCTTTTTTTTTTTTTTTTTTTTTTTTGAGACAGAGTCTCACTCTGTTGCCCAGGCTGGAGAGCAGTGGCGTGATCTCAGCTCACTGCAACCTTTACTTCCCAGGGTTCAAGCAATTCTCCTGCCTCAGCTTCTCGGGTAGCTGGGATTACAGGTGTGCACCATCACGCTCATCTAATTTTTGTATTTTTCGTAAAGACAGGGTTTTGCTATGTTGACCAGGCTGGTCTTAAACTCCTGAGCTCAAGCAGTCTGCCTGCCTCAGCCTCCTAAATGTCTGGTCTTAATGAATTCTTCTGTCAGGAGCATCATCAATCTGTATGCCAGGATTAGAGCTGACCCACGTCACTCTTCCATCCGTACCCAGCTCACACTTCTGCTGTGGCAATTACAACTCTTGCTTACCTGGCTTATGTGTCTGTCCAGTGCAGTGAGACTGAGGCTCCTTTGGAGAGGTCATTTTTAGTCTTGATGGCTGTTAACACCTAGCACAATACCAGGAAGGTATGTAATAATCATCTGTTGCGGAGATGGATTGAAAAAAACTTAGTAAGTCCAGTTAATAAGCCTTGAGAAGTAGTGAGCTTTTAGAAAAAAAAAAAAATCCTGACATCTGTAGGTTTGTGCCCCGTACTCTGTGCCAGAATTTACAATGGTGGAAAAATGGGGGACAGAGGAGCAAAAGTAGAAGGAAAGGATGGTTGAAAGAGAATTTTTATCATTGATCAACATATGAACTCTCGTACCCTTTTTTAAATCACAAAACAAGTCAATAGAGTTACAAAGTGCCATAAGAGTATGCCAACCAGCCGGGCGCGAATGGCTCACTCCTGTAATCCCAGCACTTTGGGAGGCTGAGGCGAGTGGATTACCTGAGGTCAGGAGTTCAAGACCAGCCTGGCCAACATGGTGAAACCCCGTCTCTACTAAAAATACAAAAATTAGCCAGGCATGGTGACAGGTGCCTGTAATCCCAGCTACTCAGAAGGCTGAGGCACAAGAATCACTTGAACTGGGGAGATGGAGGTTGCAGTGAGCCAAGATCATACCACTGCACTCCAGCCTGGGCGATAGAGCAAAACTCAGTCACAAAAAAAAAGACTATGCCAACCACAGACAAAATGAGCATCTCTCTACCCGGCCTTTTCTAATCAACAGATGCTTTCTCCACATAATCACTTCTTACTTCTTACTCAGTTCGACCCCCACGAGAATGCTGGCATTCATTACCCTGTCTCACAGAAAGGTCATGAAGCATATCATAGCCATGTTCATAACAACACTTGTGACCTCACTGCCTCCTCTCTCTCTGAACTTTCTGCATTTAAAGATTTTTCCCTTTGCTACCTCGACAACTTCTGCTTCCTTTCATACTCTCCCACTAGTTGGAAGAAAACAACTACAAAATATGTGAACAAACTTAGGAGGAAAAAAATGTATTGCTCACACCTGAACCCCACACAACATATAGCTGCTCTGTTAGAACGGTTTTCAAGTAGGAACGTGGAAGAAGCTGTGTCCATAGTGGTCGTGCTGATGGCTCCAGCTCTTAAGCAAAAGCTTCACATAATGACAGAATTTGCCCAGTCATGTTTCAATTTTACACTGTTCATATTTTTTAACTATTTTTAAAGCCTTTATTATTAAAATTCCTGAAGGAAAAATACTATTGAGAGTTGGAAATTATGTTGTATCTACAAATTAAATCATAATCCCTAATTAAAGGACTACATATATACAGCTAATGTTTTAGAATTTCACATTGTATGAAAGTTGCCATGTGTGTTATCTGTGTATTTCCTTTCTGAAATCCTACCATCATTATTCTTGCAGATCAGGAAATTTTACGTAAGTTAGAAAAGGAGAAAATCCTGGTGTTCACGCCATCCCGGCGAGTGCAGGGGAGGAGAGTGGTGTGCTATGACGACAGGTTCATCGTGAAGCTGGCTTTTGAGTCGGATGGTATCATTGTGTCCAATGATAACTACAGGGATTTGGCTAACGAGAAACCAGAATGGAAGAAGTTCATAGATGAACGATTATTAATGTATTCATTTGTCAATGACAAGTAAGTAAAACCATTTACTTGCCAATGATATTGCTTCTGTGAAAATATAACTATCCCTGGTAGCTGCTACAGAATTCTCTTTTTGCCACTGTCCAGACCTCAAACAGGTTTCTAACAACTGATCTCCCCACTGTTCCTCAGTGGGAGTCAGGAAAACTGCAGAATCATTGCCACAGGAGGCCCGGTGTGAGTGGCAGGCCCCACCTTTCCCTGTAAGTCACTCACAGAACACCTAAGGTACAGGAAGTCTTCTAAGACTCTGTCTGAAGAACCTGAGGAAATAGACATAGGGGGAATTCCCATCTTCACCCTCAAAGGGGACTGCCTTTCAAAATCAATGTAGAGCCTTGATAGCTTACTCAATAAGCCATGCTTGGCTTAACAACAGGGATATGTTCTGAGAAGTTCGTCCTCAGGCGATTTCGTCATGGGTGTGAACATCGTAGAGTGTACTTACACAAACCTAGCTGGTCCAGCCTACCACACACCTAGGCGATATGATACATACAGCCTGTTGCTCCCAGGCTACCTTTTATAGCATGCTAGTGTACTGAATACTGTAGGCAATTGTAATACAGTGGTACGATATGCTTGTATATCTAAACATACCTAAACACTGAAGAGGTATATTTACCATAAAATATGCTATAAAAGATTTCTAAATGGTACGTCTCTATAGGGCACTTAACCATGAGTGGAGCTTGCAGGATGGGAAGTTGTCCTAAGTGAGTCAGTGAGTGTATGGTGAGTGAATGCGAAGGGCTAGGACATTACCATAAACCACCGTAGACTTTGTAAACTCCGTATACTTAGGCTATGCCAAATTTATCAAAAAATACTTTTTTTTTCAATAATGTATTAACCTTGGCTTATAACTTTTTTACTATTAATATATAAACTTCTTAGTTTTTAAAACGTTTTTCTCTTTTGTAATAACACTTAGCTTAAAACATGGTGCAGCTGTACAAAAACATTTTCTTTCTTTATAGCCTTATTCTATATGCCCTTTTCTATTTTTATGTTTTTCTTTCTTTTTAAAGTTTTTGTTAAAAACTAAGACACAAGCACATTATCCTAGGCCTATACAGGGTCAGGAGCATCAGAATCACTGTCCTCCACCTCCACATATTGTTCCTCTGGAAGGTCTCCCGGGGCAGTACTGTGCGTGGAGCTGTCATCTGCCATGGTAACAATGCCTTTTGAAATACTTCCCGAAGAAGCTGCATAAAGCTGTTTTACAGTTAACATTTTTTTTAGAAGTAGAAGGAATACACTCTAAAATAAAAACAAAAGGTATAATATAGTAACTACATAAACCAGTAACGTAGTTGGGGACTTTTTAGTTTTCTTTTGTTTTTTTGTTTTTTGAGACGGAGTCTTGCACTGTCGCCCAGGCTGGAGTGCAGTGGCGCCATCTCGGCTCGCTGCAACTTCAGCCTCCCAGGTTCAAGCAATTCTCATTCCTCAGCCTCCTGAGTAGCGGGAATTACAGGCACGCCCCATCACACCTGGCGAATTTTTGTTTTTTTTTTTTAGTAGAGACAAGGTTTCACCATGTTGGCCAGGCTGGTCTCAAACTCCTGGCCTCAAGCTGTCTGTCTGTCTTGGCCTCCCAAAGTGCTAGGATTACAGGCGTGAGCCATGATGCACAGCCAGTAACGTCGTAGTTTATCAAGTATTATGCACAGTCCGTAATAGTATGTGCTACACTTTTATACGACTGGGGGCACAGTAGCTTTGTTTGTACCAGCATCAGCATGATCACAGACACATGCGTAATACATTATGCTATCACGTTACCAGCAACTTTTCAGCTCCACCGTCATATATGCAGTCCATTGTTGACCAAGCTGTTATACAGTGCGTGACTGTACATGAATTTTTAAAGTTCTTAAACTAATTTAAGATTCTGGCCGTGATGAGAGTCTAAAAGTTGATGAATGAACAAATGACATCAACAAGCATGTCTCATGAGAAGTAAATATATTTATAAATATGTAGAAAAAGTTCACCTCTTGTGCTAATTAAAAATGCAAATGAATCTAAAAAGAATATATTTTCTCACTCATTTAATTCACAACAATAGTTTTGTGTATGCCTCATGCTATTAAAGATGCACTGATATATTATTTGGCAGAGGTTCACAGAAGCCTCAAGAATATTGTGTTCTATCAACCCAGAAATCTCATTTCTTGGAATATATAATGAGGAATAAATAAAGACCAGATGTGTTCATTTCTGTATTATTTATAATTGCAAGAATTCAAGGGCAACTAAATGTACAATAGAGAAATCAATCAAATTATGATACATCTCCTACTGGAATATTATTCAGCTCTTCAGGGTTATTATGAAAAAAAGAATTATGCCAGGTGTGGTGGCTCACACCTGTAATCCTAGCACTTTGGGAGGCCAAGGTGGGTGGATCACCTGAGGCCAGGAGTTTGAGACCAGCCTGGCCAACATGGCAAAACCCCATCTCTACTAAACATCCAAAAAAAATTAGCTGGGCGTAGTGGTGGGCGCCTGTAATCCCAGCTACTTGGGAGGCTGAGGCAGGAGAATTGTTTGAACCCCGGGGGGCAGAGGTTGCAGTGAGCCGAGATCATACCACTTCACTCCAGCCTGGGTGAAACAGCAAAGCTCTGTGTCAAAAAGATAAAAAGAATTATTATGAAGGCTATTAAGAAACATGGGAAAGTTTTTTATGTTAAAAAGACAAAGTGTAAAATCATATTTGTGTTTGATTAAAGCCATGTAAAATGATATGTGCACAATGAAAATGACTTCAATCTAACACGGACATGGAAAGTAATTGTATTAAGATTGTGGGATTGAGTGACTTTATCTTCTGTTTTGTAACATGTAATGTTACCATATTGTTTTATAATACTGAACACTGTGTTTGCTAAGTGTTAATAATCAGCCATGTTGACACTCCTTTAAGGGTTCTTACATTATTCCCATTATTCACATTTTATAGGTAAATACTTGGGTTTAAGTTCAAATGGTGATATAACGAACAGCAGAATTCTTCAAGTGTAACTTCTTTTCATTATTCATGCCATAAATTCTTCTCTTCTTTATTAGTCCATCCAAAATACTAGGTTTATTTCCTTAGCATTTTTTCTATCTCAGCTGAGAAGCGCATTCAAATAGGAAAGAGAATAGATTGGAGTTAGATATAATTGAATCTCGACTGTGCCATGCGACATTGGATAAAAATCACCTAATTTATCTAAACCTAAATTAGAGAAGTTTACTTGTCTGTAAAATGGAGCCGATACTTCATGGGCTCATGGTTAGGACGCCATGGTGTAGTGTGTAAAGTGCCTGGCACTAACCCGTGTTCGGTAAGTTTGTGCCTTCCCATTGTGTTCTAGCCCCTCCCTTCTCAGCTGCTCCGCCTCGCTCCACCTGCAGCAATCTATTTCATGAGGTCTGTGTTGATGAAACTCCTAAAGTGTGACTGAAATCATTTTCTAAAACCCTTACAAAATCCCAAGACTGAGAGGAAGGAAGAATTAATAGGATATGCTCAACTCAAAACTTACTTGAATGAAAACAAATACAATTTCAGAGCTCGAAACAGTTGAATTTTCATTAAGACATGAGAACTTCATTTACTGATTTCTTTTTTACTCTGTAAACATTGAATCAAAACGCTTGGATTAAAATTTCAAAAAAAATTCCTTAGAGTGAACAAATCTTTGTCCTCTTTTTAGAATTAAATGATCAGCTTCCAACTTAGGTATCATTTTTTTATTTTCTCTGTGACAGGTTCATGCCCCCTGATGACCCTCTTGGCAGACATGGCCCCAGTCTGGATAATTTTCTGAGGAAGAAACCTATTGTTCCTGAACACAAAAAGCAGCCTTGTCCATATGGTAACTTGCATTATGAATATTGAGTATATGCCGTTAGAACACAATATATTATTAAACTTTTGTTAATAAAAATAAACACTTAAAATTTTGGATGGCATAATATGCAGGTCTTTGGATTCCAATTAAATTTCAGAAAATGTCTTGGCCATGAAAAAGAATTATTTTTACCTGTTTGGATTCAATACAAATGCATTTCCTTATATTAAAACATGGTTCAAAAAACACTGTTAATTCTACATGAAGTTAGCTTCGAAGTGAGTAAAAATTTGGAATTTTTTCATCTAGATACAAATCAGATTAGCATGGTTCTTTCGCCCTACAATAGTACACTGTGCTCTTCAAAACAGAATTTCCTACCTAATTATAAAGTCCTACTGGAAGAGAAGAGGCAGGGAGGAGTTGAGGACACAGAGGTATTAGCCAAAAGTTCTGGAGGTGGCTGGGCACAGTGGCTCAAACCTGTAATCCCAGTAGTTTGGGAGGCCAAAGTGGGCAGATCACATGAGGCCAGAAGTTGAGACCAGCTTAGGTAACATGGCGAAACCTTGTCTCTACTTAAAATACAAAACAATTCACCAGGCGTGGGGGCGCACGTCTGTAATCCCAGCTACTCAAGTGACTGAGGCATAAGAATTGCTTGAACCCAGGAGGCAGAGGTTGCAGTGAGCTGAGATCACACCACTGCCCTCCACCTGGGTGACAGAGCAAGACTCTGTCCCCAAAAAAAAAAAAAAAAAAGTTCTGGAGGTGATTGTTACTCATTCGGCCAACTTCCTACTGCTTTTAATAGTAAGGAAGTGAGAAGACTGAGAAGTGACATTTCTCAAGAGTGAAGAACAGGGTGACACTTAAAACAGCTCCCATTTCTGTCGTTGTCTCTTCTACAAGTTAAAATCATAGGGCCAAACTGTGTTTTCCGGATCTGATGGTATGCTGCTTTGCCTAATTAATTTTACTCTTCTTAGGAAAGAAGTGTACCTATGGACACAAGTGCAAATATTATCATCCCGAAAGGGGCAGCCAGCCACAGCGGTCAGTGGCTGATGAACTCCGTGCCATGTCTAGAAATACAGCAGCCAAAACTGCAAACGAAGGAGGACTGGTGAAAAGCAACAGTGTTCCTTGTAGCACCAAGGCTGATAGCTCTTCTGATGTCAAACGAGGTGCTCCAAAGAGGCAATCAGATCCAAGCATAAGGACTCAAGTCTACCAAGACCTAGAAGAAAAGCTTCCCACCAAAAACAAATTGGAAACCAGGTCTGTACCTTCCTTAGTTAGCATCCCGGCTACTTCTACTGCAAAACCCCAAAGCACTACATCTTTAAGCAATGGCCTTCCATCTGGAGTTCATTTCCCACCTCAGGATCAAAGACCACAGGGACAATATCCTCCAATGATGATGGCAACCAAAAATCATGGAACGCTAATGCCTTATGAACAGTATCCAAAATGTGACTCGCCTGTCGACATTGGATATTATTCCATGTTGAATGCATACTCAAATCTGAGTCTCTCAGGCCCACGAAGCCCTGAAAGGCGTTTCTCCTTAGACACAGATTATAGAATAAGTTCCGTAGCTTCTGACTGCAGCAGTGAAGGGAGCATGAGCTGTGGGAGCAGTGACTCCTACGTGGGTTACAATGACCGGTCCTATGTCAGCTCCCCCGACCCACAGCTAGAGGAGAATTTGAAGTGTCAACACATGCACCCTCACAGCCGCCTTAATCCTCAACCCTTCCTGCAGAATTTCCACGACCCCTTAACCAGAGTGCAAAGTTACAGTCACGAAGAACCAAAGTTCCATCACAAGCCTCCTCTTCCGCACTTGGCTCTGCACCTGCAGCACCCCGCTGTGGGCGCCCGGTCCAGCTGTCCCGGCGACTACCCCTCTCCTCCAAGTTCAGCACACTCTAAGGCACCACACCTAGGGAGGTCCTTGGTGGCCACGAGAATAGACAGCATCTCTGACTCTCGACTTTATGATAGTTCTCCTTCACGACAAAGAAAGCCTTATTCCCGCCAGGAAGGCCTGGGAGGCTGGGAGAGGCCGGGTTATGGGATCGACGCCTATGGGTACCGGCAGACATATTCCTTGCCCGATAACTCCACGCAGCCGTGCTATGAGCAGTTCACCTTCCAGAGCCTCCCCGAGCAGCAGGAGCCCGCCTGGCGGATCCCGTACTGTGGAATGCCGCAAGATCCCCCCAGGTATCAAGACAACCGAGAAAAGATTTATATCAATTTGTGCAACATCTTCCCACCTGACCTTGTGAGAATTGTCATGAAAAGGAATCCTCACATGACAGACGCCCAGCAGCTCGCCGCAGCCATTTTAGTGGAGAAATCCCAGCTGGGTTATTGAAAGATGATGCATCTTTGTGGTGTTTAGTAGTTTTTTTGTTCAGCTCAAATGCTGAGGGAGGTTTGCTACAATAGCACATGTGATCTCCTTCTCGGCAAGGAGGTTATATAGTATCCATTTATGTGAAATACTGTATCATGGAATCTGTATGTATAGCCCCACATGGTGGAAGTATCACGGGATTGCTTTACATTTAAACTTTTTTTTAACATTTCCTTTTTAAAGCTATATCCTTGGCTGGAAATTTTTCCAGTTTGATTTAATAGATGTATCTGTGATCTTTGATATTAATCTTTGGTGCATCAGGGGTTTATATGCAGCACTTTTTATCCTTGTTTTGTGTTTTATTAACTTGGTGTTTGTCTATCAATTGCAAGCAATTACAATACCTTCAGAATGTGGGACATTTGACTAGACCTAGCAAACTGTTTTTTCGAGCCAAGCTTAATTAGACTCTTTTACAGCTTTTTAAGTTATTTTTATTTGGGGAAAGTGGGTTTCTTTGTGCTATAATCATTATTTATAGAAACAAAGATATACTACAGCACTGACTTTATATTTTAAACAAAATGTAAGTTACCAGTTTTATGTTGAAATGGGTAACAGTATATATATTAGAATGATTTACAATGTGGCACTTTTCATTGTGTTATTTTTGTTTGGATTTTTTTCTGTTAAGAAATTAGTTAATTTAATATGGTTGATTTAAAAGAAAGCAGATGCAATCAATGGAAGAAATGTTTCCATTTTTTTTAAATGAATAAGGCAAAAGCTATAACTGTTACAGGTTAGAGCTTTGTTATCCAGCTGTGATGTGCTTCTAGACAGTAGAAGTGGAATTGAATTCCTAGATTTCCATTAACCTGTATTTTTAATATGTCTGTCTTTTTGTTTTGGGGCACAACAATACTGGATAAAATAACCCTTTCACAGCACTTGCCTGTTTTTAATGAATCTAATTATTCACAATGCAACTTTTATATTTAACATACTCTTTAGCTTTCCTGCTATTTATCAAGGCTGGCCTGAGGTGGGTTTATGTGTTGAGGATATGCAACATTTCTTGATACTGCACTATAGAAATGGTGATGGAGAAGTTGTAAATGGTAACTTAAAATTTTTGTAAGATATTGTATATTTTCCATTTTCCTGAAGGTAGTTTTCTTGGGGGGCCTGTTATATTATTAAGGCCAGATTCTTGCCACAAATAGTGTAGTTTTAGATACAGACTAAGGTCTGTTCTAGTATTAGTAAGGGATATTTCTGGTTTCAAAGTCATGGGTTTTGCTAGCGGTGAATACATTTCTGCGGATTAGAAGACAGATTTTGCAGCCAGTGGGAGACAGTTGTGTGACTGACATCACTTGACGGTTGCCTCCAGATTTTGAATTGTACTTTGTGTAACAGACTCATTCAGATCTTTTTCTGTAGTCTGCTTAGATGCCCTGGCTATTCTGATTATTCTACATGCTACAGTTTGAAGTAAAGCCCTGAAAAACCAGAAAGTACCTTTTACTGTTGATACAAATTGTATCTTTTTAACTATAAGAACTGTTTTGATTTGTAGATCTAGTTAAAACACAAGTATGTAACTATGATTAGACTTTTGGGCAACATTTTATCCCTTATTTAAATACAAATTTTTTAAGTAAAATTGAGGTCTAGAATAGGTTAGAAAATAAAAATAACAATTTAGATAAATAAAAGTGTTTGTCTTAGTTTTATATAATATATTAAAACACATTACATAAATTTATTGGCATTTTCTTTCTCCTAAAACTTACCTAGTGTGAACTTAAAATAAAGGTAAAATGCTGCCTGAAAATAATGTCCAAGCACCTTTGACTAGGATAACATTTTCACTACTTGTGTGACACTGTGTGTTGCACGAAGTAGGATTTGGGTATACAGTAAATGCTTCTAAAAGGCATTGTGCATATTGACATAACCAATAATCTGAACCGTGTTCAGCAAACTTAATTCAGGAAAGTGGTATTCTACACAATTATTGCTGTTGTGTTTGAAATGAGTGTGGCACTCATCTGTACCCAGAAATAATATGGGTGAGACCACACAACCCATTGTGAGTGGTGTCTGTCTGAGAGCAACGCTACTCACCTGTGAAATTGTTCTCCTTGATTTGGTTGGTCACTATAAAGCAAGTTTAAACGTAGAGGCTAACTCAGTGCCAAAACTAGGGTTACAGATGTGTAATATCTTTTATTTTAGTCATATTCTAAGACTTTTTTTTTAGTATGAAATCACTTTTAAATTATACATGTAGGTTTTGCTTCCATTTTCTTCATTTTACCATTTATTTGAACATTCGCCAAATTTTACTCCATTTATTTAAATGAGATCTTAGGTGAGATGTGTGTGACACTTTGAATTTGACCTTCTTGTGTTATTAGCTGACTATTTGTCATTGCCTCATGGATTTTAAATTCCGGGAAAATAGTGTAACCAGCTGCCACCTCTACTGAAGTGAATAGCTCTGAACTACCCACACTAAATCCTTCAGTGTAATTAATTATGAGTTTAAAAATAGCAGTTTTCTTATGTGAAGAGGACAATTTGTCCCCTTGTTTTGAATCACCAATGTTGCGTTCAGAGCTGTAGAATGAGATAATTGGCAGACTTTAGGTACAGCAAATTCTTACTTATCTAAAGCAATAAGTCAAAGGAGTCCATCATTAAATTAAATCCATAGCTGATCACAAACCATGTTAGCCAAAACTTTCTCTCTAACCAAATCTTTTACCAGACTTGCTAATAAGTAACCAGAGAGGTGTGTTAATAAGTGAAATTGCCAGAAATGGTCAACTGATCAAAAACAAAAAAAGGATTCAGATTGGAATATTTTGCCCCTGAATAATTGACAGTTGACTGTACTTTACACAGTAAGTAGCCAGTCTGTTGTCTCTGAGTCTTAGTCCAGAGGGAATAGCACCTAACTGGCCAAATACTGGCTCTTGGTATTTCCTTCTTTCTTGCATGTGATACAGACGTTTTTAGTCTTGTTTTTATGATCTCTCTATATATCCTGATAAGAGTTTGTCACTGACCTACACATTTGGAAGAAATGCACCCCAGTATACAATATTTGATACTGGTGGAAACTTGACCTTTGTGTTTTTATGAAAATTCATTTATGAGAATATGTAATATAACTGAAGAGTATTTTATATATATCTATATATACACAAATATGTATTTGTTATGAGGTATTAAAAACAGGGGTTGGGGGAGTGCTTCTGATGGCTAACTTTTCTCTAATTGAACTATGTTTCTTTGAGTTGTGAACGACCAAGTCTGGGGTCTGGACAGCCAATGATAAGATTTAGAACCACTTGGATGGAAAGCGATTCTTCACTGGTTTTATTCTTGGTATTTTAAAAGAATTATTTTGATATTTTTAATAGAATGTGTAATTTTAAAGTACACAAAAACTTAAAGTAGTATTGATTATACAAATAATTATTTAACATGTCTTATGGATGTATCTATATGTATATAGACAGTAATATATTTATAAAACAAATATACTTTGCTTATGTTATAGCTCTTGTTTGTGACAGGTGGGAGGATGGCTCTGGGGGTGGGTGGGTGTGTGTGTGTGTGTGTGTGTGTGTGTGTGTGTTGAAAACTCAAGCTGTTTTCCTCTGATTTACAATGGTATTTACTTTAAAGTATATATGGTTTTCGTTATTCTTTTTGCTATTCAGCTTCCTTATTCAAGATAAAATAAGATGTACAGTTTTCTGGCCATTCTGTTGGTGTGTGGTGCATCCATTTTATTGTCATATAACTCCTGGAGAATTCTCAAGTGACCTGAAATCAAACAGGTTCTGGTTGGACATATACTTATGTTCCAAATATATTAAAGATAGTAATTCAGCTAACATGTTAAGTTTCCAAGGTATACACTGACAAATAAAGTGAGGTATTAAAAAGAGATGGATTACACACATGCCTTAGAATAAGAGAAAACAGAGCGTTAATAAAAGTAAAAAAACATACACTATCTTAGCCCCCTAGGGCAGGGGCGGATTTTTTCTATAAAGGATCAGATAGTAAATAATACAGGAATCATATGGGCCTAAAATACCATTGTAAAAACTACTCATCTCTGGCTGTATAGCATAAGAACAGCCACAGATAACATGTAAAATGAGTGTGGCTGTGTTCCAATAAAACTTTATTTACAGAAACAGGAAGCAGGTCAGATTTGGCCTGTGGGCCAGGGTTTGCTGATCTCAAGAAGTAAATCCTAGTATATGTTAACAGAAGAAATCATAATTGCATTTCAGTTGACATTCAAAGAAAATCTGGTAGTTTTTGATATCCTTCAAAAGAGGATTGTTAGACATTCATATTAAAGCATCCTAATTCATTTGAGTTTTTTACCTGTTTACACCCGTTATTTATTAGATATATTTCTTGTGCTTCACCACACACAAAAAAAGCATTCTGTTAAAATGTTTTAATATGTATTGAATTTTTTTCATGAACTTTTCATTTCTATTGATAAATGGGAATCCCTTACCAACCTTTTGTTTTTTAACAGCCTCATGGACCAAAAAAAATCTGTTGCAGCATTTAATTAGCCACAAATACATTTTGGCTGCATTTACCAGTTACATTTTTCTGTTGGTTTTGGCTTCTAATAAATGATATATCTGCCATTCTTTAAAAATGGTTTTAAAGAAGATAAATATATTGTAATTTCACATACTATAGCTTTATTCTGTAAGATTAAAACTTGTGACTAGTGTAATCGTAGCTATAATGTGAGTGGCATGTTACAATGTAACTCTTTATAAGAAATAAAATGTATCTCTGCTTTGTCTGTCCAGATCTTTAGGTTTTTTAGATGCTTTGGGACTGTCCTTGGTCAATGATATTCTTCATATGATCATGTGTAATTCTGAGTTCGTTGGAAGTACACGCTGCTGAGCATGTTCATTCACAGTGCTTTATACCGGCTGTTGCATGGATAATATCATTTTTATAAGAACATTTAAACAGCATGAACATCATTATCCACTTAAATAGTTAAACTTTATTTTAAAATTGGAATGCAACTCTGGGTTTTAACAATGTTTATTTTTTTTAAGTGGTTACTTTGTTTTTCCTTAATACTTTCGGTTAACTTGCTTATTAACTCCTGTTGCAGTGTTAACTGTTATATGTTAGAAAGTGGCTTTTCCCCTAAGATCCTTAGTCTTTTAGATTTAAAGACAATTTAAGGTTTTGGCCACTTGGCAGTAGAAAATGTGCATGTTTTAACTTAGCTTTATAAAATCCCTAACGTTTTACTTCTTGAACCATATACCAAATTTGCCAATTTTCTGTCCAAGTATTTCAGATGAATAACAAAATGTTGTTCATTAAAGCTTTCGCCACCTTTCTTAAAGCAGCTTATGTTCCAAGGGAAGAAGGCATCGAAAAGCAAACGTTTCTTTTTATGAAGAATACGTGTTCGAATTCCTTCAGTTTTTTTTGAAATTAGAAATTTCTTACGTGAAATATTCACAAACATGCAGACTTCTGCAGAGACAAAGCATTTCATTGCAAGTGTACCAGGTTATTGATTTTATCTTTTCCTTTCAGGGTTTTTTCTCCCAAACCAGAGTCGTATGCTGCTAGTAGAATTTTTTATTTGATCCTGCAAACTTTTCTTATAGGAAAAGTAAGGCAAAAGATGTTCAGTGCAACCATCTGATAAACTGATGTGATTGTATTTATCCTCTGTTCTGTGTATTTCTGTAATGGAATCTTTATAATTCCCAAAGCAGTATTTTAGATCTACTGGAAATCTATATCAAAACAGCTATGTGATTCTGCCACTGAGAAAAAAATTTAAAAATTCTTTTTTCTTCTGCTGGTTTGTTTTTCTTTAATGAAGAAATTTATCTCATATGGCACCACAGATGCTAAATAAATAAAAGCATCATACTTCTCTACTTTGCCCGCATTCAGAGCTTAACATTGTGAGCATTGTGTAAGATAAACACATGGTCAGTATCAATGTAAATGTTAGAGCCATAATTAATTTCTATGAAAATTGAAATTAAATGTCAAAGACAACTAGACATAACTTAAGGCATGATGAGAGTGGTTTTTTTTTTCCTGAACCCGTCATTATAGTGTTGGTTCCCGGTGCTATTGAAGTATCATCAGGTGTCTGGCTAGGAGTATTGTTGGTAGGGACCTCGTCCAGGGAGTTTGTAAGATAATGCTAGATGGCACGACATCCTCTTTTCTGATTATGAGGGCTGCCAATTGATTTAAAATGTATTGAAAGGGCCGAGCGCAGTGACTCACGCCTGTAATCCCAGCACTTTGGGAGGCCAAGGCAGTCGGATCACTTGAGGTCAAAAGTTCGAGACCAGCCTGGCCAACATGGTGAAATCCCATCTCTACTAAATATACAAAAAGAAAAATTAGCTGGGCTTCATGGCACATGCCTGTAATCCCAGCTACTCAGAAGGCTGAGGCAGGAGAAGGTTGCAGTGAGCCAAGATCGTGCCACTGCACTCCAGCCTGGGTGACAGAGCGAGACTTCGTCTCAAAAAAAAAAATGTATCGAAAAGACTCATGTTGGTGCAGTGGTATTTACTAGGATGCACAAAACTTTGAGCACTGATGTCCATGACACCCTGACAGGTAGTGGGGCACAGAGAACGAGGGTACATACATGCCCCCTTCAAGGAGTTCAACTTCTTTAGCTGGCCTGGAATGTGCAGGGCCACATAGCCAACAGGAATAAGGATTTTGTTTGTAAAAATAAATTGAATAGATTTGAATGAACAGAAATGCAAATTTTTATCTCTTTAATAGTCGAGGCTGGAAAAGTTAGATCACTGTGGGGAAAGGCTCTGCTTCTGTGAAATTCCTGCACAGATTGGGAGAGATTGCAGACAGCTGTCAGGAACTCCAGGGCTGTGTTTGAATCTCAGTCCTGCACATATTACTATGGTAACTATATATATGAGACACACAATATGTAAAATTTGGGCAAATTCTCTTTCAGAGTCTTTTTCATGCACAGCTGTGAAATGATCAGAATGCCCATCTCACAGGCTTATTGTCACTAGCTACATGGTGGTGATGACAGTGGGCGTAAGGATAACTCAAGGATAGATGCAAACAAATACAATGCCGTATCCACCCTGTTCTTGCTGAAGTAAAACAGCAATCTTCGCTGTAACCCAACTATTCTAGACAGCAGCGTCTTCCTGACCCAATTGTCCTAATAATTTTCTATTAATGAAATACTGTTTCCAATGCAGTCACCGTATTGTCATGATCTTCATGATTTAGCATGTGGACGTTCTATGTCACTGCGTGACAAGCCACTACTTCAGAGAGCAGGTTTCTCCTCCTACATTGCTTTTTGGACCTTTGCTTTTCTTATTGTTCTCTAAAATTGCCATTTGCATTGTTAAGTATTCTTTTCTCCCCCTACTCGATTACTGTAAGCTGTGTAACTGCCAGCTTGTGGATTTAGACCATTTATTTTGGCTCTGTCAGCAGATTTGATTATTGATGTTTGATTGTTGGCAGAGGAGTCAGCATATTCAAAATAAGCATTAGGTGTGAGTTCCCCAGGTACTTCCACAGGCTGAGCCAAGAATCCAGGAGAACATTCTATCAGGCAACAGTGTTACCTGGGGTAAGGACTATTTCTTCTCCACCTATACCATTGGGTGAGAAGAATGGATTAATACTCATTGATGAATGAAGTGGCATGTGAGAAGGGGAGTTTGGTAAAAAGCAACTGTGATAGTGAATTTATTCAAAACAAAACGCCTGCAGTTGGGTCTCTCATTAGTTGAACATCCTTATTTGTTAGGCTTTGCACCTCAGCCTCTGTTGCTGTTTTAGAGTTAATGGTTTTCATTTTTGTGTTTTTAAAGGATTTTTAATTTTTTTAACATTTTAAAGGTTTCCCTTTTTAAAGATTTTTTAAATAACCTTTTAAAAAATGTATTTCTCTCTAGGTGCAGTCATCAGCCTTGGGTTAAGATTACACACCCCAGCTCCACACATCATACATGTAGCAGATTGGCAAATTTCTAAACAGAGTAATAATTGCCCCCATCTCCAAGGGTTGTTAAGACTAAATGAGTTGAAACAAGTAAAACCTTTTGAACATGCAAATCCATAGTGTGTTTAGTAAGTGACAGCCATTATTATGTAAATAACTAGGGGTATTTAAATGCATAGTAATTTTGAGACGTTCTCAATGGAGCCTTCCCTGTCTCTATAGTTATGCTGTGGAAGAGTGTGAATTCTAACAATCAATGTAATTTGATATATTCAATGGTGAGGTCTATTTCAGAAGTGGTATTTTAACCTTCGAAGAGTTCTTAGAACCCATTTCCTTGCTACTCCCATCACTCAGCTCTTCTTGGTTTAAGGGTTTTTCTCTGTATCTGCATTGTAATAGGGAAAGTGGAATAACAAATGATGATTACAAAAGGGTTTCAGAATCTCACAGTTAAGCAGTTTCGGACTACATCACTAACATCCCCCGCACTCCACTTTTACTCCTGAAGGTGGCGCTCCGCAAACCTGTCTGCACCTCTTCCCCACCGCACACACCCTTGACCCAAGGGAAGAGGAATGTCGGTCCCTTCCCATAAGAACCTACAGAGCCAACCTGGACAGAGCAATAGCTGCTGTGTGGTCTCAGGTGTACGATGTACATCTTGGGGGAGATGTCAGATGACATTGGGCAACTGTTTTTCCCTTAAGCATTCCCTTCTAGTTTACAACTGCTGCTTTCAAAGTTGGAGAGATGAGGCTAGCAAGAAGAGTACTCACATCTGAGGGTCCCGTACTATATATTTACACAAATTAAAATTCTATGAAACAAGCATTATCCCTATTTTAGAAATGAGGAAACTAAAACTCAAAGAGCTAAAAGCACTTGCTCAAAGACAACCTCATGATTCAATTCCCACTGTGCACGCTTTCAGAATTCTTTTTCCCACTTCAGTGTGCTGCAAGGCAGGGCTAGGAACGGGCCCTTTGTCATCTTTGGTATGAGTTATTCTACACAAACTTGGGTCTGAGGAATGAAACCAGTTATGCTATAAGTGCACATCCTTGAACATGCTATAACTTTACCTGGGAACAGGGAGAGACTAGGAAAAATATGAACTAGGGCTGTATTTTTACTTCTTCCGTGGACCCCCACACCTTCATCACTCTGCTTTCATGTACAAACACCTGCGACAAAGATGTCACTTGGATTAGAGGGAAAGGTTTCACTGAGATCTTCCTGCCTTGAGGCTTCTGGTGATGGGCTTGGGTTGGGACTCAAGCCAGCTGACCAGGGTTCAGTGCTCAAGGCCCTGGAAAAATCCAGGGTCCGCTGCCTCTGATAAGCAAGAGTGGTAGGTTCTGTGTCCAAAGGAGGTTATTTCAGAGTCTGGCCTCTTGTCTCCACTGTAGCATTCTTTGTAGCCCTGGAGAGGAAAAGGCAGTACATTTATTTCTAATGTTTCCAATCATGCTCAGGGACTTTCTAGGGTGTTTTTAGAGAAGGCCTATTTAGCTTTCAGACTCTTGACAATGCCCACTGCAAACACAACACCTTTTATGCTGAAGCAGCTGCCACTGGCGTTTCCCTGTGCTTTCTATTTTGCACAAATTCACCATGAGATTAAAAATAGGAAAGTTTAATGAGGTAACCAAACAGATTCCCTTCCTAGTTCCCCAGGAGAACTCAGTGAGGAACAGAGCACTGAAAGAATGGCAAGTACAGTGTTTAAATGCACTTCCTGCTCTTGTCCAGAGGTCTGGGTGGGGGGGTGTCAGTGCACAGAGGGTCCCCCTTCAGCCCCTGGGGTGGGGGTGGGGGCCTGCCCGAGGCAAGGCTTTCTGTCTCAGCCTTCAAAGCCCTCTCCCCCCTGCTCTCCACTTTCCAAGGATGTAATTATCATTCATTTGAATAATTCTTTCAAATATGCATGTGAAAAGATTAAGGGAGATGGCAAATACAATTTGGTAACTACATGAAAAGCCATTCAATAAACTCTAGAGGAGATTTATGGGTTTGCTCTGTATGTTGCCAAATTAACAAGACAAGGACAAAGCACATTGTGCCATAGTGAATGCAATACACGTTAAAACCCTGCAAATTAGACAAGGAGGATTGGAGCAAGATGCCTGTTCTAGTCCAAGCTCAACTTCATTGCCTACATTGAAGGGAGGTGGGAAGCAGTGGGAGAGGCGGGAGTGGGGACTACAGGAGGCCCCTGGACCAAGGTGGGTGCGGGTGAGGGCGCACCAGCGCCAGCCATTTTTTCTTTTTCTTTTTTCTTTTCTTTTTTTTTTTTTTTTTTTTTTAAGCAGAGTCTCACTTTGTTGCCCAGGCTGGAGTGCAGTGGCGTGACCTCAGCTCACTGCACCCTCTGCCTCCCGGGTTCAAGCAAGTAACTGGGACCACAGGTGCATGCCGCCACACCCAGCCAATTTTTGTATTTTTAGTAGAGATGGGGTTTCACCATGTTGGCCAGACGAGTCTCAAACTCCTGACATCAAGTGATCTATCTGCCTCAGCCTCCCAAGGTACTGAGATTACAGGCATGAGCCACCGTGTCCGGCCTAGCACCAGCTTTCACGAACCCCAGAGCCCATCCAGGCAGTACACCCCTGGCTCCTGCCTTCCACACCCTATCATCTCCGGGCTCTGAGTCATCCAAAAAGGTAAACATTCTCCACTCTGCCTCCTGCTCCCCACAGCCACGCGGTGCCTGGGGACATTGCGATCACCCTGTTAGCAGTGACTGTAGGCAGATGGGGAAAGAGGAAGATGGCAACTGACTTTAAAAGATCCTTCTCCATCTCTCTCACAACTTAATATACAGACTTCTGATACCGCTTTCCAGATTGGTAGCAGGAAATGCCAAATGGTGAGAGGGGTGGCACAGGAAATACTTGAATCAAGGATTACAAGGATTGAGCAACGCCAGGCTCTGGAGGCCTAGCAGGAAGCTAGAGGGGCATTGTCAGGCCACAGCTTGTGCTTCTTGAACTCCTAAGGAGCGAGGGTGGTGGGTGCGTCCCCTAACTCAGGCCTATCCTGCAGGGCTGTAGTTCTTGTGAACAGGTGGCAGTATCACCAGGCCCTTTGGGAGTCCTCTCTGCTGACCTGAAGGAACCAGCGCAACATTGCACAGTTGACTGGCCTGCAGCCTGCCGAGGGCCAAGCGCACACCACCTCCCTTTCCACCATGACTAAAGCTTTGCCCAAAAGACCCTCTGAGAGGCCTAGAGTTTCTGGGTCCAAATGCATCTTCCAGAGAAAAGAAACACATTTCCAGAGACATTGGTTCTGTCAAGCTGTAAAGCAAAATGCCTTGGGGCAAAGTAGAAAAAGCCAAGGCAAGGAGAGATGCTCATGGAGAAGAATTTCTCACCTCCCCCCGGGGACAGGAACCATGAGACTCCAACCCCTCCCTGGCTGAGGCCTGAGGCCGTGACAGCGCGAACTCCTGTGGGAAGCAGTGAGGTAGTGGGGTCCAGACCCAGTTGCTAATCTGGTACCCCCCATTGCCGCACTGCACAACTTTGAGCAGGTCCTTAATCTTGAAGCTCAGCAACTTCCTCTGTTGTGAAAGGGGATCTTTTAACCCACCACACAGGGCTGTGGGATGTCCAGCTCCAGAGTCCAGGACATGAGAGGTGTCAAAGACAGAATTCCCTTCCCAGCTGGAGGCCTGCACCTAGGCCCCCGTTCTCCCCTCTCCCTCCCAGAGCACATACGCAGCCCCCCAAGTCCTCCATTCAGCCTCTGAATAGATCTCACTTTCATCACCTTTGCCTCACTTTCGTCCTTCTCTATGGCTCTGGCTGGGCCTTGGCGTGGCCTGGGAGCAGCTCTTTTGTGTGTATGTGTGTGTGTGTTTGGTAGAGACGGGTTTCGCCATATTGGCCAGGCTGGTCTCGAACTCCTGACCTCAGGTGATCTGCCTGCCTCAGCCTCCCAAAGTGCTGGGATTACAGGCATGAGCCACCGCTCCCGGCCTGGGAGCTCTTGTTACAGCAAACACTTCCTCTCCAGTCTCCCTACTGCTCCACCCCGCCTCAAATCCTTCTACCCTGTAGCTAGAGTTAACCGTCTCACGATATACTTAGAAACTTTGACATTCCCTGTGCCATCCCCGACACTCCCCCTCCTACCTCCCCAGCACACTCCCTGCCTCTCTGATCAGGCTGGGATGTCTGACCATAACACACAAAACTCCCCACACAGTGACATCCCAAGTCCACCATCTGCCCTCCCCACCCACCATGGCCTCTAGACCCTTGGCCCGTCTCACAGTATGCCTGGCAAGCACTCTCATTCCTCCAGGGTGTGTCCTGCAGACTCCCCTGCCAGGGATAACCTCCATCTCTGCTTCACCAGCAAAGACAAAATCCTTAGCTCCATGTAAATGTCATCCTCTACCTTCAGCTCTCCCAGTCTTTCTAACAAAAGCAAGCGGGGGGCCTCTCTCCTAGTGCAGAACTCAACTGCATCCTGATTCTGAATTTGGGTTCAGTACTTTCCCTCTTTGTCCAAATCAGAGGTGCAAAAACAGTGGCTGTGTTGGGTTGATTTTCCCCTTTGACTGATCGATGCAGTTGCTAAGTTACATGCTGAACAAGAGTGTGGGGAGAGAACTAAGGATCAGCACTGTCTACGTCACGTTGAGGGCTATGCTGTGGCTATTACGTCAGTTGGCTTCTGCCCTGGAGAACACCATCTGAGTCAGGGCAGGGGGACTCGTCTATGATGCTTGCAACCAACAATCACGCTGTGGGAAGATGGGAGAGGTTCACAGAGAAGGTGGCCTTGGACCTATGTCCCGAAGGTTGATAGCTTTTGGGGGGCAGGAAATAGAAAAGTCAGGAGAAATCAGGTACAGAAGCAAGGAGGCATGACAGAGCACCTTCCAGGGACAGAGGTATAGTGCGGCCAAAGAACTGAGTGCACAGAGAGGAAGCCAGAGACACTGAGGCCAGGCTGCAGAGGCCGCTGTTTGAGCAGCTCAGGATTTGAGCCTTTACAGATTATAAAGAGGGAACACCAGGGCTTGACTTGATGACAGATGCATCTGCTTTGGCCGGTACAACTCGTTTCTCTTTTCGTTGAATGCCTCCAGCCATGTGTGTACTCTCTACATTGATCGCTGCCACCAGCCCTGCTGATTTTGTTACACCAGGCTCCTACAGACATTCGAGTTTTGGGTCTCTGCAAACAGGTAGTACCGGGGCCAAGGAAAATACCAAAGATTTTTACACGGGTACCAAATGGTGGAGCACAATTTTGAGGAGGGTGATTAGAGTAGAGGGGTTCAGCCAGGAGGAAGCTGCTGCAACGGCCATCCAGGAGAGCTCACAAAAGGCCCACCCAAGGGCCAGGAGCAGGGGAACCAGTGCCAGAAACATTTTGGAAGTAGGATCAAACTAGGCTTTTTATGTGGGTCATGCTGGATAAGCTTTTTGCCCTGTAACCATCCATCACACATGGAATCCTGGGCCTGAGCCCCAGTGGCAAAAAGCAGCAACAAACACCACGCCAGGAAGTCCCACACTCAGCCCAGAGCCATCACCCAGCAAATGTTCATTCCTGTCACTACCCTCGCCTTTCCATTGTCTCTAGGATGTTAAGGCCCCATCTTTCCGATTCCACTTGTGCCCTCCTAAATCCTGTCTCCACAGAGTAATCAGAATATTCTCTTAAATATCTAGGCCGGACACGGTGGCTCATGCCTGTAATCCCAGCACATTGGAAGGCCAAGGTGGGCGGATCACCTGAGGTCAGAAGTTTGAAACCAGCCTGCTCAACATGGCGAAACCCTGTGTCTACTAAAAATAGAAAAATTAGCCAGGTGTGGTGGTGGGTGCCTGTAATCCCAGCTACTCGGGAGGCTGAGGCAGGAGAATCACTTGAACCCAGAGGCAGAGGTTTCAGTGAGTCGAGATCACACCACTGCACTCCAGCCTGGGCAACAGAGCAAGACTCTGTCTAAAAATAATACTAATAAAATCTAACAAGGTAAGTTGTACCTGCAGATCCAGCTATGGAATGCCTCAGCCTCTAGACCTCCCTGCACTGCTTTGGACTTTTTTTTTTTTTTTTTTAAGACAGTCTTGCTCTATCTCGGCTCGCTGCAACCTCCACGATTTTGTCATTCCCTTCGCCTGGCTTTATCCTTCCAGGTGCGGCGTGGATCCCTCTCTCACTTCAGATATCTGCTCAAACATCACCTTCTCAGTGAAACCTTCCTGACATTTAGAAAATTGTAGCTCTAGTACCCCCTCTTGGATGTGCCCCATGTTCTATTCCTCCACAGCATGAACCACCATTGGATGAACTGTGTGGCTCCTTTATTGCTCAGTCCCCATCCTGGGACATGCACTGCATGAAGGCAGGGATTTTATTTGGTTGCTCACTTCACATATGATGAATGAATGGATAAAACTGCTTGGTTGCCCCATTCCAGGTATCACCTTGGAATGCATCTGGATCTGCCTGGGTTAGAGCAGCTCAGGTAGTGGCCAGGACCCAGGCTACACACACACACACACACACACACACACACACACCAGCTCAGGGCTGCATTTTTTTTTTTTTTTCAAGATGAAGACTTTCCCTGTCACCCAGGCTGGAGTGCAATGGCATGATCTCGACTCACTGCAACCTCCATCTCCTGGGTTGAAACAATTCTCCTGCCTCAGCCTCCCTAGTAGCTGGGATTACAGGCACCTGCCGCCACGCCCAGTTGATATTTTTGTATTTTTAGTAGAGATGGGGTTTCACCATGTTGGCCAGGCTGGTCTCGAACTTCTGACCTCATGATCTTCCCGCCTCGGCCTCCCAAAGTGCTGGGATTACAGGCGTGAGCCACCACGCCCAGCCACGGCTGCATCTTAGTGCTCCTCTAAGGTCATGAGCTACTTGAGGTTGGCCCCTTCCCAGTATCTTAAACTGCCCTGTGCCCTGGTAGGCAAGAGGTCAGGGGGCCTAGATGAGTTGGGCAGCAGAGCCTCAGGGCTTGGCTAAGAATGGGGGCATGGCCCCTGTGCCTTCATTTTACAATGTGTGGCTATGAAGGAGTTCCCAGAAATGGTAATGGACAAAGGCTAGTCCCAGGCTGTACAGTCTGGAGCGTATCTACCAACTTCCAACAGAGCAAGGGAAGAGAAGCGTCCCAGGCCATGTTATCACACACACACCAGGTGGTTTACCAGGGCAGAGCCATTTTAAATCTGCTTCACTGTCCCACAGCAGCAGCCTGAAAAAAAAAGGGGGGCAGCTTTTATTCTGAGACATTGTTACCACCTCAGACTCAGACTCAGACACACCCGGGACTCACCAGTAACTCAGTCAACTCCTGATGATTTGGGTACAAGCACCCCCTCATCTGGCCATCTGCACACCCCTCACCCCTCCCTGTTCCTCCCTCGGCCACCCTCTCCCATGCCTACTGTGCTCCAGGGTCAGAATGAGAAAAGGTGGGGGAGAGACACCCAGCAGCTGCTTTAGCAGCTTTCTGAATGGAAAACTCTGAGACTTCCAATTCTACCCTTCTCCTCAGCAAGTGAGGACTACTGAGCTCCACGGAGTCCTCGCCCCAGTGCTGCGCGCCGAGGGAGATGCAGAAGAGGCGGGACTCCAGGAGGGCAGAGACGCCACTCGTTCTGCAGCATCTCCAGTGCCTGGGACTTTGAGGAGGGTCAGAAATATTTGTTGAATGAACGTGGCTGGGCGTGGGGGCTCAATCACCAACTAAAAAGTAGGCACGGATAAAGAAATATGGTGGGTACAGGGTGCAACAGGCCTGAGTGTACACACTCAGGACCTGCCAGCTCCTCTCAGAGGTGGCGATGCAGCCCAGTGCCCAGTCCACAGGGAGGGAGGAGCACTCCAGGTGAGAAGCTCTACTCGGCTTGCCATCTGCTATTAATATATGTATATGTATATCTATAGATATTAGAAAAGTTCTTGCTCTGCCACCCAGGCTGGAGTGCAGTGGCACAATCACAGGTTACTGCAGCTGCAAACTCCTGGGCTCAAGTGATCCTCCCACCTCAGCCTCCTACATAGCTAGGACTACAGGTACACGCTACCAGCCCAGCCAATTTGTTTTTCTGTAGAGAAAGGGTCCCACTATGATGCCCAGAGTAGTCTCCAACCCCTAGTCTCAAGCGATCCTCCTGCCTCTGCCTCCCAAAGTGCTGGGATCACAGGCATAAGCCACTGCACCCAGACTATTTGCTGTATTTTTAAGTCTGGTGAAGCCATTACAAATATCACTCAGATGACCTATTTTCTCTGCCACTGCTCCATAACCTGGTCACTTCTGTCCCTCATTTCTCCTGGAGTCATCAGGCCCACTGAAGGGGCCAGGGCAGCAGGCCACAATCCGTCACCAAGGCTGGCTTTAGGCCACCATGATTGTTTTCCCCAGAGTTGCAATTCAGCAGGAGTAGGCAAGACCTACGCCAGGTGAAATGGCATCCTGGACTACAGGGCTCTGGCCACGCTGCTACAGATGCTTAGGACTGGGCCGTGCTTTGTGTTGGGAGGGCTGTCCTGTGCATGGATATTTTCCAACATCCCTAGCCTATCCCCACTAGATGTCAGTGCCACACACACCCAAATCTCAGCAATCACAAACGTCCCCAGACATGTGCCCTGGAAGACCACTGTTGTGCAAGGTACGGATACTGTAGAATAACGGGAGGGAGAGGGAGCACGTGAGAGCCCAAGTGCAGACGGGATGATAGAACATAACCTGGCCTTGGAGACGGAGTTGATCTGAGCACTGCGGCAGCAACAGGGATGTTCACCAAATCTCCCCTCTGCTCCCCTGCCTTTCCCATCCCCCTTTGTAGCCAAGAGAACTCGCCACATGACTAGTTCTGACCATGAAATATTGGCAGAAGAGACAGGGGTCATTCCCAAGCCGAGGCGGTGAACAGCCCTGTGGGGTTCTCTAGCCTCCATCTCCCTGACTTGGTGCCTAAGAGGTCGTGTGTTCCTCCTGGTGCAGGGAAATCCACATCCCTGAGGGACTGTGCAGAGCAAGATGCCCCCAGATGAACAGAGAGCAAGGCACGGGCCTCTAAGGTATAAGCCTTGAGGGGTGGGTAGTAGAGCCTCACCTGCTCTGACTGAATGAAATGGGCAGAGGCGAGAAGGGAAAGCCCTTCTGATGGGGGTGGGAGACCTGAAGGAAGCCCCGGAGATGGGAAGGCCCAGCTGCTGACACGTCTAGAGAGAACTGGCTCTACCGGAACAGCCACACTGTGCCAGGAAGTTGCAGAAACTTGTGGCAGGTGGGAGGCGGGCTGTGCGGTGGGCAGCCTACTAACAGAGGCTGGAGTGAAGGATGTGTGGTCAGCAACAAGGCTGATCAGAGGAGAAACATTTTCAGGAATTCATGCCTTTGTGGAGTAAAAGAAAGCAGACACGAAATAGTACCTGCTGAATGATCTCAATTTTATAACGCGCCAGCCAGTAAAACATATCTACCTGTTAGAGTTTAAGACGGTGCTGACCTTGGAGGGAGGGCTAGGGCCTGAGAAAATCGCTAGGGACGTCTGCGGGGACGCACGCTCTGCTCTGGCCTTCTCCCGAATCCACTGAAATTCATCACACGGTTCCCTAACCTGCAAATGTTTGTACTTTTACACTTCAATGACAAGTCATTAAAATCCACTGGCTCCGTCATTATTAAAAATCTTTATTTGCGCACAGTGCTGTACAAGGTTTTATCCAAGGAGAACTGAGCATGTCTCCAACTCTGTTTTAAAATAGCCATTTCAGGGCTGACGTACAGCTGCCGTTGACTCATCTTGCTTTCCACATAGAACAGAAATGAGGATAATCCATAACCATTTGTTTCTCCCCAAGGCCGTGGGCTAGAAGAGGATATTGATTTGTAAGAATTAGTCATGCTGACCGAGGACTGTTTGCCAGCCCCAGGTTAGCAAAGGTTAGCAAAGGAGGCCCAGCTGACTCAGACAGCTTTGAGAACACTGGGTTCTTCTGGAGTTTCAGGGAACAATAACAGAACGCCTTCTCTTAGCCAAGTGTCCCTTGGGTCTTCAGTGTGGTCTCCGGTCCAGCAGCCTCGGTTTCACTTGGGAACTTGTCTGAAATGCAGATTCTTGGGCCCCACTCCTGACATGCTGAATCAGAAACTCTAGTAGCAGAGCCCAGCTTGTGTGTGTTCACAGCTCCGGCAGGCAGTTCTGCTGCACATTCAAGTGAGAACCACGGTGCTAAATCCATTGAGAAGCAAAGCAAAAGAGTAAGGCGGTGAAGCTGTCAGACCACCTTCATCCTTGATAAAGCCAGCACTAGAGAACGTGGGCTTATGCCTGTGGCGACTGGGCTTTCTAATACTGAACCCCAGACTTGCCCCTCCCAGGTGGGAGCCTGGCCTCTGTGAGACAATGGCAGGGAAGAGCAGACTATGGCATGGAGGTGCTTATGCTTCCTGCAGACAGCTCCTTCCCCAAAGGAAAATCTGGGAACAGGACTGGGCTACAAACCCACCAGTCAGGCAACTCATCCCACCTCCTTGGAAACATAGAACATAACCTGGCCTTGGAGACGGAGTTGATCTGAGCACTGCGGCAGCAACAGGGATGCCACCAGGGAAAGGGTATGGTGCTGATTGATGATAGTTGCATCCACGCGGGAGGAGGGAAGCCCCCAACCGATGCATTTCCTAAGTATTAGTGACTAGCTTCCCCGCTTTGTGTTGCTACGCCCATCGGCTTTGGGCTTACACAGTTGGGAATAGAACTTGACCAGGACTGACACCGGATAGTTACAGAAGCATTCTTCATGGGCCACTGCCCAGCCTGATGGGTGTGGGCAATTCATGGGTGAATAGAAGTGGGTTCTTGTTCTGAGGCTTCAGCTTCCCACCAGAGCATCCCAATGATAAGCGCACACTGCAGTCTTTCTGCCCTGTACAGAAGACAGCCAAGAAGAAATCCAGCCAACAGGGCATGAAAAGTGAGAGCTGAGTATGTTCTGTGTCCTCAGAAAGGGTTTGACTAGGTGGTGCTTTGACTTGTCATTATCTTAATGCATCTTTTGGTATCTGAATATAAGCAATCTTCATCACTCATTTTTTTTTCCCCGCAAGATGGTGAATTACAGGCTTCGAGCATGCCTCAGCCACGTGGAAATAGCAAAATAGTGCATAAAGATCAATTCTATGAGCTTTAATTTAAGACGGAAAATGGGAATCCACCAGCATAACAAGACACCCCAGATCCCAAGGAGAAGGTAGGCAGGCAGCCCCCATGATGGCTTCCAGCCAATAAAAGTGAGTGAAGCCCCCAGAACCTAGGAGGGTGAGAGAATCCCTCACGGCCCATCTTTCTGCAGGGGTTCCATGCAACCCAGGCCAAGGGAGAGCATTTCATGTCTCCCACGCCCTGGAGCTAACTTAGGGAGCAGCCTGGACACAGAAAAGTGGCAGATATTTTCCCACACCTGGGATCAAGAGAAGGATGCCACTTTTAATCTGGGCTCCTAAAAAGTCAGTCATTTTTTGATGACCCTGGCAGTGTAGCCATGCAGGCATTTTAGTCTCAGGTTAGATATGGGAGCATTTGTTCTGGAGCAGGGTAGGGCCCTCCACAGCCAGAACTGAGCAGCAAATGTGGAAGGTGTCCCAGCAGCAGGCACTGGAATTGTGCTCTCCTCTGTCACAGGCCTGGAAGGGGAGGAGAGCTGCCACTGCCACAGTTTCTCCTGGGCAAAAAGATTTGTAGTCTGAGCCAACTTGGCACCCTAGAACTGTCTGCATGTGTCATTGCTGGGTGCCTTAGAGATCGTGGCACACCAGGGCCCTCTCTGCCCCCAGACGTATCTCCAGACATTTGGAGCACCTGCTCACCTGAACTAACAGCCTGAGCTGCTCCACTCTTCCTGAGTGAATCCTCGGTGTAGCAGGGTCCTCTTTGATCCACACGCAGGGAGACCTCCAGCCATTTGAAGCACCTGCTCCCATGGATTAGCAGCCTAGATCACCCCACCCTTCCTGTACGGAGTTTGTGGTGCAGGGGGCGCTCTGTTTGCTTCATGCCCAGGCAGATCTCCAGGCATATAGAGCACCCTCTTACCTAGATTGATGGCCTGATTCACTCCACGCTTCCTGAGCAGAGATCATGGTGCGGGGGGCCATTTATGATCCTCCAGGCAGATCTCCAGCAATCTGGAGCACCCACTCGCTCTCCTGGAATAGGAGTTTAGGCTGCCCCCACTCCCTGTGTAGAGAACCTGGAGCTGAGAAGTTTCCCAGTTCCACACCTAGGCACACCTCTGGGCCCTTGGTGGCTGCCCATTGGACCTCTTCCTCTGCACCGGTGCTTATGCTTGCCATTAGGAGACCTGTAAGCAGTCCTTACCCGTCCAGCCCCAGTTATCTTATTCCCCCCCACCCACCCATCTTGGCTTCCCCCTCGGGGGCTGAGCAGGGAGCTCGGACCATGGCGCACTGCACAGATCAACCCATTGCCTGAGGAAAAAGAGAGCTTCTTCCAGTAACAAGGATCAAGTATACGCCCATCTGTGTTGGCTGCAGCGGCTTTTACCCATAAGTGCCATCCACTGGCTGTAGGTCAAACCACACTGCCCAATATAAAACCTGCCAACAGAAGTGCATATGGCTATTCATAAAAAGAACAAAAGAATGGCACGCCTGTAATCCCAGAACTTTGGGAGGCTGACGCAGACGGATCACTTGAGGTCAGGAGTTCAAGACCAGCCTGGCCAAGATGGCGAAACCCTGTCTCTACTAAAAATACAAAAATTAGCCAGGCATGGTGGTGCGCCCCTGTGTCCCAGCTATTCGGGAGGCTGAGGCAGGAGAATCACTTGAGCCCAGGAGGCAGAGAGGTTGCAGTGAGCCAAGATCATACCACTGTACTCCAGCCTGGGCAACAAGAGGGAGACTCTGTCTCAAAATAATAATAATAATAATAATGGCATTCGCAGCAATCTGGATGGAGCTGGAGACCATTATTTTAAGTGAAAAAACTCTGGAATAGAAAACCAAACATCGTATGTTCTTACAAGTGGGAACTAAGCTATGAGGATGCAAAGGCATAAGAATGATACAATGGACTTTGGGAACTTGGGGGGAAGGGTGGAATGGGGGTGAGGGATAAAAGACTACATTTTGGGTAACAGTGTACACTGTTCAGGTGATGGGTGTACCTAAATCTCAGAAATCACCACTAAAGAACTTATTCATGTAACCAAACACCACTAACAGGCTAACAGGGAACTTCTCAGCAGAAACCTTACAAGCCGGAAAAGACTGGGGGCTACTTACAGCATTCTCAAAGAAATTCCAACAAAGATGCTATATCCTGCCAAACTAAGTTTCAGAAGCAAAGAAGAAATCATCTCTTTTATAGACAAGCAATCACTAAGAGAATTTTTGACCACCAGACCAGACTTACAAGAGATCCTTAAGGGTGTTCTACACATGGAAATGAAAGAACAATACCTATCACCACAAAGCGCTCTTACGTACATGGCTCACAGACCCTGTAAAGCAACTGCACAAAAAAAAATTACAAAACAGCCAGCTAATAACTTCACAATCGGATCCAAACCTCACATATCAACATTAACATTAAATGTAAATATTCTGAACGTCCCACGTAAAAGGCACAGAGTGACAAGTTAGATTTTTAAAAAAACCACAAGACCCATACATCTACCATCTTCAAGAGACCTACTGACATGTAATGACACCCATAGGTTCAAAGTAAACGGTTGGAGGAAGATCTATCATGCAAATGGAAAATAAACAAGAACAGGAGTCACAAGTTTTATATCAGATAAAACAAACGTTAAATGAACAATAGAAAAAAAAAAAAAAAGACAAGGGCATTACATAATGACAAAGGGATCAATTCAACAAGAGACTTAATTATCCTAAACATATATACGCACCCAACATTGGAGCATCCAGCTTAACAAAACAAGTACTTCTGGACTATGAAAAGACTTAGACAGCCACACAATAATAGTGGGGTCCTTAACACTCCACCAACAGCATTAGATCATCAAGGCAGAAAACTAAAAAACTCTGGACTGAAATTTGACATTTGACCAATGGGCCTAAGAGACACCTACAGACTATTCTACCCATCAATCACAGAATGTACATTCTTCTCATCTACATACAGAACATACTGGAAGATTGACCACACGCTCAGCCAAAAAGCAAGTTTCAATAAATTAAAACACCTGAAGTCATGCCAACCATACTCTAGAACTACAGTGGAAGAAAAATAGAAATCAATACCAAGAAGATCTCTGAAAATCACACAATTACATGGAAATCAAACAACTTGCTCCTGAATGACTTTTCAGTAAACAATGAAATTAAGGCAGGAATCAAAAAAAAATCTTTCAGCCAGGTGTGGTGGCTCACGCCTGTAATCCCAGCTACTTGGGAGGCCAAGGCAGGTGGATCACCTGAGGTCAGGAGTTCAAAACCAGCCTGACCGACATGGAGAAACCCCGTCTCTACTGAAAATGCAGAATGAGCCAGGTGTGGTGGTGCATGCCTGTAATCCTAGCTACTTGGGAGGCTGAGGTGGGTGGATCACCTGAGGTCAGGAGTTCAAGACCAGCCTGATCGACATTGAGAAACCCTGTCTCTACTGAAAATGCAGAATTAGCCAGGTGTGGTAGCACATGCCTGTAATTCCAGCTACTTGGGAGGCTGAGGCAGAAGAATAGCTTGAATCCAGGAGGTGGAGGATGTGGTGAGCCAAGATCATGCCATTGCACTCCAGCCTGGGCAACAAGAGCAAAACTCTGTCTCAAGAAAAAAAAAATTATTTGGAATACATGGAAACAGAGACACAAATACCAACATTTCTGTGATGCAACAAAAGCAGTGCTAAGAGGAAAGTTTATAGCACTAAATGCCTACATCTTTGGAAGGCCAAGTTGGGTGGATTACTTGAGGTCAGGAGTTCGAGACCAGCCTGGCCGACACGGTGAAACCCCATCTCTACTAAAAATACAAAAATTAGATGGGCATTGTGGTGTGTGCCTGTAATCCCAGCTACTCAGGAGGCTGAGGCAGGAGAATTGCTTGAACCCGGGAGGCAGAGGCTGCAGTAAGCCAGAGGCTGTAGTGAGCCGAGATTGTGCCACTGTACTCCAGCCCAGGTGATAGAGAGCAAGACTCCATCTCAAATAAATAAATAAATAAATAAATAAATAAATATGCTTACATCAAGAAGATGGAAATATCTTAAATTAACAATCTAACATCATACCTAGAGGAACTAGAAAAACAAGAAGAAACTAATCCCCAACCTAGCAGGAGAAAAGAAATAACTAAAATCAGAGCAGAACTGAGACTGAGACCCACAAATCCATACAAAGGATCAATAAAACCAAAAGTTGGTTATTTGAAAGAATAAAAGTGATCAATAGACCACTACCTGGATTAACAGAAGACAAAAGAGAGAATATGCAAATAAGCACAATCAGAAATGAGAAAGGTGACATTACAATTGATCCCACAGAAATACAAAAGATCTTCAGAGATTATTATCAACACATCTGTGAGCACAAACTAGAAAATCAAGAGGAAATGGATAAATTCTTGGGCACACATAACCTCCCAAGATTGAATCAGGAAGAAATAAAAATTCTGAATAGAGCAGTATCAAGTTCCAAAATTGAATCAGTAATAAAAATCCCAGCAGCCAAGAAAAGCTCTGGACCAGATGGATTCACAGCTGAATTCTACCAGATGTACAAAGAAAAGTTAATACCAATTCTACTGAAACTATTCCCAAAAATAGAGGGAGAGGGAATCCCCCCTAACTCATTCTATGAAGCCAGCCCAACCCTGATACTAACACCTGGCAAAGACACACAAAAAAAGAAAACTACAGATTAATATCCCTGATGAACACAGACACAAAATCCAAAACAAAATACCAGTAAATCAAACCCACTTAATTCACCATGATCAAGTCGGCTTTATGACTGAAATGCAAGGCTGGTTTAAGATACATGAATCAATAAATATGATTCACCAGATAAACAAAATTAAAAACAAAAACCATATTATTATCTTAACAGATGCAGAAAAAGCTTTTGCCTGTTCAGGTGGCTCACGCCTGTAATCCTAGCACTTTGGGAGGCCAAGGCAGGTAAATCACCTGAGATCATGAGCTCAAGACCAGCCTGGCCAACATGGCAAAATCCCATCTCTACTAAAATTACAAAAATTAGCCAGGTGTGGTGCTGTGTGCCTGTAGTCCCAGCTACTCAGGAGGCTGAGGCAGGAGAATCACTCAAACCTGGGAGATGGAGGTTGTAGTGAGCCAAGATTATGCCACTACACTCCAGCCTGGGTGACAGAGGAGACTGTCTCAAAAAAAAAAAAAACCTAAAATAAATCGTAGATGATTCAAACAAAGGGAAAAACATTCCATGCTCATGGATAGGAAGAATCAGTATTATTAAAATGGCCCTACTGTCCAAAGCCATTTACAGATTCAATACTATCCCTATCAAACTAACAAGGTCATTTTTCACAGAATTAGAAGAAGCTATTCTAAAATTCATATTGAACCAAGAAAGAGCTCAAATAGCCAAGCAATCCAAAGCAAAAAGAACAAAACCAGAGGCATCACATAACCCAACTTCAAACTATACTGCAAGGCTGCCATAACCAAAACAGCATGATATTAGTATAGAAACAGACACACAAACAAATGGAACACAGTGGAGAACCCAGAAATAAAGCTACACATCTACAACCATCTAATCTTTGACAAAGTTGACAAAAATAAGCAGTGGGGAAAGGACTCCCTGTTTAATAAATGGTGTTGGGATAACTGGCTATCCACATGCAAAAGAATGAAACTAGACCACTACCTTTCACCATATACAAAAAGTAACTCAAGCTGGATTAAAGATTTAAATGTAAGACCTCAAATTATAAAAATTCTAGAAGAAAACCTGGCCCTAGCAAAGAATTTATGGCTAAATCCTCAAAAGCAATTGCAACCTTGGCCCTAGCAAAGAATTTATGGCTCTTCTCTTCATTGGCCCTAGCAAAGAATTTATGGCTAAGTCCTCAAAAGCAATTACAGCAAAAGCAAAAATTGACAAGTGGAACCTAATGTAACTAAAGAGCTTCTGCACAGCAAGAGAAACTATCAACAGAGTAAGTAGACAATCTGCAGAATGGGAGAAAATATTCTCAAACTATGCATCTGACAAAGGTTTAATATCCAGAGTCTCTGAAAATTTTAAATCATTCAAGAAGCAAAAAACAAATAACTCCGTTGAAAAGTAGGCAGAAGACATGAACAGACACTTCTCAAAAGAAGACATACAAGCAATGACAAACATGAAAAAATGTTCCACATCACTAATCATCAGAGAAATGCAAATCAAAACCACACAATGAGATACCACCTCACACTAGTCTGAGTGGTTAGGTATTGAAAAGTCAAAAAAAAAAAAAAACAAAAAAAAAAACAGATGCTCGTTAAGTGTGGAGAAAGGGAATGCTTATACACTGTTGGTGGGAAGGTAAATTAGTTCAGTCGCTGTGGAAAGCAGTTTGGAGATTGCTTAAAGAACTTAAAACAGAACTACAATATGACCTAGTAATCCCATCACTGGGTATATATTCAAAGGAAAAGAAATCACTCTACTAAAAAGACACATGCACTTATATGTTCACCTCAGCAGTACTCACAATAGCAAAGATATGGAATCAACCTAGGTGCCCATCAACAGTGGACTGGATAAAGAAAATGTGGTACATATGGACCATGGAATACTATGCAGCCATAAAGAGATCATGTCCTTTACAGCAACACGAATGCAGCTGAAGGCCGTTAACCTTAGCAAATTAACATACGAACAGAAAACCAAATACCATATGTTTTCACTTGTAAGTGGGAGCTAAACACTGAGTACACATGGTCATTAAGATGGGAACAATAAACGCTAGGGACTACTAGAGATGGGAGAGAGGGTCGGGGGCAGGGGCTGAAAAACTACCTGTTGGGTACCATGCTCATTACCCCGGTGACAGGATCATTTATACTCCAAGCCTCAGCATCATGCAATAAATTCATGTAACAAACCTACACATGTACACCCTAAATCTAAAATAAATGTTGAAACTATAAAACCAAATAAACTCTTTTCTCCTCTCAACTGCACATTTTTGCCATCTAATGACCTACCCCTTTAACATGAAAATTATGCTACTCCTTTCCCTTTTCCAAAGAAGAGACTCTAAGAGCAAAAAGAACCTTAGAAGTCACTGAGTCCAAACACCTCATTTTTACAGCAGAAGAATCGGAGGCCCTGAGAGTTGGAGTGACTTGTCCAAGTTCCAACTACGAATTCGTGGCAGAGCTGCAGCAAATGCCCAGGTTTTAACCCCCACAGGCTGAAATCTCTCAATCCCTCGCAGCTCCATAAACTAAACTTTTGATTATACAGCATTATCTCTAATTGGGATTCTCTCTTACCGCACTATAAACCGAAGCAATTGGTAATTTGTCCCATGTATTTTCTAATAATGTCCCTTCGTATCACCAGTCCTGGTTAGAAAAAGCCATGTGTAGAAAAGGTTTTTGCCCAGTGCATTGCACAGGAATTAGCTGTTGAAGGCAGCGGCCCACACTGTGCCCTCTTTATCTTTTGACCTGGAGCCTCAGGTTCCCTAATATATCCATTAAAAGGTGAGAATAAGAACAGACGTGGCACAATTGTTCAGAGTTACTTGTTCAATGTTTTAAAGAGCTTGACAGATGATTTTCCTCAACTCTCTTCCAGACTATATTTTTTATTACACAAAAAGTAATCTCGCAAATGCTGTTTGCCCCTGCCATGGGATAACAATAGGCTGGAGTGCAGTGGCACAATCCTGACACACAGTAACCTCCGCCTCCCACGTTCAAGCGATTCTCCTGCCTCGGCCTCCCGAGTAGCTGGGACGACAGGCACCTGCCACCACTCCCAGCTAATTTATGTATTTTTAGTAGTGATGGGGTTTTGTCATGTTGGCCAGGCTGGTCTGGAACTCCTGACCTCGACTGATCCGCCCACCTCAGCCTCCCAAAGTGCTGGGATTACAGGGGTGAGTCACTGCACCCAGCCGGATATTATAACTTTTCGTTTCATTGCATTCCCAGATCTTATGACTGAAAGATTTTATGCCAACTTCCACTTATAATCAAGGAGAGGCCTGAGAAACCATAATTTGATAAGAAACCACAACTATGTGGTTATCCTTTAAGTTATAAAAGTGCCTGATAACCAAAGATTTCACAAGAAAATTACAAGAGACCACTTTGGGAATAAATATTCCTTGATATTAGACAAACAATATTGTATCTGCCTAGTGAAAGGTTATTGTGTTTATGTGTCCCCTGTAGAAGGAGGTTGTCTCTAAAATAACTAGACTTAATACCCTTAAAAAAACATCAGTGACAGATGGAAAATTCTATGTCATGTTGGTACATTTTGTGGGGTTTTTCTGAAAATCTTTAAGGGGCACCTTTGTGCCCAGCAAGTACCAATCAAATAATCACAGCACAACATGCTCTTGAAGGTTGTAAGAGTGACTTCTGCTTTTTGTTTTGTTTTGTTTTTTTTTGAGACAGTCTCGCTTTGTCGCCCAGACTGGGGCGTAGTGGTGTAATTTCAGCTCACTGCAACCTCCACCTCCCGGGTTCAAGCGATTCTCCTGCCTCAGCCTCCCAAGTAGCTGGGACTATAGGCACGCACCACCATGCCCAGCTAATTTTTATATTTTTAGTAGAGACAGGGTTTCACCATGTTGGCCAGGATGGTCTTGCTCTCTTGACCGCGTGACCCGCCCACCTCAGCCTCCCAAAGTGCTGGGATTACAGGCGTGAGCCACTGCGTCCGGCCAGAGTGACTGTTAATGCTGCTGACTCGTGTCACAAACTGTCACCCAATCCTCTAAGCTTCACTCCTTGGACATTCAAAATACCTCAAAGTGCTAGGACTACTGCCATCTTATGAATTAATAATGCTGCTTCACATCCCAGCTCTGCCACTGAACTCTCCTCAACGCTCTTTCTCCAAACACTGGCCAGGTCTGAAGTAACTGTGAAATCAGAGAAGATGGGAACCTGAAGTGGGGCAGGCAAGCGATATTCACCGCCTACCACCAGGATGCAGAATCAAGTGTGCAGTAAGCCTCAGGCTGATGGTAGAATATATTTATTGCTACATTTATATACAATTATACAAACAGCCCAGACAGGAAAGAAATGTTGCATCGATTTCTGTAGATTCCACCAACATGTGCACAGAAATGGAGCTGTTCACCATTGAGTTTGCTCTTGGATTGAAGCCAAATGTAAGTCACATACATTTTTTGAAAAAGTGGGAAATTCTTGGAAATCCTCTCCATAGATTCTTCCATACAAGCTAGTCATGCAGAAAAAAGTGGGTTCTCAGAAGCTGATGCCTTCCAGCATCTGTTTGGGGGATAGAGTCTTGAAGATGGGGTGCAGTAGATGCTGGCTTGGGACTGCAGGGTGCCGTGCGAAGTCCCAAGTCCCGGCCCATCTTGCTAAGGTCTGTCTTTAGGAAAGGCAATTGAGAGGGGTTTGGAGAGAAAGAGAATAGCAAGAAAGGGAAATCCAACAGTAAACTGAGAAGAGGAGAGAAACGTGAGCCAGGGCCCTGGGTGAGGGAATACTGGTCCGTCCAGTTCCAGCTGAGATTGCAGACTTTGGGGGATACACACATTCAGAACACCAGGTATGTCCTTATCCTAAAGCTGCCCGTATGTCAGTAGCCAGAGGCCTGCATGAAGACACAGAAAGTGAATAGGAAAGTCAGGCAAGAAAGAAGAAAACTCAACTCGAATACTCGTATTATCAGCATTCAGTTGAAAAGGCATGACCCTGAATGTCTTTCCACATTTTGTAAGTTAACATTTAGTCACGGTTAGTTGATGGTTGGGTGATGAAGGGGAATGGAATGCCGCTGAGGAAATGCAATGATGTACAGATTGTACCAAAATAAAGGTGCGTCCACAAACTCTACACTCTGACCTCAGCCTGGCTAGAATTACTTTTGGCCACTGCAATGTTCTGATCCAGAATTATGATGTGGATGTAAGATCATGGTATAAACACTCACTCTTTCACGTCACAGTCACATACACCTTAGTGACGTGAATCCCAAGAGAAATTGTTGAGCAGCCACGGGGCGTGTGTGCTTAGGGAATGAGTTCATCTTATTTATACCAGCTCCATCTGACACACCTCAGGCCCCTTCCCACCTCGGGGATCCAAGAGGGAGGACCTGCAGACTGGGTCTAATCTGGTCTCCTCAGCTAAAATCAGCCCAGAGCCTGAGAGAAAGGTCTGAAGGTTGAGAGCAAAAAGCCCATGAGTCTAAATACACCACACTGTGCCAGCCTTTGGAGTTGATTAGCAATTTGGGTACAGTCTGGTCCCAAGGCTATAGGGATCTATCCATGAGGAAACCAGTCAGTTCTATCTTGTTCATGGCTTTATTTTATTTTTGAGACAGGGTCGCGCTGTCACCCAGGATTGAGTGCAGGTGTATGATCTTGGCTCACTGCAGCCTCAACCTTCTGGGCTTAAGCAATTCTCCCACCTCAGCCTCATGAGTAGCTGGGACCACAGGCATGCGCCCCTATGCCCAGATAATGTTTTGTATTTTTTGTAGAGCCAAGGTTTTACCATGTTGCCCTGGCTGGTCTCAAACTGCTGAGTTCATGCAACTCACCTGCCTCAGTCTCTAAAAGTGCTGGGATTATAGGCATGAGCCATAGCGCCTGGCCTGTCCATGGCTTTAGATGTCACCTTTAATTCCTTAATGTCACCATAATCCTACAGGCCCCTAGTCACGAGGAAGATAGGATGACAGTGCTGTGGAGAAGCCCTGGGGGCAGTGGGGGAAGGACCAGAACATCAGAGTCTCTGTTCTTTCTCTTGGGTCAATAACTTTATAATCAACTCTGGAGGGGCCCAGCAGTTCTTCCAAGGCTGCCAGCTATGTGATACCTCAAGCTGGAGGATGTGGCAATCACCAGCTCTGCAGATCCCTTCATAAATTCATGGCTAGATAATTCAAAATCTCTTTCTGTCATTAGATCTTGACTTTTCATGCAGAAGCTTTCTTTTCCTGCTTCTGACGACAATAGCTCAGAGTCAAACTCACTCAAAGGATTTGCTCTAAAAAGAACATTAACAGATGAAAATCAAGGAGGAAAAATTATAGAAGATCAGGTAGATTTTACTTTGGGGAGTTTTACTAATCGACAAACAAAATGGCAAGAGTTACATCAATGAATTTCTGCACTGGAAGAGATGGCTAAAGATAAATAGCTAAGAAGAGTATTGTTTGCAGCAATCTATGGCACATTAAGAATGTGCTTTAACCCAGGATTTCAGCTCAAAGATCAGAAATGAGACCAGCTGGATTCTCAGCTAGACCCCTTTCAAAGCGAGTGAGAGCAAGTGATGATGGATGTGTCGTAGCGTTTCAAGTGGACTTTGAAACAATGAAAGTGTTTTGGTAATGTCATGACATATCAGAGAGAATCTTGCATGACCTTAAACTCATTTCAGAGCAGGTCCAATTCAAGGCCAAAGGAGCAAATTGCTTCTAAAAGTTCTCCACCTTAAAAAACACATGTGACCATTTTTTGCCACATAAATAAGTCTAAAAACATCGTATTTCTATAAAGAACATTGGTTCTACATTTTTAAGTATTATCTCAAATATACTGACATTTAGCTAGAAGGCGGTTTAGAGAACTTTGGGAGGCTTAACCAGCAAGTTGGGGGAACTCAAGATTTACAACATAAACAACATTGCTGTGGTTTTTTCAGAAATGGGATGAGTCAAATAGCCTCTGCCAAAAAAAAAAAAGGAATTTAAAAACAACCTGTTATGGTAATCATATTGAAAAAATGATTTTAAAATATTACCAAATCGAGGTCAGTACATAGTACTATATTAACCTAGCTTATGAACCAATTCTTTACTTCTTCTACTCCAGGAATCCCCAACCCCTGGGCCGAAGGCCAGTACTGGTGTGGCCTGTTAGGAACCGGGTGGCACAGCAGAAGCTGAGCAGTGAACAAGCATCACGGCCTGAGCTACACCTCTTGTCAGATCAGCAGCGGCATCAGATTCTCAAAGGAGCGAACCCTATTGTGAACTGCGCATGCGAGGGTTCCATGTTGCATGCTCCTTATGGGAATCTAATGCCTGATGATTTGAGGTGAAGGAGTTTTACCCCAAAACCATCCCCTCCACCTCCCAACCCCATTCCCAGCCCATGGAAAATTTGTCTTCCATGAAACCAGTCCTTGGTGCAAAAAGGTTGGGGACCACTGTCTACTCAATGTGTATGTACGGAACTTCATTTTAAAGTAAATCTCAATATGTCTTTTTTCTTTTTTTTTTTAATCACTCTATCATCCAGGATGGAGTGCAGTGGCACCATCTCGGCTCACTGCAACCTGTGCCTCCCGGATTCAAGCAATTCTCCTGCCTCAGTCTCCAAAGTAGCTGGAACTACAGGCATGCACCATCACGCCTGGCTAATTTTTTTTTGTATTTTTAGTAGAGATGTGGTTTCACCATGTTGGCCAGGCTGGTCTCAAACTCCTAACCTCAGGTGATCCACCTGCCTACACCTCTTAAAGTGCTGGGATTCTAGGCATGAGCAACCGTGCCAGGCCTGAATATGTTTTTCTAAAAAATAAGAAAAACCTCCCAGCAGAACACAAGTGTCATATGAGAACCGGCACTATAATACTTTCATTCTTAATGCTCGAGAGGGCTCTTTCTAAAGGTAAGAGAATGCTCTAAAGTAGCAGGTCCAATCCGCTCCAAGATTACAGGTAAAACATCATTTTAATAAATTCTAGCTGACCTCAAAATTATTAAATTGGAGGATGATGTTCTTGATTGGCAAAGAGCCCAATAGATGCAAACTATTGAGAAAGAACTTGGAGGGGATGGAATCAGAGGCTGTAAAGACAGAGATTGCTCTTGATCAGTTCCTTTGACTTGAAACCCACAGGTCCTGTGGATTAGCAGGTTCAGTTTTATGAGGTCCACCAGCATCCTGGCAGTGGAAGGTATGGCAGGTCTAGCGGGCAAGTGGGCTGGCCCTGGCCACGGCTGCCGGTTGTACTTACCTAGTGAGGGAGGGAGCCTTCTTCCTAAGGGTTACATTTGCTTTATGCTGCTTTGGCAAGAGCGCATCTGGAACAATGCATACAGTTTGGGTCCCCACCTTTCAAAAGAGACATTAAGAGGTTAGAAAGCATTTAGCAAAAAAACACAGTAGGAAACTGAATGGGCAGGTTGACTGCTTGCTCAGCACACTGTAGTATCAGGGTGCCCTTGTCAGCCTGGATTATGTAAGGGCTGTTATTGTCAAACTGTCTGCCTAATCTTTAACTTCTTTTTTATTTTCCAGTCCACCTTTGAAACTCCACGATTAGAATGTGGAAATAAGAATAACTTTAAACCTTCCTTTTAAATAGATGCTAGACTTCAAATAGTGCAGCAACTCTACACAAGCTAACTAGTTTCTTTCAATAATAAGACCTATTATTTACAATAATAGGTCTTGTCTTAAAGCCATAAACATCAGAACTTCATGTCATTCAGTTATGCGTTCTACCAGATTTTATATTTTATTTGAAGTTCTCTTTTGATTAATCTAGACATTGTTATTTTCAGGCAGCAACCAGAGTAATGGGTCCAAAATACTTTGTAGTGCCTACTCTGAAATCAATAGTTGCTATGTTTTTGAATAAGCAAATACTCAGTACCTGCCTACTAAAAGACTGGATAGGTTAAGACAAACCATGAAAAATACCTCCTCTGCAGACACGTTGGCATTGCAGGAATTAAAGAGGTCAATTTCAGCCCTACTCTCTCTGGTCTGTCTTCCTCAGCTGACTTACCTGCCATTCTCCGATATATCCCTTAGAGATAAAACAAAGTCAGAATTAACTTAACGAAGAAACTGCTAAACTGGCCAAGCTTATCCATGAGTCATTTCCCTGACTGGGAAGAATGCTGGTTACAGTATTTTCTAACCTTGTGAGTAAAACAATTAGAAATGCAGTTACTAGCAATCTCTATCTTACAAATGAGTTATGTACCAAAAGGGCAGCTGTGGTGGGCTGTTTTCCATGGAAACCACGTCATGAACAGCGATTCTGTTTCTAGGCAATGTAACTCATAATGAAAAACTGAGTCTTTGCAGTAAAATAAGTAGAAACTCCAAATTTATCAAAGGTTGTAATTAAGGAACATAGAAACAATGACATTTATTAACAGTTTTATAATTTTTCTTTAATACGTGAGCTTGATGTTAACCTGGGCAGAAATAATTAGATGGTTCAATAGTACCTGAAATTTAAGAACATTTTAAAGGGAATTTTAACTGTTTTCAAGGACTTTGAAGGTTAGTCTGGCTGGCACTTTATTGTATAAAATGTCATTTCAGGCCAGACGTGGTGGTTCACGTCTGTAATCCCAGCACTTTGGGAGGCCGAGGCGGGCAGATCACCTGAGGTTGGGAGTTCCAGACCAGCCTAACCAACATGGTGAAACCCCGTCTCTACTAAAAATACAAAAATTACCGGGCATGGTGGTGCATGCCTGTTATCACAGCTACTCGGGAGGCTGAGGTAGGAGAATCACTTGAACCTGGGAGATGGAGGTTGCAGTGAGCCAAGATCGCGCCATTGCACTCCAGCCTGGGCAACAAGAGTGAAACTCCCATCTCAAAAACAAACAAACAAACAAACAAACAAAACAATAACAAAAAGTCCTTTCAAAATGTATAGCTGTAGTTTTGCCATTGTCACTAGTAGTAGTATTCTCACTGTGATTAACTAGTAGTACTATTCATGTAGATTTAGACTCATAAAGGGGCAGAGAAAGCAAAGGAAGAGAATTACTTTTCATGAACATAATGAGAAAATTTAGGAGAGCATGAGAAAGGAGGATTTGGGAGTAAAGTTAATAGATGAAAGGCACAAGAGAAGGAATAGAACTGAAGGAGAAAACTGCATGTACGAGTTTCCCTAATAGGGAAAGAAAGGTGAAGAGACGTCAGAAATGTCCAAGATTTGACACCAGGTGGCGCCATGAGATTAGATGACAGTATTTTAGTTGAAGGCGGCAACAACTGAAGGGGAGTGAGGGTGATACATAAAAATCACATGGGCTGAATATTCACAACACAGGAGGCTCAGGAGTTGTGAAGCGGTAAGCCATAGGTTAGAATATATATCAAGTTATATTAAGAATATATATTAAATTACGGGTTAGAATATATAACAAGGAACGCAAACCTAGTTGAATAAGATGTTGTCTTACTCTATCACCCATGCTGGAATGTAATGGCGCCTTGTTGGCTCACTGCAACCTCCGCCTCCAGGGTTCAAGTGATTCCTGTCTCAACTTCCCAGGTAGCTGAGATTACAGCCACATGCCAGCACACTCAGCTAATTTTTTTTTTTTTTTTTTTTGTATTTTCAGTAGAGTTAGGGTTTTCCCATGTTGTCCAGGCTGCTCTCGAACTCCTGACTTCAGGTGATCTGCCCGCCTTGCCCTCCCAAATTTCTGGGATTACAGGCATGAGCCACTGCGCCCGGCCTAGTTTAACATTTTAAAGAATCTGTTTACCTAGTACAGGCCATGGCTCACACCTGTAATCCCAGCACTTTGGCAGGCCGAGGTGGGGGGTGGATCACCTGAGGTCAGGAGTTTGAGACCAGCCTGGCCAACATGGGGAAACTCCATCTCTACTAAAAATACAACAATTACCCGAGCGTGGTGGCCTGCACCTATAGTCCCAGCTATTCCGGAGGCTGAGACAGGAATCGCTTGAACCCCAAAGACAGAGGCTGCAATGAGCCAAGATCATGCCACTTGCACTCCAGCCCGGGTGACAGAGCAAGACTTCATCTCAAAAACAAAGAATCTGTCAGTTTAGTATATTAACAATTTTTTTTTTTTTTTTGACAGGGTCTTGCTCTGTCCTCCAAACTGGATTGCAGTGACATGATCATGGTTTACTGAAGTCTCAATCTCCAAGGCACAAGCAATCCTCCCACCTTAGCCTCTTGAGAAGCTGGGACCACAGGTGTGCTTCACTGCACCTGGCTAATTTTTTTCTTTCTTTTCCTTTTTTTTTTTCGTGGGCGGGGGGTGGGTGGAGATGAGGTCTCACCATGTTGCCCAGGCTGGTCTTGATCTCCTGGGCTCAAGCAATCCTCCTGGGATCACAGGCATGAGCTGCTGCACTCAGACAACAATTTTTTAAAAAAGTAAACACATACAAATGGCAGCAGACATATGAAAAGGTGCTCAACATCATTGAGCATCAGAGAAATGCAAACCAAAACTGCAATGAGATGATCATCTTACCCCAGTTAAGGTGGCTTTTATCCTACCATGACAGGTAATAACAAATGCTGGTGAGGATGTGAAGAAAAGGGAATCTTTGTACACTGTTGGTGGGACTGTAAGTTAGTACAACCACTGTAGAGAACAGTTTGGAGTCTTCTCCAAAAACTAAAAATGGAGCTACCATATGATCCAGCAACCCCACTATTGTGTATGTGCCCCCCAAAAAGAAAATCATATCAAAAACATACCTGCATTCCCATATTAACTGCAACACTACTCACAATAGCCAAGATTTGGAAGCAACGTAAGTGTCCATCAACAAATGAATGGATAAAGAAAATGGTGGTACTTATACACAATGGAGTACTCATTCAGCCACAAAAAAATAATGAGATCCTGTCATTTGCAACAACATGGATGGAACTGGAGATCGCTAATGTTAAGTCAGGCACAGAAACACAAAAATTGTATGTTCTCATTGATTTGTGGGATCTAAAAATCAAAATAATTAAACTCATGGAGACAGAGAGTAAAAGGATGATTACCAGAGGGTAAGAAGGGTAGTGGGGAAGCAGGAGGTTGGGAGGTAGAATGGTTAATGGGTACAAAAAAAAATTAGAAAGAATGAATAAGACCTAGTATTCGATAGCACAACAAGGTAACTATAATCAATAATAATTTAATTTTACATTTAAAAATAACTAAAAGGGTATAATTAGATTATTTGTAACACAAAGGAGAAAAGCTTGAGGGGATGAGTACCCCATTTCCCATGATGTGATGATTACGCATTGCATGCTTGTATCAAAATATTTCATGTCCCCCATAAATATATACACTTATGTGTCCATAAAAATTAAAACTGAATTTTTAAATTTTTAGTAGCATCATCTACAAAAAAAGTTTTAAAAATTAAAAAATTAAAAAGTACACACACACGATTACCTCAATATACTCAGAAATTGCATTTAAAACATTTAAAACCTTTTTTATTTAAAAAGAAAAAACTCTTAGAAAAATATGTATATGTATGTAAAAGGAAGTTTCATTAATCTGATAAAAATCATGTACTAAAAATTAGTCAGGCTGGTGCCATGCTCCTGTATATTCCCTGTATAGTCCCAGCTATTCAGGAGGCTGAGGTGGGAGGATCACTTGAGCCTGGGAGATGGAGGGTGCAGTGAGCCAAGATAACGCCACTGCACTCCAGCCTGAGTGACAGAGTGAGACCCCGTCTCAAACAACAAAAGAGATACCACTTACGTTCCACGTGGGACTGCAAGTTGCAGCCAGTCAACTCAGTAAGAAACAGAATGTAAGTTTTAAGAATGGAGAAGACTGAAAATTATAATTATTTGCAGAAAATGAAGAAAGTCTATGTAGAAAGCCCAAAAGACTTCACAAATTATTAGAAACAGTGAGAATGAAACAAGGTTCCTTAACTTAAGGTGAGCAAAAAAAAATCAACTATACTCTCTACATCAGTCAGAAATAGTTTTCAAATGTAACTCTGAAAATGACAGCAAAAAATAAGATGCTTAATAATAAAACTAACAAAATAAATTCATGATCTTAACGCAAAAATTTAAACAACTTTACTGAATCAAGGAAGACTTGGTGGAAAGACATTGCATATTCATGATTAGGAATGCTTAATATTGTACAGCTGTAATTTTCTTTCTTTCTTCTTCTTTCTTTTCTTTCTTTCTTTTTTTTTTTTTGAAACAGAGTTTCACTCTTGTTGCCCAGGCTGGAGTGCAATGGCGTGAACTTGGCTCACTGCAACTTCTGCCTCCCAGGTTCAAGCGATTCTCCTGCCTCAGCCTCCTGAGTAGCTGAGATTGCAGGCACACGCCACCACGCCGGCTAATTTTTGTATTTGTGGTAGAGACGGGGCTTCACCACGTTGGTCAGGCTGGTCTCGAACTCCTGACCTCGTGATCCGCCCACCTTCGCCTCCTAAAGTGCTGGGATTACAAGCATGAGCCACCACGCCCAGCCATGCAGCTGTAATTTCTTACCAAATTAATCTGTTAGTACATTTCCAAGCAAAACTCCCCAAAGTCTTTTTTCCCATACAGGTTAAACGAATTTATGCAAAAGAACAAAGAACCAAAACTAGTCAGGAGCTTATTTTACAAACAAGGTGTAGCAACTTTTTAAGAAAGTTCAACCAGATATCAAGACTTGTTAAAAAGCAAAGGCTGTAGTAATTAAGACAGAATACTGTTGACACAGGGATAGAAACACTGGCCAATGCAACAGATGAGAGTATGACAGAACAGAGTAAGAAACATGAAAGAAATGGCAATCGGATCAATAGGAAAAGGATGAACTGTTAAATAAAGTATCAAGACAACTAGTCATCTAGACAAAAAAATAAATAAAATCAGATCCACACTTCATACCATGCACAAAAGTTATTTATAGCTGGACTAAAGATTTCAATGTAAAAATAACCAAACTTTTAGAAGAATATAGAGGAAAACATCTTCATGACAAGTGAGAGAATAATTTCTTAAAAGAAGACACACACAGGAAAAAATCCCCACAAATTATAAAGAGAGTAATTTATAAATTAAGCTACAAGAAAGTGTTAAACATTTACGTATCCAAAAAAAAAAAAAAAAAACCACCATAAAAAGGCAAAGAAGGTAAGCCATGGAAGGAAATATCTCTAAAACATTTAAATGTCAAAAGATTAGTAACTACAATATAAAGAAATTTTCTGAATCAACTGGATCAAGATAAACAATCTAATAAAAAGCAGGCAAAAAAAAGTCATTTCAAAGAAAATGAGACACAAAAGGCCTTTAAAGAAAAATTATCAGCTATATTAGTAATTAAGAAAATGTAAATTATTAATAAAAGCACAATATCATCTTAAACCTATCAAATTGGCAGAAATTGAAAAATCTAGTGATATGAAGTGTGGTGAAGATGTGGATATAGCCTTACTTTGGGAAACAATTAATGGTTACATAGTAAAGTTGAAGATGTGCGTATCCCATAATGAGAGACAAATCCCTCCTACATAGTAAAGTTGAAGATGTGCATATTCCGTAACCAGAGACAAATCCCCTCCTACATAGTAAAATTGAAGAAGTGCATATCCCATAACAAGAGACAAATCCCCTCCCTAGGTCTCTGCTGTAGAAATACTGTTGCACTTATTCACTAGAAGACGACAAAAATATCTGTGGCTATATTGTTTAAAGATTTTTAAAAATACTGGTAACAATGCTATGGCCAGAGGCAGTGGCTCACATCTGTAATCCCAGCACTTTGGGAGGCCGAGACTGGTGGATTACTTGAGGTCAGGAGTTCAAAATCAGCCTGGCCAAAATGGTGACACCCCATCTCTACTAAAAATACAAAAAATTAGCCAGGTGTGGTGGTGGGTGCCTGTAATCCCAGCTGCTTGGGAGGCTGCAGCAGGAGAATCACTTGAACCCAGGAGGCGGAAGTTGCAATGAGCCAAGATCATGCCATTGCACCCCAGCCTGGATGAGAGAGAGTCCATCTCAAAAAAAAAAAAAAAAAAAGAAAAGAAAAAAAAAAAATACTGGTAAGAATCCAAATGTCCACCATCGGGGGAACTGATAAATTGTAGTGCACTTATAAAATAAATAAAGCAGTGAAAATGAACCACAGCTATATTCATGAAAATGGATGTGCATGTGTGTGTAATAAAACTGTTTTGAGAACTTCATCACGAATTACCAAAAAAAAAAAAAACTATTTTCATAAAGTTCACGTGTGCACAAAACTAGACATTATATTGTTGTAGATACAAACACAGATAGTAAAAGCAAAGAAAAGGATGACAAGATGGAGAGGAGGAACATGCAATGCCAGCTATTGGCAATATACTATTTTTCAAACTGATAGATGAGTATCTAGTATATATACATGTATTCCTTCATTTATATTTCTACTAGATGCATTTCATTCTCTAACCCTGTTATAAATCAATCTCTAGTTTTTAAGTGTTTAAAAACAGAAAGTAATGGAGGAAAAATACTACAATAGATGGGAAAGTTATGAATTTTGTTCCAAATATCTTTGGTCTTTGAACCATTTGAATTTCAATGGTCTCAAAGAAACTATGTAGTCAATAGTTACTCTAAGGACACTGAGTAAAAGAAGCAACTGTGTTATTTCCACAGCATTGGGTGCTCTCATTTCTCTAAATCAGCAATTCTCAAAGTGTGGTCCCAAAACGGCAGCATCAGACTCACCTTTAAGAAATGCAGTGTGTGTGTGTGACAGATGGTCTCGCTGTTGTCCAGGCTGGAGTGCAGTGGCACTATCTCAGCTCACTGCAACCTCCACCTCCCGAGGTTCAACCAATTCTCATGCCTCGGCCTCCCTAGTAGCTGGGATTACAGGTGTGCACCACCACACCCAACTAATTTTTGTATTTTTGGTAGAGACAGTGTTTCACCATGTTGACCAGGCTGGTCTCGAACTCCTGGCCTCAAGTGATCCGCCCGCCTCAGCCTTCCAACATGCTGGGATTACAGGCCTGAGCCACCGCGCCTAGCACCTAGCCATAAATGCATATTCTTGAGCAGCTGCATAGATCTACTGAATGTGAAACCTGGGGAGGGTGCCCTGCAATCTGTGTTTTAACAAGCCCTCCAGGTGATTCTGATGCACGCTAATGTGAGAACCACTGCCAAAAGTTGTTCAAATATCTAAGAAATCCCTTCATTATAACAAAATAAGACCTCCCTAGGGTCACATGAAAATGTTAATAGTCATCCAGACAGAAAGCCACAGCACTGACCCTTAGGAGAATATGACTTTTTAAAAACCTTTAACTCAGGAGTTAGGAAACTATGGCTCGTGGGCCAAACCCAGTTTCCCATCTGTTTTTGTACAGAATGTGATTTAAGAACGTTTTTGACCTTTTTTTTAAAAAAAAAAAAAACAAATCAGAGGAAGAATATTTTGTGACACATGAATTATGTGAAAATCAGAGTTAAGCATCCATAAATTAAATGTTATTGGAATACAAACATGCTCATTCATTTACATACGCCTATAGCTGCTTGTGCACTACACCAGCAGAGTTGTATAGCCAGGACAGAGATGACTGGTCTGCAAAGTCCAACATGTTTAGTATCTGGACCTTTTCATAAAAATCATTTGCCCTATTTGCTCTAATTTGATAGAATCTACTAGTCTAAAAGCAAAATATAATTACAGTAATTTTCTGTTGAAAATGCAATTTTCATTTTAATTACACGCAGGCAAAAATCTAATAGTTTAAAGAATCATAAGGAAAATTAAATCAGATTTTTTTTTTTTTAATAGAGATGGGGCACCATGTTGGCCAGGCTGGTCTCAAACTCCTGGGCTCAGGTGGTGCTCCTGCCTTGGCCTCCCAAAGTGCTGGGATTACAGGCATGAGCCACCATGCCTGGCCCAGATCTATTTTTATCCACAAAGCCATTCAGATAACTCCCATAAAGCATCTGAAAAATGTTACTAGTTATGCTTTCTCTCTTCAAATTTCTAATAAGTGACAAAGAATTGCACAAAGAATTGACTGGTACCTTTAAATGAAATACTCATTCAGTTCTGAAACATTCTGTTCTGAAAATGAATGAAGCCTTCTCCTCCTGCATTTACTCAGGAGGTTGACTCAAACTATATGCCTGTCTCAAATGCTGCCTGATAACTTCATTTTTCAGCTCTCACAGTGGCCACCCTCCTTGCTGGCTTTCTTCTACATGCTAAAACTCACCAAGTATGAGCCTTCTTCCCTTTGATCCTCAACCTCTTGAATTTTCTTCAGACTGAGTTCAGTTCCTATACTGAAGACTTGCTCACTGAGTCGTTTTATTCAATACCTATTGGGTGGCTTAAAAAGCCTTCTATCCACATCCATCTTCACTTCTCCAATTTCAACTTCTAGATTTCTAATATTCTTTGAGCACAGACTCTTCTTTGATTTCTAGGACTTTAACAGTCAATTATTAATTTTAAAAAATAGCCAGGCATGGTGGCTGACGCCTGTAATCCCAACATTTTGGGAGGCCGAGCTGGGCAGATCACTTGAGGCCAGGAGTTCAAGACCACCCTGGCCAACATGATGAAACCCCGTCTCTGTAAAAATACAAAACTTACCTGGGGATGGTGGCTGCCACCTGTAATCACAGCTACTCAGGAGGCTGAGACAGAAGAACCATTTGAACCCGAGGCAGAAGTTGCAGTGAGCAGAGATCACACCATTGCACTCCAGCCTGGGCAATAAGAGCGAAACTCTGTCTCAAAGTAATAATTAAAAAAATAATAATAATGCTTTCGGCCAGGCGTGGTGGCTTATGCCTGTTATCCCAGCACTTTGGGAGGCCAAGCCGGGCAGATTATGAGGTCAGGAGATTGAGACCATCCTGGCTAACATGGTGAAACCCCATCTCTGCTTAAAAGATACAAAAAATTAGCCAGGCGTGGTGGTGGGCACCTGTAGTCCCAGCTACTTGGGAGGCTGAGGCAGAACAATGGCGTGAACCCAGGAGGCAGAGCTTGCAGTGAGCCAAGATCGTGCCACTGCACTCCAGCCTGGGGGACAGAGCGAGACTCTGTCTCAAAATAAATAAATAAATAAAAAAATAAATAAATAAATAAATAAATAAAAATAATAATAATGCTTTCCCTCCCCTACAAGAGTAAATCATATATTTCAACTTTAAATCTTTAAGCTATATTGACCTCATCTTGAAAGCAGGAGCACTAAACTGGACAGACTAGAGTTACAAGCCACATGCAGCGGTTCAAGGAGACTGGTCTTTAATCTAGTGGGTTTGATCAGGTCACTCCCACTGTGTATTCAAGTTGAACTTAAGATTTAAAGCATTCTTCTTTGGCCTATAAATCAATTGATACATTCACTTTGAGTGATATAGACAAAATAATCCTTCCAAGAGCAAGTAAACATGTCTCAGTTGGCTTTCAACTGGAAAGGTCATGTTTTGTAATCAAAAAGATAAGGGCTTTTGCTTCTAAGAAAACCAAAATCCAAATGCGGAGTCTGCCAGTGTGGTTGTCCTTGGGCAGGTTACCTAGCTGTAAAATGGAATACCTTCAAGGACACCTGCAGCCTTTATGATGTCTTTGTGTGGATAAGGAAACAGTGCCCCTTGCTCAGGCAGATGCAGCCCTGTTTAGCCCCAGGGTACAGTTTGTTGAGAAGAATGCAAAGTACACTCACACTTCCATCCCTGCACCTCTGTTCCTCAAACTTCTCTTGAATTTACCTTTGCTTAGCTCAATTCTGGTAGCAATGTTTTTGTCCTATAGGGCCAAACTGCTCAGTGGACATTGGCCTAGATCTTGCAGGCTTCTCACCATGGCTTAGGAAGCTCTTCCTCAACTTCATCTCACACATCACTCTCCTCTGGGCTCACTCGGCTCTGGACATACCGCTTTTCTGTCTTTTCCATGAACAAGTGAAGCTCTTTCTTGCCTCAAAGTATTTGCATATGCTGTTCCCTCTACCTGGAATTTTAAAGCAAGGCTGTAAATTGGTGTCCAGTGGGCTACTTCTGGCAAGCAGGTGTATCTTGTTTGGCTTGCAAAACTTTTTCTAATTTTTTTTTTTGAAACAGGGTCTCGCTCTGTTGCCCAGGCTGGAGTGCAGTGGCGCAAACACAGACACAGCTCTCTGCAGCCTCAACCTCCTGGGCTCAAGTGATCCTCCCACCTCAGCATCCCAAGTAGCTGAGACTACAGGTGCGCTACCACGCATATATATATATATATATATATATATATATATATATATATATATATATATATTTTTTTTTTTTTTTTTAAATAGAGGTCTCACTATGTTGCCCAGACTGGTCTCACATTTCCGGGCTCAAGTGATCCTCTCACCTCAGCCTCCCAAAGTGCTGGGATCACAAGTGTGAGCCACCATACCAGGCCCTAATTTTATTTTTAATTTTTGTAGAGATGAGATCTTGCTATGTTGCCCAGGCTGGTCTTGAGCTCCTGGACTCAAGCAATCCTCCCACCTCAACCTCCCAAATTGCTGGGATTACAGGTGTAAACCACTGCACTGAAATAGCTGACATGTATAATTTGAAAGACTTCACGTAAAAATTATATTTCAACTTAAATATTCTATCTTTGAGTGCTTTTCCTCTAAAAGCCAGTTTCTGGCTTATCTTGGAAGATCACAAGGTATAGCAACGCTGGGCCTACCTACCCCATGTGTAAAGAGCTGATGCCCGCCCCCTCTTCCTCCCTTTTTGGACAGCGCAGGAGACTCCTGACTAGACACAGTCCCCACCAAGCCCAGTGCACTCTTTTCATCTGCCTGGCATTTGCATCTACCATCTTGATTTAAACAGAGGAACAAGAGGAGCTAGCCTTCTCCTCCTTCAGGTAGCAACTTACATGCCACCTCCTCAGAGACTTTTCTTATCTCCTGTCCTTCACTACATTTTCTTCTAACTCAGTCCCTTGTTTCCTTCATAGTTTTAAGCGGATATAACATTGCTGTTTTTATAGATCAGGGATGGTTAAATATCAGCAACTACACATGATTCAACCTAGTAATACAATTTGCATTAATGATTCTGTTTTCCAGTGTTTGTGTTTTCCTACTGGAAGTCAGTTCACTAGGGCAGGGACTTGGCTACTATGATATTCTGAATGACTAGTACACAGTGCCTGTTAGGCACTAACATATCTGGATGAATGAATGGAAGGACTCCTCCCACCAAAAGTCCTTAGCAGCTCCAGAACGTGCACAAAGTCCATCTTAACCTCTCCTGAGGAGAGCAGCCCAAGATATAAACAGACTTTCCCAACCGACAGCCCAAGGCAGTGCTACCAGACCTCCTCAGCCTCTACTCATATAGCTGATACCTTTGGCTCTAGTGCTGGAAATTACTCCTAAAGCGTGATAGACTCTGAAACCCCTCTGTGAATCAGCATCAAGACCACCACTGAACATCCACTGAGCTATGCCCTCGGCCCTAAAGGCAAGGGGTAGGGAGGAGATGGTAATGGTACTTGTTCCTAAGGTGATTGCTCACAATTACAATAACCTTTATAACTTTGTCAATGTTAGCAAGAGGTTGGTCACTACCTAGCTCTGAGTGCCTCTTGTTACTTGTCTCATTGTCATAATCATTTTTTAACTCTTGTTTCTTCCTCTAGATGATGTTTTGAATTATTTATGATGTATTAAATTATCTATGAATCCTCAGAGCCTAACTTGAGGCATTAATAAATGTTTAATGAATGAATAACATTATTTGAATGGATGACATCACTCAAGTGCTTCGTGGAGCCTATTTACTCTAGATGGCAAATACGGGAACAGATTTCCACCTTACTAGGCATAATCTCACCGACTTGAGCAGGGGTATGGAGTGGGGTTCATGCCAAAGTGTCAGATTTAGACATACGGAGTTGACAGAGGACACTGTTAGAGACACCATTTTCCTGTTCTTGTTATTCTTGGAGCATAAGAATTATGTGTAGATTTAGGGAAAACACTTTCCAGAAGACACGCGGTTAAACTAAGTGACAACTATTCTAACTCAAAGAAACTGCTCTTTTCAATGATGTTCTTGTTGCTGAAACCAGTATACATTTTAAGTATCGTAATAGATTTTTTTTCCCCGTGTGGCACTGGTGGTCACATGCAGTCACCTTTCTGTCCCACACGTCTCTGTGGTCCTCCCTTGCTTTGGCAGTACTTCAGGGTTGGCGTTCTCCAAGGTCCTATACTAAACCCACCAATTCTTTCCTTACACTTTCCCCTTGGGAAATTTCATCTGCCATTCATTCCATCAGCATTCCAAATTCAAATTGTCCAAAAAGAAATGTCACGGGCACACCCAAACCTGCTCTCCCTCATGATTTCCTTGTATTTTATGGCACTACCTTCTGAATCTCAAACTTTGTTTTCAATACAAATGGGCAGTCCCAGCACACTCCACATCCTTTTGCGACTCAATGTATATGCATATGCAGTTCCTTCTTTCCAGAAAGCTTTCCTATCTTTGCCTCCTCAATTAAGAATAACTCATCCTGAAAGACTTCGCTTAGGGACCATCTCCTACAGCAAGCCTTCCCTGGAGCTCTGCAGTAAGATCAGGTGCCTTCCTTCTGAGCTCTCAGAGCTCATCTATCCATTCATTTATTAAATAGCAAACATCTATGGCATTCCAGGCACCGCTCTAGGCCCTGGGCATATACCAGTATACACAACAGTAAAATTCCTGCCCTCATGGAGCTTACATTCTAGCACAGTGAGACAGATACAATACAAATAGGTAAATATATAGTATGCTAGATGGCAAGTGCTATAGAGAAAAATAAAAGTAAGAAATGGGTGCGAGATAATTGGGGAAGGTACAATTTTAAATAGAGTTGTAAGAGGCGGCTTCATTGAGGTGACAGTTAAGCAAATTCCTGGAGGTAGCAAGGGAGTAAATCATAACAATGTCTGGGAAAAAGTCTTCCAAGCTAAGTAAGAGGAATTGGACCAGCTGGCTGCTTTAAAGAATAACAAGGAAGTCAGTGTGACTTCAATTTAACAAGAGAAGAGGAAATTAGCAGAGGAGGCCCAAGAGCTTTGGCAGGGACCAGAATAGATTAGGTTGCAAATGACCGCTGAAAAGGACACGGCTTTTACTCGGAGATGGGAAACCTTGGAAGGATTTTGAGCACAAGTGACATGGTCTGACTTACCTGTTGTAAGTTCTTAAAAGACTGTAAAATGGCAAAGAGGAAATCCAGAAAACAGAATGGAAGGCTTCTGCAATAATCCAGGCAATCCTGTGGGTGGAACACTGATAGCTGTGGAGGATGAAATGGTCATATTCTGGATACATTATGTATCTTGAATGCTGGGCCAACAGGTTTGTGATTGGACTGGATGGACTGACTGAGAGAGTCATAGATGTGGCCAAGGTTTTGGCCTAATTAGCTGGAAGAAGGGACTTGCCATTTATCAACTGAGAAGGGGAAGACTGAGGCAGGAGCAAGTTTAAGGAGGGAAGATCTTGAGTTTAACATAGTAAGTTTGAGATGCTTATTAGATATCAAACTGGAAATGTTATGTAGAGAGTTAGATACACACATCTGAAGTTCAGGGGAGAATTTGGTTAGAGATTTAAGTTTTTCAGCCTACAGGTGGTATTTAAAGCAATGACACTGGATAAAGTCACTAAGAGATCCAACTGTAGACAGAAGGACTGAGACTTGGCAGACTATAATATTAAGGGGTTGAGGAGGGAACCTCACTTATTCATAACACACAAACACATACGAAAGATTTATTTTGTGTACCGGAAAAAACCATAAACTATTTACTGCTTAGGAGCATGTCTTTCTTATCTCCATATGCTTTGCATAGGCCCGGCACACACTCAACAAACATGGGGAGTGATACCTTCTAAGAGAATCATAACTAGAATCCTTAAAAGGTAAACAAAACATATTAAAAATGGAGCCCAAAGGACTTGGCTACAAATATGAATATTCATAATACTGACAGATGAAAACCAAAATGACACAAGTTACTATTTATTAACATTTCCAATATGCCAAGGCTATAAACAAAGTATTCCATGTTTATTATTACAATCAACACTCACAAGATTAATAGTGTTACTTCTGTTTAATGGATGAGACAACTCAAGCTCAAATGGCTGAGTGGATTCCCAAGGTCTCAGAAGTGGCCAGGCCAAGATTTAAACTCGATGTGGAAATCCAAAACCCATGCAATTACCTCAACATCATGCTGCCTCACAGCTATCCCAAAGATTCTCTTATTTTTTTTTTGAGACAGTTTCATTCTTATCACCCAGACTGGAGTGCAGTGGTACAATCTTGGCTCGCTACAACCTCCGCCTCCTGGGTTCAAGTGATTCTCCTGCCTCAGCTTCCCGAGTAGCTGAGATTAAAGGTACCCACCACCACGTTTGGCTAATTTTTGTATTTTTAGTAGAGTAGGGTTTCACCATGTTGGCCAGGCTGGTCTCAAACTCCTGACCTCAGGTGATCCGCCCGCCTCGGCGTCTCTACTAAAAATACAAAAATTAGCCAGATGTGGTGGCACATGCTTGTAGTCCCAGCTATTCAGGAGGCTAAGGCAGAAGAATCGCTTGAACCCAGGAGGCAGAAGCTGCAGTGAGCCGAGACTGCACCACTGTACTCCAGCCTGGGCAACAGAGCAAAACCCTGTCTCCAAAACACATACACACATACATACACACACACACACACACGAACTAAGATCAAAGTTTATAGGCACAAGAACAATATCTGATCTAAAATCTAAACTCTAAAAGAACATTTTCTCAGCTTCATCAAGAAGTATCACATGAATAAACACTGAATCAAAGTGACCTAAAGCTGAACGAAGTGGCCTCTCATTTCTCTATCTCCTGCACATTTTATTTCAGTTTTTCTTCTGGCACTTACTACCATACTTTCTATACCTCAATTTGAGTCAGGACTCAACTCCCCGATTAACTACAATTCTCTTGGCAGAGTCGCAAAGTCTCATCGATCCATCTATCTCCCATAATTCCAACAGTGCACAAACAGCAATTGCTCTGAAAATCACTGAATGAATGACTCTGCATGCAAATGTATATATATCTTATTTTATGGAAAAGGGAATAAACATCATGCCTTCTTTTCTCCTAATTCAGCATTCCTTTCATAGTACTATTACACTGAAAATCTTTTAAATGTCTAATGTTTAAGAGCTAAAGCATAATGGTTGAAAAATAAGAAGTGGCAGAGAACATTTTCCTATCTGTATATATTACACGTTATCTAGAAGACATACTTACTTGCAGTCTTCCCAATGCTTGAGAACATTCCAAAAATTTACATACCTTAACCTGTAGAGATGCAAACCTACTTTTCCAATGGATAATTTCATACAAAGCCTTTTATACAGCTTATGCCCCCCAAATCCATTTTAAACATCCTTAAAACATCAGTTATACTGGAATACAAAGTGGCATTCCAATATAACTGATTAGAGTTTAATATAGTACATTAAACTCTATCCAGAGGATTACGTTCTGGGTTCTAATTCCAGGTCTTATATTGTCTGGTACAAAGCTTTTACAAAATGGAAGTATTATCTCAGGTTATTTTAAGAATGCATAAAAATTACTAAATGGGTCAGGCGCGGTGGCTCATGCCTGTAATCCCAGCACTTTGGGAGGCCGAGGCAGGCAGATCACAAGGTCAGGAGATCGAGACCATCATGGCTAACACGGTGAAAGGTGAAATCCGTCTCTCCTAAAAATACAAAAAATGAGCCAGGCATGGTGGTGGGCGCCGGTAGTCCCAGCTACTCGGGAGGCTGAGACAGGAGAATGGCGTGAACCCGGAAGGCAGAGCTTGCAGTGAGCCGAGATCACGCCACCACTCCATCCAGCCTGGGCGACAGAGTGAGACTCCATCTCAAAAAAATAATAATAATAAAATAAAACAAAATAAATAAAATAAAATAAATTACTAAATGACAGGGATTTATATTGTACCTATCAACAAAAACTACTTTTAAAGGATGTTAATATTTCTTGAAAAATGATAGGCAGTTTAACCAACCTAAACGTTTTAAGAAACCCAAGTGAACTACTATCAAGTACATTTGCAAATATTAATGGAATTAAGAAGTAAACTATTGTTTACTTTTACATACAACGGAAGATTATATGTCCTTCAACAGCAAATGCTTTAAAAATACACAAATTTTAGGCCAGGTGTGGTGGCTCACACCTGTAATCCCAGCACTTTGGGAGGCTGAGGGGGACTGATCACTTGAGGTCAGGAGGTCAAAACCAGCCTGGCCAACATGGTGAAAACCCGTCTCTACTAAAAATACAAAAATCAGCCGGGCATGGTGGCACACACCTTTAGTCCTAGCTACTTGGGAGGCTAAGGCAGGAGAATCACTTGAACCTGAGAAGTGAAAGCTGCAGTGCACCGAAATCACACCTCTGCACTCCAGTCTGGTCGACAGAGTGAGAATCTGTCTCAAAAAAATAAAGTTACTGAGGAGAAACCATCTACCTGTAACTTAAATTCTATCAAAAGATTTTATCTACGTATATTCGAAAACCTTTATGGCCTAAAAATTGAGAACTAGATTGTATTAGGAATTGCCTGAGAGAAACAATCAAAAGAAGGAAAAAAAATCTAAGATGTCATTTGGGTATAAGCAGATGAATCAACTCATACCTCTAGCAAAAGCTAAATGGATGAGCATAATCAAGTACAGTTTTCAACTTTTAAAAAATCTAGGCCGGGAGCAGGGTCTCACGCCTGTAATCCCAGCACTTTGGGAGGCCGAGGTGGGCGGATCACCTGACTAGCCTGACCAACATGGAGAATGGAGAAACCCCATCTCTGATACAAAAATTAGCTGGGCATGGTGGCACGTGCCTGTAATCCCAGCTACTTGGGAGGCTTAGGCACGAGAAGAGCTTGATTGAGGCGGAGGTTGTGGTGAGCCGAGATCGCGCCACTGCACTCCAGCCTAGGCAACAAGAGTGAAACTCCATCTCAAAAAAAAAAAAAAAAAAAAAGAAAGAAATCTATAGAAATTTCCAAAGTGAGTTGTTAAGGGTTGTCACAGCCAGGAAATAATTGTGCCTGTATGTTCTGAGATAACCTTCTCTGAGTTGTGTTTTGGTGAACATAATTCTTTCATAATGAGCTGAAAAAAATCATTTTACTAACCCCAAACTGTTTAAAAAAGAAAAAAAAAAAAAAACCCTTCGAATTTCTTCTAAAAGCCAGTACATTATGAAGGTCATCTGAGAGCAAAAAGAAGTTTGATAAACTATTGTTATAAGCATTACTCTGAGGTAACGGTTTTCAACTATAAACCAGTATTAAAACTTCAAACATACAGATATTAAGCCTCGGTTAGGCATACATTTTTATGAAGATAATGCATCTAGAATGGAAGTGACCATAATCTGAATCCAGAGAAATGCTCTGAAAAAGGACAATCTGATTCAGAACTATAAAATCAGTTATAAAAGCTAGAGTACAAGAGTATAAGACTTGGAGTTAGAACCCAGAACCAAATCCATTTGTTCTTGCATGTCTTTAATTTCTACTTCTTTTGTGCCACTAAAGAACCCATTCCCAAAAAGTCATGGATAAAAGAAAAGAAACTGAGGTTTTAAGTGTCTCGAAAGAGGTCAGCTGGAAAGTAAGTTCAAATACATTACCACAAACATGAACAATATAGCAAACATGACAGCAAATTACACTTAAACATTTCCTTTATCAGAATTTCCTTTAAATTCATTCCCATGGCCATGGCCTTTCTTAGGCTAACTACAATAGACATAGCTCTTCTATTATGTTATCTCCTCTGCACTTTCTAGTATACTTTACATCACAACATGAGTTTTCTTTTTCAAGCAAGGTTTAGTTATTGTTCCTTTCTGTAGCTGTGCCTTTCCAAAGCGACCAGTTGTCCTCAAATCAAACCATCTAAACATAGGATTCAAGGCTCCATAAATTCCTGGGCCCAACCCAGTCTAGCTTTATCATCCTACAGTCAATGCCCACTGTTTACCTATTTACTTTCATTTCTACAGTCTAGAGACTAACCACTATACGTATTCTCTTCTGCTTTGCCTTTCTGTAACACCTTCTTCATTAAAAACTATTTTTCCTCTTCAAAAAACACAAACACCAAAAGCACAGGCAACAACAACAAAATTGGACTTCTTCAAAATTAAAAACTTTTGTGCATCAAAGAAAACTACACTATATCAAGGGCGAAAAGGCAATTAACAATGGGAAAAAAGATTTGGAACTCCTACCTGAAAATGAATTAATATTCCAAATCCTGGGATAATGGATTAATATTTTGAATCCCAAATATAAAGAATTCTTACAACAGAAAATTAAGCAATATTTAAAATGGGCAAAACTTGAATAGACATTTCTCCAAAAATGATATACAAATGGTCGATAAACACATGACAAGACGTCTAATTTCTTTTATGATTTGATAAATGTATCAAAGGAAAATGCAAGTCAAAACCACAATGAAGTACTCCTTCGCCACTAGGATGGCTATTATCAAAATCAAGCAAGCAAGCAAATAAGCAAACAAACAAACAAAAAACCCAGAAAATAACAATTGTTAGTGAGGATGTGGCAAAATTAGAACCTTGTGCACTGCTATGTGAATGTAAAATGGTGCTGCTGCTGTGGAAAATATTATGACAATTCCTCAAAAAATTAAACACAGGGCCAGGTGTGGTGGCTCACGCCTGTAATTCCAGTACTTTGGGAGGCCAAGGAGGGCAGATCACCTGAGGTTGGGAGTTCAAGATCAGTCTGACCAACACGGAGAAATCTCATCTTTACTAAAAAAAAAAAAAAAAAAAAAAAAAAAATTAGCCAGGCATGGTGGTGCATGCCTGTAATCCCAGCTACTCAGGAGGCTAAGGCAGGAAAATCTCTTGAACCCAGGAGGCAAAGCTTGCAGTGAGCCAAAATTGCATCACTGCACTCCAGCCTGGGCAACAAGAGCAAAACTCCATCTCAAAAAAAAAAAAAAAAAATTAAACACAGAATTAACAGATGACCAAACAATTCCACTTCTGGGTATGATGTATCCCAAAGAACTGAAAGCAGGGACTCTAAGGTATTTGTACACCAATCTTCAAAGCAGCAATATTCACAGTAGTCAAATGATAGTGGTAATTCAAGTGTCCATCAATAACAGACAAATGGATAAATAAAATATGGTATATGCGTACAATGGAATATTGTTTAGCCTTAAAAAGGAATAAAATTCTGATACATACAACATAAACGAACCTTGAAAACATTATGCTAAGTGAAATAAACCAGACACGAAAGGACAAATGTTGTGCGAGTTCACTTTTATGAGGTACTTAGAAACATCAAATTTATGGAGACGGAAAGTAGAGCAGTGGTCACCAAGGACTGGGGAGGAGGGAGGAATGGGGGATTATCATTTAATGGGTACACAATTCAGTCTGGGAAGATGAAAACATCCTGGAGATGGATGGTGGTGACGGTTACACAACAACGTGAATGTACTTAATGGCACTGAACTGTACACTTGAAAATGGTTAAAATGGTCAATTTTATGTATATTTTACCACGATAAAAAAAGATTCAACTGTAAACTTTTAACTTTATTAATCTTCTCAATATTTAATACAGATATTACCAATTACTCATATTTGACTGGTTTGTCAGCTGGGGGGTCTAAAATGAGTCTTCCTAGGTTAGAAAAACTTTTAAAATTAGAGACTCTTTTAGAATAACTTTATTAACTGGTGTTTAAAATTTGGCCTATGAAATGAAAATTAAGTAATTTATCAGAAAACAAGCATACCTGAGAAATGTATACTGAGTATTCATTCATATTCCCTGTCAGTTACTAGTTTTCCTGCTTATTAATCTTCCTTTTATTGTGTAAGTTTCCTTCATCTCAAAACTGTTTTTATGAAAACAGCTAAAATTTAAAAGTAAATAATTATGTAAATGCAATGAGAGCATATAGAATTCAAATGCTAGACTTGAATTCCATAGACTTTTAAATATATATAAAAGGAGAGGGAGGGAGGATACACATTCCCTTATGATTCTAAAAAACACACGATTCCTAGGTCTAAAATAATACAAAACATCATATTTACGTTGAAAAAAAATAAAAGGGATATCATAGCACACATTGTAACACAGTGCAAGAATTTCATATAATAAATCCATGTTTTAGCAAAAGAAACTTTTCCAAAAATAGTCACATAAATAATCTCAGAAATTCTGATCGCATATTACCAGTAGGAAGATGGACATTTGGCTATACTGATTTAGTAATAAAAAACTAAAACCAGTATCACTATTTTTAGGAGCAAACTAAATAGCATGCATAAATATAAAAATGAATCCAAATATTTAAAATAATGATTAAATAAAAGTGAAGAACAATTAGAATAGGGTGGTAAAAATAATAATTTGCACTGATAGAAGCAACTAGCTAGCTATAAACATGGAGGAATCTGGGCATACAAATAACAGGAATCAACAATGTGGCATTGCCATTTTAAAAGAAATGATATTGTAATAGATAAATGGAAATGATCTAAGAGCTAAAATAAATTAATATTTGAAGTCCCCTATATAGGCCAAAACAAAGGGTCACAATCATCCTAATCTTGCTTCTAAGTCCTTGAATATAGCCAGCATTTAATAAAAATGTATTGGCTAAATGACGACCATTAAATAAGAACCTGGAGCCACTGAGTAGCTAGGGATCTCCACAGCCAAAACATAAACCTGAATGCAAAGGATGTGTCATGGGGTATCACCTTAGTCAAGATCTTTAATGTAAAAATTGTGTAAGAAATACTTCAACTCCTAAAGTAGTATATATAACCCCAAATCAGAAAACTCTTGTACCACAGAGGTTAAGGGAAGTCAAAGTATTGAGGAGACAACTGGCAATTTTAACAGATAAATGTAAATCTGAGTGTCTATTACCCACAAATGGAAAGTAGCTGAACCAAATAGCCATGATCTTTCCACAGGGAAAATGGTAGTTCTTAAATCTTGATAGATGGACACAGTAAGAGGTAGGACTACTAAGGAAAAATTGGGAGTTAAAATTATTTAATTGGAAAAGCTAAGGATAAGAATGTGGTAAGCTTTAACATATGGAACATGATAGGGAGCCAGGTTTTCCTAGTTACTAGTGTAGACTGTGGGGAGTCAGGCTGCCTGAACATTTCATAAAGTTACCAAAAACATTTGTAGAATCCAAAGAGCTTTTGTATGAGCTACAATACTGTCATTCCATGTGACAGACCACATTAGAATATTTGATAGGTTAAAAATAAGAAAATACTAAAGTTCTGTTCATTTAGAACAGACTCCAGAGAGGAACCTAACAGTACAGCTCCACACTGAACTGTTTTCTCTTATTCTTACTAACGGTATCTAAGCTTTGGTTTAGTCATTAGTTCAGTATATTAATGCTAAAGTTAGTAATCTCTTAGACTTTAGTTTCAAGCTTTAACTTTTAAGACTAATTGTTTTTATTGTGCATATGTAAAATGGGATGCCTGTGAATTAAAAAAATTTTTTCATTTCTAAAAACATTAACAATCAACAAGGTGATCAATACTGGAACAGAATATAGTGGGATTTTAAAAAAAAACCACAGTAATATTGAAATACTTCTAATGATAAGAGTGACTGCCAATAAAATCTAACATAACTTTATAAGGGGCCATTCTAGCTCTTAAAAACTCTAGACATAAAGCAAAATATTATTTAAAATTCCATTTTCTGACAGGATCAGAGTAAAAAAGTCACTATGTGTCCTTGAGAACAGAAATAAAAGTGACAGTTAAATATTACTATCAACAAAAAAATCTAGCTTTTACTATTTTTATAGATTTATCACTCATTTAAGTAAAAAATTAGTAAGACTTGAAAAAGGCAATCAACTTCTAGATTTATAGTAACTGCTCTATAATATAGCTTCAAACTAAGAACTTGTACTTTAAATAAATATACTTAGCATATGGTTCTTTAAAGAATGTTGAAATGCTAATAGTGAGATGAATCAATGACAAAAAACTATATCTTCCTCAGGCAAAAGAAACTAACCACTATACAATAAAGGCAGTGATTGGAAACCCTAAATTACATTTGGTTGTCAAGAAAGTCAGTTTAATTTAATAATTTAACTTTTCCACAGAATTAATCACTATTACTTCCATACCAAAGAGGTATCATTTTGGGGAAAGAGTAGATCTATGAGGATTTAAAATTATTTCCTATCTACTTCTTACTTTTAAGATGTGGTGATTCATGGCTCCGATAAAGATTGTAATTTTCAAGAAATATACAAGAAATCCATGTTAAATAACAACAGTGGACCTTGAAGGCATGAGCTTTTGTCACTTTATTGTTAACCAATGAATATTATCCAAAATTAGAGATGTAAATGTAACTTAATTGTACAACACAAAATTATGCTAGTAAAAGCCTACTGGGATTTACCAAATACTCATTAGTGTATTTTTACATTGACTATATGAACATGTGCTCACGACTGCTAATGATAAGTTATAATTGGTTTAATCTCTATGAAATCCATATTGCAAATGGTTCTTGTTTAGAAAAATTCACACAGCCTTAAAAATGGATTAAATCCATTTTAATCCTAATCTACAAATAGATCATAAACAGCAAAATATAACTGATAATTTTTCAATACTGTATCAAACTGATGTAGCTATGGTAGTGCACATAATTCAAAATGAGGAAAATTAACAAAAATCCAATGAAAGTTCAGGTTTTTATCTATTATGGCAATTGCTTTAAAGTGAACATTTATGTTTCAAAACATGAACAGTAGGGTCCACCATCCATTCCTTTGATGTACTGCAAGTAGGAACACTGTCTTCCATAGGATTCTGAAGCACGTGCACAACCATGGTACAACAGTCACTTCAAGGTTAACCAGCTATGTTTTGTCCTACAAAGTTCAAAAAATATATTAAACGCAACCTTTCTTTTTCATAATGTCTGCCCAGATTAATCCTTTTAAAGTCAGCAAAATCAAAAAAACACAAGAGATATTTTCAGACACAACTTGAATCTACTGTGCATGAAAATGTTTAATAAAATGGCAATTTTAATAAATGTAAATTTGACTGTGTAATACCAAATGGAAAGCAGCTGAACCACACAGAGAAAACAAGGCTTTACGTATCTCCAAATTTAGCTGTTTTACAATAAACAAAGTATTAGAACATGTGAATATTAGAACCTCCTTCTGACTGGAAAGATTTCTTCAGTAAGATATAACTGAAATTAATATAAACTAAAATTATAATTTCTAAAATAGAATTAAACAAAATTTAAGTATTTTTAGTCAGAGATTGAAAAAAAATAAGCACAGTGATCTAGAAGCCATATATAATGATTATGTACCTATCACATCAAGGTACATTCTTCATGTTACAAGGTTAGCATCTCTCTCTCATACACACAAGAGTACACACACACACACACACACACACAGAGAGAGAGAGAGAGTCTCTCTCTCTGTCTCATTCCCCCTCTCTCTTAGCCATACCACAGCCCTCCAGGATGATAGTATACCAGTGAGGACCTTACAATTTTAATATAAATCAGAATCCCACAGTTTGACTCTACAAAAAGGCAGTTAAAAATTTAGCACTCTAAGATATTCTGAGGGAAAATGAAATTTCAAAAGTATTTCTTGATGATCAAGGCTATCATCATGAATTATAAAACATATAGCTTACACACTCCATTGTGTTTGAACCAGTCATCGCAGGTGTAGCAGTGAGGTAGTATTGTTGTCCCCTCCTTGGGACTGATGTTTTTATATGCTGCCCTTCCAGAAAGGTCCAGGTTTTAAAAAATAATTAAAATCAGTTACCAACAAATGTATATTTTCTTTTTTTACTAATCATCTGTTTTTCTAAATCAGTCTATAAAAGAACAAAACTTTAAAAATCTTGCAGAGGCTGTTTCATCAGTAAACTCTCCTAGGGAGCTACTACTGCTGTCTAAACCTCTGTGAAATGGTAGGCAGAAAAAGCCATCAAAGGATTAGAGGAGATAAAACGCCAATCAATGTAAGCTGTTCAAGATGACTGTGATTAAATAACCAAATATCAAATATCCAATAAGGCAATTAAATTTGGATTTAAAAAAACTAACCACCAGCTGTACATACATTATTAAATGTTCTAATCTCTTTCATGATTCATAGCCTTATTCTACATAATGATCAAAGACTGTCCACTGTGCTACCTACCATCATTTTAAACACTGCCTGATCTGTATGATGGTGGGATTATGGCTATGGACATGGCAGATAAGAGACGGGCACACTGAGAAAATGTGAGAGAGAATGTGGAAATACACACAGGTTAAATATGGAAGGGACAAGGGAAACCCATAAAATGTTCATCAACATTATCCTTTAAAATGTACACAGAACTGAAACCACACATACACATTTGTCAGACATGATAATTAGTGTTAATCTTCAACAGAAAAAAAAAAAAAAAAAGAAAAAAAATGTGAAAGGAGGCAATGGAACACCATTCTCCATTCCCTGGACCAAAAGAAAAAGAAAACCAAGCATGATATCATACTGCCTTAATGCTGAAGAGCTCCCCTTAAATCTGTCTTTTAGCTAGCACAGTCAAACCGGTGTAAGTGCTTTGGCAAGGTGGGATGCATTCCATCATATCTGCAAAGGCCTGCTTTTCTCTGTTGGTGGTTCAGCTTATGAAGAACATATATGCAAAATAACAGCTCTCACATTGCTTCAAACTCATCGATACGCTGCTTTGTATTGCCTTGTCGAATCTGTCGCAGAGTCTTGTACTTATCACGGCCTGCTTTAACATTCTCAGCATGAAGAACATCATTTTGTGTTTTCTTGGTTTCATCTCTGGCTTGGGCTAATTCTGAACTTAATGCCTATATTTAAAAAATTAAAAGTACAACAATTATTTTCTGAGATTTAAAAAAATTTATGAAAATGGCTTTAAGATGCATAAATACATATACCAAATCATTTCCACTGTGAAACCATTTTCTTTAGTGTGTAAGTTTGCTTTGGTAATCGTGGTGGCAGTGGTAAGGGAAGAATACACATGGCCTTTCATTTCCACATTTATCAACCATGGTATTTTGTACATTATTCTAAATGTCCTTAACTTCCTCATCTAATATTTGAAATGGCTAAAAAGTTCAATGCAGCCACTATAGACTAATATTACTGTGAGATTTAAAATCTATACCTCAAGGGAAGCGTTCTCCAAAAGTCTTAATATATTTATTCTAACTATCACCTTATTTTAATATTTAAAGATTTCAACAATTAAAATATTAGATAACTTACTGGGAAAAAAGAAAGCTCTCATAATATTAAAATCCTCTACTTTGACCTAGTTATGTCCATGTAATATACTGACCTTTTGCCAATATAAAATCTGAACAAATAATTAAGATTATGCAATGTCTTAAACATAGTATATTAACTATCATTCTTTCCAATGTACATTTCATTTTATTTTATTTTTTTGAGACAGAGTCACTTCTATCATCCAGGCTGGAGCGCAGTGTCATGATCTCGGCTCACTGCAACCTCCACCTCCCAGGTTCAAGCAATTCTCATGCCTCAGCCTCCCAAGTAGCTGGGATTACAGGCTCATACCACCATACCCAGCTAATTTTTGTATTTTTGGTAGAGGCAGAGTTTCACCATGTTGGCCAGCCTGGTCTTGAACTCCTGGCCTCAAGCGATCCACCTGCCTCGGCCTCCCAGAGTGTGGGATTACAGGTGTAATCCCAGCCACTGTGCCTGGCCCTCAATGTACATATTACTGATTAAAAACTAAATTCATTTGTTTTTCAACACGACATTAGAATACTTTATACCTTTTAAAATGGGTCAAGTTGTAATTAAATAACTCACTAAGGTCTGTTTATTCAAAGCTAACAGGTATTTGCTAATGGGTTCACACAACGGAAGAAATGAAATAACGACTATAGGCCAAATACCCACAAACCAATCACAAGGCCAGTCAGTATTAAAACTTCTATGTTCTTTTTAACTAAGTTTGTCTAAGATGGGGAAAATGCAAACTGTATTTCAAATGTGCATACAACTGCAAATTTTAAATACCTGAAGTTGCTTCTTAACACGCTCATTTTTCTGTGTTTCTGTTACACGTTCTTCCTCGCTTCTATGGTTCATTACCCCTTCATTTGATAATTCAGCACTAGCCTCAGCATTATTCTCATCATGTTCATCATGTTCGTTTTCTGTTGGAGGAATGACTGGTGGTGGTGGAGGTGGAGGGGGGGCAGACATCACAGTTTTTAACTCTTCTTTGGTCTTTTCCAAGTCTTCCTGGGCTGCAAAAGCCTGAACATCAAAAATACGTTTATGAGCAACTTAGTTCAAAAATTAGTAATTAAAACAATCAAGTTATACTGCTTTTTTAACAGAAACTATATTTCAAGGTAATGAAATAAGCCCTATTTATGAAAGCTCTATTTTCATAAAAGAATGCCAACAGGTAAAGGACAAAATCAAAAGATTATGCAAATCCCATTAGAATTACTAATTCTGCAAGCTTCAAGTCAGTGACAGGTTAAAAGAAAAACAAGCATACATGCAAAAAAAATAAGTACTAATTCTGGCAAGGATTATCAACTGTTTGCTAAAATTGTTGTGCAAATAGCTGATGAGAAATGGATATTCGTATAATGCCGAAGAATCCTATGCCAAATAGATTTTATTTGAGCCACAAGCGGAAAATGTAACCGAAAAATAGAGGAATGAGACTGTCGTTACTCAAATCCAATGATCACTAACAAATACTAATGGTGAGTTAACTATAGATACTGTCTTCTGATATGATACAATCTGAAATATCTAACATCACCAATTATTTGGGTGATCATATTATCTTGGTTTACCTGGAAAAGTCCTGTTACACTGTTGTCCTGGTATAATTATGAACAATATCCCCTTTTTCTCAAGTGCTCCAGTTTAGATGTTAAATTATATGGAATTCTCACCTCTGATGCACTGTAGTCAAAAACTTTTAATTTGAATTCCCCAGGTTCTAGATCTAACTTCTGGTTCACAGGAAATACTGGAGTTAAACGATAAGGTCAATGACACAAGGAAAGAACTAAACAAATATAGGAGCTGGGACATTCTGTAGGTCCCTTCAATAAATCAAAATAATACAAAGAGAAACTGCCCTCCATTAAAAGAGACTTACAGCAAATAGAGACAATGCAAAGTCCTCTGAACACTTGTCTGGCAAATTAGCTATGAGACTTTTTGGGAAATTCTGAATATAGCCTAATATTCTATGAGATGAAAATACACTAAAATGAAATAGTACATACAGTAAGATTTCACGTTGAATATATAAACAGGAAGTATCCTGGAAGGATACGTACTAAGGTTTTGCAGTACTGCCCCTACTTTATGGGAATACAATTGTCTTTTGTGTGCATTTTCTAATTTTCTATAATTCACAGACTTGATATCTGTAATACGCTGATTTTTTTAAAGTTTACGTGTCTCTAAATTTCACAAATCATCCCTAAAAGGGATCTAAAAAATTCTAATAACAAAGTAGAGTAACTGGGAAATTAACAGTGGAATTCCTTTTGTAGTTTTATTTATATACAACTAATTTTCAATACATCTAAAACTTCCCAATGAAATTTAAACTGCTACTTACTTAAAATTTACTTAAGAGTAAAAGAAACCTTAAGATTTACTTAAGAGTAAAAGAAAACTGTTTTCTGTATAAGTACATTTTATTGTAGAAAAATCATCTTCTAAAACTAAATATCATCTTTGGGTGTAAAAAAATTATCTTTTCATTTAAGAGTTACTGTCATTTGAATTAAACTCTCATTATCTTATAGTCCCCCATCCCTCCAATCAAAGCCTGATTTTACAATTGTGTGCTACTTTAGACAATAGTGGTTTCATGTACTTAGGACTCATATTAGAAATCTCAGTATCACCTGCACACAGTGGCTTACACCTATAATCCCAGCACTTTGGGGGCTGAGAGGGGAGGGCTGCTTGAGGCCAGCAGTTCGAGACCAACCTGGGCTACATCGCAAGACCTCCATTCTCAACAAAAATAAAAATGATGGCGCATGCCTGTAGTCTCAGCTACTGCAGAGGCTGAGAGGGGAGGAGCCCTTGAGCCCAGGAGTTCAAGGCTGCAATGAATTATGATTGTGCCACTGCACTCCAGCCTGGGACACAGAGTAAGACCATGTCTCTAAAAAAATAAAAATAAATCCCAGCACTTTGGGAGGCCTAGACGGGCGGATCACAAGGTCAGGAGATCGAGACCATCCTGGCTAACACGGTGAAACCCCGTCTCTACTAAAAGTACAAAAAAAACTAGCTGGGCGAGGTGGCGGGCGCCTGTAGTCCCAGCTACTCAGGAGGCTGAGGCTGGAGAACGGCGTAAACCCAGGAGGCGGAGCTTGTAGTGAGCCGAGTTCGCGCCACTGCACCCCAGCCTGGGTGACAGAGCAAAGACTCCGTCTCAAAAAAATAAAAATAAAAAAATAAAAAATAAATAAAAATAATTCAACTTCATATCCAATCATTGGTTGCCACGCCCTTTTGTGTCTACCACAAAATGTCTCTTATCTCTTCCCATTCCTCTTTATTCTCATTTCCACATCCTCAGTTTGGGTCTTTATCTCTTAAGTATCCACTATCCCAATCCTTTCTTCACACTGATCACTACATGGTTTTTAGAAAATCATATGTGATCATGTTACAATCCTGTTTTGAAATCTTCTAAGCCCCAAGTCAATCGATACTCCCACTGCCTTGCTGTAGCAGAGCATTTATTTAAAGCCCTTCACAATTCCCTATTATCTAACTTGAGGGCCACATCTTCCAACATTTCTGAACAACACGAAAGCTTCGGCTGCTTATTGGTTATCCTCAAATCTATTACATACATTCATACTTCCTATAGGCATTCAGTTCCGTCTGGAATGACCACCTCTTCAGTCTCTAACTATTCCCAATCTTACGTCCCAATCTTTCGTACCCCCAAAATTTAATTCATTATTCAAGACCCAGCTTAAATGTATATGGGTCTCCCAACAACTCTCTGGACCCCACAGAAATTAATCACCTCTTCTGTGTTCCCAAAGTACTTGGTTTATATCCGTAGATAAATATTTACAATACACATACACAAGTATTTTTCCCACTCTAAATTATGACAGTAACTTATATTCATCTCTATAAAGTCAGCATAATCCTGGGTACAAAAGCTATTCAATAAAAGCTAGTAAATGAACAAATGATTACTTTGTGTTGCCATTCAGTAGCTTCCTCTTCCTTTTTCTTCTTGGCTTCTTCTAGAAGTGCAATCTTGGCAGTGAATTCAGCAAGTTCTGCTGCCTAAAGTAAACAATATAATTCCAAGATTAACATATTTTGAATAATCTTATAAGTCAACAAAGCTTTAATGTACATGCTTAGGCTGTTTATGTTTTTCTTAGTCTTCCATTTAAAAAAATACAGTATTTCTTAAGATCTTAAATAGCTTATTTACAATAAGTCCTTGAAGTAATGAGCTAAGGAGGAGACAAAATTAATTATTCTACAGACAAGCAGTTAATCCTGCTTTCAGTAGCAGGAACTTAAAATGTGTAACTTAAAAGGTTTTTAAAGAAAACTTTCATCAATAAACTATTTGTTAAAGTCTACAAAAGAGAAAATATATTTATATAATGCTATATACTTTAAATGGCACTTTGTCAAATCATCTCATGTAATTCCCCAATAATCCTAACAGGTAGTATCATTCCTTTTTTCCTTTTTTTTTTTTTTTTTTTTTTTTTTCAGACGGAGTGTCGCTCTTTCGCCCAGGCTGGAGCTCAGTGGCACGATCTCAGCTCACCACAAACTCCGCCTGCCGGGTTCAGGCAATACTCCTGCCTCAGCCTCCCAAAGTAGCTAGGATTACAGGTGTGCACCACTATGCCTGGCTAATTTTGTATTTTTAGTAGAGACAGGGTTTTGCCATGTTGGTCAGGGTGGTCTTGAACTCCTGACCTCAGGTGATCTGCCTGCCTCGGCCTCCCAAAATGCTGAGATTACAGTCGTGAGCCACTGTGCCCAGCCATCATTCCTCTTTTCAAAGGGAAGGAACTGAGGCTCAGAAAGAGCCAAAGACACATACATAGCAAGTAGCATGTGTGAACTAATATTTAAATCCAGGATCTTTTAAGTAACATGCTTATACCTCGTTATTTGCAAGTCCACTAAATAAACAAAAAATTCCAACCAATTATGGCCTATAGTTATCTCATAGGAACTATAACATATTAATTTATCTAAAGCAAAAGATGCCAACTGACTTATTGTGGAACCTGTCCAATGTCAAAGTGAATCAGAACCTTTTGCTGACAAGAGACTCCATTTACAAATAATCTATAGAAAAATATAGGCCGGGCGCGGTGGCTCAAGCCTGTAATCCCAGCACTTTGGGAGGCCCAGATGGGCAGATCACGAGGTCAGGAGATCAAGACCATCCTGGCTAACACGGTGAAACCCCGTCTCTACTAAAAAATACCAAAAAAAAAAAAAAAAAACCTAGCCGGGCGAGGTGGTGGGCGCCTGTAGTCCCAGCTACTCGGGAGGCTGAGGCAGGAGAATGGCGTGAACCTGGGAGGCGGAGCTTGCAGTGAGCTGAGATCTGGCCACTGCACTCCAGCCTGGGCGACAGAGCGAGACTCCGTCTCAAAAAAAAAAAAAAAAAAATCTTATTCTTTTGTATTTTTAGGTTTTTGTTTAGGCAGAAATAAAAGTTTTAGGTTTTTGTCCACACTTTGTTACTAAGTTACATGTTATCTTTGGCTTGCTTTCCAGAAAGCACAAAATGGTTGCTTTTTGTTTTTTCTTTTTAGAGGGTTCACTCTATGCTTTTATTTAAACTTTTTTCTCTAAGAAGACAGTTCCTTACTAGCTGCTCCTGATTCTTCATCTGGTCGGCAGCTTGTTTTGCTATGGCAGACTTCGCCTCTTCAGCAGCTCGACGCTCTTTTTCAAGCCGTTCTGCTTCTTCTTTTGCTCGTTTTCGTTCTTGATCCAGTTCTAGAGCTTTTCGAGTCTGTTCTTCTAGTTCTGTGAAATATGTGTATTTCCCCCAACAGTGATTAATTCCAAACATTCTCATTATCAAAAGAAGCTAAAATAGTAGCAAGAAATCAAATCTGTTCAGTTTCTAAAAATTAGCACACATGTAAATACGCATATACCTCTTTGTTTTCTTGAGACAGGGTCTCGCTCTGTTGCCCAGGCTGGAGTGCAGTGGCACAATCATAGCTCACTGCAGCCTCTAACTCATGGGCTCAAGCAATCCTCCCACCTCAGCCTCCCTAGTAGCTAGGACTACAGGCACTATATTTCATTTCTAACTTGGCAAAAGCCTAATAATTTTTAAAGAGACATGAAAATCTTTTGCAATTCAAGTTATGTAAAAAGGCTACAAGCATTAACTTTATTTTATTTTTAAGAAATAATCTCTCCATCTAAAGTTTTGATCTCAGTAAACAAATTGCCATGTTTCAGAAATCTATAATACATTTTTAACACTTCCATTGTTTTTACTTACCTAAACTAATAAGTAAATCCAAGAAATTAAGATTGAAAACAGTATTTACTGACTCAAAAATAGGAATTTTGATGTGAATTATATGAATTATTGAAAAAATGTGAGTTACTGGTATGTATCACTTCCTACGGCATGAAGATAAGTAATATTGGGAGATAAATAACATGAATTTAAATCCTTAAGTGTATAGATCACTAAATCAAATCTCTTTTCTTATTCCAATGAGTTGAACAGGAAAGGAAAATAAATTTTTAAGAGAGTTTAAAAGTTCTAACTTTAAATATTATTCTGACAATTATTTAAGCCCTGTGACAGAAGACAACAGAATGCCACCTACTAAGACAGTACAAGGTCCTACAAAGAATGATTCTCCCTTACTGTATACTAAGAGAATGTGTATATTATGAAATTTGAAAGCTAACTGTAACTTACAACCTTTTACTTACTGTCCTTAATTTTGTTGGTCTTGATCAGAACTAGTTAAGTAATTGCAGTTAAGACTTGGAAGGTTTTAGGCCGGGTGTGGTGGCTCATGCCTGTAATCCCCAGCACTTTGGGAGACCGAGGTGGGTGGATCACTTGAGGTCAGGAGTTTGAGACCACACTGGCCAACCTGGTGAAACCCCATCTCTACTAAAAATACAAAAATTAGCCAGGCATGGTGGTGGGCACCTGTAATCCCAGCTACTTGGGGAGGCTGAGGCAGAAAAATCGCTTGAACCCAGGAGGCAGAGACTGCAGTGAGCCAAGGTTGCACCACTGCACTCCAGCCCAGGCAACGGAGCAAGACTCTGTCTCAAAAACTACAACAACAACAAAACAAAACAAAACAAAACACTTGAAAGGTTTTGAGAGGGTTGGAGAAGAATGACTCTTCGGTTAGGTTTTAAATTCTTAATAAAATAATACAAAAACCACAGCAATTAGGCCAAAAAAAAAAAAAAAAGAAGAGGAAGAAGAAAGAAGAAAGAACAAAGGGTATCCAAAGTGGAAGGAAAGAAGTCAAATTAACATTATTTGCAGATAACATGATCTTATACCTAGAAAAACCTAAAGATCCCACCAAAAAAAAAAAAACTGCTGGAACTGATAAATGAATTCAGTAAAGTTGCAGGATGCAAAATCAACATTAAAAAATCAGGGCTGGGCATGGTGGCTCATGCCTGTAATCCCAGCACTTTCGAACGGCAAAGTGGGAAGATTGCGTGGGCTAGGAGTTTGAGACCAGCCTGGTCAATAGAGTGAGATACCATCTCTTCTTAAAAACTAAAATTAAAATCAGTAGCCATTTATATACGCCAACAGTAAGCAATCTGAAAAACAAACCAAGAAAGCAATTCCATTTACAATAGCTTAAAAAAAAAAAAAGTAAAACACCTAGGAATCAATCTACCCAAAGAAGTGAAAAAAGGACATTGGTCTAGGTAAAGGTTTTTTGTGTAAGACCACAAAGGCACAGGCAAAGAGAGATAATGGGTATTGTATCAAGCTAAAAAGCTCTGTATAGCAAAGGAAACAACCAACAAAGTGAAGAGATAAACTAAAGAACAGAAGAAAGTGTCTACAAACTGTCTATCTAAAAAAGGACTAATAACCAGAATATATAAAGAGCTCAAACTCGATAGCAGAAAACCAAATAATCTCATTTACAAATGGGCAAAACATCTGAACTGACATTTCTCAAAAGACGTACAAATGGCCAAAAGCTATATGAAAAAAATGTTAAACACTATAATCACAGAAATATAAATCAAAACCACAATGAGATATCATCTCACCCCAGTCAAAATGGCTTGTATCAAAAAGACAGGCAAGGCTGGGCAAGGTGGCTCACGCCTGTAAATCCCAGGACTTTGGAATTTATAAAAATTAGCTGGGCATGGTGATGCATGTAATCCCAGGTACTTGGGTGGCAGAGGCTAAGAATCACTTGAACACGGGAGGTGAAGGCTGCCTGGGCGATAGAGGAAGACTCCGTTTAAAAAAAAAAAAAAAAGGCAGTAACAGATGCTGGCAGGGATGTAGAGAAAAGGGACACTCATACACTATTGGTGGGAATGCAATTTAGTAAGGCCGCTTTGTAGAACATTATAGACAGTCCTCAAAAAACTAAAAATACGGAAATTACCATAGTATCTAGCAATATCACTACTGGGTGTTTATATCCAAAACAAAGGAAATCAATACATTGGAGATAGTTGTACTCCTATGTTTATTGCAGCACTATTCACAATGGCCAAAACATGAAGTCAACCTAAGTGCCCATCAATAAATGAATGGATAAAGAAAATGTGGCACATACACACTATGGAATATTATTCAGCCACAAAAATAAATGAAATCCTGTCATCTGCAGCAATATGGATGGAACAGGAAGCCATTACGTTAAGTGAAATAAACCAAGCACAGAAAGACAACTATTGCATGTTCTCACTCATATGTCAGAGCTAAAAAGGTGGATCTCATAAAGATAAATAAACTGGTGATTACCAAAGGCCAGGAAGTGGGTGGAGGGAACTGAAGGGAGGAAAAAAAGAATATAAATGTATTTATTACTACTGAACTGTATACTTAAAAACGGTAAAGATGGCTGGGCACGGTGGCTCATGCCTGTACTCCCAGCAATTTGGGAGGCAGAGATGGGCAGATCACCTCACGTCAGGAGTTTGAGACCAGCCTGGCCAACACGGCAAAACCCTGTATCTACTAAAAATACAAATAATTAGCCAGGCGTGGTGGCGGGCACCTGTAATCCCAGCTACTCGGGAGGCTGAGGCAGGAGAAACACTGAAACCCAGGAGGCGGAGATTGCAGTGAGCCAAGATAACACCACTGCACTCCAGCCTGGGCGACAGAGTGAGACTCTGTCTCAAAAAAAAAGAAAAAAGGGGAAAAAAAAAAAAGAGTAAAGATGTGTATATTCTGTATTATATATGTACATTTTACCTCAATAAAAAATAAATAATATAAAAATTCTATGTGGCCATTTGGCTATAAAGATAAAATGTACATAGCACCGTATGTTACCATAGCTAAGTTCTAGGATTAGAATCTGCCTTTTAAAATTTAGACAATCAAGCTGGCCCATCAAATTTTTCTTTTTTTTTGAGATGGAGTCTCACTCTGTTGCCCAGGCTGGAGTACAGTGGCACGATCTTAGCTCACTGCAACCTCCGCCTCCCAAGTTCAAGCAATTCTCCTGCCTCAGTCTCCTGAGTAGCTAGGATTACAGACGTGCGTCACCACACCCAGCTAATTTTTGTATTTTTAGTAGAGACGGGGTTTCACTATGTTGGCCGGGCTGGTCTCAAACTCCTGACCTCAGGTGATCCACCTGCCTTGGCCTCCCAAAGTGCTGGGATTACAGGTGTGAGCCACTGCACTCAGCCTCAAACTTTTCTTATGATTAATTCTTTTCATCTGATTGACTGATATATAAAACAACACCCACAAAGCTCATGGTTTTATCTTCCGTCTCAACAAGCAAACAAATAACTAAATAATTGAAAGCAGGGTCTCAAAGCAGTATCTGAACATCCATGTTCATAACAGCATTATTCACAATAACTAAAACACAGAAGCAACCTGAGTGCCCATCAACAGATACACAGGTAAGCAAAATGTGGTATATAAATAGAATATCATTCAGCCTTAAAGGAAGGAAATTCCAACAAATGCTACAACATGGATGAACCTTGAGGACATTATGTTAAGTGAAATAAGCCAGTCACAAAAAGACAAATACTGTATGATACCACTTATACAGGCAGAATACTCAAAATCATAAAGACAAAAAGTAGAATGGTGGTTGCCAGGGGTTGTAGGGAGGGGGGAAATGGGGATTGTTTCATGGGTGCAGAGTTTTAGTTTTACAAGATGAAAAGAATTATGGAGCTGGATAGTGGTGATGGCTGCACAACATTCCCAATATATTTTGTATCAACGAACTACATTACTTAAAAAGGCAAAAAACTGGCCGGGCACGGTGGCTTACGCCTGTAATCCCAGCACTTTGGGAAGCCGAGGCGGGCAGATCACATGAGGTCAGGAGTTTGAGAACAGCCTGGCCAACATGGTGAAACCCCGTCTCTATACTAAAAATACAAAAATTAGCCAGACGTGGTGGCAGGCGCCTGTAATCCCAGCTACTCGGGAGGCTGAGGTAGGAGAATCGCTTGAACCCGGGAGGCGGAGGTTGCAGTGACTCAAGATTGCACCATCACACTCCGGCCTGGGGGACAAGAGCAAGACTTTGTCTCAAAAAATAAAAAATAAAAATAAAAAATTTTTTTAAAAAGCCAAACACCTCAATGCTTTATTTTCTCTCATAATAAAAATTGTTTCTGTACTATGCAAAAGAGAAATAAGTCTGGATTACAAAGTTAAATTTTGAAACATTCCCCAATATTCATTTTTATCAGCTTTTTGTAATAAAGGTCAACTTGAAAAATGACAGATAAGGCATAGCTATTTTGTGGTATACTAAGAATTGTATAAAAGTGTAAGTTTTAAAAAACATTTAAAACGAACTCTGAAACATCAGGTCTACTCCAGTCTCTTCTAAAAAAGGAAGGTTTTTAACAGTCATATATCCCATAAATGGTTTCTGCTGTTTCCTCTCCAATTAACTGAGTTAATACAGGAGTTAGCAAACTATGGCTCATGGAGTAAACCCAATCTAATGCTTTTTTTGTTTGTTTTACGGGAACATAGCCACCCTCATTTGTTTAGGTATTATAGTACACGTTTGCTTTCACACTGCAATAGCAGAGGTGAAGGGACACAGACCATGTAGTCTGAAAAGCATGAAATATTTATCATCACTGGTAATCAAGAAAATAAACTACAGACAGGGTATCCTAATCCAAAAATCTGAACTCCAAATTACTCCAAAATCCTAAATTTTTTGAGCATTTGCAGGACACTCAAAGGGAATGCTTACTGACAGCATTTCAGATTTTGGAATTTTGAATGAGGGATGCTTAACCAGTAAGTATAAGGCAACTATTCCAAAATTTAAAAAATAAAAATAAAAAAAAAACAACCAAAAACCTGAAATCTAAAACACCTCTGGTCCCAAGTATTTCAGATAAGGGTTACTCAACCTGTATATTCACTATATATGCACCAGAATGGCTAACAAAACCAAACCCTAACAATAAACTAGTGGAACAATTGGTAAGGGCTTAGAGCAAATGTACTTTCAATCATTAGTAACAGGAATAAAAACTGATTCATGGCTGGGTGCAGTGGCTCAGGCCTATAATCCAGCAATTTCAGAGGCCAAGGCAGGCAGATTGCTTAAGGCCAGGAGTTGGAGACCAGCCTGGCCAACAAGGTATAACCCTGTCTCTACTAAAAATATAAAAATTAGCCAAGCGTGGTGGTGCACACCTGTAATCCCAGCTACTTGGGAGGCTGAGGCATGAGAATTGCTTGAACCTCGGAGACTGAGGCTGCAGTGAACCGGGATCATGCCACTGCACTCCAGCCTGCGTGACAGAGCAACACACTGTCTTAGAAAAAAACAAAACAAAAGGGACACATGCAATATGCATGTCCAAAAAGCACATGGAAACACACTCAGCGTCACCAGGTATTAGAGATATGCAATAAAAACTAAGATACCACTTCACACCCATTAAGATTACTATAATCCAGAAGACAAACATTAACAAGTATTGGTGAAATGTGGAGAAATCAAACTTGCTGGTGGGAATGTAATATGGTACAGTCACTTTAGAAACCAATGTGGCAGTTCCTCAAAAAGTTAAACACAGTTACCACACGACCCAGCAATTCCACTCCTTTGGTATACACCCGAAAGAAATGAAGACATATGAAAAACAAAAACCTACACAACAAATGTTCATAACAGCATTAGTCACCTTAGTCAAATACTGGAAACAATCAAAAACATCAGATTTCAAACAAATAAATAAAATATACCATATCCATAAAATGAGTTCGAGACCAGCCTGACCAACATGGTGAAACCCTGTCTCTACTAAATATACAAAAATTAGCTTGGTGTGGTGGCGGGCTCCTGTAATCCCAGCTACTCAGGATGCTGAGGCGGAAGAACTGCTTGAACCTGGGAGGTGGAGGTTGCAGTGAGCCGAGATCACGCCATTTTGCACTCTAACCTGGGGCAACAGAGCAAGACTCCGTCTCAAAAAAAAAAAAAAAAAATAGAGTGGAGTGCTGATAAATGCCACAATATGAACGAACCTTTAAAATGTCATATTAAACAAAAGAAGCCAGTCACAAAAGACCACATTTTGCATGATTCCATTCATATGATTGTCTAGAACAGACAAATCTTTAGAGAAAGATTAGTGGTTGTCTAGAGCAAAGGGAAGGGGTACTGAGAAGAAATGGGAGAGACTGCTAATGGGTATGGGATTTCTTTTTGGAATAATGAAAATGTTCTAAAATTGATTATAGTGACAGCTGTACAACTGTGAAAACACTAAAAACCCTTAAAACCCTTAAACTGCATACTTCAAATGGGTAATTACATGGTATGTAAATTATAAGCTATATCTCAACAAAGCTATTAGAAAACGATAAACAAAACTAAGCTCTATATGATGGTATAAGTCAGAATGACAGAAATCACATTTGAGGTTAAAAGAAAAAGAGAAAAGGAGACACTGAGGGCAGATAATTTCTCTATCATGTTCAGGGCACTTATGGGAGTAAATTCACTTTGTAAAAATTGAGCCTCATACTTGAGAAATATGTGTATTACTCTATGTCTACTTCAATGATTTTTTTTTTTTTTTTGGAGATAGTCTTGCTCTGTCATCCAGGCAGAAATGCAGTAGTGCAGTCTTGGCTCACTGCCAACTCTGCCTCCTGGGTTCAAGTGATTCTCCTGCCTCAGCCTCCCTAGTAGCTGGGATTACAGGCACCCACTAATTTTGTATTTTTAGTAGAGATGGGGTTTCACCATGTTGGCCAGGCTGGTCTTGAACTCCTGACTTCAAGTGATCTGCCTGCCTCAGTCTCCTACAGTGCTGGGATTACAGGGATGAGACACCACGCCTGGCCAAATTTTTGTTTTTTAAAAAATACAACTATAAGGCTGGGTGCAATGGCTCATGCCTATAATCCCAGCACTTTGGGACGCCAATGCGGGAGAATCACTTCAGCCCAGGAGTTTGAGGCTACAGTAAGCCTTGATCACACCACTGCACTCCACCCCGTGCAACAGAGTAAGACCCTGATTAATTATGAGACCCTGATTAATCATTAATTAATGATTCACTTAAAATAATGACTTCAAATTTAAAAATTTAAATAAAATTACAGTAAGTATAAAAAAGTTTCTTCTTAAATAAAAAATTACAAATAGGTCTATTAAATCATGACTTAGATATGGCCAAAGTTACTGAATTTGTGTGAGAATTAGCATAAATTATAAGACAATTGTGCAGACTTTAGGAGAGCCTGGTCAAGCCTCTATTAGAAGAAATTTTTTAAAAATTGGATGTCCTTTGCCTTAAGATGACTGATTTGAAATTATCTTGGTAGGAAGGCTCTATATTCTTTCTTCTACTCTTTCTTCTTTATATTCTCTAGTGCTTCTTAACTTGTAAATCATTAACATTTTTATTATATACCCTAAATGAGATTGAAAGATTTAGTAAATAGCTATTTTCTCCAGAAAACATATCAATGATAAAGTGCCATGATTTAATATTTTCTTTAAAATCAGATCAGTAATGTTTTTAAACTTTAACATACTTCGGTACAATCCACATTTTTTATAGCATTCTTCCTCTAGGAGCATTGCCTATACTATTCACGTGGCACTTAGCACACATTATCTCACTTTATTAATATTTTAATGTATGTATTTCTGTCAATTACAGGCTTTACTCCCATCTATGCTAAATCTTTGTATTCCTAGAATGCAGCACAAAGTAGGAACACTGCATACATGTCTTTTCTGATCGATTTTTTTAAAAAGGTACCTAGGGTGGCAGAAACAGCATCAAGTGCAATTCAGGAAACGAGTTCTGCCCCTGAGTTGTGGTCTGAAAACAAATGCTTTACTACCCTTGGGCACTGAGCTGAATTAGTTTCTAGGGCTTTCATGGCTCTGAGAAGTGAGTCTTCCAATGAGTGAGAATAAAACCTAGGTTATTACTATCTATTCTCCTAGAAGTATTTTTCTAATCCTCTTGGAATTGAAATGATCAATCAGCTTGTGCATTTATAGCAATTTTTGTGGCTTTCCCCTCTAGCTACTCTCCCTCACAATTATTCTACTCACTGCTCAAGAGTATGTCTTAACCACAGCAGGCTGGTGTTAGAAATCAAAATATATCTTAAATAAGACTAAAGACTGAGTATCCCTAATCCAAAAAATCTGAAATCTGAAATGTTCCAAAATCTAAAACTTTGTAAGCACCAACATGACATTCAAAGAAAATGCCCAGGGTCAGGCACGGTGGCTCACGCCTGTAATCCCAATACTTTAGGAGGCCAAGGCGGGTGGATCACTTGAAGTCAGGAGGTCAAGACCAGTCTGGCCAACATGGTGAAACCCTCTCTCTACTAAAAATACAAATATTAGCTGGGCCTGGTGGAGTACGCCTGTAATACCAGCTACTTGGGAGGCTCAGGCAGGAGAACAGCTTGAACCCGGAAGGCAGGGTTGCAGCGAGCTGAGATCACGCCACTGTACTCCAGCACGGATAACAGAGCAAGATTGTGTCTCAAAAAAAAAAAAAGCTCAGATTTTGGATTTTCAGATTTGAAATGCTCAATAGGACAATGCAAACATCCCAAAATCGGAATACTTCTGTTCCCAAGTATTAAACAAGGGATATTCAACCCATGTTGGCTATTTCCAACAGAACTGAATAGCTTGTTTTACCAATTGCAGAAAACCAGGTTATTAAATAGAGCTTTCATAAATAGTGTCGACTTCATGTTACCTCTGAGAGCCTGCTGCTTAGAGAGGAGAAAAACATTTTATTCATGCAATACTTTTTTTTCTTGCTTTCTCCACTATTTGCTGAGTGAAAGTAGTATATCCTAAAGTTACTTAATATAAACCACATATTATAAATCCAGTGTATCCTTTCTATATACAGTAGCACTTTGGTTATATATTGCCTAAGAAGTAAGTTCTTCCAAACATATCAAAAACAAACAAAAAACATAACACGTCTCTGTGCTGTGTATTTTCTAGTAGAATAAAATAAAATCTTTTTAGGAAGTGAGTTCCAAAAAAGTTCATATAGTCAGAATAGCTTAAATTACTTTAAATTACTTAAATGCCTTACTTATACAGCCATAAAGCATTGCATATTTTTGTTTAGATGCCATAATGTATTGGATATGTGTTTTCTGTTTATACAGCCCATATATACAGTCATTTACAATTATTTAAGAATACATATGAAAAATACTTGCATGTTTAAAATAAAAAACTAAGAAAAATATTTGCGTGTTTAAAAGAAACATCAGCACTGTATTAAATGAATCTGTCTTAGTGAAACATGTTTATGATGTGATTCCACTAAGTATTAATTTGGCAATTAAATACACAATTGTCCTATATAACAAATAAGGTATAAGAGTAGTAAAAAAAAATACCACTATCTGACAACAGAGCAATAATAATTTTTAATCCATTCTCAAAAAGAAGCTTTTACCTTTCTGGGCTTTAACTGTCTGTTCTTCAATTTGCTTCAGACGTTCCATTAGCTCTTCCTTTTCACGTTCTATTCTTTCCTTTTCCTTTTCTGCTATTTCTCTTTTCTTCTTTTCATTCTCTAATTGTGCCCTTAAAAGGAATTGCAATTGCTGTTACAAATTAATAGAAATATTATTCATGTGATGGAATACTACTCTGCCATAAAAAGGAACAAAATAATGTCTTCTGCAGCAACTTGGATGAAGGTGGAGGCCACGATTCTAAGTGAAGTAACTCAGAACACACAAATGCCGTATGTTCTCACTTATAAAGTGGAAGCAAAGCTATGAGGATGCAAAGACAGAGTAATATAATCAACTTTGGGGACTTGAGAGGGAATGGCTGGGAGTCGGGTGAGGGACAAAAGACTACATATTGGGTATAGTGTACACTGCTCAAGTGACAGGTGTGCTAAAATCTCAGAATTCACCATGATAGAACCCATTCATGTAACCAAAAACCACCTATACTCCAAAAACTATTGAAATAAAATAGTAATAATTGGAAATATTATTCACATGAACCCTAAGAACTAACTGAATCGACTAAGAAGAAACGACAGCATAAATATTTTAACAGAGTTTTCATTGTATTACACTTGTGTTCAAAATAGTATATATAGTTAAAAGTACAGGACTACAACATACATACACTCATGTATGTATATAATGTTCTGGGTTCCAATGTATTACTTATTTTGGGTTCACAATAAAGACCACTGAGACTATTTTTTAAAAATATTAAAAACTTAGACATTTAGGAACATCTTCAAAGGATGAGTTTACAAAACTGCTAGTAAAGTATAACTGTCAAATATGTCCCTGTGTATGGAACATGCTTATATGGCACACTTTAGTGGGGGAAAAATTAGATTTACCATTTGCATACGGGATGAACTCTGACAATAAATTAAATGTCAGCACCAAAAGAGTTAACCACACAGTTGCCATGCCCCCCAAAAATGCCATCTTTAGATTAACAGGAGCCCTCCACTGGGGAAATAATAAAGGACTGAAGGGAGCAAACAAAGGCATGTATCTTACAACAGGGAGGGCAACAATTTTCAATCATTAAAAACGAATTAATCCAAGTTAGTTTCTTGGGTAGTACCCATTTATGCCTAGATACAAGATGACAAATCAATTTCACCTCCTTTCACAATTCCATTAGAATGATAGTAGGTGGCTAATGATCTTAAAAAATATCATCAGAGCTCAGTGGGAAAAATGCCTTGATCACTTAGCTGCATCTGCCATGGGCCTGATGAGAGTGTTTCTTTTAAATAACACTGCCAAATTCATTCACCAAACATCTACCAAGAGACTACCATGGGTCAGAATCTATGTTGGGGGCCATAAATATAAACAGAAATAAAAGGCACATGGGGAAACTCTTATCAGACAATATTGTTTACTTAAGTTGAATCAATATTCAAATCACTACTTTAATAACTTAAAAAATCAGTTATGATTCCATCTCTGAAACTTATCCGAGTATGCTTTAATGTTCCACAAAAAGACAGCATTGCCAGCTGCTGTCAATTCTGAATTTCAAGCACAAAACCCTGTAGTTTCTCAAGTTGCAGCCTCTGATAAACTTATCAGCAAAGTTTTGCTATCAAAGATTTCTCCCTTATTTATAAACCTAAATTTTAAAATTCCTGCAGCTCCTAGATACCCATTTGCCCCTAAAACAGAAAGAGAGCTCCCCTTTGGGGCAAACAAGTAGAGGTGTCACAAGTCAGCAAGAGGTCAGACACTGATGGTGACCTCCTAATGCACCAAGTCAAAACATGAAGGGTCACCACACCTCGCTGCTAGTTTGATGAATCCTCCACCATTTAGGAATCTAGAGAGGCTGGGCATGGTGGTTCATGCCTAAGATCCCACCACACTGGGAGGCAAAGGCGGGAAGACTGCTTAAGGTTAGGAGTTCAAGACCAGGGCAACATAGCGAGACCTCATCTCGTCTAAAAATAAGAATAAAAAATTAGCCAGGCATGGTGGTGTGTACCCATAGTCCTGGTTACTCAGGAGGCTAAGGTGGGAGGATCACTTGTGCCCAGGAGGTCAACGTTGCAGTGAGCTATGATCATACCACTGTGCTCCAGCCTGGCAGGCAACTAAGCAAGACCCTGCCAAATAAAAAACAAAAAAACTAGGGCGTGGTGGTCATTCACGCAAGGGAAGCTCCATCTCTGTTCTGTAGTTCCCTATGCCTATGAGGTACTTTCTCAACAGCAAGGAGGAAGAGCCAATAACTATACCTAACCCCAGTACCTGGGCTCACTCTGCAGGACATTCACCTCTTTCTCTTCATCCTATTTCAATTTATAAAGCATATATAGGCAAAGAGATTTAAGGAGTTACAAGCTTCCACACTTCTCGAAGACATGAATTTAAGGGAAAGTTTGTGTTTCCCAATCTCTCCGGGCAAAAGAAAGGCCTGGTGGCCCCTACAGCGGCTGCTGACCTTTCTGTGTTCTTCAGACAGCTAAAACATCAGGCTTTGTATGAAAGCTAAAGAAGCAAAAGCACAGTACTTTCCAAGTAATTGCTAGTATGGCCAAAAGCTATTCTTTTCCATGCCAGGTTGTCTGCCACCCTAGGATGTTGATTAGACTACCCAACCACTCCCCAGCCTCTATGCAATCACATCCAGTTCTCCCACAGTTCCCAAGCGAACTATCTCCCCCTACTCCTTTCCCAAAGTCCCAAGACAATTCTCAAGGACTTACACTGCAAACCAGATCTCAACCAGAAGGCTACCATCATATTCCACCAACTAAGAGCCTTTCAGATCCAGCTCTGGCATATATGGCCCTTTCTGGAGATGGATGTGTTGGTTTTATTTAGCTTTTCCCTATTGATGTTTCATTTGTTCTTCAGGGATGGAGGTGAAGGAGATATGGAAGCACAAAAAGAGAATCAAGATAATCTGGCCACATGCAAGTTGGGAGGGGGTGGGGAATGATCTTCCTACTGAAAAATGCAGTAAGTATATAGCAGATACTTAACCTGATAATAATATTTAAAACACATTGTAGTTTACTGTACTTTGTGAGGCTCGCATCTCACATTTTACAAGAATCCTACCCTGACTATGGCCATCTCTAGCCAACACTTCATTCAAATAATACAAATGCCTTCAACCCTTTACATTACTCAGTGATACCTAGTTTTTGTAGGCCTGTCTTGTCTCCTTTATGAAACAAGAAGATCTTGCTGCTCCCCCAGATGCTGTTCATTTGAAAGGACCTCACTGGCCCAGAGGCACACCATAAACATTTTTATCTCTACATATCCATCTATATTGGCTTCTTCTTCTGAACGTATCTCTCCCTCTCTCTAACCTTCAAGCCTTAGTCCCACTTTCCTCATGAAGTCTTTTGTGATTATTCTAATAATAGATGCAGATATTTTTATTTGGAGTTTGGGTTTGAAAACACTCATTTCAATGCAGTTGTTCTATTTCAAGGACATAAATAACATTAATAAACTATTATTCCTTGTATTAACATGCAAAAAATTACTTTAGAATACCTTACTTTTTAAAGATCAAACAGGTTCAATTACATTTTTCTTCCGTGAATATTAAAAACATATCCAACTTAGTTTATAATAATATTAGGAATTACTATAATGTCTATTTTTTATTAAATACCGGGTACTTTGCTAAATGCCTGTATACCACTGTCATGCTTTCTTATGAAAACCCTTGAAGGTAAGAATATCATTTCCATATTAAGAGCAAGGAAACACAGGCTCAAAATTATCTGTTTGATGAGTGTTAGAAGAGTAGTCAAACTCAGATTTATCTAGTTCCAAAGCCTGCGTTCTTTGTATGACACTAGCCAGCCTTGATGTAGAATCTCCCACAGCTAACCTACAATTGGTGCCTGGGTATGTAACTCTAAACTGTAAACTTGGGGCTTTCAGTTTTTACATGTGGAAACAATTTTAGCCATACAAAAACGTGCAAAAATTATGAGTCATAATTCAATTTAGATGCAAATAATTTAAGAGCAAAGACTACATGGAATAACCACCCATAGTGTATAAGGTCATTTTCATTGCCAAAAACATCCCAAAGTTATGAAAATTGTAGGGAGTAAATACAGCCAAATATACCAAAGTATTGTAGGGAAAGAGGTCTCTTTGCTACTCTTTCCCAACTAGTGTTCTTGCCCAAGAGAGTCTAGCAGCACAGGCAGCATACCTCTGAGCATTCTCCCAGGTATGTCTGCTGGCTACTTTGCCAGTGGGCTTAATCAAAATTGTTTCCACACATACAGTTGCCATTTCTCTCTGACCTGTAAAGCAGGGAATAAATGACTCAGCATCATTTCTGAAAGACTGCCAATTTCTAGGTGATTAGAATAATGTATCTCCTAGGTATTCAAACTGAATAAAAGTTACTGAATTCCAACTGAGTATAAAGCAGCCAATAAATGCTTACTAATGAAGAACTCTAACATTTATCCAGGCTATGGATTATTGTGCCAAAAAAGAAACTTAAGTCTTCCACTTCCATCTAAGCCTTAGAGTAACTAAAATATAGCACCATTACCAAATGATACTAAGTAAACACACTACCTGTACTAGAAGCCATACAGTACTCCTCTATAAGCCATGAAATGGAGGACATATAAATATAGTAAGTTGAGAATGTAAATAATACATCAACATTACAAATGAGCAGAACAGTTAGGCATAATAGAGTGATGAGTATGATACAGGAACTGTACAAAAAGTAATTCCTCATTTATCTCATGCTAGAAGACCTTAAAGAGACAGTGAAAGCTTTAAGATGATTTTTAAAAATTAAGTAGAAACTGGCTGGACGTGGTGGCTCCCGCCTGTAATCCCAGCACTTTGGGAGGTCGAGGCAGGCAGATCACAAGGTCAGGAGTTCGAGACCAGTCTGACCAACATGGAGAAACCTCGTCTCTACTTAAAAAAAAAAAAAAAAATTAAGTAGAAACTAAAAGAAGTCTTCTCTTTGACAGAGGCAAATGCAAGGCTATGATGGATAAGAATGTACTGTATAGAAAGTAAAGCCCAATAAACAGTATTTTTAAAAAGCATTTAAGATTAGAACCACAATGTAATGCTAAAGCACATGACCACAATAAAAAAAGACAGAGCCCGTCAAAGTTAACAACCCAACTCATTACTTTTCTTTTTTTAAGAGAAAGGATCTTACTATGTTGCATGTTGCCTGTTGCCCCAATTGTCTTCAAAATCCTGTGCTCAAGCAATCCTCCTGCCTCAGCCTCCCAAGCAGCTGGGACTACAGGCACATGCCACCATGCTCAGCTCACCAACTTAGTATCTTTAATAGTGGGATCAGTAATTACTGACAAGCTTTATACCCATATAAAAAATGTTTTGTTATGTAGTTAACTTCTCTAAGGCAGATAATTTGAGTTAATATTACAAAATAGGTAAAAATCAATAAAATCTCTTAATTACACAGAAAAGTTGTTGAATAAGAAAAAAAATCATTCAATATAAAACCTAAAAATATAGTAGCAAAACAGTATCTAGCAGATGGCTTCCTTAATTACTAGATACAAAGCACCTTATATCCAATATTTAAAATATGTATGTTTAGGGCTCTTCAATTTTTTTTTAAGGACCTACTCTATTTCTAAAACTATCACGTTGTTCCATAAAGATTTATGCAATACAGGTTAACTTTAGTTTGGCCCCTAAATTTTTTCAATAAAGCACAAAGTTGAAATTAATCTAAAACCAGATTTGGGAATAAATGTTACTGGACCCAGTAATCTGATTCCAGGGTTGATATGAATTTTATTCACTATCATTCAATTTAAAAAATTATCAATTTAATATATTTAACTGTTTCTTTTTTAAGTCTAAGAGAAACAGAGTTAAAAAGATTAGGGTCTTTGGCAGGGAGTACTGATGTTACCCTACTTGGCACAGTGATATTTCAATTGTGTTCTACAATGTCACTGACATTGTTTCAAAGTAACTATTCAGCACACTCTTACCCTGAAAAAATTAAGAAATGTAAGTCACAAGTAAAACAATTTTGAAAATTTCAAACTACTATATCTAAAACAATGTCTAACAGTGAAAAGCAAGAAATTAGTCACAAAACGCTATTTTCTCCGAGATACCTGTCAAAGATTTCTAACTTGAAAAGTATACATACTTGTGTTAAAGGATAGAGTGATAGTACTGTCTTTGAATTTTAATATAATGAAAATACTAAAAAATACAAATTTCAGGTACATTTAAAAAGCTGAGTAGTCTTAAATTTTAGATAGCTTACTCCTATCAATTAAAAGTGAAAGGTCAAAAACTCCATACCTTTCCAACTGCTTCTGATGTTTCTCCTCCCTAGCCTGAGCCTTCATCTGTTGAACTTCAATAGTATCAGGCTTCCTTCTTCGCATGTATAGTTCATGGTTTCCCATACATAAGGCCAAAATCCGCTTATTGATTCTCAGACGAGGTGCATAAAAAACAAAATCCTAAACATAAAGTATTCTGAATTTAAAATCTTCCTGAAGGATACTGTCTCTCATAACAATCTGTACTAAATTTTAACATGAGGTATGAATTTTAATGTCATATTACATATAGTTTAGAAATCAGGAAATCATACAATTTCCGTGAGTATGACATACTTTCACGTAACTGGTTCCTCACCTTTTCATATCCTACCAGTTTTGTAAAGAGGCTAATATTCTTATCCTTGCAATACATTAAACGTCATTTATTCCTTTTCATTCTCCAAAGTAACTATGAGTACCTGTTCCTTATACGCCATTTGCCATTAATGTCAAAATTGGTTCTTAATTCATGGCTGTAGAATTTTTTTTAACCTAGAATTGGGTTTTTTGTTTGTTTGTTTTTTTGAGACAGAATCTCACTGTCACCCAGGCTGGAGTGCAGTGGTGCAATCTCAGTGCACTCCAACCTCTGCCTCCCAGGTTCAAGCAATTCTCATGCCTCAGCCTCCCGAGTAGCTGGGACTACAGGTATGAGCCACCACATCTGGCTAACATTTGTATTTTCAGTAGAGATGAGGTTTCACCACGTTGGCCAGGCTGGTCTCGAACTCCTCACCTCAGGTGATCTGCGACTCTCAAGCCTCCCAAAGTGCTGGGATTATGGGCCTGAACCATTGCACCCAGCCTGTTCTCCTTACTTTTATCTTTTCAATAACTAACAGGGTTAGGATACTACAGTATACTTGACATTAGAGGAACTTTAAAAATCTATTTAAATAAAAAGATTTCTTAAAGGTTTCAAGATACAAAAATACAAAGTTCATAAAGCAAAACTGTATAAACGAAGTTAATTTAGAACAGGGCTACCTCTACTAAATTCTAGTCACCAATGAAGAAATGCTTTAAAACTTTTTCTTAGGAATGGTGATTATTTTCATTAGCCTAATAAATATTGCCTATTTATAACTGAATCTCAAATAAAATAAAATTCTAATATTTACATCTTACTTTAAAAAATTAAAGCTTTGAATTTTTATTAACATATATTATTTCGTCACTGGGAAAGCCGACCTATGGAAAGAGAGTGTTCCTCAGAAGCAATTTAATAAATGAACACTGTTATTCTTCAAGTGATGTCACAGGAAAGGAGCAGATACTAAACAGTTAATACACAAAACATTAAAGAAATTACTTACGGGTGCCTTTTTGTCGATTGGTTTTATAACAAATTTTTTGTCATTAAATGAAATATTTCTGATTTCACTCCAGGGAAAACCAATTTTAGGTGTTAACCTTAAAAAATGAAAGCATCTCCTTAATTAAAGGCAGGAAACAATGAATAAAATTCCTGTTTAGGACCTAAACTGTCTGAATGACCAATCTTAAGACTTAGTTCCAGATTTTCAAAATGTATTAACTAATTCATAACTACAGTTGACCTTATCTTTTAAGGGGAAAATTAATAAATCACATAAAACAAATAACTGTCCAAAGATTTCATAAAGGTGTCATGAACCTTAAAAGCAGTATATTTTCCTAAAATTATCTTTAAAAACTACCTGGTGACCTGAATGTAGAACTGAGACTCTTGGGGTCTGAACTAGCTGTTCGGTTTTTATTCTGTTTGGATTCAAGCTACAACTACAGTTTAAATATGTGTAAGAAGGAGGCAGAAAAAAAAAAAAGGCCTTTATAACTTATCATGTGAATTATGGGCAAGTTACCGGAAAAAAAAAAAAAAAAAACAGTACTTACTTCCTGTGTTTAATTTGAAAATGTCTGGATATTCATGAACATACTAAAAATATTTAATTTTCAGTATATTTGAAACAATCTTATGGTATACAAATTTTATCTCAACTTAAAAATTTTAAACACTCACATACATAAATATTTGCATAAATGGTAGAGATGGCATTCAAATTCTTGAGACTATACATAGCAGCTGCCTCCTTTTTACCACCCTACACACAGAGACATAGGGAATCACATTGTAATAAGTGATTTTGTTTCTGCCTTTTCATGTATTTTACTGTTGCAGACTACCCACCAAATGCATCACTATTGTCCTATTGTCCTAATAACTAAGACTGAGAAATGATTTCGACACCTATACTGGCCAGAAGACATCTTTTAGCCAGGCTTCTGACAACACGGCATGAGTTTTTACCTATTTATATTCCTTTTAGTTCTCAAGCAGAATAGGTATTGCAGCACAGCAAAGTCTTTACTACGTAAAACATTCTTTACTCAATATGCACGTGTTATACTGCCCTCTCGTGGCCTCTGATATAAGTCAAAGTAAGTTGCTTAAAACGAAGACTGCAGGAACGCAACATAGTATTTTAGATAACACTATGCTACATTTATATGCTACTTTGAAAAATTCTAAAGCAATTGCCTCATATAATTCTCACAACAATCTTGTGAGGTAAGACTGGAAGCTAATACAATAACTTTTTTAACATTTAAAAAAATTGCTCCAATATGTGCCTGAACAACAAAAAAAATGAAGAAGCCAGGCACAGTGGCTCGTGCCTGTAATCTCAGCACTGGAGAAGGCAGAGGCGGGAGGATTGCTAGAGGCCAGGAGTTCAAGACCAGCCTGGGCAACACAGCAAGATCCCATTCTATAAAACAAAAAATAAAGATTCAGTTCACAAAAATTAGTCTTGAAGTCATTTTTGCTTTTCAAAAATTTCTCTTCTGGATGACATAACATTCTAACTTGCTTTGTAATAAAAACATGAGAAGACATTAGGGTAAAAATAGTAAAATGCTCTTGTTTGGAATAACACATGCTTTGAAAGTAATATTATTAGATATCTGTAATAATGAAAACTAAAATTCTGGAGTCAACCTAGAATAAAGAATAATGCCTCAGGAAAAGGTATTAATTACTGGCATACACTTGGATGCTTATGTGGTATGGTAAATAAATTAAAGTCTAAGACAATTGTAGTTATTAATCCTGAAAAGAGTCTGATGTATTTTATATTGCATGTGTATGTGTATAATATACTGTCTCTATATAGTATTTACCCAGGTATTTATATAGTACATATATAATATGTATATGTAAATATATATATTATATATAATAAAATATTGATGAATTATACGCATATAATAAAAAATATTTGGTCAATTTCAAGATATAATTACAGTGTTCAATATGCATAATACAGGGATATTCTATTGTATTGTCCAAACATATTCAAAACAATTCCTATATAAATGTTCAAAAAATATCCTCTAAGATGTAACAGACATATTTATTGAATTCATTCTCTCATTGCTCCTGATTTCATATGTATGTTCAATTTCAACCTATTTGTCAAGCATAATAGCATTTTACAGAATTATTTCTCACCTATCGAGGGAGCAAATTTTAATTAAGTTACTAGACATAACTCACAAGAGCTAAAGCAGCACAATACAATTAAAAGCAAATCATCTCATTTGATAAATACACTGAAAAGTAAAACCCTGAAACTGCAAGGTGATAAAAAAATGGAGATAAAATATCTACAAGTCTATGTAGCATTAACTAATCTTTTAGTTTACAAATAGTAGTAAGGGTAATCAAGACAAGAAACTACTCTCAAAAACAAGACGTAAGATTAAAGTCATTTAGACCACTAACAATGACTAGTTCACTATGCAACTACTTTACTTACTTGTCATCATGCTCATAAATATTCAGACCCAAGGCATCAACACCTAGCCACAATTCAGTTCCCTTTTTATTTTTTATTTCAAAATAGTTGACTCCATACATTTCTAGATCTTGTGCAATCTTCAGGTATTCCATCATAGAATCCTCCCTGGTGAAATAAAACTAAATGTAATATATTTAAGTAGGAGCATATCAAACTAAAGTTGCAAAAATACCTGGAATTAAAAATTAGTACTTTACAAAAGTCAAATAATCTTTTGCAAATAATGTAATAATAATGACTGTAATGACATGAAATTAATATGAGGGGGAAAAAAAAAACATAGAAAATAGCTACCCAAATACCTTAACATTCCTCTATGTTCTTCATGCCAGTTCTGTATTCTTTCTTCCCACTGTTCTTTTGTTAGTTTGTGTTGTTCCAATACACTAAAAGGACAAAAAAAATAACCCATTATAATGACTTTATGATTCAAAAGCATACACTTTAAAAGTAGAGAATCCTTTCAGTAACTTGACTGTGGTAGTTGTCAGATATATTAATAAACATGAAATTGCATAGAACTAAATTACATACACACACAAATGAGTGCAGGTAAAACTGATGCAATCTGAATAAAGCGGCTAGATTGTATCAATGTCAATATCTTGTTTGTAATATTGTACTGTAGTTACACAAGATGTTACCATCAGGGAAGGCTGGGTGAAGGTTACCAGGGATCTCTCTTATTTTTTAAAACTGCATCAGAATAATCAGTAATTATCTCAAAGTTAAAAGTGTCCAGGATCCTTAAATTCTCTGGAATAATACTTGCTCCAAAAAGTGATTATAAAGATAGCTTATAGGAATCCAAATATTTCAAAGGAATAAAACATTAAATTAAAAGATGGCTCATTGTTAACAGAAAAAGTAAAGACCAGACTGAAAACCAGAATTCTTAGGCCCTAATTCTTCCTTTATGTATTTACTTTTTTGCTACTAATTTTGTTGTTTTATGTAGGTAATACTTTCAATTAAAAAGCAGAGTAAAAAGTCATACTCCAGTCCAATACTCCCCAAATAACTTGTTTTTGTATCCTTCCAGCGTTCTTAATTCAAACGTGAGCAAACACAAACATTCTTTTTTTTCTTTTTTCTTGAGATGGAGTCTCACTCTGTTGCCCAGGCTCTAGTACAGTGGCACAATCTCAGCTCACTGCAACCTGTTTCCTGGGTTCAAGTGATTCTCCTGTCTCAGCTTCCCAAGTAGCTGGGATTACAGGCGTGTGCCACAATGCTCTCAGCCTCCCGCGTAGGTGGGATCACAGGTGTGCGCCATGATGCCTAATTTTTCTCTTTTTTGGTATTTTTAGTAGAGACAGGGTTTCGCCAAGTTGGCCAGGTTGGTCTTGAATTCCTGACCTCAAGTGATCCACCTGCCTCAGCCTCCCAAAGTGCTGGGATTACAGGTGTGAGCCACCACGCCCAGCCAAATACAAACATTATATTCCACTACTACTAAACACCAAATCAGCAAAGTCAACATGCTTATAAGTTACCTACTATGCACACTACAGATTATGATTTCTATTCCCTTTGGCTCATATGATAATTATTCACCTTTATTTACCAGATCCTACTTTACTGACACCAGAAGCTCTGGTGTTAAAATATTACTGTTTTACTATAAATCTTGCATGAAATCTGGGGATTTCTTGGCAGTATAAAGGAATGATAAAATCTCCCCCTGGACAAGTTACATACTAGAGTACATTCCTTAATGGGGTCTGAGACATACTGTTATGTTCTTATTATACTCTGCTCCTTTCTCTAGGCATCTTTTCCAAGCTCTTGCTTTTGGGGAGAAGAGTTTTATCTCCCTTCTTAGAGAGCTTAGGTTTCTAGTTTCTCATCTTTCTTGCTGTCTGGCCTCTGGGCTCGCAGAGAGGCATGCAATCAGCCTTGCAGACATAACCCAGTGCAGTCGATTGCTTACCACAATTATATGCCCAATGCCAGTACTAAAGAGGGCCTCAAAAATTTGTAGAGTGAATAAATGAATTAAAATAATCAATTTTTCCCAATCCCTAGTTTTTTTTCTTTTTCAGAGACAACTTTCCTTTATGCGCTGTCCGTTACACATTAACCTCAGTTTCCATACCTGACATCCACTGCTCCCAATCTACCACTATCTGGCTCAAACACTCAATACTCCATGGAAACTGCTCTTTTTGTTTTTTTCGAGACAGAGTTTCGCTCTTGTTGCCTAGGCTGGAGTACAATGGCATGATCTCAGCTCACCGCAACCTCCATCTCCTGGGTTCAAGCGCTTCTCCTGCCTCAACCGCCCGAGTAGCTGGGATTACAAGCATGTGCCACCACGCCCAGCTAATTTTGTATTTTCAGTAGAGACGGGGTTTCTCCATGTTGGTCAGACTGGTCTCGAACTCCCAGCCTCAGGTGATCCACCTGCCTTGGCCTCCCAAAGTGCTGAGATTACAAGCGTGAGCCACCACACCAGCTGGCAACTGTTCTTTCTAAGGTCACTACCAATCTCCTTATTCCAACAGACACTTTAGTTCTCCTCATACTTGACCTCTTGGTACTATTTGGCAGTGCTGACCATTCTCTCCATAAAGTATTCTTTTTCCTTGGCTTCCATGACATAATACTCTTCTGGTATTACTCTTGTTTTCTGAGACGGAGTCTTGCTCTGTTGCCCAGGATGGAGTGCAGTGGTGCCATCTTGGCTCACTGCAACCTCCGCCTCCCAAGTTCCAGTGATTCTCATGTCTCAGATTCCCGAGCAGCTGGGATTACAAGCATGTACCACTGCACCCAGCCATCTTCTAGTATTGTTCTTGAATCTCTGGCCATTTTGTCTCAGTAAAGTTGTTTCTCCATATCCATAAAGGATTGGTTCCAGGACTCCCCGTGGATACCAAAAACTGTAGATGCTCAAGTCCCTGATATAAAATGGTGTAATATTTGCATATAACCTATGCACATCCTCTTGTATACTTTCAATCATCTCTAGGCTAATAATACCTAATATACTACAAATGCTATGTATTGTTATCCTGTATTTTTAAAATTTTGTACTTTTTCATCGCTGTGTTATTTTATTTTTTCAAATATTTTCAATCTGTGGTTGATTGACTCTGTGAATGCAGAACCCAAAGACAAAAGCTGAGGTCCAACAAGGTCTGTTCTAGGTCTTTTTCTCATTTTGCATGTACTTGCAGGTTGATCTCTTTCATTCTCATGGGTTAATTACCATCTATACACTGATTATTCCCAAAACTGTATCTACAGTCCAAGACTGTTCTAAAACGTCTGGACCCACGTATGCAAATACTAGATATCTCTCTCGGTTATACTGTACATGTTTAAAACTCAAAAGGTTCAAAACTGAATTTATCTTCCCCCTCAAATGTATTTTTTTCCTCTCATTTTGATAAAGGTATTACCAACTATCCAGCTGCCCAGGTCAGAAACCTGGTATGTAAAAATTTATGTATATCTAGCTCTTTTTTTTTTTTTTCTTGAGACGGAGTCTCGCTCTGTTGCCCAGGCTAGAGTGCAGTGGCGCAATCTCAGCTCACTGCAAGCTCTGCCTGCCGGGTTCACGCCATCTCCTGCCTCAGCCTCCCGAGTAGCTGGGACTACAGGCACCCGCCATCATGCCCAGCTAATTTTTTGTATTTTTAGCAGAGACAGGGTTTCACCGTGTTAGCCAGGATGGTCTCGATCTCCTAATCTGGTGATCCGCCCGCCTCAGCCCCCCAAAGTGCTGGGATGACAGGCGTGAGCCACCGCGCCCAGCCCTATCTAGCTCTTTTCAAAGGGAAGCAATACTGTCTGGTGGAGCTAATTATCTATATACCACGAGAGCTAAACTTTTCTATAGTAAGAACAGATTGTTCATTTGGGTTTTTCAATACAAGAAATCAGAAAGTGTCAGAATCACTAAATTATTTTATTTGATTTGTCATCACCAAATAACCTAATTACTTATTTCCTTCCCAGGTTGTACTTTTAAGATACTGAGAAAAAGTGTGCTATATATACCATACTGGAATAAACCAATCACTGTGAAAATATTCTCTCTGTTCTTAACAGAAAAAAAAAAAAAAAAAATGGTATTCTAACTTTATGACTAAGTCTCATTTAGATGGCTTGAATTAGTCCTTCATGGAATATCAACTCTGAAAGAACAACTGACCTACAAAATTAAGGAACGAATCTTGAAATGGGAATTTGCACTAGCAACCACAAGCAACCCTATCTAAAGCATTTAGCCACTTTCCTTCTTTTTAAACAGAGTGGGTTAGAGCACACATGTATTTAAAATAAACTGTGCGGCCGGGTGCGGTGGCTCACGCCTGTAATCCCAGCACTTTGGAAGGCCGAGGCGGACGCATCACAAGGTCAGCAGATCGAGACCATGGTGAAACCCCGTCTCTACTAAAAATAGAAAAAAATTAGCCGGGCGCAGTGGCGGGCGCCTGTAGTCCCAGCTACTCGGGAAGCTGAGGCCGGAGAATGGCGTGAACCCGGGAGGCGGAGCTTGCAGTGAGCCGAGATTGCGCCACTGCACTCCAGCCTGGGCGACAGAGCGAGACTCCGTCTCAAAAAAATAAAAAATAAAAAAAATAAATAAATAAATAAACTGTGCTTGAGTGTAACTGTAGTGTTTAAAAGATTTTTTTAATCACATGAGTTATGAAATGTAAGCCAATTACTTCATCTGCTGTCCAACCAAACAACAATCTGGCTTAACAATGAAAGACTGACACTGTACTTGTTTAGATAAACCATTCTTATTCTTTAACATTGGAATTTTTTTTTAAAGTAATTCTGATTATAAAGCAAAAGGTAATCCTTATATGAAATGAAATTCCACCATAATAGTCTGATTATTCAATTCAGTACTTTAAATCTAAGACGAAGGATGTTAGGTTAGAATAACATTCAAAACCAGAAGAATATAAACAGATTATCAAATATCTCATATTCCTGACTCTCTTTGTGAACAACTTAACATAATTCTATCCTCTTCCAAGGTGACTACTATTGCTAGAAAATTAAAGGGCAGAACACTATAGCATTTAATAATTAAATTTTGGCAGGGCATGGTGGCTCACACCTATAATCCCAGCACTTTGAGAGGCCAAGGCGGGTGGATCACTTGAGGTCAGGAGTTCGAGACCAGCCTGGCCAACATGGTGAAACCCTGTCTCTACTAAAAATACAAAAATGAGCTGGGTGTGGCGGCAGATGCCTGTAATCCCAGCTACTAGGGAGGCTGAGGCAGGAGAATCACTTGAACCCGAGAGGCGGACTCCAATCTCAGTGAGCTGAGATTGTACCAGTGCACTCCAGCCTGGGTGACAGAGTGAGGCTCCATCTCAGGGGACAAAAAAAAAAAAAAGTCAGGGAATTCTATGAAGAAAACACAGCCTGCCACTTACTCTCACTTATTAAGCACCTGCCTGTGTTAGAATTTGTACCAAGCAGCAACAGTCACATCCTTTCCTCAAGTTCAAATTATCACTGCCTCCATGTATTGCTTACCCTACGGGAATGAGGAAAGAAGAGATAGATCAACCTTAGGTAATTATAGAGCATATAAATCTACAGAGGTGCTAATGATTTTTAGAAGTATACCTTGTGATCCAGCTAGCAACTTAAAATCTGAAAAAAAAAAAGGCCAATGCGGTGGCTCATGCCTGTTATCCCAGCACTTTGGGAGGCTGAGGCGGGCAGATCACTTGAGCTCAAGAGTTTGAGACCAGCCTGGGCAACATGATGAAACCCCATCTCAATGAAAAATACATTAAAAAAGAAAATTAGCAGAGCACAATGGCATGTGCCTATAGACCCAGCTACTCAGGAGGCTGAGGTGGGAGGATGGCTTGAACCCAGGAGGCAGAGGTTGCAGTGGGCTGAGATCACGCCACTGTACTCCAGCATGGGTGACAGGGCCAGACCCTGTCTCCAAAATAAAAAATAAAAATAAAAAAAAAATTTAAAAACCTGAAATACATTTTATTTATAAACTTCTGGAATATAATTTTCAGACAATATAATGTAAACGCATGTTTCACTTACCGCTGGGGTAGGAGTCTATCATTAGCCAGGTAGCCTGGCTTATGAATCTCTTTATTATAATCTCCATACTTGGCTTGGACAGCATAGGAAGCCAAAAGAACTGCAGTTTCCGGTGGGCAATATATCTCATCATTTAAGATGGCTTCTTTAACTTGCAAGAAGAAGAGTCTCTGGGTTATTTCTTGAATTAATTCCTCAGAAACATCTTCAGGAAAGAATTTAGCTCTAAACTTGAACTGTAAAGGATTCTCTTTTTTAACATCTTGCTGTGTCACCTGGAAAAATAATTTCAAGTATAATCAACAAAAATCTTAAGTTTACAATAATTAGACCTAGTCATATCAAATTCTTTTTGGACGAAAATGAAGTGAAATAGATTCTAAATCTATGAACATTTTAGTGTGTAATATTCTAAATCTATAAACAAATATATGTGATAAAAGGTTCTATGCTCTTAAATGTGACCTATAACTCAGATTCCAATAACCAAATTGAAAACTTATCTTCATATTCTTGAGAAGCTTATCCTACAGGTATTTACATCAAAATTGAAGTACTTAGTATGCCATTTGTAATACCTGCTTTAATATTTGTCATAGGCTAAGTTTTCAAATAGGAAAAGCAAGCATGTCTTTTTTCTTTTTTTTTTTTTTTTGAGATGGTAAGCTGATGGTGCCTGACTGAATTAAAAAAGGATGGTAGCTCACAATGATTAACAGATAACTACAAAAGGAAGCTTAGAATCAGTCAGACTTAGCTTTTCCAGCACAAATTCATAACTTCAACTTAACGTAATTATTAGTTTAATGTTATTGTACATATTTTACCTTTTTATTTAGTTTAAGCCATGTAGAATAACCTTTGCTGTCTACATACTGCAGCCCAAAAAACCAGACCTCACGCAAACCAACTGTTTTCACCACCTAAAACACAACAACAAAAAACAATTTCAGTCCAAGATACATATTGTGTCTAAATACTACACTTCCAAAGGAGAACAAAACTACATAAGTATACATACATTCCTTTGCCATAGAAAAGGCTTTTCCTACATTTAAGATATTAAAGGAACGTTTTTGAAAACTCAAATTCAAGTTTTCTATACTCTTTTTTATTTTTTTTGAGAAGTTTTTTGTTTTTTTTTGCTCGTCACCCAGGCTGGTGTGCAATGGCACGATCTCGGCTCACTGCAATTTCCGTCTCCAATCAAGTGATTCTCCCGCCTCAGCCTCCGAAGTAGCTGTGATTACAGGCATGCACCACCACACCCAAGTAATTTTTTGTATTTTTAGTAGAGATGGGGTTTCACCATGTTGGCCAGGCTGGTCTCGAACTCCTGACCTCAGGTGATCTGCCTGCCTCGGTCTCCCAAAGTCTTGGGATTACAGGCATGAGCCACTGCACCTAGCCTCTATCCTCGATTTTGTAGTGTCACTTCAATCCTCTTACTTGATCCACTTCTTCACACCTCCTTTTCCTTATCTATCATGACCTCAAAAATAACAAGAGTCTCAAATATATATATATATATATATATATAGTTTTCATAATCCTACGTTCCAATTTCCATTTACCCCCACAAGTACCCTATTGGTATATTTAGGGCAAATAGTATCATTTTGGTGATAAGAAAAGTTTCTGATATATTCCATGCTCTACCTTCACTGAGCAAGAAACCATTCTTAGAACATACCATCAATTCCACCATTCTACATTTTTACTCATGTTTTTTCCTCTGCCTAGAATGGGTCTTCTGTATTTTTACGAACTATTGAATAATTTATTTTTTTTAAAGAAAAATTTATTTATTTTTTATTATACTTTTAAGTTCTAGGGTACATGTGCACAACATGCAGGTTTGTTACATATTTATTCTTTAAGGACCAGCTCAACTAACATGCCTTCTGTGAATAAAGCTCTCCTACCATCTAGATAAAATTAATCATTTGTTCCCTGATAGTCCCACAGGACTTTATCTATCCCGCTATTAGAACATGTACTCTATCATAATTGTGTTTTTAGCAGTGTGTCTATTTACCCTCCTTGATTGCATAATACTTATGGACAGAGATTATTGATTTGTGTGTCTTAAAATCCACAGCATCTCACAGAATGATTAGCCTGTGGTATGCACTTGAAAGTAAGAGTAAATAGGCTGGGCTTGGTGGCTCACGCCTGTAATCCCAGCACTTTGGGAGGCTGAGGCAGGCAGATTACGAGGTCAGGAGACACCATCCTGGCTAACACTGTGAAACTCCATCTCTACTTAAAAAAAAAAAAAAAAAAAAAAACTTAGCCGGGCATGGTGGTGCGCACCTGTAGTCCCAGCTACTCGGGAGGCTGAGGCAGGAGAATGGTGTGAACCCGGAAGGCGGAGCTTGCAGTGAGCCAAGTGCCACTGCACTCCAGCCTGGGTGACAGAGCGAGACTCCATCTCAAAAAAAAAAAAAAGCAAGTAAGAGTAAATAAAGTGGTGAAGTTAGGATACACATCCAGCTTGCCCACACCTAACAAAAGCATATGTTTTCTAAAAAAAATCTATATTTAAAATAAAATGAGGAAAATGATCCAGGGAGGTAAAAGTTCATTAACATTTTAAAAGCTTTACAGAAAGATTCAATATCAGTTCTTAAATAATAAACATTCTTGGTTTTTTGTGGGATTTTTTGCTTATTTTTTTTTTTAAAGACAGGGTCTCACTCTGTACTCCCAATGGAGTACACTGGTGTGATTCACGGCTCACTGGAGCCTTGACCTCCTGGGCTGAAGCAATCCTCCTGCCTCAGCTTCCTGAATGGCAGGGACTACAGGTGCATTCCACCACACCTAATTTTGTTTTGTTTTGTTTTTTTGTTTTTCTGTAGAGGCAAGGGTCTTGCAATGCTGCCAAGGCCGATCTTCAACTCCAGGCCTCAAGTGATCCTCCCACTTCAGCCTCTCAAAATGCTGGGATTATAGATGCAAGCCACTGCGCTTGGCCCTTGGTTTGTTTTTTGTTTGTTTTGAGACAGAGCCTCGCTCTGTCACCCAGGCTGGAGTGCAGTCATGCAATCGCAGTTCACTGCAACCTCCACCCCCAACCCGGGCTCAAGCGATCCTCCCACCTCAGCCTCCCGAGTAGCTGGGACCACAGGCATGCACTACCAAACCCAGCTAATTTTTTATATTTTTAGTAGAGATAGGGTCTCACCATGTTGCCCAGGCTGGTCTCGACCTCCTGAGCTCAAGTGATCTGCCCGCCTCGGCCTCCCAAAGTGTTGGGATTATACGCACAGCCTGTTTTTTAAAAATAATTTTAAAACATTTGGCGGGGCATGGTGGCTTGCGCCTATAATACCAGCACTTTGGGAGGCCAAGGCAGCTAGATCACTTGAGGCCAAGAGTTCAAGACCAGCCTGGCCAAGATTGTAAAACCCCATCTCTACTAAACATATAAAAATTAGCCGGGTGTGCTAGTGCACACCCATAATCCCAGTTACTCAGGAGGCTGAGACAGGAGAATCGCTTGAGCCCAGGAGGCGGAGGCTGCAGTAAGCCAAGTTCACGCCACTGACTCTAGCCTGGGTGCCAGAGCGAGACTCCGTCTCAAAAACAAAAAGCAAAAAACAAACAAAAAAAAATCACACACACATACAAACACACAAAATAATCTTACAACATTCCAGGCTTTTGGTTTCAAGACAGCAAACTGAACCCTTACATTTACTTTCCCACTCTTGAAAATTTTCACTGAAATGACAGGAAAAAAAAAAAAAAAAAAAAAACACTGGCTGGGCACAGTGGCTCACATCTGTGATCCCAACACTTTAGGAGGCCAAGGCAGGAGGAGCTCAGGAGTTTCAGAAGAGCCTGGGCAACGTAGGGAGATCTTGTCTCTTTAAAAAAAAAAAAAAAAATTAGCTGAGTAGTCATGCAAATCTGTAGTTCTAGCTAATCAGGAGGCTGAGGTGGTAGGATCACTTGAGTCCAGGAGGTCAACGCTGCAGTGAGCTGTGATTATGCCACTGCACTCCAGCCTCAGTGACAGAGCAAGACCCTGTCTTAAACAAAAAAAAATAAAAACAAGAAAAAAGCATTTAGAAAATGTTATCATCAAAAAAGCAAAAAGTGAGAAATTTCTAGAAGATGTGGAACATAAAGTCTCATATTGATAATGCACAAGCTGATCAATGTCAAACAATGAAAAATTCAATGTGGACAAAAGGAGATTCCAAATAATCTAACTTTGGTAAAAGATAGGTTGCCCCAGCAGTGCCGTAGAAAACATGGAAGCTTGGAGTGGCAGGAGTAGGAATATACAGGTCAAAAGCAGCAGAGAGAAGTATAACAAAAAGCAGTTGGGCTCAGCTTCTGCCTCCACACTCTGTGAGATTCACAATGGGGGCTAAGTAAAAGGGAGATGCACCACAGTGGGCACAAGGGATAATAGCTTAACTAACTTTAGACTATTACACAAATACAAGGAACAAGAGAGCTCAGCTGTGAAATTCCCTGAAACGCCCTATCTCCCCAATGGTTCTTCCCTACTTCTTCAGAAGGTGCTCCTAGAATGTTTTTTTTTTAATTGATATACTTTAGTGAGGCTATCCTTTGAGCTCCCATAAACTTTTGATCACATACTTTTAGAACTGAAACTGCTTGGGCACATAACTATAACATATGTATATTCACTTACAAGTTAGTCTATCATGCTAATACACTATAAAGCATACATTTTTTTAAAATTTAAAAAATGCATATATAATATATATATAGAGTTTGTTTTTTGCCCAAACTGAAGTGCAGACTGAAACCTCCACCTCCCGGGTTTCAGCAATTCTCCCACCTCAGCCTCCTGAGTAGCTGGGACTACAAGCACGCACCACCACGCCCAGCTAATGTTTGTATTTTTAGTAGAGACAGAGTTTTGCAGTGTTGGACAGGCTGGTCTTGAACTCCTGACCTCAAGTAATCCTCCCACCTTGGCCTCCCAAAGTCCTGGGATTACACGCGTGAGCCACCACGTCCAGCTTAAAGACATGGGTATGGGGGGCCGGGCGCGGTGGCTCAAGCCTGTAATCCCAGCACTTTGGGAGGCCGAGACGGGCGGATCACGAGGTCGGGAGATCGAGACCATCCTGGCTAACACGGTGAAACCCCGTATCTACTAAAAAAAAAAAATACAAAAAAAAACTAGCCGGGCGAGGTGGCGGGCGCCTGTAGTCCCAGCTACTCGGGAGGCTGAGGCAGGAGAATGGCGGGAACCCGGGAGGCGGAGCTTGCAGTGAGCTGAGATCCGGCCACTGCACTCCAGCCTGGGAGACAGAGCGATACTCCGTCTCAAAAAAAAAAAAAAAAAAAAAAAAAGACATGGGTATGAACACTCTGTACACTTGAATCTCACAAGAAGCAGCTAAAGGAGGAGGCCAGTCACGAAGAGTCAGCAAGAAGCAAAACAAAGGACTTCAAGCACTCAGAGTCCCCAAATACAGAACAGCTGGCCTCGATCTAACATCATAATCAGACGTGGGGCTTTACTACACATGGACTCATGTAGCTATGTGCTCTCATTTTAGAGGACCCAGTTTACTACCGGCTTGACCTGAACCTGCCAGCTCATTCCACACACACTACATACAGAAGTAAAGTCTGCATTTTTAGATCCTTGCATTTGAGTTCAAGGAAAGCTCATCATTGCATTTGAGTTCAAGGAAAGCAGTCAGGAAATAGAATAGGGACTAAAGAACTGCAAAGAAGAGTCCATAACAGATAACAATACTCAATAATCTAGACCAGGCTGGGCAGTGGCTCATGCTTGTAACCCCAGCACTTTGGGAGGCCGAGGCAGGCAGATCACTTGAGCCCAGGAGTTCAAGACCAGCCTGGGAAACATGACGAAACCCCATCTCTACCAAAAATACAAAAAAAAAAAAAAAAAAATTAGCCAGGCATGGTGGAGCGCACCTGTAGTCCCAGCTACTCAAGAGGCTGAGGTGGGAGGATCGCTTGAGTCTGGGAAGCAGAGGTTGCAGTGAGCCGAGATCACACCACTGCATTCCAGCCTGGGGTGACAGGAGTGAGAACCTATCTAAAAAAAAAAAAATTTTTTTAATAAAGAAATAAATAATAATCTAGACTATTTACAATATGAATTGTGTGTGTGTGTGTGTGTGTGTGTGTGTGCAGTGAGGGTTGCTTAACGATGGGGATACATTCTAAGAAATGCATTGTCAGACAACTGCATCATCGTATGAACATCATAGAGTATACTTGAACAAACCTAAATGGTATAGCCTACTACGCACCTACACTATATGGTACAGCCTGTTGCTCCTAGGCTACAAACCTGTACAGCATGTTACTATATTGAATACTGTAAGCAACTCTAACACAACTGTTAAGTATTTGTGTATTTAAACATATCTAAACATAGAAAAGGTACAGTAAAAATATAGTATTACACTCTCATGGGACCACCGTTGCCTAAGTGGCCCGTCATTGAAATGTCATTATGCGGCACATGACACTGTATTTATCTATATAAACAGAAAGAGATATACATAAAACCATCAAATACTGTTCTAGGCACTTTACACAGATTTTCATTTAACTCTCACAACCTTTGAAGAAATAATGTTACCATCATCATCCTAATTATACAAATGAGAAAAATAAGGCAAAGAGATTAATTTGTCCAAAGTCAAACAGCTACAACTGGAACTAATGCAGGCAGTGTGGCTCCAGTGCCCACACTTCTAAACCACCACACATTACTGCCCTATAATAAATGAGGTTTCTTTTTCCTGTATCCAAGTGAAAGTAATTCTACTTAATAAAAAACAAGTTTTATTTCTTAGTACCCAATACCAAAAAGGATAACTTGCTGATTAGTTTTTGGCTGCCACAAACATTTCACTTACTATAAATAACATTTCAATTTGCTATGAAGTACAATAAATGCTAACTCTACTCACATTTTTTTCAAATAAGATAGACAATATATTCATAAATAGGAGGCACAGAAGAATCAACAGAAGTGAGTATTATACCAGAACAAAAGTGGTTTGGAAAAAAGAAAAAAGTGGAGATTGGTTCACAAGGTATGGTGAACTTAGCTCTTTATGATTTTGCTTTAAAAATTTGCACATCCACACAAAAAGCCTTTCATCATCCAAAAAGACCTTATCAGAACTTTTAAATTTATGAATTACCAAATCAGGAGACTAAGTATAGTATTTGTCAGAAGAAACAACTTTCCAGAATTTAAAATTTTTATTTCATCAGATTTGAATCTGTATTTGACAGAATGACAACTAACAAAACCAAGGTATCTAGTGGTACTTATTGCTGAAATGCTAGAAACTCTTTCATTCTTTAAGATCAAGTTATTCTGACTACAGGCTATTGCTCTCTTGCTCCTAAGAAAAAGTGTATGTAAAGTTTATGTAAAAGTTATCCTCCTCTAAGTTTCAAGCTATGCATGATATATACCACCTTCCTCTCTCTTTGCAATAGTTTCCTCATGTTCTTACTTAATCCCTGGGGCCAATCTCTTTACCTCGTTTTCTCAGTAAAACTTGCTTACATTGCAATACAACATTACCCGGGAAGCTTATTTTTTAAAATACTGATGATTTAGAGTAGGCCCAGTCAATTAAATCAGCATCTCTGGAAGGGGTTTGCAAGCACTGTCTCCTCGCCCTTTTTTTAAGCTCCACAGGTGACTCTAATGCGCACTCAAGACTGAGAAGAAAGGTAAGATGAGTAGTCCCAGTTCCTTAATATAACGGATACCTGACCTCCATATCCCAACCTTTGTCTCAAACATTATGAACCTATGACACCAAATTGTCGTTAGTGATCTCCATATAGCCTACACAGGTTGAGCATCCCTAATTCAAAAATCCAAAATCCAAAATGCTGCAAAATCTGAAACCTCTTCAGTACCAACATGACTCTGCAAGTGGAAAGTTCCACACCTGACCTAACATGATGGGTCGCAGTCAAAACTCAGTATACATTTTATTTCATGCGTAAAATTATTTAAAGTATTTTATAAAATTACCTTCAGCCTATGTATATAAGCTGTACACAAAACATAAATGAATTTTGTGTTTAGACTTGGGTCCTGTCCCCAAGATATTACACATACGCAAACATTCCAAAATCTAAAAAAATCCTAAATCTTAGTCCCAAGCATTTTGGATAAGGGGTGCTTTCAACCTGTAATTCCCTATGCCTTTCGCTCCTGCTGTTCCTTCTGCCCAGGATTCCTACTCATTTCACTCAACAACTTTGTGGATTATCCTTGAATCCCCTTTTAGTCGCCATCACAATGATTCTCACAGAGGTTAAATAAATGCCTGCTGAAAATTATTTTCAAGAAGTCCTCTCCCACAAATGTAGAAATGTGAAAGAATAAAGAATATCCCTACTGCTGTAGTAGGGATATCTGAATAGCTACTACGAAAAATTCGAAGTGGTACATTGTTGGATTATCAGCAAAAGTACAGAAAAATAGAGAAAATATGCAACAACATTCACACTATGGTGTCAAAAGTCACATATTTCAAGCAGTTAAATGATACCTGGTCAAAAAGTTGTTTGCCAGTTGTATTGGGCTGAATGGCAAATTCCAGCTCAGCATCCATTGTAGTTACTCTTACGTTGATCTGTAATAAAAATAAAATGAATGATAAGTAGAAAAGAGAAGTTATTAGGCATGAGAAAACTTTTATGATTTTATTAAACTGATAAAGTTTTATTCTAATAAGAAAATCTATTTGAAAAACAAAGAGCTTATAAAGTCCTCATTTAGGAATATCTATTGAATACTTAACATATACTGGACACTAAGCTATGGGCTTTCCATACTCTCATTTAGCCCTTGCTATAATACTAGGAGATATTACTTTTATTTCTATAGAAATGCAAAGAGTTTCCATTATTCACCTAAGGACACATGCTTATTAAAAGGCAGAGCAAGAGCCAGACATGGTGGCTCACACCTTTAGTCCCAGCACTCTGGAAGGCCAAGGTGGGAGGATCTCTTGAGGCCAGGAGTTTGAGACCAGCCTGGGCAACACAGCAAGACTATGTCTCTACGAAAAATTTAAAAATTAGTTGGATGTGGTGGCATGTGCCTGTTATTTCCAGGAGGCTGAGTTGGGAGGATCACTTGAGCCTAGGAGTTTGAGGGCTGCCGTGAGCTATGATTGTACTACTGAACGTCTGCCTGCACAACAGAGCAAGACCCTGCCTCCGAAAACAAAAAGGCAAAGCAGGTGTTTAAATTGAGGTCTAACTCCAAATTCTTTGAATGTGATTAACTATGCCATATTTCTTTCAACATAAAAATCAGATTTCATTTTATTCATACTGTAAATACATTCTTCACTTTAGGAAAGCATTTATCTACAGTGCTTTATTTGCTAGACTCTATTTTTTTGTTGTTTTTAGAGACAGGATCTCCACGTTGTGCTCAGGCTGGAGTGCAGTGGCCATTCATGCGTGCAATCATGGCACAATGCAACCTTGATCTCCTGGACGCCAAGTCTATACTCCCACCTCAATCTACCAAGTAGCTAGGAGCACAGGCATGTGCCACCATGCCTAGCTCCAAACTCTATTTTAAATAATAATTTTATTGTGTAAATACCTTTCTAATATCTCAAAAACTTAACATATCTTACCAAAATAATTTTTACCACAGAATAGCATCTTCACCTAGAATTCTTCACGTGATCCAAATACATCTTTTTCGCTTTTTAAATTATTTTATCTTTTATTATTTCTCCTTTAATTTTCCCATACTTCCTTTGTTGTTTCTGTATCTATTTTCTAACAATCTTTACTTTTCCCTTAACCAGTATAAATCTGTAGCGATTTCTACTAACATTGTTTCTGTAACAACTGTATTTAAAATTTTATATTAATATGTATTACTGCATTTGTTTTTATGTATCTTTTTCCATCAGCCTGTAGGTTTACTGAGGACACAGCTTGTGCCATTTTATCTTTCTAACTTTAACTCACACTATAAAAACTCTAAATCAGAGTTATTTCCCCATATGTCTAACAATCACAACCTCAGCACGTTTTAGCTTTCACCTGGAATAACTTCTGTAATCAAATCTTACAGATTAATCCTTCTTTAAAATAATCTTATTTTTTTCTTTTCTAAAACTGTATCTTATTAAGAAATGATATAAACAAAACATGTATCATATGTAAACAATGAAGAAGAATAAAATGAAACCCATAAATCTACCATCCAACTGAATAACAAGAAATGGTAAATAATGTTGCATGTATCACTGTATTTCTTCTTTGTAAATACCAACAGGTAACCACTAACCTAAATTTTGTGTTATTCTCTTTGCTTTTTTAAAAAAATGCTTCTAACATAAATATATGTATCTATATGTAAAATAGCTTCATTTTTCTTGATTTTTAGCTGTAATACAACTGCACAATATTTGTTGATCAAGTTTTCTTTCTTGATGTGGGCAATGCTTACACGGGTATATTCACTTCATGAAAATTCATCAACTACACACTTTTTTCCCGTTGCCTAGGTTGGAGTTCAGTGGCACAATCCTAGCGCACTGCAGCCTCAACCTCCCAGGCTCGAGCGATCCTACTGCCTCAGCCTCCTGGGTGGCTGGGACCCCCATACCATTTGGTATGTGTATTCTACTTCAATAAATTCTCTAAAATTGCACTATATTAGTTTAATTTTTCACAATATGTTTCTAAGATTCCCTGATGCTTTTGTCATTAGAATTTTCACTGCTATGCAACAGTCTGAATGTGGCCAAACAAAAATTTACTCACCCATTTTACTGTCAATGAACACTGTCTCCAATTTTTTGGCTATTAAGAACAATACTGCTATAAACATTCTTGTACATGTCTCCGAGTGTCAGAATTTCTCCAGAATATAGTCAGAATTCTTGAGTAATAAAGTGTGCACACCTTCTACTTTTACCACATAATGCTGAACTGTACAATGTAACTGCGTCAACGTATACTCCCGTAAGCATTGTATAAGAATTCTTGCTGTTCTCTATTTCCAGGAACAGTGGGCATTATCAGATTTATTAATATCAGACAATTCAGTTAGCAGAAAATGGTATCTCAATATGGTCTTAAAGTGGGATCCTCGATTGCTGATGAAGTACACATTTCTGTATATGGCACGTGCATACAGAATTTTAAGATGGCCCCTGGTGTCATGCTCATGATTATGGTGCATTACACGATTAAAGGGATTTTACAGAAGTACTTAAGATTACTAATCAGCTGACTTTAGAACAGGAAGATTATCTAGGAGGACCTAAGCTAATCAATTTATCTGGCTGGTTGCAGAATAAGTTACACCTTGATTTCAGCCTTATAAGACTCTGAAGCAGGGAACTCAGTCACATCACCCCAGATTCCTAACCTATAGAACTATGGGATAACACATGGGTGCTGTTTTATAACACTAAATTTGTAGTAATTTGTCACAGACCAATGGAAAACTAATACAATATGTTTAACTGACCACTCATTCTCATCTTTGAATGTTCACACATATGGCTTATTCACCTATTGGGTTGTTTTTTCTTACTTTTACTTAGGAAGTCTTTATATATTCTTGATACTGATCCTTTGTCAGTTATTTCTTACAAAAGAATCTCCCATATTGTGGTTTGTCATTTTACTGTCTTCATAGCGTTCCTTTATGATAAACTGACATACTTAATTTCAATGTTGAACTTATAAATATTTTACACACAGATATCAATTTTTTACCATCTTTTTTTTTCCCCAAGACAGCATCACACTCTGACGCCCAGGCTAGTGTGCAGTGACGTGATCTCAGCTCACTGCAACCTCCACCTTCCAGGTTCAAGCAATTCTCCTGCCTCAGCCTCCCAAGTAGCTGGGATTACAGGTACGCACCACCATGCCCGACTATTTTTTGTATTTTTAGTACAAATGGGGTTTCACCATGCTGGCCAGGCTGGTCTCGAACTCCTGACCTCAAGTGATCCACCTGCCTCGGCCTCCCAAAGTGTTGAGATTACAGGCATCAGTCACTGTGCCTGGCCAATTTTTTCTGTCGTCCTTAAGAAATCCTTCCATACAGGCCAGGCGTGGTGGCTCACACCTGTAATCCCAGCATTTTAGGAGGCCGAGGCAGGCAGATTATGAGGTCAGGAGATCGAGACCATCCTGGCTAACACAGTGAAACTCAGTCTCTACTAAAGAATACAAAAAATTAGCTGGGCGTAGTGGCGAGCGCCTATAGTCCCAGCTACTCGGGAGGCTAAGGCAGGAGAACTGCGTGAACCCAGGAGGCAGAGGTTGCAGTGAGCCGAGACTGCACCACGGCACTCCAGCCTGGGCAACAGAGCAAGACTCCGTCTCAAAAAAAAAACTAAAAAATAAAAAAAATAAAAAAAAAAAGAAATCCTTCCATACTCAGGAGTCATAAGGATATTCATATATTTCCTATTTTGATTTTCATAATTTTCAATGATTTTTGCTTATGATGTTAGAGGTCCAATTTCATTTTTCAATCTCCATATGAATGAAAATATGGGTTTTTTTAAAAAATCCCAACATCATTTATTAATTAGTTTATTTATTCTCCAAAGTCTGTGCTGTCACAAATCAAGCATCTGCATAAGTGTGGATCTAATTTTGTTCCACTGGTAAATTAAACTACTCTTAATATCATATTGTCTTAATTAGTATTTCTTTAAATAAGTCTTGATACCTGGTAGGGCAAGTCTCCATTATTCTTCAGAACTATTTTGACTAGTCTTGGATCATTATCTTTGCTCTTGGCTCCATATAAAACTGTGAACTTGGGCTGGGCACAGTGGCTCATGCCTGTAATCCCAGCACTTTGGGAGGCTGAGGCGGGCGGATCATGAGGTCAGGAGATTGAGACCATACTGGCTAACATGGTGAAACCCTGTCTCTACCAAAAATACAAAAAAATTAGTCAGGCATGGTGGTGCGCGCCTACAGTCCCAGCTACTCAGGAGGCTGAGGCAGGAGAATGGCGTGAACCTGGGAGGCGGAGGTTGCAGTGAGCCGAGATCATGCCACTGTACTCCAGCCTGTGCGACAGGGCGAGATGCCGTCTCAAAAAAAAAAAAAAAAAAACTGTGAACTTTACAAAATACACCATTTATGATTTAGTATTGGAATAACACAAAATTCTTCAGTATCTTTTGGTAAGAATTAACATTTTTATTAATACAGACTCTATACATGACTATGGTTTTCTCACTTTACATTGACTTAGATCTCCTTTAATGACTTTCAAAATCTTTTGAAAGAAGTGCTTATAATTTGCTCCATATAAATCACTTTACTCATTTGTCAGATATTTTCTCCTAGATCATTATGGCTTTGTGAGTCTTGTAAATATGGGTCCACAGTTCCTATTCCATAATTTTGACATCTTAAAAGCACTGACACCTGAAGATGAGTTAATTTTGAGCAAAACTCTGACATGAAGTGATACAAGACTATCACTTGTAGTGAATTAATTTATTCCATTTCAAGCGACTATTCACCCATTAAACTATAAAAATATCAATGTTTCAGAGGTGACGCCATAGACCTTGATGGGAGTTTCATGATATAATGACATATGCACATAATATATTATATATTCATTGTTCTAAAATCCAAAAACTTCCACATTCTGAAACTTATCTAGCTTCAAGAGTTGTTTCCTCCACAAGGCAAGTTCTATACTTCCAGAATCTTTAACGAATCGACAACACACAACTGATATCCAACTGCGCATAATAATTTTGACTCTTTAAGGAACAATAAACACTCTCCACTCAATTATACTGGCAAGGAGTTTTCCAAAGTAGCTGTAAACGTTCACATTCCTAACAGAAATACAATAAAGTCACAGCTGCTCCACATCCTTATCTACACTGGATTATTATCAGTCTTTTTGTTGTTGTTATTTTTTTGTTTTGTTTTGAGACAAGTCTCGCTCTGTCACCCAGGCTGGAGTGCAGTGGTGCGATCTTGGCTCACTGCAACCTTCGCCTCCTGCGTTCAAGCAATTCTCCTGCCTCAGCCTCCCGAGTAGCTGGGACTACAGGAACGCGCCACAATGCCTGGCTAACTTTTGTACTTTCAGTAGAGATGGGGTTTCACCACGTTGGCCAGGCTGGTCCCAAACCCGACTTCAAGTGATCCTCCCACCTCAGCCTCCCAAAGTGCTGGGATTACAGGTGTGAGCCACTACGCCTGGCCTACCAGTCTTTAATATAGCTTCTTTTGTGAAATATCTGCTCAAATATTTTGCCCACAAAAAAAAAAATTCTGAGTTGTGTTATTATTGAACCGTAAAAGAACTTTATGTGGCAAATTATTTTATCTCATTGTCTTGCCTTTCCATGTTCTTATTTCTATCTTTCAGTAGCAAAAGTTTTTAACTTTGATTAAGTCCAACTTTTTCGAAATGGTTCAGATTTTCTGTGTATTATATAAAATTTTAAAAATTTTAATATATAAAAAATTTTCACCTACTCCAAGGTCACAAAGATTTTTTCCTATGTTTTCTTCTAGATGTTTTACAGTTTGGGCTTTTGCATGTAGGTCTATAATCCATTGAGTTTATGTTTGTAAACTGTGAGACAACAGTCAATGTTCATGTTTTTCTGTACGGATAACCCTTTGTGCCAATACCATTTGTTGAAAATAATTATAGTTCTCCATTAAATTGTGTGACAGCATTGTCAAAAATCTAATGAATACATATGTGTATGTATGTGTGTTGGTGTATTTTCATTTCACTGATTCTATTAATCTATTTATTCTTTCATCAGTACCTCAATGTCTTATTTAGTGGCTTAAAAATAAACCTTGAAATCCAGGAGTGTAAGTTTTCTTTTTTTCTTTTTAATTGCTTTAGTTATTCTGTGCACATTCTGGCATATCCATATATTAATATACTTTAGAATCAGCTAGTCAATTTTAATCAAAGAAGACTGCCTGGAGTCAACTGATTGGAACTGAATTTCATTTATGAAAACTTTTATGGAGAACTGACATCTTAATACAACTTTATAAAGATCTCTATACATATTTTATAGTTCTCTACATATTTAAATCTTTAATTTCTTATAGCTAGTTTTCAGTGTAGAGATCTTGTACAGCATTTGTACCTTTATTACTAAGTATGTCATATTTTTTAATAACCAAACTAAATAACTAAACTACTTTTATATTAAAAAGGCCATTTTTTTAAATACAATCTTGTATTTGGCAATTTTGCTAAATTCAGTTATTGGTTCTAGTAATTGTTTTGTAGATTTATGAGGATTTTCTACAGAAACAATCATGTCATCTGCAAATAGGAAATTTTCTTTTTCATCTGTATGCCTTTTCTTAAGTCTTCTCTCCCGCTAACAAAGCACACTTTGCGACCTGCTGAGTCTTTCAGTCATTCCAAAGTGTTATCCATGCTAGAAAATCCCAAAAATGATAACTAATGACTTTCTTTAAAATTATAATTGGCCAAAAGAAACATTCCAGAAAACAAAAACAACTTACTTTATTAGATTAAGAACAATTACACCTTAAGAATAAAGGAATAAACTTTAGTCAAGAACCAAATAACTATAAAACTAAGTAAAATAATCACAAGTATACCCTTAAATAAAAAAATCTAAGACTATATAGTATCAGTATGGGTATCAATTGCATCTAAAGTAGAATTATGAGAAAACTAAAATTCATAGATCTTTCTGACCTCTCATTACTTCCTCCCATTTAACAATGTTACCATTTACTGGGCACTAAATATATATATCAGATTCTTCTAACCCTTACCATACTCCCTTGGGTAACTAATTATATTCCCATTTTATATGTAAGGAAATTAAAAATTGGATAGATTGAGCTAAATTAACAAAAGTCACCCAGATTAGTGGCAGAACCAAGGTAAGAACTTAGTTTGACCTTAGAACTCATGACCACATAATACTACGCTCTGGTCACATTAATTTAAAAACAACAGTAATATCAGTGCCTTTTTCTTCCAACAACTCTACCAACATTCTTTGCCTTGTTCCAAAACGAATTTAATGATATCTTATTATGTAGATACTGTCAAATGTAATAAAATACACTTACTGGTTTTGGCATTTTCTTTCTCTTTTTGTTACCTTCTTTAAAAATTCTTCACTTCTATGAATTATGTTGTCACTTTCTGTTAAAAAAAAAAGCATAATGTATTATCTTTTTATATAAGGTTTCTGTTTTAACTATAATTTGTGTAAGATATAAATAAAAATATTTGAAAAGGTGGATTTAAAGTAACAAGGAGTGATTTCATTCTAATTTTCAATGTCTTCTACTAGCATTGCACATTCCCTAAAAAGACTAAAATCCAAGATTAAAAATACCGCACATCTCAGATAACTTGGTATAAACACACTGATCTACCTAGAAGTTTTAATTTAATTACAGACAACAAAGAACAAGGAAACATCATTGCTTAGGGCCCAGAAGCTCGCTCTCTGAGTCAGGCTCATCTCTGTATCCAAGATGTTAGAGAAAGGAACAATAAAAGTGAGGACAGATGGATTCAGATTCTGAAGAGCTTAAGAACACTTTTTCAATGTTTTTTTTTCTGTACTTCCAAAAATAAAAGGAAATTCTGATTAATGTAATCTGTAAAAAAATGGAAGAAACTAATTTTTATTTTTTTAAAGACAGGGTCTCATTCTGACATTCAGGCTGGAGTACAGTGGTGACATCACAGCTCACTGCAGCCTAAGCCTCCCAGGTTCAAGTAATCCTCCTGCCTTGGGCTCCCGAGTAGCTAGGATCATGAGCACATGCGACCATGCCCAGCTAGTTTTTTTTATTTTACTTTTTCGTAGAGGCAGGGTTGCCCTATGTTGCTCAGGCTGTCTCAAACTCCTGGCCTCAAGCAGTCCTCCCAACTGTGCCTCCCAAAGTGCTAGGATTACAGGCATGAGCCACCGCACCTGGCTTATTTTTTCTTCTTGTAAGTTTGAAAATATGAATAAAGAAAAATATGAATAGCTTATTCACCCAATGTGTATGAAACAGGCAAAACTCTGCACACTAACAACCTGCATTCAGCTAGACACGGCGGCTCACATTGGTAATCCCAACACTTTGGGACCTGTAATCCCAGTAGTTTGGGAGGCCAAGGTGAGAGGACTGCTTAAGCCCAGGTGGCTGAAGCTGCAGTGAGCAGTGATCATACCACTGCACTCTGGCCTGGGCAACAGAGCAAGGTCCTATCTTAAAAACAAACAAATAAACAAACAAAAAAAGTTACTGATTGCTGTTTAAAATGCCATAACTAAGGCTGGGCATGGTGGCTCATGCCTGTAATCCCAGCACTTTGGGAGGCCGAGGCAGGAGGATCATTTGAGGTCAGGAGTTTGAGACCAGCCTGGCCAACATGGTGAAACCTCATCTATACCAGAAATACAAAAATTAGCTGGGCATGGTGGCAGGTGCCTGTAATCCCATCTACTCAGGAGGCTGAGGCAGGAGAATCACTTGAACCCGGAAGGTGGAGGTTGCAGTGAGCTGAGATCGTCCCACTGCACTCCAGCCTGGGCGACAGAGCAAGACTGTGTTTCCAAAAAAAAAAGAAAAGAAAAGATGCCATAACTAATAAAAGAGAAATTCTCTGTAAGTTATAATAAAAATGAAATTTAGGTAAGGCCACTTCCCAAATTCTACTCAATCACAAGTAATTGATTACCAATAAACCTCTTCAGAGGAAACTTCCTCCCGAGATTTTTTTCTTTTTTTTTGAGATGGAGTCTCGCTCTGTCGCCCAGGCTGGAGTGCAGAGGTCGCAGTGGAGCAATCTTAGCTCACTGCAACCTCTGCCTCCGGGGTTCAAGCGATTCCCCTGCTTCAGCCTCTGCAGCTGGGATTACAGATATCCACCAACACACCCAGCTAATACTTGTATTTTTAGTAGAGAAAGGGTGTCATCATGTTGGCCAGGCTGGTCTCAAACTGAGCTCAAGTGATCCGCCAGCCTGGTCCTCCCAAAGTGCTATGATTACAGGCATGAACCACTAGACAATGAAATTCTGTTGGAGGTATAAACCCCTCATTTCTTAATTCTTATCATTTCCTAGCTTATTCCCATCTACACTCACCTACCTTCATGAACCTAAATGTATTTCAGTACAATTTTTAAATTCTATACCCTTTTTTCATCCCAACTACTATTACTGCCTTAGTTCAGGTCTCATCATCTCAGGTCTTGATTAAAATAGCCTCCAGGCCAGGTGCAATAGCTCACGTGTGTAATTCTAGCAATTTGAGAAGTGGGAGGATCACCTGAGCCCAGGAGTCTGCGAGGAGCCTAGGCAACAGGGCAAAACCCCATCTCTACCAAAAAACAAACAAACAAACAACAACAACAAAAAACTAGCCAGGCATGGTAATGGAAGGATTGCTTGAGCCTGGAAAGTGCAGGTTGAAGTGAGCTAAGATCACCAAAGCACTCCAGCCTGGGTGAGAGAGCAAGATCCCGTCTCAAAAAACAAACAAAAAATGAGCTATAACCTATTGGTTCAGCAAAATTGCTTCATCTCATATTTCATAGAACAATTTTATTTAAATTCTTCACACATATATAAGACGTGTGTCTGCATCAAAACTTTGGCCATTTTTTGAATCATAGTAGTTTAGATTACATAAGCATTTGTTTCAATCAGTAATATGATCACTAAAAGTTTTATCCCAAGCCAAAATGGTTTGTCCTAAGTTACATGAGCAATAAATGGCCAAACTACAAGTCTTTTGACACCCAGCATCCAGAGCTCTACAATGTATTAGCCTGTCTTCCTCTTTTTTGATAGGAAAAGACTGCTAACTAATTTCATTTGTAGAAATATACCTGAAGAAAATATTAACAAATATGTACAATGCTACAACTACAAAGACTAATTATAGTACAATTTATAAAACTATATGTAAAACTGGGAGTTTAGCTAGGTCAATCATGGTGTATCTTAGGATCCACAAGCTCACAATGCAGCCCATCAAAATGTTATAGAAAAATACTAAATGACATAGGAAGATATTCACAAACCACTAAGTATAAAGACAGGTAATAAAACCATCCATAGTAGCCAGGCATGGTGGCTGACACCTGTAATTCCAGCACTTTGGGAGGTCAAGGCAGGAGGATCACTTGAGGGCAGGAGTTCAAGACCAGCTTGGGCAACAAAGAGAGACAGTGTCTCTACAAAAAATAAAAATAAAGCAGGCATAGTGGAGCACACATGTAGTCCTAGCTACTCAAGAGGCTAAGGCAGAAAGATCACTTGAGCCCAGAAGTTTGAAGCTGCAGTGAGTTATGATCACGCCACTACAATCCAGCCTGGGCAACAGGGCAGGACTCTGTCTAAAATCTAAAAAATAAAACATTAAAAAAAAAAATTCCATAGAATACCATCACTTTTTTTTAAAAAAAGGAATGAATGAAAAGACCAGAATGTTTATATTCTAAAATATTAACAGGCTCGAAGAATTAAAATGAAATCTGTAAACTTGTAAATGAAAATGTAGAGGTTTTGTAATAAACTAATTTCTTTTTTTTGGATATGGAGTCTCGTTCTGTCACCCAGGCTGGAGTGCAGTGGTGCGATCTTGGCTCAATGCAACCTCCGCCTCCCAGGTTCAAGCGATTCTCCTGCCTCAGCCTCCCAAGTAGCTGGGATTACAGGCGTGCACCACTACGTCTGGCTAATTTTTGTATTTTTAGTAGGGACGGGGTTTCACTATGTTGCCCAGACTGGTCTTAAACTCTTGACAACAGGTAATCCGCCTGCCTCAGCCTCCCAAGATGCTCACAGATATGAGCCACGGCGCCTGGCCTAAAAAACTAATTTCTTACAATGAAAAAACAGAATTATTCTAAATAAGTAAACTAAAGTTGGACCCATAACTTCACAATGTCATTTAATAAAATGTAAGTAACTTAATATTTTTCTCAAAAAGAAAGCAGGAGCAGTGGCTCATACCTGCAAACCCAGCACTTTGAGAGCCTGAGACAGGTGGGCTGCTTGAGCCCAGGAGTTCAAGACCAGCCTGGAAAACATAGCAAGACCCCGTCTCTATGTTTTTTAAAAAATAATTTAAAAAAAAAAAAGATACTTGAAAAAAATTCCAGTTTTGGAAGAATAACATAATATGACTAAGAAAGATATATAGGTTATAATAAAAAAGATAAATATATTTTATTTTAAATCTCTACATAGGTAAAATAAATACCAAAATAAAAAACATTAGAAAAATCTGCAACAGTATAATAAAGCTGTTATGCAAAGTAATCAAATGGTTAAACATATAAAGACATTGCTCAGATTCCACTCCGTAAACAGTTCAATAAGAAACTTCGCCAACAAACCTTATGTTAAAAAAACACACAGATGTTCTACTGATTAAAACTACAAGTGTTTTACCAATGATATACTCATTAAACCAGCAAAATAAATATTAATTATTCATGGCAAGGTTGACGAACAATGTTGGCAAACAAGTAGATAAGTATTGTAGGTATCACCATATATTGGCTCCACATTTCTATAAAGTAGAGAATACATAACGAAAGCTACACAGCTTTTTTCAATATGAAATTCTGCTTTTGTAATAAATCTCCCAGAAGATATTTCTTCCCCCAAACTAAACATAAAAGAAAGTAATCTGTATCAAGATATTCACAGCAGCAATCTTTACAATAGCCAGTGATTACAATAACCAAAGTAATGTCGACGCTATTTGATAACATTATGGACTACTCCGGGCTTGTGGGAGATTTTTTTGTTTGTTTGTTGGTATTATTAAAACAAACTCTGTGAACATTTAGGTAAGGTAAAGTGGAAAGGCAGAATATGTAACTACCCATCCATCAACACGGAACAACACAGGTATTATTAAAAAGGGTTGTCTGGGTACACACTTAGTACTTAACAGAGTTTTGTTAAGTTTCTAATTTTAAAAATCAGAGATTAGAATTTCAAAAACATATTTCATGAAATTGCTTATACATATTTTGTATTAGCTTATATATATAACACACAGATGTAAAAATTCTACCTTAAATTTTTCAGGACAAAGCTATGTACAAATGCTATTAAAACCTAAGTTTTTATACCAATTTAGTTATTAATGGAAAATATTTATATCAAGAGAATATTGTTGCCGGGCGCGGTGGCTCAAGTCTGTAATACCAGCACTTTGGGAGGCTGAGGCAGGCAGATCACGAGTTCGAGACCAGTCTGGCCAACACAGTGAAACCCCATCTCTACTAAAAGTACAAAAAATCAGCTGGGTGTGGTGTGTGCCTATAATCTCAGCTACTCGAGAGGCTGAGGTAGGAGAATCGCGTGAACCTGAGAGGCGGGGGCTGCAGTGAACCAAGATCGTGCCACTGCAATCCAGCCTGGGTGATAGTATGAGACTTCATCTCAAAAGAAAAAGAGAATATTGTTTAACCTCAATGAGACATTTCTGGCTAGGCATGGTGGCTCATGCCTGTAATCCCAGCACTTTGGGAGGCTGAAGCAGGTGGATCACTTGAGGTCAGGAGTTCGAGACCAGCCTGGGCAACATGATGAAACCCTGTTTCTAGTAAAAATAAAAAATTGGCCGAACATGATGGCACATGCCGGCAGTCCCTGCTACTCAGAAGGCTGAGGCAGGAGAATCGCTTGAATCCGGGAGGCAGAGGCTGCAGTGAGCTGAGATCACACCGCTACACTCCAACCCGGGCAACAGAGTGAGACTTCGTCTCAAAAAAAAAAAAAAAAAGACATTTCTAGTCTATGAATATATTAGTATGCTTTTAATTGAAACTGGCATCTATTAGTAGCAGAATACATAATTTCATAAAATGTCACATGGAAAACAAAGAAACCTAGATGCATATCCTGGGGTTCCATCTCTAACTTGAAACAAAACCTGGTCTTTCAAATCTTTCCTTTCCTCTATTAAAAAAAGCATAAAAATAATAATAAATAATAAGTTGCCTAAACCATTATATATCAAAGACATATTTATATATCAAATATTTGTACACTTCCACTCTTCCCTCATAAAAATAAAAATTTACTCCCTCCTCCCCACTCTTAATTCTCTTAATTTTAATCTGCAAGTTTATTGGTTTAAACTTAATTAAACCAATTAAATTAAATTCTTAATTTTCTCCCACTCTTAAATGTCTTAAAGTGGTCTTGCCCTGCCTCTTTTCCATACCTACTCCTCCTAAAGCAATATATTGCGCTCTTTTCCATACCTACTCCTCCAAAAGCAATATATTGTGCTCTTTTCCATACCTACTCCTCCAAAAGCAATATATTGTGCTCTTTTCCATACCTACTCCTCCAAAAGCAATAAAAGTGCAGTCATGGCAGCAACAAACCCAGCAAGTCGTGAGAGGTGCTGCCAGCCAGCAAACGTCTCCCATTTCGAGAAAACCACTCACATGAATAAGTACTCAAACACATTGCCACACATTAGAGACAAAATAGCCACAATAAACATTCTCTCCTTTGTCTTTTAACTCTGAGGGTAACCCTCAAACAGTCTCCTTTCTACCTAATACAATGGAAAAATAGCCTCACGCTTAACACATTGAGCTCTGTTAAGTCAGTAGCACAAGACTCCCACCTGTCAGGTGGTAAAACAGGTGTTATAAAGTCTAGTCCATGCAGTGCCTGCACTGAAGCATCAATAATTCATAGCAGATTGCCTGATTTTACTTTTGAGATACTCTTTTTCCTAAGCCTAATTTTAATTATTTTAATTTTTTTTGCCTTTTCAGACTTACAAATGACCTCTGAACATAATTGTGATCTCTCCAGAGACCAAAATATTCCAAGAGAACTCCTCTGCCAATTTACTGGGAGAAAGCAGCACAACAAACAATATAAACTGAATAAGGCAACTCTGGCAGTCCAATCAACACAATAATGGAATCTACTAAAGAAGTTCTTAATCATTTTATTTTTCCCGCATGGGCCCTGCTGGTGAAGCCTATGAACTCTTTCCAAGAAAAGTATTTTTAAATGCATAAAATACATGCACAAAATACAGAAAATTACAAAAGAAACGAATTACACTGGAATATAATTATCAAAACATAAAAAACACACTAATATATATACTTCTTTTTTAATACTTTAAGTAAGTTATTTTAACAGCTTTAACGTATTACAAAAGTATCTACTGTTTCTATTAGAAACAGTCTCTGGGCTGGGTGTGGTGGCTCATGCCTGTAATCTCAACACCTTGGGAGACCAAGGCAGGAGGATGGCTTGGGGCCGGGAGTTCAAAACCAGTCTGGGCAATCTACAAGAAACAAAAAAATTAGCTGCGTGTGGTGATGTGCATGTGTAGTCCCAGCTATTCCAAAGGGTCACTTGAACCCAGGAGTGATGGTGCCACTGCACTCCAGCCTGGGCAACAGAGTGAGATCCCATCGCTATAAAAAACAAAAATTAAATTAAAAAACAGACACAGTCTCTGGTACTGTACTGCTAATGTTAATGTTGTCTATATTAATAATAGAAGAAAATGTAAAAATAAAGATGCAACTTTTTCCCCATTCAAGGTCATAGGTACCCAGGTTTAAAGCCTTTAATACACAAAGAACTATGATTATTATGCTGTTAGCTCAGTGTTAATAAATTTAATAACAAATAATAATGCACTTTTATCTATATAACGCCATGTCTTCCCTAAGTGAAGCAAAGAAGACAAGAATTTTTAGCTCCATCTTGCAAGTAAAGAAATAAGGCCAAAAGCAAGAAGGGTAGTGAATACAGGGAGCATTTGTAGAATGTTCACTCTCCATTCTGCCTATATTTCCTAATCTTCACTATAACTGCCCTTCCCTTTCCTGCCCAAGACAGGTGTTTCTCTCATTCTTCTAACAAAGAAATTAAGATTCAGATAAATGACTTGTTCAATGTCAGGGGGCTACTTAACAAAGACAGAAGTTCATTTAAATCCTAGTCTTGGGCTCTTTTGATTATCTTACTCTACTTTTCTCAGATACCATTCTAGACAAGTTCACACCAAACAATTACTAGGGCTTTTCAAGAAGTAGGCTACTAAAGCTCTCTCCTCTATTGTTATCAGGTCAAGAGACTACCTCTAAAGATGTTTTAAGTGCACATTAACAACTGGTATGATCATCTCTGTAAGTGGAATTCCTGTAAGGGTGAGAGGCAGTTTTAAATAAGATATTAAGTCTTGCTCATGTAGAAATGATTTCTGGTTTAAAGACATTTTCAAGGAAATGAAATATTCAACATTTGAGTAATATACATGTTACTGAAAATGCATAGCAAATTTCTTTTTTTTTTTTTTTTGAGACGGAGTCTCGCTCTGCCGCCCAGGCTGGAGTGCAGTGGCCGGATCTCAGCTCACTGCAAGCTCCGCCTCCCGGGTTCACGCCATTCTCCTGCCTCAGCCTCCCGAGTAGCTGGGACTACAGGCGCCGCCACCTCGCCCGGCTAGTTTTTTGTATTTTTTAAAGTAGAGACGGGGTTTCACCGTGTCAGCCAGGATGGTCTCGATCTCCTGACCTCGTGATCCGCCCGTCTCGGCCTCCCAAAGTGCTGGGATTACAGGCTTGAGCCACCGCGCCCGGCCGCATAGCAAATTTCTAAAATTTATAAAGCTGAACTGCAATATTAACACCAAAGTTTTACACTGAATTTAGAATCTCTTCCAAGAATTTTGTACATTTAAAAAGCAAAATCATATCTGTATGGTTCCTAAGGTGAACAGAAAATAAAATAATACCCTATCATTTGCAATTATGAAATACTAAAAGGTAAGAAAGCTAAATCCAGTTCAACTTCCTCATTTCACTCTTAAGAAAACATTAAACATTCACATAAAAATGTTTAGAAATGGGAAAACAAAGATAAGTTCATGAAAGTCATTTATGTAACGGGAAAGAAGCAAACACAAAATAAATCTCACAAATAATTCTACCCTTGATGTGCTTTGAAACATCAGATATTATAGCTTATTTTCAAAAGAGAACAAAGTCAATATGTTTCTTACATGTCTTTATAATTAGACAATATTCTCTAATGCAGTCAATGAGGCTATATGGCAGTTCTATTACTATAAAAAAATTAAGCTTCTAATTTTCTAGATATTAATGCCCTTTTCAGAAAAACTGATACAGTGCCTGGTTCACAGTTGGGCCTCAAAATGTCTGTTGATTTTGTTGAATTAATCTTACACATAATACTCATTTAAATTTTTCTGCTTATTAGTGTCAAGGGCAATAGTTTCCTCTCTCTTTTTATGTTGTAAAATGACCAAGCTAATAAGCATCACTAAGAAGAGAGAACCAACATGAACATGGGGAAGAAAAAAAGCTCTTTACAGCCAGGCGCGGTGGCTCACACCTGCAATCCCAGCACTTTGGGAGGTCGAGGCGAGTGGATCACCTGAGGTCAGGAGTTTGAGACCAGCCTGATCAATATGGAGAAACCCCATCTCTACTAAAAATACAAAATTAGCCAAGCGTGGTGGCGCATGCCTGTAATCCCAGCTACTTGAGAAGCTGAGGCAGGAGAATCACTCGAATCTGGGAGGCCGAGGCTGTGGTGAGCCAAGATTGTGCCACTGCACTCTAGCCTGGACAAGAGCAAAACTTTATCTCAAAAAAAAAAAAAAAAAACTCTTTACAACCAGGCCTCCCAAATTCAAGCCTTAACCATCTCTATCCAAAACTGTTTCAATAATTTCAATTAAGTTAACAATCAAATTAAAGGCCAGATAATCTGATATACTTAATAACTGTAATTACCATGCTGCTTGTTGATTAGATATAAGTAGTAAGCTTTCTGGTGATATATACGAACTTTGCTAAACAACCAAACTAAGTTTTTACAGTTTTTCTAAATCTACAACTTATAAACAGCTTAACTATCAGGTGTCCTCACAATGGCTAAGAAAATTTAATCCAAGCCAAAGGGATCTAAAGTCAATTAACCACAGCTGAGATTTTCTATGTTCCCATTCTCCCTTTCACTCAGAGTCCTTATGTTAGCTGGGTGCGGTGGCTCACACCAGAAATCTCAGCACTTTGGGAAGCCAAGGTGGGTGGATCACTTGAGGTCAGGAGTTCAAGACCAGCCTGGCCAACAAGGCAAAACCCCGTTTCCACTAAAAATACAAAAATGAGTCAGGCGTGGTGACCTGCGTGGTGGTGCGCATCTGTAGTCCCAACCACTTGGGACACTGAGGCAGCTGAATCGCATGAACCCAGGAGGCAGAGGTTGCAATGAGCTGAGATCATGTCACTGCACTCCAGCCTGGGTGATAAAGTGAGACTCTGTCTCAAAAACAAAACAAGAGTCCTAATGTTGCATTCATGTATCCACATTATTCCATGTACTCGCCAGGACTTTTTCTTATAAACACAGCCACTCTGGTTATTAAAAGATTATCGGCCGGGCACAGTGGCTCACGCCTGTAATCCCAGCACTTCGGGAGGCCGAGGTGGTCGGATCACGAGGTCAGGAGATCGAGACCATACTGGCTAACACAGCGAAACCCTGTCTCTACTAAAAATACAAAAAATTAGCCGGGCATGGTGGCAGGTGTCTGTAGTCCCAGCTACTGGGGAGGCTGAGGCAGGACACTGGCGTGAACCCGGGAGGCGGAGCTTGCAGTGAGCCGAAATCCAGCCACTGCACTCCAGCCTGGGAGACAGCGAGACTCCATCTCAAAAAAAAAAAAAAAAGATTATCAATTTACAAAAACAACAGGAAGATTAAACAAAGAAGAAAAAAAAAAAGAAAGCAAGAAACATCATCCAGAACTCACATCACAGAAGACTGTACTCAAAACGCTGCTGCAATGAGTATTAATTCATTTATATACACTACTGTGACAACACTTAACAAGTAAGGTGTGGTGGCTCACGCCTGTAATCCCAGCACTTTGGGAGGCTGAGCCAGGAGGATCACTTGAGTCCAGGAGTTTAAGACCAGCCTGGGCAATATGGTGAGACCCCGTGTCTACAAAAAATGAAAAAGCCGGGAGCAGTGGCAAGCCCCTATAGTTCCAGTTACCTGGGAGGCTGAGGTGGAGGGATCACTTCAGCCTGGAAGGTCAAGGTCACAGTGAGCTTTAATCAAGCCACTACACTCTGGCCCGGGCAACAGAGACACTGTATCAAAAAGAAAAAAAAAGCACTTAACACACTTTATGAATACAATATGGCACATCTATATTCCCATTAGCATGAGAACTCCTCAGTATTTTACTCATCTTTCCATTCTCAAATGCAAAGAGTAGTGGCATATAATAACTGTCTGAATGTATGACTGACACCTTAAAGCAGTGGTCAGCAAACTTTTTCTGTAAAGGGCCAGTTAAGTAAACATTATAGACTTTGTAAGCCATACATACAGTCTCTGTTGAAACCATTCTACTGTTGTAGCAGGAAAGCAGTCATAGATAATATGTAAACAAGTAAGCTATGATGTGTTCAAATAAAACTTTATTTACAAAAGCAGGGAATAGGCTGGGTTTAGCCCATGGACCACAATTTGCCAAGTATTTTAACAGGAATCAACACTTTTCCTTTCATAATTTAACTGAAGTTGGTACCTAGAAAGATATGAGCTCACTACATATGACTATCTGTAACGGATCAATTTCGGATATGACTTTGGATGGGGGTAAAAAAGAACCAAAGACATGTAATATAGATGAATAATGAAAATAACGGGGCTGGGTGCGGTTGCTTGCACTTTAGGAGGCTGAGGCAGGAGGATCACCTGAGGTCAGAAGTCTGAGACTAGCCTGGGCAACACAGTGAAACCGTATCTCTAAAAACAATAAAAATCAGCCAAGCATGATGGTATGCACATGTAGTCTTAGCTACTCCAGAGGCTGAGGTGGGAGGACTGCCTGAACCGTAGAGTTCAAAGCCCTGGAGTTTGTGGCAGGGAGCTACGATCATGAGACCGCACTCTAGCAGCAGAGAGGTGACAGTGAGGGAGAGAAGCAGGGAGACAGGGAAAGAGGGAGGGACGGAGGCAGGAAGGAAAAAGAAAAAAGAAGTAAAGAATCTACTGGGAACAGAGTTGCAAGAAAGAGCAATTCCATTACCCTTGCCAGTTGACTGGTTAGATATGGAATGTGCCCCAATCCTGGCCAATGAGACTCAGAAGACATCTGCTTGGGGGTTTCTAGAAACAGTTCCTCTTACTCCTTTGGATATTGCTCTGTCTGGATGGGATGCAGCAGCCAGATTGGGACAAGGGGCTCACTGTAGGCTTGACCTCCCAGGCTCAAGTGATTCCCCCAACCTCAGCATGCTGAGTAGCTGGGACTACCGGTCCACAGCACTGCTCCTGGCTCCTTTGCAGCAGCCAAATTGATACGGGGAAGGGCAGTCTTAGTATGAAGTTAATGGGGAAAAATCACAGGGAAGAGAGTTGGAAAGAGGAGTTCTTGATGTCATTATTTAACCATTCTTGAACCTCTGGACTTTTAGCATGTAAGATAAATTCTGGCCAAGCATGGTGGCTCACACCTATAATCCCAGCACTTTGGGAGGCCAAAAGTCCAAGGCAGGAAGTCCCAGGTAGATGATCATTTGAGCCCAGGAATTAGAGACCAGCTTGAGCAACATAAGGATACCCCATCTCTACAAAAAGGTTTTTTTAAAAATTAGTTGTTGTCTGGGCACGATGGTTCACACCTGTAATCCCAGCACTCTGGGAGGGCCAAGGCGGGCAGATCACCTGAGGTCAAGAGTTTGAGACCAGCCTGGCCAAAATGGTAAAACTCTGTCTCTATTGAAAATAGAAAAATTAGCTGGGCCTGGTGGCTTGTGCCTTAAATCCCACCTACTACAGAAGGTGAGGCAGGAGAATCACTTAAACCTCGGAGGCGGAAGTTGCAGTGAGCTGAGATCACGCCACTGCATTCCAGCCTGGGCAACAGAGGGAGACCCTGTCTCGAAAAAAAAAAAAAAAAAAAAAAGCTGGGCACGGTGGCACACACCTCTGGTGGCAGCTACTAGGGAGGCTGAGGTGGGAGGAACTTAAAGGATCACTTGAGCCCAGGAGGTCAAGGCTGTAGTGAGCTGTAATAGCACCACTGCACGCCAGCTTGGGTAATGGAGGAAGACCCTGTTTTTAAAAAAAAAAAAATTAAGAAAAAAATGACATTAAATTTCCTCATTGTTTAAACCAATTGGAGAATTTTCTGTTATTTGATGCCAAAGCATCTAAAATGACCTAAGGCTCAAAACTGAAGAGTGCTCACTTCACAAATTTACCTGCAGTCAGTCCTAGTTGACTTAAACTTTTCACAAATAAATTTTTTAAAAAGCATTTAACGTCCTGAAAGCCATAGAGATTATCTACAACTCAGAAGAAAACAGTCCATTATCTCAGTTACTAATACTGAAGTTCATAGCTTTATAAATTCCATAATCTTAGAGAAAATAAACAGTGCAGTACCTGTTTCTTCAATTCTGTATCTAAAATATCCTTTCAACAGGATGTTTTTTCTAAGGAGTTGGCAAACTTTTTTCGTTAAGAGCAAGATGTGGATATTTCCCACATCAAATCATAAACCTTCTGTTTTTAAAAGACACCATTTCTCATTGTCAACTATATGCCATATGCTAGAAGAAAACAAATAGTAAACTTCATCTTCAATCATTAATCAAGAAAATCTGTACAAAACAAATCTGCACATATACACGCTTGGGAATTAGCATAGGGAATTCTATTGTGTGCTTTTATGCAAATGATGAAAACATGAGAAATATGATTTACTCAATGTTTAACACAAGTTAATAAGCACCCTTTCAATGTCTGTTACAATGTAACCCTATTTTAACAAGACTTTAAAATCACAAATAAGGGATACAAAGTATATGTTTATCCCTGCATACCTACTGGCATTTTCCGTAAACAAGGAATTGCCAACAGCAGCTACCTATGGAAAACAGGACTGGGATAGGGGCTGGGGTGTTCTAGGGAGTAAGGAGAACTTTGATCTTTTCCTTCACATTTTTCTGGGTTTTTAAACTTTGCCAAAAAATATATGACTTTTATAGTTTTTTTAAAAAATGGCTTAAACTACACATTCAATATAAATATTAAGATATATACCAGAAACTTAAATAGGAAAAGCAGGATTTCTCTAAAATAGGCTAGAAATTCAGGAACTCTCTGGGGCCAGACTGGACACTTCTACCACCAAAGAAGTGTGCACAACCTGGCTGCAACAATCAAGGAAGTTACCAGAACAGCCTTAACTGGATCAGTAACGCCATGAGACTTACAATGAGGGTGGAGTCCATAGCAACCCAATCCAGCTCCACTGAATCTTGTACCCCAGGGGCAGTATCAGTTAAGTACCACCTGCCAGCTCGTGGTCTGCAGGAAGGTCCCTGACACCCAAGAGTGACTTGGTTGACTTCCCAGATTCACAGAAGTAACATGAAATTATATTTAGCTACACCTTACAGATAAACTCCACTAGCATGGCTCAGTCTTCACAACCTCAATAAAACATATTTTTTTAGACTTTGGTCTACAGGAAATACTGGTTAAAATTTGACCCCGTTTTTAAACATTAGTAGCATAAATTAAAATGCATTAAATTAAAAATGGATGAAAAAACAAGATTCTCACCATTATTCACCATTTCAGACTCTAGTATATCAGATCACACAGAGTAGGTTAAAAGATTGAGAACTGCAAGCAAAATAAAAACACATAAAGAGTTTCACTTCAACAGCCTGCCAAAGATAAAAAATGAACAATAAAATCCAATTCTGGCCGGCGCAGTGGCTCATGCCTGTGATCCCAGCACTTTGGGAGGCCGAGGCAGGCAGAACACCTGAGGTCCAGGAGTTCCAGACCAGCCTGGTCAACATGGCAAAACCCCGTCTCTACTAAAAATGCAAAAATTAGCTGGGCATGGTGGTGCCCGCCTGTACTCCCAGCTACTCAGGAGGCTGAGGCACGAGAATCACTTGAACCCGGGAGGCGGAGGTGCAGTGAGCTGAGATCACGCCACTGCATACCACCCTGGGCAACAGCAAGATGGGCTGACAGGACAACTGGATTAAAATAAGCATCAGTTTCATTAAAAAGGACTAATTTGAAGATAAATCTTTTGACTGCAGCTCTTTAGAGAATCTAAAGTGAACTTGATGGACAGTGGAAGAAATCACAACATGGAATTCCTTGAGTAAAAATGTACTGACTCCAAAAAAAAAAAAAATCCAATTCTTCTCTTGGGAATAGTAAACCAATAAACAAAAAACAACGCGTTCCCCATCCCAGAGACTAATGAGACTCAGCAAGGGAGGGAAAGAACAGCAAAGTCTGTCATTTCTTAGCATTAAAAGAAAAGTAATTAAATTGAGTTTCAGTTAATTAATCAAAATTTCCAAAAAAAAAAAAAAAGACTCAACGTATTTTCCCTACACCCAAATTACATCTATTCTACAACTACTTCTGAGCCCCTCCTACATACTCTTCCATGTGTGTGGATACAGGAGTGAACAAAACATTGTATGTGTTTCCTAAGGTCAAGAACTCAACGTTATTTCAGTGCCATAATCAAATTCTGTCTCATTTAAATAAAACTGTAAAGAATGCCAATGTCTATTCATTCCTTACTAATACACCAACTGTTTATTAAATTCCATCATATATAAAAAAGCGATTAAGCAAAGAAAGTCATTGCAATCCTCTTTACAGCATACGATTAACTTCAAAAGGAGTGTTTTACATGTTGCTGTATTTGAAGTAAAGTATTGTTAGTCTCTGGAAGATAAAGTACACTGGGGAAAGCAAAGGAATTCTGAAAATAAAAAACTGCAATCCTGAATATTAGTCTCCTTTCTCAAATCCAGTGATGCTGTTTTGGCAAATGGATCAAGCCATTATTTATCCAGCAACATGAACGGGGTAATTGTTCCTTCTTAGCTCCATCAGTCATATAAAAGAGTATTTAGTGGTCCAAAAAAAAAAAAAAAAAAGAAGTATGCTCCGTAAACAATAGATTGCAATGTCTATGTCAAAGTACTCGTTTATCAAATAAACCCTTATCATCTTAGGCTTTTATATTTACATCCTGCCAGTGTTAGTGCCACAAGACTGCCATCGAGCTCCTCAGCAACGTGTCTTCCACCAAAATCTCAACTGGATTTTAAAATATATTTTTATGAAGTTGATTTTTAACACACCTCCAACCTAATAATTACTCTTTAAGAAAAAAAAAAAAAAAACACCAAATATTGGGAATGTTTGAAGAAACGTGACATCTGTTTAGGAAGTGATGTAGTCTGTTTAAACTGAAGAAAAAAAAAAAATGCACTGCCCCCTTTCAAACTTAGTCCGGGAATTGAGCTTAGAATCCTTTAAAGGAAAAGAGGGCTATCATGAACTGAACTTGTCTGGTGGGGTCTGAGACGCTAAAACTGAGCGGCCTCAAGGGCCCGAGAAAGTTAGGGGCTCCAAGCTGCAACAGCAGCAGGGAGAGCTGTGCACGGGAACCGCGGCCCTGGCCTGGCGGATGCTGGCGGTGGGAGCGGCTGGTGCCCCAAACCCTGTCATGCAACATCCCCTTTGCCACTGGGGCGGAACGCACGCTGTCTAGTAATTCAACACCCCTCCTTTCAAACCGGAGGCCGGGGGACAAGTTCTAATAAATGCAAAATCGAATTCTACCTACGATGAATATCTGGATTTGCAAACAACCCTTGGGACGACGCCAGCCCGGGCCCGGGGCCCAGTCCAGGCAGCGGTAGCCCACCGTCCCCAGGGCGCGGGGGTCCGAGGCCGGCGCTGAAGGCAGACCCCGCGCCCCGAGGAGAGGAGAATCGCGCGGCGGGAAGGGTCGACTTTGGCCCGGCAGGCACGTTCGGGCCGCGGCTCAGCCACGACTCGGGCAGGGCCTCGCGGCCCCCGCCAGCCCAGATAGGAGCCTGGCCGGCCGGGCCATTACCACGGTGGCGCCTCGACCGAGGGGCGCGAGCGGAGGCGCGCCCAGACCCTGGCGGCGGCGCCACGGCCGGGCAGCGCGGGCCCCGCAACTTCTCGCCGCCACCTCAGCGTCTCCGGAGGAACCGGGAGCGGGGAGTGGGGGAAGGGAGGGCGCCGCGGCTTACCCGGAGAGCGGGCGACTTCTGCCCGCCGGCGTGTGGCTGGGGCGCTGCGCGGCGGCGCGGCTGCGGCAGGGAGGGAGAGGCGGTGGTGCGAGTGCTGGGCCGCGGGAGACGACAGGCGCCGCCGCCACCGCAGACAGCTCCGCAATATGGCCGCTCGGCGCCTCCTCGGGGAAAAGGCGGGGCTGCCCGGCGCCCCCCGCCTCCCTCTGCCGGCCGGCCGGCCTGCCTCGCGCCGCAGCCTGAGCGCCAACGCCGCCGCCGGGGGCCGCCCGCGCCCCGCCCCTCCCGCGGGCTCGCAGGCCTGGCTCCGGGCGTGGCCGGGGGTCGCGGTCTAGGGCCGGCCAACGCGAGGGGGGAGGCTGCGGGCTCGGGAGCCCCCAGGGAAAGAGGACGAACGCGCCGGAGGGTCGAGCCCTTCTGGAGAGCGCTGGGCTCGAGCGAAGCCTGCGGTCGAGGGAAGCGGAGCCGCCCAGCCCAAAGCTCGGAGTGTGCCCGCCGCCTCCCCAACGAGTGGAAACTTGAAACTCCCGCTGGTGCCAGCAAACTCACTGAGGGCGTTGCCGTCGCCCCCAGAGGAGGAATTCTTCCCAGAGGGAGCCGGGGACCAAATGGAGCGTGAGACTTGGCTGTTAGGTTTGAAGATCCTGGACTGGGAGAGAGAAAAGGGCCTACCTGAGCGGAATTTAGATTTGCAACAAAGAACGTTTACATTATTTTGGCAGGTTTTAACCAACTAGAAAAACTTAATTTTTCAGCGACAATTTTAAAACTTCACCAAAACTTCAATGGATAAGACCCCAAATCAGGAGTGCAAATTTTAATCCAAGCAAGGATGTGTGATAATTTTTTATTACCAACGATATGCTTTGGCAGTTGGAAGGAGTGGGTTAGCAAGAAAAAGTTGGAAGTAGGGCCCCAAAGCGCCGCCAAAGCTACATAATTCTAGATTTAGAGAAAGTTAGGCATTCAATCTTAAGACTAAGTCTAACCCACTCACTTTAGTGGCTGGGATGAGACAGGAAGCTCCTGATTTCTGGATCAGTCTTCTGTCCATGCTGCGTCCCCTCAGCATTGTCGGATGGGATGATTCAGGGAGCAAAACTTGCTGTGAATATACAAACAGCAAGCGCACAAAATCAGATTCGCCTGGCTTGCCCTGTTTGCAATAGTTTTTTTGGCTTAGCTTTTGTGAACAAACTTTAGATTCAAATTACAAAACTGAGTATATGTACTTTTATAGGACAAATAACTCCTATACTTCCTGCCTTAGCATTTACCTTAGGTGAGACAGTAGCTTTTCCAGGAAATATCTGTAAATCACTTTCACTAGCCTGCCTCTCCAGTGAGTTTCCACTATTGCCCTTTGAGACCTCTCTGAACAATTAAAAGCCCCCAAGAGACTCAAGGGTAAAACTCAAGGGCCTTTAGATAGCAAATTCCTTAAGGATGAGAACCAGGTGTGTGCTTTGTAACCAAATAGGTTCTTGTGGTTCTTAGGGACCACCAAAAGATCACTCCCTACCTTCTCCCTAGGTTGCAAGAATTATCTTGGTTATTGTTCAGCCTACCACTTCAGGTTGCAGGCATAGTCAAACTATTATGTAATACTTCCCATGAAGTAGGTAAGAAAAAAAGTATTTTGTAAATTCCTACATAGTACACTAGTCAAATGAAATTATATAACACACTTTTGCAACTGAAAGTGAAGGATTCACTGTTTTTAATCAGGTGCCAGACACTGGTGTGAAATTCTTTTACATGACTGTCTGTTTTAATGGTTACAAAAACCCTCTGGGATAAATACTGTTATTGGCCCTTTTAAAAAACAATCCATGAATAAAAACAGCTTAAAAAGAGGTAATTTCCCCAATGTAACAAAACTAGGAAGTGGCAGAGCGGTGACCAAACCCAAATGTATATTTGACTCCAAAAGCCTTGATTTTATCCTATCCTCTACAACAGCAAACAGACCAAAAATTGCAACATTTTAGTTGGGTATCATATTAGTAAATATTTAAGTAAAAGATAACATTCAAGGCTGGTGAGATAAAAAGGGTACTCTCAGACATTGTGAGTGGGAGTGTAAACTGAAATAATCTCTTTATAAAGCTATTTGGCACTGTGATTCAACCCTTAAGAATGTTCATGGCAGGGTGCTGTGCTCACGCCTGTAATCCCAGCACTTTGGGAGGCTGAGGCAGGCAGAGCATAAGGTCAGGAGATCGAGATTATCCTAACCAACATGGTGAAACCCCGTATCTACTAAAAATACAAAAATCAGCTGGGTGTGGTGGCACGCGCCTATAATCCCAGCTACTCGGGAGGCTGAGGCAGGAGAATCGCTTGAACCCAGGAGCCAGAGATTGCAGTGACCGAGATCACACCACTGCGCTTCAGCCTGGCGACAGAGCGAGACTCCATCTCAAAAAAAAAAAAAAAAAAAAAGAATGTTCATAACTGGCCATGCTGAAGCTCACAACAGTAATCCCAACACTTTGGGAGGCTGAGGTGGGAAGGTCGCTTGAGCCCAGGATTTTCAAGACCAGCCTGAACAAAACAGTGAAACCCCATTTCTACAAAAAAAATTATAAAAATTAGCCAGGCATGGTGGCATGTACCTATAGTCCTAGCTACTCAGGAGGCTGAAGAGTCAGAAGAATCCCTTGAGTCCAAGAATTTGAGGCTGCAGTGAGCTATGATTGTCAGAGGCGTTGACCACAGAGCGACTCCATCTTGAATGGGGCTGGGTAAAATAAGGCTGAGACCTGGGCTGCATTCCCAGGAGGTTTGGCATTAGACGTCACAGGATGAGATAGGAGGTCAGCACAAGATACAGGTCATAAAGACCTTGCTGATAAAACAAGTTGCAGTAAAGAAGCTGGCCAAAATCCACCAAAACCAAGATGGCAATGAGAGTGACCTCTGGTCATCCTCGCTGCTCATTTTATGCTAATTATAATACATAAACATGCTAAAAGACACTCTCGACAGCACCATGACAGTTTACAGATGCCATGGCAACATCAGGAAGTTACCCTATATGGTTTAAAACGGGGAGGAACACTCAGTTCTGGGAATTGCCCACCCCTTTCCCAGAAAACTCATGAATAACCCAACCCTTGTTTAGCATATGATCAATAAATAACTATGGGTAGTTTTAGTCCAGCAGCCCAAGCTACTGCTCTGCCTATGGAGTAGCCATTCTTTTATTCCTTTACTTTTTTGTTTGTTTGTTTGTTTGTTTTTGAGACGGAGTCTCGCTCTGCCGCCCAGGCTGGAGTGCAGTGGCCAGATCTCGGCTCACTGCAAGCTCCGCCTCCCGGGTTTATGCCATTCTCCTGCCTCAGCCTCCCAAGTAGCTGGGATTATAGGCGGCTGAGACCACGCTCACCTAAATTTTTTTTTTACTTTTAGTAGAGACAGGGTTTCAACCTCTCGGCCAGGCTGGTCTCGAACTCCCGACCTCAGGTCATCTGCCCACCTCGGCCTCCCGAAGTGCTAGGATTACAGGAGTGAGCCACGGTGCCTGGCCAATTCCTTTACTTTTCTGTCACTTTATGGGTTCACCTTGAATTCTTTCTTGCATGAGATCCAAGAACGCTCTCTTGGGGTCTGGATGAGGACTCCTTTCCAGTAACATGATGGCACCACTGCACTCCAGCCTGGGCAACACAGTGAGACCCTGTCTCAAAAAAAAGGAATGTTCATAACTCTTGGAACCTGTAATCACATATCTGGAATTCTTTCTGAAGGAAATAATCTGAAATACAGCAAAAGCTTTATTCATAAATGCACAATATTATTTATAAAATGCAAAAATTAAAAACATGAAAACTGGCTGGGTGTGGTGGCTCACACCTGTAATCCTAGTACTTTGGGAGGTGGGAGGATTGCTCAAACCCAGGAGTTCAAGACCAGCCTGGGCAACATAGTGAGACCCCATCTCTACCAAAAAAAAAAAAAAAAATGTCGGGGCATGGTGGTGTACGCCTGTGGTCCAGCTACTTGAGAGGATGAAGTGGGAGGATCGCTTAATCCCAAGAAGTCAAGGCTGCAGTGAGCCATGATCAGGCCACTGCACTCCAGACTGAGCAACAAAGCAAGACCTGTGTCTCCAAAAAGACCAAAACCAAAACGAAACAAAACCTTTTTTCTTTTTTTTTTTTTGAGATGGAGTCTCGCTTTGTTGCCTAGGCTGGAGTGCAGTGGTGCGATCTCAGCTTACTGCAACCTCCGCCTCTCAGGTTCAAGCAATTCTGCAGCCTCAGCCTCCGGAGTAGCTGGGACTACACTCATGCACCACCACGCCCGGCTAATTTTTTTGTGTTTTTGGTAGAGATGGGGTTTCACTGTATTGGCCAGGCTGGTCTCGAACTCCTGAGCTTGTGATCCACTCACCTTGACCTCCCAAAGTGCTGGGATTACAGGTGTGAGCCACCGCACCCAGCCCAAAACTTTCTGAGTTGAGTTTTACTCCAATAATGGATTGCCAATTACATAAAAGCAGCAAAGCCACTCTTTCCTAAGAATAACTGTGGAAAGCTGAACTGACAGAATTTTATGGTCAGGGGTCAGGTTTACTATTGATTGTAGTATCTACACACATGCAGAAACAATTTTGTTTCTTACATCAGATACATGAACTTTTAAATGAAATATTAGAGATTTAATTAACAATTTTCTTTCTTATTTTTATTCCAACACCTCAGGTTTCAAGGGTTAAAACCATACACACTTGCTAAAACTTCTTTTAAGAAAAAATAGTATTAATCATTAGTTACAAGAAATTTTCTAGTCTGTCATATAATGTACTTAAGAAATGCTCGGCTGGACACAGTGGCTCTCATGCCTGTAATTCCAGCACTTTGAGAGGCTGAGGTGGGCGGATCACTTGAGCCCAGCAGTTTGAGACCAGCCTGGACAACATGGCAAAACCCTGTGTCTACAAAAATAAATAAGTCAGGCAGGCGGCGGGGGGGAGCACGCACCTATAGTCCCAAGCTGCTAGGGATAGTGATGTGGGAGGATTGCTTGAGACCAGGAGGTTGAAGCTGCAGTGAGCCATGATGGGGCTACTGCACTCAAGCCTGGGTGACAGAGCAAGACCCTGTCTCAAAAAAAAAAAAAAAAAAAAAAAAAAAGCCGGGCGCGGTGGCTCACGCCTATAATCCAGCACTTTGGGAGGCCGAGGCGGTGGATCACCTGAGGTCAGGAGTTCTAGACCAGCCTGGCCAACATGGTAAAACCCCATCTCTACTAAAAATACAAAAATTAGCCGGGCGTGGTGGAGGGCGCCTGTAATCCCAGCTACTTGGGGGGCCAAGGCAGGAGAATCCCTGAACCCGGGAGGCGGAGGTTGCAGTGAGCTGAGATCACACCATCGCTCTCCAGCCTGGGGGACAAGAGCGAGACTTCATCTAAAAAAAAAAAAAAAAAAAAAAGAATTAAAATACCCCACTCAAACCAATCTGTTACTAACAGTTCTATGCTACAGTCCTAATCTACTTCACCACAGTATATTGGCTAATTCTGAATTCTGGAATTCTGATGATAGTCAACAAAGCATTTGTCTCCCTACCACATATGAAAGTACTTCTTGAAAGTGGAAAAAAATCATTTTTCCAAGAATGGTTTATACATAACAGTCTTTTTTTGTTTTTTTGTTTTTTTTTTTAAATCTAGAACAAACATTGACTTGCAGGCCCCTTGCTAGTTTGAATAAGAGCTGGTTCCTGCCCTTTGGTTCAGTAATGGGAAAAGCAAACAATGCTGTGCAATAGGAGCTATAATAAAGATAGACACATAGTGTCAAGGGAGACAGAGAGGAGGGCAATTCACTCTGCTTAGAGAAGAGAACACCATGTGGAGGAAGGGACAGTAGAAGTTCTCTAAGACAGGGGTCCCCAACCCCTGGACTATGAACCTGTCCGTAGCCTGTTATGAACCTCATCTCAGCAGGAAGTGAGAGTTGGGCAAGGGAATGAAGCTTCATCTGTATTTACAGCTGCTCCCCATCGCTCGCATTACTGCCAGAGCTCTTCCTCCTGTCAGATCAGTGTGGCATTAGATTCTCAGAGAAGCACAAACCCTATCGTGAGCTGTGCATGTGAGGGATCGAGGTTGCGTGTTCCTTATGAGAATCTAATGCCTGATGATCTGCCACTGTCTCCCATCGCCCCCAGATGGGACCATTTCATTGCAAGAAAACAAGCTCAGGGCTCCCACTGATTCTACATTATGGTGAGTTGTATAATTATTTAATTATATATTACAATGTAATAATCATTGAAATAAAGCGTGCAATAAATGTAATGTGCTTGAATCATTTTAATCATCCCCAAACCATCTCCTGCTGCCCCTCCTCACCCCTGCTGCCAGTCTGTGGAAAAATTGTTTTCCACGAAACCATTCCCTGGTACCAACAAATGTAGGGACCGCTGCTCTAAGAGGAGAAGCAGAGGAAAGACAACCAACCAGCTTTGGAGACTGAGTAGGAAGATGGGATTGATGTTTAGATATGAAGATATGTATGAGTAGAGGCTTCAGAAAGGTAAGTTGAGATCCATTCAGGTACTGCAGAGTTTGTCCTTCACCCTTGAGGAAACAGGAATGCACCTATAAGAGGTATTAAGAAGAGGAATAATGTGATCTGATTTATATTTTAGTAAGGTAACTTAGCAGCCACATGGATTGCCTGGTTCAGTGACAGTGAGCATAGATGGTGAGATCAAAACTGTCTACTTTAGATAGACTTTTGCTACAAAGGCCCAAGCAAGACAGGACGAGGGTCTGAACTTGGGAGTTTGTGAGGATGAAGAAGAGAAAATAGAATCCGTTCAAAGATTTGGAGATAGACTTTGAGGGGTAAGAGAAAATGAAATGTGAAAATGACTTCAAGGTTTCCAGAAGTGCCATTAAGATAAATGAGGAGAATAAAAGAAGTAGAACTAAGAAATCAAGATAATTAGGCAGGTTAGGAACATATTGAATTTGAAGCAGCTACTGACAATCTAGAAACAAATATGTATTCAGTAACTGGAAATATATGAACTATTAATATTAAAAACTATGGCAAATGAGACATGCAATAAATACTTGTTAAATAACATAGCATGCTAAAACAGACCTTTCATTTCCAACTATTTCTTTGGAAAATACAGTTTTGTATAAACCAATAATTTTATAACAGTATTAGATACTAAATTAACTGAAAACATCAAAATATACTAAAATGCTTTTCCATCAAAAAATTTATTCACTTTTTTCTCCTCTTTTCTTTTATTTTGAGAAAAGGTCTCACTCTGCCACCCAGGCTGGATTGCAGTGGCACAATCATAGTTCACTGAAGACTCAACCTCCTGGGTTCAAGCAATCCTCCTACCTCTGCCTCCTGAACCATCACCTCCAGCACTATTTTTAAAAAGCTATCCACCGGGCGCGGTGGCTCACGCCTGTAATCCCAGCATTTTGGGAGGCCGAGGCGGGTGGATCATGAGGTCAGCAGATTGAGACCATCCTGGCTAACACGGTGAAACCCCGCCTCTATTAAAAATACAAAAAAAATTAGCCGCGTGTGGTGGCTGGCGCCTGTAGTCCCAGCTACTCGGGTGGCTGAGGCAGGAGAATGGTGTGAAACCGGGAGGCGGAACTTGCAGTGAGCTGAGATCGCACCACCGCAGTCCAGCCTGGGCGAGAGAGCGAGACTCCGTCTCAAAAAAAAACAAACAAAAACAAAAAAAAAAGCTGTAATTGTGCAAAATTACAACTACTTTTTAAAAACCTATACATACAGGTTGGGTGTGGTGCTCACATCTGTAATCCCAGCACTTTGGGAGGCTGAGGTGGTGAGGTGGAGGATTGCTTGAGCCCAGGGTTACAGTAAGCTATCATTGTGCCACTATACCTCAGCCTTGGCAATAAAGGGATACCCTGTCACTTAAAAAAACAAATGAACAAACAAACCTCTACAAAGAAAGAAATACAAGAGAATTTTCCGTTATAAACCAAGATATTTCATACTATCCACATTATCTTGCACATTTAATTAAGTACATATTCACAATGTGTTCACCAATATAATGGCTCTCAGTTAAAAAAAAAAAAAGACAAAGTAAATAAAACTATCTTATCGTTTACTTTGTATGCCTAGTAAGTCATACAAATTTAATTGTTGATAAAAGCTATAAAATTTCAGTGCGGTAGATAGAAGTTTAATGGTTAATGTACCTAACCTAAGAGTCAGGAAACCACAGGTCTATTCCTGCCTTTATTCTCTCCCTATCGAAGATCAAATTACATAAGTACATAATTCATCATGTGTTCACAGATATGAGTGTATATTGGTCTTCCACAAAGACAAGGTAAAGCTATTACCTAATCCTCTCTGCATATATAATAAAGCCAATTTAGTTTGTGATAAATGGCAATAACATTTCAGAGGTAAGTAATAAATGAGTGGAAAGAATCTAAACAAATGAATCTGTAACCTTGGCTTCATTCCCAGTTCCTACAAACAAGTTACTAAGTGACCTTGAAAGATCCAATGGGCTATTCTGTAACTTACTTGCAAACAATGTTAAAATAGGGAGAATGTTATGCCTTTTGTGCCTTTCCTGAAAGTTGTTTTAAGACAACATAGATATTCAGGACTGAAAAAAACAAAGATCTCAAAAGACCACTGAATTCCATTTCTAACATTATTACCAAAAGACCCTCTGTGGTTTTCTGCCACAAACTGAGAACTCTAGGGGGGAAAATTGTTTGTTTATTACAGACTCAAGTTTTTTCATGTTTTTTTTTTTTTTTGAGATGGAGTTTCGCTCTTGTTGCCCAGGCTGGAGTGCAGTGGCGCTATCTTGGCTCACTGCAACCTCCGCCTCCCAGGTTCAAGAGATTCTCCTGCCTCAGCCTCCTGAGTAGCTGGAATTACAGGTGTCCACCACCTTGCCTGGCTAATTTTTTTGTATTTTTAGTAGAGAATGGGTTTCACCATGTTGGCCAGGCTCATCTCAACCTCCTGACCTCAGGTGATCCACCTGCCTCGGCCTCCCAGAGTGCTGGGATTACAGGCGTGAGCCACCACACCCAGCCGTTTTTTCATCTATTAAATGAGAAAGTTGAACTTGACCATCTGCAAGCTTTCTTCAAGCTGTAAAATTCTTCAGCTCTGACTCTGATTCGCATAAAAAAGATTTGATTCTCATACAAAACAATACGTAATTTACAGAATTTATTGTGTATTTTACAACATAGGCGGAAAGCATGTATGCACAGATAATCACTTATTATAGTATTTTATAATTATAGATACAAACATCCACTAGTGGCCGGAAGTGGTGGCTCATGCCTATAATCCCAGCACTTTGGGATGCCGAGGCAGGTGGATCACTTGAGGTCAGGAGTTCGAGACCAGCCTGGACAACATGGTGAAACCCTGTCTCCACTAAAAATACAAAAATTAGCCATGTGTGGTGACGCATGTCTATAGTCCCAGCTACTCAGGAGGCTGAGGCAGGAGAATCCCTAAACTCAGGAGGCAGAGGTTGCAGTGAGCTGAGATCACACCACTGCACTCCAGCCTGTGTGACAGAGCAAGACCTTGTCTCAAAAAAAAAAAAAAAAAAAATCCACTAGTTTATGACTCAATAGCTTTGTACATTCGTAGACTGCCCTTATCTCATTACAGAGATAGAGAGAAATCTAAATGTAAATGTATAAATGAATAAATATTCATCCAGAATGTTGGCACTAAGTATTCTAGGCAGCTGTTTTCTAGAAGTTCATAACACTTTAGTTGTATTTAACAGTGTTATTTACTATCAAGAAAAGTTGCCCAGCACTTTCTGAAGTGTCAAGCATATGAGATTTATTTATTTTTTTTTTTTTGAGATGGAGTTTCGCTCTTGTTGTCCAAGCTGGAGTACAATGGTGCAATCTCAGCTCACTGCAACCTTCGCCTCCTGGGTTCAAGCAATTCTCCTGCCTCAGCATCCCAAGAAGCTGAGATTACAGGCACCCACCACCATGCTCAGCTAAATTTTAGTAAAGATGGGGTTTCACCATGTTGGCCAGGCTGGTCTCGAACTCCTGACCTCAGGTGATCCACCCGCCTCGGCCTCCCAAAGTACTGGGATTACAGGTATGAGGCACTGTATCCAGTCTCTGTTGTGGTTTTAAAATATGTCCACAAATTGTGTGATACTCCTCCTGTCAAATGAGAGCCTGATTCCCCTCTCCTTGGTGTGGGCTGGATTTAGTGACTTGCTTCTAACAAAAATAATAAAATGGAATTGACAGTATGTGCTATAGTCTGAATGTGTGCCCCAAAATTCAAATATGAAAACTTAATCACCAATGTGATAGCATTAAGAAGTGGGGGCTGGCCAGGCGCGGTGGCTCAAGCCTGTAATCCCAGCCCTTTGGGAGGCAGAGACGGGCAGATCACAAGGTCAGGAGATCGAGACCATCCTGGCTAACACGGTGAAACCCCGTCTCTACTAAAAAAAAAAAAAAAAACTAGCCGGGCAACGTGGCGCGCGCCTGTAGTCCCAGCTACTGGGGAGGCTTAGGCAGGAGAATGGTGTAAACCCGGGAGGCGCAGCTTGCAGTGAGCTGAGATCCGGCCACTGCACTCCAGCCTGGGCAGCAGAGCGAGACTCCGTCTCAAAAAAAAAAAAAAAAAAAAAAAGAAGTGGGGGCTTTAGGACGTGGCGAAGTCACTCAGGAATGGGATTAATGCCTTTATAAAACAGCCTTCAACCCGCCTTTCTCCCTTTTCCCTCTTCCACCGGTCTGCATGTGAGGACACATAACAACAAGGTGCTGTATCTCAAGCAGAGAGAGCCAGCCCTCGTCAGACACGAAATCTGCCAGCTCCTGAATCTTGGAATTCCCAGCCTCCAGAACTGTGAGAAGTAAATTTCTATTATTTGTAAATCACCCAGTCTAAGATATGTGACTTGTGACTTCTGACACCAGATCACCAAAGGCACTGGCTGCATCCTCCTTGTTAGTCTTCCTCAGATCTTGCTTTGGGGCAAGCCAGATGCCATTGTCCTGAGGACATTCAAGGAGCCTGTGGAGACGCCCATGTGGTAAGAAATGGAAACCTCCTGCCACCCGTAAGGATCTGAGGCCTTCTGCAAACAGCCTGTGAGTGAGCCATTGTGGAAGTGGCTACATGTGGCCTCAGTCAAGCTTTCAAATGCCTGCAGCCCCTGCCAACATCCTGAATGCTCCCCCTAGGAAACTCAACCAGAACCACTCAGCCAAGCTGCTCCTAATTTCCTGACCCACAGAAATTGTGAGATAATGAATGTTTGTTGTTTTAAGTCACTAACGTTTGGGGGTAATTTTTAAATGTAGCGATAAGTAAACAATACATTTACCTATAAGCAATTCCCACTCAAGATAGGCCACTCGATTTTTGAAAAATGATGGAATTATGTAATACAAGCATACAATTTTAGAACTAGACAGATCTTCAAAATAAAGTTTTACTCATACTTTGCAGAAACAGAAATTAAGACCTCCAGAGTTTGTCTTGCTCGAATCTGGTCATCTATCATTGTTCTCTATCTCAGTTGGAGATACAGGACTCATCCTTAACACCCACTGCCTCTTTCACGCATCCTATACCCAACTTATTACTTGATGCTATTATTAATTACTTAATGCTATTTATCCTTTTGCCTCTGCCTACCTCTTTTTTTTTTTTAATCCACGAAGCCACACACTGTTATCTTTTCTGGACTCCAGCAATAACCTCCTAACTGGTCTCTTGTCGATTTGTGCCCCTACAATTAGTTCTCAAAACTGCATCCAGAGTTAATGTATTGAAATACAATGACAATGATCTCACCTCTCCTCCCATCTCCCTCACTCTCCAGACCCATTTCTTGACTTCCGACTGCTAGACATTGGTTTGCCCTTGTTCTCTGAGCTCAAGTCATTCTGGCCTTCTATAATTCCTAGAATATGATTATTCTGGCCGGGCGCTGTGGCTCACGCCTGTAATCCCTGCACTTTGGGAGGCAGAGGCGGGCGGATCACGAGGTCAGGAGATCGAGACCATCCTGGCTAACACGGTGAAACCCCGTCTCTACTAAAATACAAAAAATTAGCCGGGCGTGGTGGCGGGCGCCTGTAGTCCCAGCTACTCGGGAGGCTGAGGCAGGAGAATGGCGCGAACCTGGGAGGCGGAGCTTGCAGTGAGCCGAGATGGTGCCACTGCACTCCAGCCTGGGCGACAGAGTGAAGACTCCGCCTCAAAAAAAAAAAAAAAAAAAAAAAAGAATATGATTATTCTGCATCCAAGTCACTAGGACTTTGCATATGCAGTTCCTGCAGCCCCATTCACCTAGTTGACACCTAATTATCCTGCAGATCTAAATCACAATTCAAGTCTGTACTAACTTCCCTGGTACAATCTCCAGGTTAACTTTTCTTTGTAGCACTAAATCGCAGTTACATTGTTAATGGTTGCATTTTCAAAAATTGATGTCTGTCGTCTCTAATAGAATACAAGTCTTTAAATGCAAGGACAATGTACATTGTATTTGTGTGCTTTAGCACTTAGCACAATGCCCAGGGTATTATAAAATGTCTGATAACTATTTGTTAATTGGCTGGATGAATGAATAAATGCACAAAAGCATCCAAGAAGTTAATAGGGGACTAAAACCTAGGGTTTCTGACTCCACTTTTAATGTTACTTACAACCCACTTGATCTCAATTTGATATACTCAACTCTGAGCATCAACATAATGCACTTATCAAGTGCAAAGAAAATCACTGGTATTCCTCAAATATTGTATTTGGCAATACTAGTGGAATACAATATCTAGATAAGGTTACTGTATTTAAATGACAAGGTTGTACTGTGGACTTGTTTACTTTGTGACTCTGCCACTTACTTCCTAAAATATCACCATTACTTAAAACAATTCAAGAGCAGCCTACTCTTCCAAGATAAATTGCTTTACACAAGTTGAGATTCAATAAGTTAGCAACTGAATGAACTGGGTGAGGCGGTGTGCACTTGTCGTCCCAGCTACTCAGGAGGCTGAGATGCGAGGATCACCTGAGCCTACGAGTTTGAGTCCAGCCTGAATATAGCAAGATCTATCTAAAAAAAAAAAAAAAAAAAAAGACAAAAAAGCACTAGTTAGTAACAATATGTGAATGCCTTTTAATATAATAATTTAATGTATAAATGTAATGATTACAGTTAAATTTGGAGAGACTGTCTGAGTCACAGTTGGCTGTTACCGGCAGGTATTTAGGAGCTATTGTGAAAAAGGGTGGCAAGCTCTAGGCTTTTTGTAAATCTGCTTGGGTCCTTGACCCAGTCCAATTGTTAGTCTCTGGAGTTCTTGTCAAGCCACTGGGCTATGCCTCTGTTCCCTGTCTCAAGAAGCTTTCTCTGGTCTGTTTAATGACCTGATTCCAAAAGAGTGAACAAGATGGCACTGAAACATTGAGATAGTAGCCACCCAATGCTCTGCACCCCTTTGGTGGCTTACTGTCAGTTGTACTGTAGACTTGATGGCTTCCAGGACACACGTGCAGGTGTTATAATAAGCTCTTCAGGGGAAACACAAGAGTGACATTCTCAACTAGTGAAGGGCCTTTTGGTCCAAAGATGTGGTATAGGCCAGGCACAGTGGCTCACACCTATAATCCCAGCACTTTGGGAGGCCAAGGTGCGTGGATCACCTGAGGCCAGGAGTTCAAGACCAGCCTGGCTAATATGGTGAAACCCTATCTCTACTAAAATACAAAGTTAACTGGGCATGGTGGCGGGCGCCTGTAAGCCCAGCTACTTGGGAGGCTGGGGCAGGAGAATGGTTTGAACCCGGGAGGCAGAGGTTGCAGTCAGCCGAGATCATGCCATTGCACTCCAGCCTGGGCTACAAGAGCGAAACTCCATCTCAAAAACAAACCAAACCAAACAACAAAAAAGATATGCTATAAATGACTTTGGAACTCAAAAGGTGTTTTTCCCCCACTATGGAAATGAATTTGAAGGGTAGTTCAGTTCTGAGGCTGGGCTGGGTATAGCAGACCAATATACTCTGCAACCAGCAAGGCCTGTCTGGTCAGATCCTTCTTGGCATTCCCGTGGAGCAATCCTTCTTCCTGCATACAGGACAGACAAGGTAGGTCAGATACTGTCTTTATGGCCAGCTTTTATACAGAAAGTCATGCGAAAGTTTCAGGAATTTTTCCAGGTTTTATGACTGGCTTTGGTACAGAGGGGTTCTAGTTTCTCTGACCAGCCTCAGGGAAAGGGAATTTAATTTCTATGGCTTGTCTCGCTGGAGGAAGAGCATGGGAGACAGGAAGGCAAGAGAAGGTCAGAGAGAGATTTCGCTTCTAAAGCTACTTCTGAGGCCTTCCAATTTCTGTTATTTCAAAGTGTTCAGCATGCCAAAGCACCATATTTTGGGGTATCATTTTCTGAACCCCAATAGCTGACAAAGGCTCAAGTGTGATTTATTTAAATTTCAAAGGTAACTCAAACTTATCTTCCCCATTCATTTCTTCATCCTTCTCACAAATAATCATCTAAGGTTATTTTGTAACATCCAAATCCAAGGTGTCTCTCCTTTGTTAGAGTTCTTTTATTCTCTGCTTTTTTTCTGGATTTCAGGATAACAACCATTTGTTATCTTTGGTTGATAACAGAAGTTTGCTATGTAAACAAATGTTATCAACCATTTGTTCACCTAGCAAACTTTTGTTAAGACCTACAAAGGACCGAGCACCATGAAAGCACCAAAGTTAAGATACTTGCACATATTATTTCAATATACTCTTCATCATTTTAGTCCATTTGTATAACATACTGCAATTGCTAATGCATATGCACATGCTTTACTTCTAAATCACATTTTAGATAATTTCTTTCTGCGCAAGTTCTTGTAGACCTAATCCAAAGAATACTCATTCACTCTTCAGCTTCAGATAATATAACTTGTCTGCTTTTTAGCCATTTTTCTTCCCAAATATCCCACCCAAAGCTGATCTAACATTGGGCCTATGGACCTTGGCCCTGCCTGAATTCTCTCAAGGGCCAAGGGCCCTCCAGCATCACAGGCTGTCTGAGACAAAATAATTTATTTGTGCTAGCCCAGGAGGGACATATGAATCACTTGGGTGAAGGTCAGAATCATCAAAAAAAACAAAAAACAAACAAACAAAAAAAAAACCAAGACCCAGATGACTCAGCATTTTGTATTATAGAATGCACAAACATGAAAATCCACTTGATCTGTGTCTTTTTTTTTTTTTCCAGAGCATAACACAACAATTAGAAACCAGAAAATCTACTTAGACTGTAGGCCCTAGAGTGATAATAGTTTTAATTATTCATAGTCTATAAAATTATACTTGATATTTGTAGCTAAGTGTATTAGTCGGTTCTCACATTACTATGAAGAAATACCTGAGACTGAGTAATTTATAAAGAAAAGAGGTTTAATTGACTTACAGTTCCGCATGGCTGGGGAGGCCTCAGGAAACTTACAATCATGGCAGAAGGGGAAGCACAAACATCTTTCTTCAGATTATGGCAGAAAGGAGAAGTGCCGAGCAAAAGTGGGGAAAGTCCCTTATAAAACCATCGGGTCTTGTGAGAACTCACTCATTATCATGAGAACAGCAGTATGGGGGATAACCATCCTCATGATTCAGTTACCTCCCATGGGGTCTCTTCCATGACACGTGGGGATTATGGAAACTACAATTCAAGATGGAATTAGCAAACCAGTTTGCTAAGTAATCACCATTTTTCACCAGGTGACAATTTCTACCAGAAACCTATAATAAAACATTAAGCTAAAAAGAAAAGTGAACTCATCATTTCACAAGCTACACCTTAAAAGTCTTACAAAAATTTTACTTGCTTATATACAAGAATCAGAGACTATTTATGGCAGAGAATTTGTATATTAGCAAAAGAAAAATAAAATTATTAACATGCTTTTTAGAGTAAGAAATATATGACTTACAGTTTAATGCAATGTTAATAAATATGACACTGCTCATCTCATAAAAGTAATGCTCTGGTTTTTACTTTTCCATAAAGCTGAGTCATATATTTTAAATAGGATGTCAAAATAATAATTTCCTTCAAAGAATTTCCTTGTTTCCTTAAACGGAGAGGAAAAATGGTGTTAAAATGTAAGAGCTCCATGACATTCAATGCTTTGAAGAATATGGTAAGACGGGCTATCTTATATACTTTTATATACTTTCAATAGGAGTGTAAATTGGTACAAAATTCCTAAAAATCAATTTGGCGTTATGTATCAGAAGTCTTAAATATATTTATACTCTTTGGTAATTTATCAATTTCTAATAATCTGAACTACAAAATAAGAACATGGCTTAACAAACATACAGAGATGTTCAACACAGCATTATATACAATAGTGAAAACTGGACAACATACTAAGCGTTCCCCCAAAAACGTTAAATTATATTATACAATGTATACCACAATATAATAATGTATATAATGAACAATGTAATGTTTCTTATGCAAAAGAAAAATTGCATTAAAAATTATGTCATTACATGTAAAAGTGCTTATAATGTAATGTTAAATTAAAATCAAAATACAGGCCGGGTGCAGTGGCTGACACCTGTAATCTCAGCACTTTGGGAGGCCAAGGCAGCCAGATCACTTGAGGTCAGGAATTTTTGAATAGCCTGGCCAACATATTGAAACCCAGTCTCTACTGAAAATACAAGTTAGCCAGGTGTGGTGGCATGTGCCTTAGTCCTAGCTACTCAAGAGGCTGAGGTGAGCCGGGCGTGGTGACTCACCCCTGTAATCCTAACACTTTGGGAGACCAAGGTGGGCAGATCACCTGAGGTCGGGAGTCCGAGACCAGCCTGACCAACATGGAGAAACCCCATTTCTACTAAAAATACAAAATTAGCCGGGCGTGGTGGTGCATGCCTGTAATCCCAGCTACTCGGGAGGCTGAGGCAGGAGAATCGCTTGAACCCAGGAAGTGGAGGTTGCAGTGAACCGAGTTCGCACCACACTGAATTCCAGCCTGGGCAACAAGTGCGAAACTCCATGTCAAAAAAAAAAAAAAAAAAGAGGCTGAGGTGGGAGAATTGCTTGAACCTGGGAGGTGGAGGTTGCAGTGAGCCAAGAGCATAACACTGCACTCCAACCTGGGTGACACTCCGTCTCAAAAATATATATAAAATAAAAAATAAAAATAAAATAAATAAGATAAAGATACAAAATATTACATGCAATATAATCCCAATTTCAACAAATTATTGTGTTTATGTGTCGATTAAAAAGTTGCCTTCTTATTAATTTAGAAGAGATATTTTTATTTTCAAGATAAAGTCTTTGTCTGATAAAAGTTTTGTGAAGATTTTCTCCCAGTTGTGGTTTGCTGTTTCATTTTCATAGCAAGGTCTTTTAAAAAGCAAATATTTTAAATTTCGATGAAGTGAAATTTATTTTTCTCTTTTATTTCATGATTTTTTTTGTGAACTGTTTAACAAACTAAACATCTATAAAATTTTTTTCTAAGACCAGGCAATGGTGGCTCAGGCCTGTAATCTCAGCATTTTGTAAGGCCAAGGCGGGCAGATGGCTTGAGCCCAGGAGTTTGAGACCAGCCTGGGCAACATGGAGAAATCTCATCTCTACAAAAAATACAAAAATTAGCTCGGAGTAGTGGTACTTGCTTGTAGTCCCAGCTACTCAGGAGGCTGATGTAGGAGAATCACTTCAGCCCAGGAGGTGGCGGTTGCAGTGAGCCCGGATCTCGCCACTGCACTCCAGCCTGCACAACAGAGTGAGAACTCGTTTTTTTTTTTTTTTTTTAATGTTTTTTCTTCTATGTATTTCTTCTAGATCTAATAGTTTTGACTTCTCCAGTGAGGTCTGTAATGTATTTTTTTTTTTTTTATTTTTTGGAGACAGTCTTGCTCTGTCACGCAGGCTGGAGTGCAATGGTGTGATCTCAGCTCACTGCAACCTCTACCTCCCAGGTTCAAGTGATTCTCCTGTCTCAGCCTCCTGAGTAGCTGGGATTACAGGCACATGCCACCACGCCCAGCTAACTTTTGTATTTTTAGTAGAGATGGAATTTCAGCATGTTGGCCAAGCTGATCTCGAACTCCTGACCTCATGATCAACCCACCTCTGCCTCCCAAAGTGTTGGGATTACAGCCTTGAGCCACTGTGCCCGGCCAGTAATGCATTTCACGTTAATTTTTGCATATCACGTGAATCAAGTGTTGAGAATCATAGCGGATGGGTAATGACTAATTTTTCTGGCACCATTTATTGAAAAGATATTTTTTCCCCCTTTGAATTGACTTGGTACATTTGTGGAAAACCAATTGAGTCTATTTCTGGACTGTGTCTTCCATTCTGTTGCTCTAAATGTCTCCTTTATGCCAATTCCCCACACCTTTGATACTGTAGATTTATAATAATTTTGAATATAATAATTTTGAAGCCAGGTAGTATATGTCTATCAACTGTTCTTTCAAATGTGTTTGGACTATTCCATGTACTTTGCATTTTTATATGAATTTTAGAATCAGCTTTTTAATTACTACAGAAAAAAAGAATGCTAAAATTTCTATTGGAATTTTATTGAATGTAAAGGTCAATTTGGGAAGAACTGACATTTTAACACTACTGAGTCCCCTATATTCATCAACATGCTGCATGTTTGCATTACTATATCTTCCCTTATTTTTCTCAGCAATGTTGTCGTTTTCAAAGTTTATCCCTAAATATTTTCTATTTTTATGTTATTATAAATGGTATTGCTTTTATAATTCTCAAGTTTGGTTTTTTCATCACTAGTTTGTAGGAATATAATTTATTTTTGTATATTGACCTTGTATTCCACAACATTGCTAAACTCAACTATTAGTCCTAGTAGCTTTTTCGGTAATTCCATAGGATATTCTATAGGTGATCATATTATCTGCAAATAAAGACAGTGTTACTTCTTTCTTTCCAATCCATGTGTCTTTTATTTCTTCTTCTCGCTTTTCTGTACAGCCTAAGATATACAGTACGATCTCAAATAGAGATTGTAATAATGGATATCCTTTGCTCATTCCCAATATCAAGGGAAAAGCATTAGGTCTTTACCATTAATTGTGAAGTTAGCTGTAGGTTTATCACAGGTGCCTTAGTCCATTTTGTGCTACTATAACAAAATACCTGAGATTGGGTAATGTGTAAAAAACAGAAATGTATTTTCTTTCTTTTTTTCTTTTTTTTTTTTTTTTTTGAGATGAAGTCTCACTCTGTCACCCAGGCTGGAGTGCAGTGGTGTGATGTCAGCTCAGTGCAACCTCCACCTCCCAGATTCAAGCAATTCTCCTGCCTCAGCCTCCTGAGTAGCTGGGATTACAAGCATGGGCAGCCATGCCCGGCTAGTTTTTGTATTTTTAGTAGAGACAGGTTTTGCCAAATTGGCCAGGCTGGTCTCGAACTCCTGACCTCAGGTGATCCACCCACCTTGGCCTCCCAGAGTGCTGGGATTATAGGTGTGAGCCACCGTGCCCAGCCCAGAAATGTATTTTATACAGTCCCAGAGGCTGGAAAGTACGAGATCAAGGTTCTGGCACCTGGCGAGGGCTCCTCTCTTCTTTCAAGGTGGCACTGTGAACTTGGCACTCTCTGGCGAGGAGGAATGCTGCATCCTCACATGACAGAAGGTGGAAGGGCAAAAAGGGGTAAACTCAGATAAGCCCTTTTATAAGAGCAACCAATCCCATTGATGAGGGTGGAGTCCTCATAACTCAATCACCTCCCAAAAGCCACACCTTGAAATACTGGTGTGTTGGGATTGAGTTTTAACATGAATTTTGGGTGGGACAAAAACATTCAAACCCTAGTAGTACCCTTTATCAGACTGAGGGTGTTCCCTACTATTCATATTTTTGCTGAGAGTTTTTGTTAACAGATATTGGATTTTTGAACATTATAACCATTATTTGAAATTTGAGCAATTACTTTAATATAATTTTTAAATTTGTACCAAATACAGACAAGAGCAAGTCATGTTTTAATTTTGCTAGGAAATATATTAATGTATATATAATGTCTCCAGTTGCTAAAAATTAAGAATGTCCCTATTAACATTAAAAACACAAATGCTTGACTTCTTTATGACAGCCTACTAATACAACCTTTAATGATTTGAGTTTGAGGACTATTTTCTCTTCACAACCAACAATTTAGATTTTAGTTATAATATGACAAGGCAGTTAAAATTGGAGGTGTGTTAATGAAGCAGCAATTGCTGCCATGTGCTAATGAATACAGATATTTGGTTACAAAGATATATATGTATAAGCCTTGAGTTACACATTGTAGATGATGTTTGGGTATCAGGTTACCTCTGCTCCTCTCTCTTCTTTGAATGAATGCAGACCAGGCTGCTGTATGGGCAACGTGTCTCTCCTTATTTAATATAGTGCAGCCTCACAAGCATGTATTTTAGGAGATTTGGACTGAGGTAAAGTCAGCTTTGATACAGACTAACAAAGTCAAAAGAGGACCACCAAAAATAAAATTCCCCAAACACCCCCAAATCAGAAAGCTGATACCAAAGACCCATTGTTTATCATAGGTGCATAATGTACCATTTTATGAAAATATACAAAGATATTATTGTAACTTCTAGACAGGTCGTCAGGAAATCCTTTTCTAAAAAAAAGAAAGAAAAGAGCCACACCTAATTTACTATTACTTGGAAAAATCTATTGGTTTGTGTGATAAACACTAAAATAGACTGATTATACATCTGGCTAGGTGCCAAGCCGTTCTTCTGTGAACTCTAAGATAATGGCCCTTCATTGTTCTGTGTGTTATCGTTGCCAATTCCTGTCAGACTGGTCCTCAGCAGTTAGTCAGCTTCTGTCGTTTATCAAAAGTCTGAAGCTTAAAAGTCTCTCTCTCTGCTTGTCTGAAACAACAACTCATTTGTTTATTAAACATGCATTTGATGAAATTTCCAGGGTTCCCATGTGATAAAGTAAACTTCCACTATTTGTAAATTGAGGAAATGTGTAAAACCATATTGCCTTAGGAAAAATTATACAGTCAGCTGCCGTTATCTTTGGGACAGCCATCTTCTCTAGTTTAACAATGAATCCTTCTAGTTTTATTAAAATAAGAATTTTCTGTAATTTAAAAGGAGTCATATTTGATAAAATATAAGCTAACAGACAGTGTTAGTAACAGTGTTATAAAATTATACAACCTTAAAGACCTGATTTTATTTAAGAATACATTCTCAAAAAATTCCTGAGCTGGTTTTGTTCCTCTGGAGATAAAGATTTCGGCTTTGTTCCTTTGGAGATAAAGATTTCACTGTGTCTTTCAGTCTTCTTCACACTATTTAACTTCTTCTTCTTTTTTTTTTTTTTTCAGACGGAGTCTTGCTCAGCTGCCTAGGCTGGAGTGCAGTGGTGTAATCTTGGCTCACTGCCTCCCAGGTTCAAGCAATTCTCCCATCTCAGCCTCCCGAGTAGCTGGGATTACAGGCACCTGCCAGCACGCCCGGCTAATTTTTGTATTTTAGTAGAGACAGGGTTTCGTCATGTTGGCCAGGCTGATCTTAAACTCCTGACCTCAGGTTATCCACCCGCCTCAGCCTCCCAAAGTGATAGGATTACAGGTGTGAGCCATCACATCCAGCCCCACTATTTAACTTCTGTGCTGCAGAAGCTAAAAAATTTGCCGAAAATCCTTCTTGCATGTTAATTACATAGTCCTTCAGTTCTATCTTTTGTAGCACTGGGAACTATTTTGTCATTTGGACTCTAAACCTTTTAAACTGCATTTTTTACAACTCTGCAGATGTAGGTTAATGAGACAAAGATAATATCAACTCAGACATTATCTCACAAACTTAGGAATGTGCTCTCTTTCGGTAGGTGTGTGAGTGTCATATAGACAAGACTGCAAAGGAGACCAGTGAAATTAGGGAGACAAAGACATAAATCATGCATTTACTTCCTAAATTCACTTTGGAAAGCTATGTTGGAAAGTAAGCATCAGAAAGAGAAAAGAGAGAAGGGAAAGATAGGAAGGAGGATTGTAAAATGCTTAATGGACACAGAAAATAATAAAAGAGTCTGTTAATTTCACACTTTATTTGCAAAGATTTTGTAGAAGAGATTAAGGAAAGACAATGTATAAATCTTAACCCAAAGGAGGAAAGTGTATTTAAAAAAATAGAAATAGTTTTTTTTGGGGAGGGGGGATAGATTTTTTTAAATGCCTCAATCTGGGCCATTTCAGAGTTCCGAAAGCAGCTGGGTATCCCATAAGGATATCCGGGCACTTTCTGTCAGCAAGCTAGAGTGAGCTAGAGAACAAGGCTGATTGCTTGCACAGGCCTTTCCTGGCTTCCTCACAGCTCTTAGATGTACTAGGGGTTCCCTGCACAATCAGCCCGTGAGTTCATTTCTCATCTCTGGTGTTGACCTCTGTTGCTCTACTCAAGGTTGTAGCCATTCTGTTCTGTGGAAAGGGTGAAGGAAGAAGGAAAGGACAGGGCAGGAAGCTAGATAGCGATCAAGTAGAGGGTTTGATTTTAAGGTCATTTTAATGGTCTGAGCAGTTGTAGGGGTTGATTTTGAACTTAAGCCACTGCCCCTGGATGGGTACCCTGGTTAGGGCCTGCACTTCTGGTTGCCCCTTATATGAAAGGCAGTGGAGACTACGTATTTCAGGAGCAGTGCTAAGATAAAATGACAGGATTTCCCCCGTGAGAGAAGACAAATGCTTTTCTTCAGGATAACAAACATTCCACAATTCCACAGAGGCAATCCTTGATTTGTTTCTCTTGCCCTGACAATGGGAAGTCACAAAACTTCTTTCACCTTCTGCCCAAGGCCACTGTGTAAGCACAAACCTCAAGGAAAAGCATAAAGATAAGGTAAGAATCTCTAGGAAGGAAGGTATTAGTGTGCCCTGCTGTTCAGAACTCTGCCCCATCCTACTTCCTCAGGCTTCTCCCAGCCTCGGATTCTCTGGCTCTCACCCACCTTATCTGCTTCTGGAGTATTTCCATTATTTATCCTGATGTAGGTGTAGGAAATCAGTTTTCCTTTTGGTTCATCTGGGACTTGGTTGGAATTAAAAGAGAAAAACAAACCCCAAAATAAATAAACTGAAGGAAAAGAGAGAAAATATCAGAGCACAGAAACGGATAGGTTTACAAAACCCAGATTTGTTTTCTTTTATCCTAATCTCACTGCAGTCTAGTGGTAGCCTGGTTGGATTAGCAGTTTGTAAAGTGCACAGCTCCGATTATTTCTGCCCTCCACACTCTCTGGGCTGACAGGGTGGAGGCTAGACTGAGCTCCTTGGATTTCTGGTTCAATGTTACGTTAAACAAATCATCTCTGGTGGAATCTCAGGAAAAATGTTTGGGTCTTTTCAGAACTCGGTTCTGTGTCTATTCTCTGGGATTAGCCTTCAGATTATCTGTCATTCCCAGGTTGGGACTCAGCTGATTTTCCTTCAAATAGACCCCTGACTCTCTGGGCCCAGCTTTCTTCTTCTTTCTAAATAAATTTTTTAAAAATTCCCTCTCTGCTCTGTCTGCTCTGCAAGGAACCTGCCCTCAGTCCCAAGGCCTTCATATTCAGCATTGGCAATCCAGTTAGTCTTTGTGGTCCTGATCCCCGGAAATACTGCTCTTGCTCTAATACTGTGTTGCCTAACTTGGTTAGTTAGTCTGATGGATACTCTTTCTTTTCTTTTCTTTTTTTGAGGTAGGATCTCACTCTATCACTCAGCACTATCGTGGCTTACTGCAGCCTCCACCTCCTGAGCTGATCCTCCCACCTCAGCCTCCTGAGTAGCTGGGACTACAGGCATGTACCACCATTCCCAGATAATTTTTCTGTGGTTCTTTTTTTTTTTTTGGAGACGAAGTCTCACTCTGTCACCCAGGCTGGAGTGCAATGGTGCGATCTCGGCTCACTGCAACCTCTGTCCCCCAAGTTCAAGCGATTCTCCTGCCTCAGCCTCCCAAGTAGCTGGGATTACAGGAACCTGCCCCCACACCTGGCTAACTTTTGCATTTTTAGTAGAGACAGGATTTTGCCATGTTGGTCAAGCTGGTCTCGAACACCTGACCTCAGATGATCTGCCTGCCTCGGCCTCCCAAAGTGCTGGGATAACAGGCATGAGTCACCACGCCTGGCCCTAATGGATCCTCTTGAGTACCAGATTCTCTGAGACAACTCGTCACTCAGAGATCTCCCCCTTCATGGGAGTGGGCTTACTGGAGCTGACCACTTTCATTACACAATTTAAAAACACAAAAACAAACAAACGTATATACAGCCCTGCTCGCTGCCAAGGAAACAGGAGGGATGTTTTTACCGCAATTCTTAGATTTCCCAACCCCAAACTTCTTTTCTACAAAGGTGTAAAACCCCTGACCAAAGAATTATGGGGCCCTGGCTATAGTTTTCACATTAAACAGCTGAGCTTCGAGGAGCAGGATTACATAAAGGTCAAGTATGTAGGCTCCGGGGGCAGATCACTGGATTTGAATCCTAACTTTGCTGCTTATTAGCTGATTGACTATTGGCAAATTACTTATTAACTCCTTGCCTTAGTTTTCCCACCTGGAATAGGGAGGAAAATAATAGTGACTACTTTTATGGCTATTGTAGCAAGTTAATTAATACGCATAAAGAACATAGAACAGGGCCTGGTACATTGTAAGTACTCTGTAAATGTCAGCCACCATCATTACTACTGTACAGGTCTCTTGCTTAATGGACACAGAAAATAATAAAAGAGTTTGTTTAAAATCTGTTAGATTTTTTAAAGTAGTGGTTGGTGTAGTGGTGTTAGCAGTAGGATTGAAACCAAAATTTAGAGATTAGTTAAGGGTAACTAACTCCAATGTTCCCTACAATAATAGTTGAGTTAAAACAATGAACAAGATGGACTATGAAACAGTTCATTGAAACGGTAGACAACATTGTTCCTGTTATAGGGTTCAGGAACCATCCAAGGGGTCTGCAGCCTTTTGTATTTGTGCCAGTGTTCACCTTTTCAGGAAAGTATCCATCAAAGTCATTTCTTTTTATGACTAACTCTTCTTGTTCTTGATTTTCTTGTCCAACTCTCCAAGCTCACTGTGTATCTAGATTCTATCTTACATGGATTTTAGGGTGAAAACAGTCAACCTTTTGCTGTTAAGTCTCATGTTAGCTGTGTGTATTTTATAGAATGCCATTCATCTATTTAAGTTCCCTTCTAGTCCTAGTTTGTTGGGAGTTTCTATCATGAAAGGGTGTTGAATTTACTTGATTGTGTTTTCTGTCTATTGAAATAATCCTATAGACTTTTGAAACAAAATTTTTGTAGAGACAAGGTCTTGCTACATTGCCCAGGCTGGTCTCAAACTCCTGGTCTCAAGCGATACTCTCACCTTGGCCTCCCATACTGCTGGGATTACAGGCATGAGCCACTGTGCCTGACCATTGTTTTAATTCCTACTGGGTCTACAATGTGTCCTCTTTCTCATTCCTGACTTAGGTAATTTGTATCTTCTCTTTTATTCTTGGTCAGTGTAGCCGAAGATTTATCAATTTTGTTGATCTTTTCAAAGAAACTACTCTTCGTTGTATTGATATTTTTGTTGTTTCCCTGTTTTCTATTTTGCATGTTTCTGCTCCTTCCTTCTATATACTATGGGTTTTCTTTTCTTTTCTTTTTCTGCTTCCTAAGATCCAAACTTACATTGTTGATTTCAGATTTTTCTTCCTTTTTAATAGAAGCATACGAAGCTAAAAATTTTCCTCTAAGCCTGCCTTAGCTACATCCCATAAATTTTGACATGTTGTGTATTCATGTTGTGTATTCATTTTACTCAGTTTAATATATTTTAAATTTTTCCTTGTGATTTATCCTTTGACAAGATTATTTACAAGTGTGGTGCTTAATTCCCTAAACTTCTATCTGTTATTGATTTATAATTTGATTCCATTGTGGTTAGAGAACACAGGGTGTATGATTTCAATCATTTTCAATTTATCAGGACTTGCTGTGTATACTAGTATATGATGTCTACTAAAGAATGTTCGTGTGTGCTTTAGCTAGCTCTGGTAGAGAGTGAGATTCAGCTTATGTCCTCATCTCCCTTCACACACCAAAATAAATATTTGATACATAAAAAATGAAATTTTACAAAGTACAGAAAAAGATATGAGAGATTTGAAGTAAATAAGATAGACTGAACACATACATTTTTTCTTTTCTTCTTAAACCGTATCTTAAAAACTAACCTAAGCACCTCCAAGGAGAAGGTAAAACAAGAAAATAAAATTATTTTTGCCCATGAGTTCCAGAAAGATTTAGGCATGTAGTCCCCAGTAACCTTTGAAAACAGGGGTATAAGATTGGGAAATAGAAGAGTTGGTTGAAAGGAGCAGTTAGTCCACTCAGACCTCCTCTTCTCTCCTATGACCTGTACCTCACTTCTATAGAAAACTGGAGCAAAGTTTACTCTCTGTAGAAGTTGAACCAGAGAGGCTTTGAACTCTGGAAGACTAGACACAGTGGGGGTTAGCCATCACCATGCTGAAAAGTGGGAGTGTCAATTAAAGTCTTTTTTTTTTTTTTTTTTTTTTTGAGACAGAGTTTCGCTCTTGTTGCCCAGGCTGGAGTGCAATGGCACAATCTCAGCTCACCGCAACCTCTGCCTCCCGGGTTGAAGCGATTCTTCTGCCTCAGCCTCCCAAGTAGCTGGGATTATAGGCATGTGCCACCACACCCGGCTAATTTTTTGTATTTTTAGTAGAGATGGGTTTTCTCCATGTTGGTCTGTCTGGTCTGGAACTCCCAACCTCAGGTGTTCCACCTGCCTCGGCCTCCCAAAGTGCTGGGATTACAGGCATGAGCCACTGCGCCCAGCCTTAAAGTTTTAATAATAAATAGTGGGATCTCCCAGAGGTCTTACAGGCAGGCTTATATTATAGACCAAAGTTTGAGGATTTCTTGCTTGTGAAACTGACCAGCCCAAAACAAAGGCCCTTTATATGCTGATACATAGAGGAGGTTGCCCAAAGAAACAGCTGCATCTCTGCTCAAGTAATTTGTTGTGAGGCCCCTTCATTCAAAACCCCCTCTGCACAAAGGACTTTCCATCAGCTATTTCTTTCCTTTAGGAATTATTCTTCAGTAATTCTTAACAATTTCTTGCAAAATATTATTTATTTTAGTGATGACTTAAAGCCTGGGCTCTGGGGCATTGCTCAGCCTTTCTCATCCATGGAAAAGGTTAGTGAAGAAACAGCATTTATTAAGACTGGGTCTATGGTCAGCCCAATGTTGGCAGGTCCACACCTCCACCTTTGCACAGGCTGATACAAATTCTGTTAGCTGAAAAGAGCCAATGCTTCAGAAGAATCTAATAGCTAATTCGACTCTGCATTATAGATCATGCTCTTCTTATGAACTCCAAGGTGCCTCACTTGTAATCTAAGAATTTTCAGGATATAATTTAGTTTTAAAAATAAGTAATCCATTCCTCATGCAGAAATATAATCAACTGGTGCAAAAAAGTATCCTCAAACTTAAGCAGCCTCATCTTTTTGGGAAAAAGAAACAAAGTTCATCCTGCCCTTCTATTATTATTCGGGGAAAAAACAGATAATAGACAATGAAGGTTGCGAAGATGACAGTGGAGGATGATGGTGGGCCAGCACTGGTGGAGGCTGTGGCTGCTACTAAGGAGACAGGTGGAGAAGATGGCACCCAAGACAATGACAGAGGAGGTGAAGGCAGATGTGATCACAATAGACCCAGTGGCTGCTGAGGCAGAGGTAGCAGAGACAACCTATATGATAGGTGGTCTAACATGGTGTCTCCTCCGTGGTGAATCTGAAACCGGAAATGTTCCCTCATTTCCCTCTAAGAGCGTGCCATGGGGGTGTGGCTCATTTCTTCCGTGCCCCACTGCTCAAAGCTCTAGGGGGAGCATGCAGACGGGCAGGTCGTGGGGATTCGACCCCACAGCAGCGGCGTCTAGGGTTAAGTATTTATAGCTCCTGAAGCCCCAGTGGGCGTGTGTTACAGTGCATTCTTCTGGTTTAGCCATCCGCAGGAGACTTGTGTTACTCAGCTCAATTAGACCCCTGTCTTATCGCAAGGACAGAGGGCTTTCTGTATCCCAGGATTCTTGCCTTAGTGTACCTGAAAAATAGGATCATACGTGGGCTTGGAGGATGGGTGCAAGGTTTTGTATCGAGTGGTGGTAGCTCTCAGTGAGGTGGTTGGGGGAGGTTAGAAGGGGGATAGAGTGGGAAGGTGCTTTTCCCCTGGAGTCGGGCCACCCAGAGTCTGGGCTCTCCTCCGACAACTCTGGCCAAACTCCACATCGTTCTGCCATTCAGTTGCCTGCCGGCGTCTGCCAGTACTTGTTGGTGTGCTCTTTCGCAGGTGTGTTCCTCTTGACGTCTAGCCGCTTGTGTCTCTGCCCACTAGGGTCTTGGGGTTTTTATTGGCACAGGATGGGGGTATGGCCCAAATGCAACATTTGGGCACTGAAAACAGAAATGCCTGTCCTCACCTAGGTGCATGGGCACCCGGGAGTGGAGCCCTAGCCGAGCACCTGCCCTTCTCCACCCAGAACTTCCCTGACCCTCTCTCGTTTCAAATCCAATGGTGACAGCAGGTGAGGTGGCTGCAGCCCAAGGACAACAGGCCTTAATATTGGTGGAGAGGCAGCAGCTGCTGGTGAGGAGGAGATGACAAAGTTGATGTGGCCATAATAACTGGAGGTGGAAGGTAAATGAGTTTTCTGCAATAATCAATGAGATCGTCCTTCATATCCCAAGGGGACCATAGTGGCAAGTAGAAAGAAAAGCCACTGCAATCTATAGAATTAGCCATTCATCATGATTCTGAATTGTGAACTGAGAGCTCTACACACACTCCCAGGGAGAGTCTCGTTAATCCAAGGTGTTTATAGGTGAGCAGCCCCTTCCATGGCCCAGGGAAGCTAGAAAATAGAAAGAAACCAGTAACTGTTGCTAGAAACAAGAACCACAGATCTATATGTCATTGCAACATCAGAGCTCCAGCCTTTGGGTTCCCTTTCTTGGTTATTCAAGAAGGCAATTCCCATCTTGAATTCCCGTGGGTGTAACTAGGATTGCTGTCCACTTGGGAGTGGCATATAGAGATAAGGAGAGAGACTGTTGATCAGGAGTGAGGACTCTGTGACAGATCCGATCAGCTCAGAAGAGGCTGGTAACCTCCATGTTCTCTGATGCTTTGCTACTGTTTTCTCTATGTCACTGACCAGCTCCTCATTGAGAACAATAGCAAAGAGAAAATGAAATCTCATATTTGAGAACAATTACACATCAGAAATGAAAATACATACGAAATAAAAGTGTCTTTTCAATTACACACACACACAAAAGCATTTTGCCTGGATATTCATGAAACTGGATATTCATGAGCAGGGGGACGCCACTCCCTTCTCGAATGCCTGGGTTTATATCCTGATCATTGTCCCTCCCTTTGTGCTCTCAGGCGATATACGATTTGATTATTTCTTTACCTGCTGTTTTTTTTTTTTTTTTTTTTTTTGAGATGGAGTCTCGCTCTGTTGCCCAGGCTGGAGTGCAGTGGCCAGATCTCAGCTCACTGCAAGCTCCACCGTCCGGGTTTAGGCCATTCTCCTGCCAACAGGCGCCCGCCATGTTGCCTGGCTAGTTTTTTGTATCTTTTAGTAGAGACGGGGTTTCACCGTGTTAGCCAGGATGGTCTTGATCTCCTGACCTCGTGATCCGCCCATCTTGGCCTCCCAAAGTGCTGGGATTACAGGCTTCAGCCACCACGCCCGGCACCTCCTGCTTTTAGTCTAATTTGTATTTTAGTGAGCCCTCTTTACTACCTGATTGGTTGGCTGTGAGCTGAGTTACAAGCCCCATGTTTAAAGGTGGGTGCGGTCACCTTCCCCAGCTAGGCTTAGAAATCCTTAGTCAGCCTAGGAAATACAGCTAATCCTGTCTCTCCTTCCTTCCCTCCCTCCCTCCTTCCCTCCCTTCCTTCCTTCCCTCCTTCCCTCCTTCCCTTTCTTCCTTCCTTCCCTTTCTTCTTTTCTCTCTCTCTCTCTCTTTTTTTTTTTTGAGACAACATCTTGCTCTGTCACACAGGGTAGTATGCAGTGCCCTGATCATGGCTAACTGCAGCCTCAATCTCCCAGGCTCAAGCAATCCTCCCACCTAAGGCTCCCTAGTAGCTGGGACAACAGGCAAACACCACCATTCCCAGCTACCCTTTTTGTAGAGACAAGATTTTACCATGTGCCCAGGCTCAGGTCTTGAACTCTTGAGCTCAAGTGATCCGCTTGCTTCTGCCTTCCAAAGTGCTGGGATTACAGGTGTGAGCCACAATACCCAGCCCAGGCTTTTCTATACATCCTCTGAAATCTAGGTGAAAACTGCCAAGTGTTCTTCACTCTGGCATTCTGTGCATCTATAGGCTTGACATCACATGGAAGCCACCAAGGCTTATAGCTTGCATTCTCTAAAGTGGCAGCCTGAGCTGTACCTGGTTCCCTTTGAGCCAAGGCTGTAACTAGAGTGACTGGGATGTGGGAAGGAGTGTCCTGAGGCTACACAAGGCAGTGGGGCCCTGAGCCTGACCCACAAAACCATTCAGTCCTCCTAGGCCTCAGGGATTATGATGGGAGGGGCTGCTGCAGAGATCTGTGAAATGCCTTTGAGGCATTTTCTCAATTGTCTTAGATATTAGCACCTAGCTCTCTTTTAATTATGCAAACATGTCTAGCAAGTGGTCACTCCACAGCCTGCTTAAATTTCTCTCCTGAAAAAGCTTTTTCTTTCTCTGCCACAGGGCCAGGCTGCAAATTTCCTAAACTTTTATGCTCTGATCCCTGTTTAAATATAATTTCCAGCTTTAAGTCATTTATTTGTTCCCACATCTGAGTATAGACTGTTAGAAGCAGCCACACAACTTCTTGAACACTTTGAAGCTTAGAAATTTCTTCTGTTGGCTGGGCGTGGTGGCTCATGTGGGAGGCCAAGGCGGGAGGATCACTGGAGGTCCAGGGTTCAAGACCAGCCTGACCAACATGGAGAAACCCCGTCTCTACTAAAAATACAAAAATTATCTGGGTGAGGGGGCACATGCCCATAATCCCAGCTACTCGGGAGGCTGAGACAGGAGAATCACTTGAACCTGGGAGGCAGATGTTGCAGTGGGCTGAGATTGCGCCACTGCACTCCAGCCTAGGGAACCAGAGCGAGACTCTGTCTCAATAAATACATAAATAAATAAATTTCTTCTGCCAGATACCCTAAATCATCACTATGAAGTTCAAATTTCCACAGATTCCCAGGGCATGAAAAGAATGCAGGCAAGCTCTTTGCTAAGGCATAACATGCCTGACCTTTGCTCTAGTTTCCAGTAAATTCCTCATTCCCTCTGAGACCTCCTCAGCCTGGACTTTATTGTCCATGTCACTATCAGCATTTTGGTCACAACCATTTAACCAGTCTCTAAGAAGTTCTAAACTTTCCCTCATCTCCCTGTCTTCTTCTGAGCCCTCTGAACTCTTCTAATCTCTGCTTGTTACCCAGATGGGAATTAGATGCTAGTAACCCATGCATGCAGCAACATTACAATTAAGCTCTCACCTATGGTTAATTGCAATTAAATGCTAATTAGGTAGGTGTCGTGGGAGCTTATACAGCTGCTGCACTTGACCATTATTGGTTCTTCCAAGTGTGTTGGAACACTTACAGAAAGAAAATGACAAGCTCAAGTCCTTTAACTCATATAAAATGATGGTCTTAGAATTGCAAAACTTCTATGGCAGCAGTAAAGTATCTAATTTCTTGTAGTGATAGGGCTAATGCTGAAAATCAAACAGAAAACTTACGTTGCAGAATTACAGCATTAGTTGAATTCACAGCTCTACCAAGTAGCTCATGTGAAAGTTAGGGTATTCATTGGGAAATAATGGCTCCTTGAAACTTGAGATGAGAACATCTGATTGGATTCAGATTAGCCTGAGAATCTCTGACTGCTGAGATACTCTAAGCCTCCCTTACCAGTAGAAGTACCTTTCCCGCTTATGTTAGATATCTAGCTTTCCTGTGATAATCTCCATGGGGTATGCATTGAAAAAGGATGTCCTTTTTCCCAAGATCCACCACAAGCATCCTCTGTTTCCATCAGCCCCATAACTACAGCTGAGTGTCAATATGCTTCACAGAGCCAGAACAACTGGGTGGTAATAGGTTATACACCAAAAGAATTGCAAGGTTTTGTGAATATATATCAACAGAAACTGAAGAATATGTATGAAAATATAGTCTAAAGGTATTAGATCAGCAGTCCCCAACCTTTTTGGTACCAGGGACTGGTTTTGTGGAAGATAATTTTTCCATGGACAAATGGAAGGGTGGGGATGGTGGATGGTTTTGGGATGAAACTATTTCACCTCAGATCATCAGGCATTAGATTCTCATAAGGATCGTGCAACCTAGGTCCCTTGCATGTATACTTCACAATAGGGTTCATGCTTCTATAAGAATCTAATGCTGCTGCTGATCTGACAGGAGGCGGAGCTCAGGCAATAATGCTTGCCTGCCTGTTGCTCGCTCACCTCTTGCTGTGCTGCCCAGTTTCTAACAGGCCACAGACCAGTACCAGTCCATGGCCTGGGGGGTTAGGAACCCCTGGTTTAGACCAAGGAGGGCAGAATATCAAAATGGGTTAAATGATATGATATGGTTGTACTTACTAGAAATTTCAGATTTGATGTATTAGCTCATGCAGCTGTAGGTGTCTCTAATAGTATGCTTGATGGATTTACTAAAATGTGGAATGACTGGACTGACTGGTGATCTGTGTCAATGAGGTTGATGTCAGAGCTTCCCTAGGATGATGTAGAAAAGGGAACCCAGAGGCTTAGGAAGATAGGAAGTTTGGAAATGGGGTTATTTATTTATTTAATTTTTAAAAATTAAAAAAAAATTTTTTTTGAGACAGAGTTTTGCTCTTGTCACCCAGGCAAGAGTGCAATGGTGTGATCTTGGCTCACTGCAACCTCCACCTCCAGTGTTCAGGCGATTCTCCTGCCTCAGCCTCCCAAGTAGCTGGGATTACAGGTGCACACCACCATTCCTGGCTAATTTTTTTGTATTTTAAGTAGAAACGGGGTTTTGCCATGTTGACCAGGCTGGTCTTGAACTCTTGACCTTGGGTGATCTGCCTGCTTCAGCCTCCCAAGGTTCTGGGATTACAGGTGTGAACCACTGTGTCCTGCAGAAATGGGTTTTTTATGTGCTACTGCATGCCTACCCTTCAACCACAGCCTTTTTAAGTCTTGACACACTTCTGGGGGTACCTGTACCCCAGTTTGAAGGCCACTGTTTGCATTTGACAGCAACTCAAGAGGGACGATACAAGATCTAGAGAGGGTTTCTTGTTTTTGCTTTAAACCAATAGACTTAAATATGTTAAAGATCTGGGTAGAAGAAGTCAACAGACAGGGAAAATGAAAATCTAGGCATGAGAATACACACACACACACACCACAGCAAATGTCTAAAAATATGGTCCTGAGGATCATATGTGAATGTAGCAGGGTTATATCTCCAGGAATTCACCTGTTGGTTTGTTTTCTTATTCCCTTCCCTTCCATTCTCTCACTAGGGAGACACTTTATTTCTCCTCCCCAGAGCACTATGACAGCCATGAGTTACTTACTTTGTGAGCAGAAACAAAAGCTCAAAGAAGAAAGCTGAAAGCTTTAACTTCCAGTAGCTATATAAGACTCTGGCTGGGCAAGAGCAGAGGAAGATATGTAGAAAATTAGGTTTGAAAAGATGAGGAAAGAAGAATGTTTTCAGTCCACGAAAGCAGATTGAAAACAGATTCTTGCCCCTAACCACGTTAGTGCTCCAATATCCCACCCAGTCCTCCCCTCTGCCTGCTGTCTATGATCAGCCTACCTTGTAGCATTCTCATGCTCCAATAAGTCTCCTCCTTTAGACACCCTTTGGTAGGGGTGATGTATCCCCCTCCAAGTTGGGATGGAAAGACCCAACTGGAAATTTTCCTATGTACTGGGCCAAAGTGCACATAGAGCCTTGATGCTTGTGTAGGTCATACCTTTTTTTTTTTTTTCTTTTTTCAATAATTGACACTGCTAGTCTTTTTTTTTTTTTTTTGAGACAGAGTTTCACTGTGTTGCCCAGGCTGGAGTGCAGTGGCACCATCTCGGCTCACTGCAACCTCCGCCTCCTGGGTTCAAGCAATTGTCCTGCTTCAGCCTCCTGAGTAGCTGGGATTACAGGCATGCAACACCACACCTGGCTAATTTTTGTATTTTTAGTAGAGGCAGGGTTTCACTGTGTTGGTCAGGCTGGTCTCGAACTCCTGACCTCATGATCTGCCTGCCTTGGCTTCCCAAAGTACTGGGATTACAGGTGTGAGCCACTGCGCCTGGCTGACACTGCTAGTCTTTATGCACAGAAACAAATTATTTACCTCTTGAGTGTCTATCTATAGGTTTTGTTTTGTTTTGTTTTTATTATACTTTAAGTTCTGGGTTACACGTACAGAACTTGAAGATTTGTTACATAGGTATACATGTGCCATGGTGGTTTGCTGCACCCATCAACCCATCATCTACATTAGGTATTTCTCCTAATGCTGTCCCTCCCTTAGCCCCCCACCCCTCGACCAGCCCCAGCGTGTGATGTTCCTCTCCCTTTGTCCACGTGTTTTTATTGTTCACCTCCCACTTATGTGTGAGAACATGTGGTGTTTGGTTTTCTGTTCTTGTGTTAGTTTGCTGAGGAGCGTCTATAGGTTTTGAGTTGTTTTTAGAAATAGCAATTGGGTAGGACTGATGATTGCACTCAGGAGGTAAAATTTAAAACATGGACCTTATGATAATTGCATGTATGACTTTGGCCTCATTTATAGACAAACCCCACAAAATGGAATCAAAACAAAACAAGAAACCCACTTACTTCTGGACAGCTTATAGGGGCATTGATTTAGGACATGGTGTTTTATATATATATATATATATACACACACACACACACACACATACACACACACACACACACACCTTTTTTGATACACATTACCTTTGTAGTAAGACTGACGGGTTATACAGAGATATACAAAAGCAACAGGAAAACAATGTATAAATGTAAAAGAATGTGAGTTATATATTTTCTTTTTTTTTTTTTTTTTTTTTTTTTTGAGACGGAGTCTCCCTCTGCCGCCCAGGCTGGAGTGCAGTGGCCGGATCTCAGCTCACTGCAAGCTCCGCCTCCCGGGTTCACGCCATTCTCCTGCCTCAGCCTCCCGAGTAGCTGGGACTACAGGCGCCCGCCACCGCGCCCGGCTAGTTTTTTGTATTTTTTAGTAGAGACGGGGTTTCACCGTGTTAGCCAGGATGGTCTCGATCTCCTGACCTCGTGATCCGCCCATCTCGGCCTCCCAAAGTGCTGGGATTACAGGCTTGAGCCACCGCGCCCGGCCGAGTTATATATTTTCAAACACTGTGCCATTACAAATAAGGTCTGTAAGGAGCTGTATACTTGCTACCTCAAATATATTCCAAAGAAATGAACCTGCATTCGAGGAACACAGAGGCTGATCATGAGAGACCATTGGTTCTCCCTTTGAGGCATCATTGTCTTTTTGTCATATTGTGCTTCTTGGTGGCAGTTTGAAGAATAAATGCTGGCCAGGCATGGTGGCTCACACCTGTGATCCTAGCACTTTCGGAAGCTGAGGCGGGAGGATCACTTGAGCCTGAGAATTCAAGACCAGCCTGAGCGAAATAGTGAAACTCCATCTCTACAAAAAATATTAAAAAAAAAAAATCAGGTGGGTGTGGTGCCATGCACCTGTAGTCCCAGCTATCTGGGAGGCTGAAATGGTAGGATTGCTTGAGCCCCAGGAGGTTAAGAGTGCAGTGAGCCAAGGTAGGCCACACCACTGCACTCCATCCTGGGCAACAAAGCAGATGCTGTCTCTAAAAAGAAAAAAGGACTTGGTGTGGTGGCTCATGTCTATGATCTCAGCACTTTGAGAAGCCCAGGTGGGAGGATTGCTTGAGCCCAGAAGTTTGAGATCAGCCTGGGCAACAGAGTGAGACTCTGTCTCTACAGAAAATTAAAAATTAGCCATGCACGGTGGCGCATTCCTGGAGTCCCAGCTACTTGGGAGGCTGAAGTAGGAAGATCACTTGAGCCCAGGAGGTTCACACTGTGTGATCACACTACTGCACTCCAGCCTGAGCAGCAGAGCAAGACCTTGTCTCAAAGGAAACAAAATTAATAAAAAGAAAATAAAAACAAATGCCATAAATTTGGAAAGAATGCTCAAATATCTAAGTTGCTAACTGTCTAACAGTAGATTCTCAGACTTTCAGGACTCTTAAAATGCTCCTGATCTGTTTAACTAAGTTTTAGTTAGTTTAATACATAGCCCTTTTTATGGGATTTGATATCAACACACAACTAGGCTATAAATGAAGGTCTAATCAATACAGACCACCAAATCCATATGTTTTGAATCATTTTTATAGTTAGTGGCAGTAAAAAAGGGTTGTAAAGTTTGAACTTTATATAAATGCTTGACTATAAATATTGTGAACATATATACAGGTGTAAAAATATAAAAACGTTTTCCTAAAAAGAAAAAATGGCCGGGCGCGGTGGCTCAAGCCTGTAATCCCAGCACTTTGGGAGGCCGAGACGGGCGGATCACGAGGTCAGGAGATCGAGACCATCCTGGCTAACATGGTGAAACCCCGTCTCTACTAAAATATACAAAAAACTAGCTGGGCGAGGTGGCGGGCGCCTGTAGTCCCAGCTACTCGGGAGGCTGAGGCAGGAGAATGGCGGGAACCCGGGAGGCGGAGCTTGCAGTGAGCTGAGATCCGGCCACTGCACTCCAGCCTGGGCGACAGAGCGAGACTCCGCCTCAAAAAAAAAAAAAAAAAAAAGAAAAAATGGTTAACTGTGCATTAAGCCATTTTAATATGTGTTTACACTGAAAAAGAGACATTTTGATATCAGTTTGTATATTCTATGAAGCCTGTTGTAGAGTCTTTTGGATGATGTAATGGTTTTTGGATGATGTAATGGTTTTTCTTATACAGCTTTAGGAAAAATCTTCATTAACTCTAGAAAGAAACAGACTGTTCCATACTTGAATCTATGTAAAAAAAAATGAAGAGCTCTGGCATAAATGGAGGTAAATATAATTTATTTTCCTCATTTTTAACTGCCCTAAAAGATAACTGATTTTCTTTTTTTTTTTTTTTTTTAGATGGAGTCTCGCTCTGTCACCCAGGCTGGAGTACAGTGGTGCAATCTTGGCTCACTACAACCACTGTCTCCCGGGTTCAAGTGATTCTCCTGCCTCAGCCTCCCGAGTAGTTGGGATTACAGGCATACACTACCACGCCTGGCTAATTTTTTTTTTTTTTTTTGAGACGGAGTTTCGCTGTCGTTGCCCAAGCTGGAGTGTAATGTCATGATCTCGCTTCACCACAACCTCCGCCTCCCAGGTTCAAGTGGTTCTCCTGCCTCAGGCTCCCAAGTAGCTGGAATTATAGCATGCTCTACCACGCCCGGTAATTTTGTATTTTTTTTTAGTAGAGATGGGGTTTCTGCATGTTGGTCAGGCTGGTCTTGAACTCCCGACCTCAGGTGATCCACCCGCCTTGGCCTCCCAAAGTGCTGGGATTACAGGCTACTGCGCCTGGCTTTTTTTTTTTTTTTTTTTTTTTTTGTCTTTAGTAGCGTCGGGGTTTCACCAAGTTGGCCAGGCTGGTCTCCAACTCCTGACCTCGTGATCCACCTGCCTTGGCCTCCCAAAGTATTAGGATTACAGACTTGAGCCACGGTGCCCAGCCTAAAGGTAACCAATTTTCTAAAACAAAAGTCAATCATATCAATACATTTGTTTTTATAGCATATGTGAAAGTGTTAACGGAAAGGGGTACTGATCCAGACCCCATTCTTTCTTGCATGGACCTCATGCGAGAAAGAATTCAAGGTGAGCCCATAGAGTAAAGCGAAAGTAAATTTATTAAGAAAGTAAAGAGGCCGGGCGCGGTGGCTCAAGCCTGTAATCCTAGCACTTTGGGAGGCCGAGACGGGCGGATCACGAGGTCAGGAGATCGAGACCATCCTGGCGAACACGGTGAAACCCCGTCTCTACTAAAAAATACAAAAAACTAGCCGGGCGAGGTGGCGGGCGCCTGTAGTCCCAGCTACTCGGGAGGCTGAGGCAGGAGAATGGCATGAACCCGGGAGGCGGAGCTTGCAGTGAGCTGAGATCCGGCCACTGCACTCCAGCCCGGGCGACAGAGCGAGACTCCGTCTCAAAAAAAAAAAAAAAAAAAAAGAAATAAAGAAAGTAAAGAAGCAAAAGAATAGCTACTCCATAGGCAGAGCAGTGGCATGGGCTGCTCAACTAATTAAACTTACAGTTGTTTCTTTATTATATACTAAACAAGGAGTGAGTTATTCATGAGTTTTTCAGGAAAGGGGTGGGCAATCTCTGGAGCTGAGGGTTTCTCCCCTTTTTACACCACATAGGGTAACTTCCTGATGTTGCCATGGCATTTGTAAATTGTCATGGTGCGGCTGCGAGTGTCTCTTAGCATGCTAATGCCTTATACTTAGAGCATAATGAACATTCGGAATTGACCAGAGGTCACTTTTGGCACCATCTTGGTTTTAGTGGGATTTGACCAGCTTCTTTATCACATGCTGTTTTATCAGCAAGGTCTTTGTGACCTGTATCTTGTGCTGATCTCCTATCTCATCCTGTGACTAAGCATGCCTGACCTCCTGGGAATGCAGCCTAGTAGGTTTCAGCCTTGTTTTACCCAGTCCCTATTCACAGTAGAGTCACTGTGATTCGAATGCCTCTGACAAAAGTAAAATGTATGATAACCACAACACAGAGGATGAAAGGCCCATACTGTTGTAAGTTTCTCATGCAACACACGAAGTGGTATAATATTATTTGAAGATGGACTGTGATGGATTAAAGATGTACTTTTTAAACCCTAGGTTAAGCACTAAAAATATATGTGAATGAAGTATAAATAATGAGCCAATAATAAAGATGAAATGGACTCATTAAAAAATACCCAAATAATCCAAAACAATATAGAAATAGAGGAAAGAGGAATCACAGAACCAAAAAAAAAAAAAAAAAAATTACAAAAAATTAAGGCTGAGCACAGTGGCTCATGCCTGTAATCCCAACATTTTGGAGGCTGAAGTGGGAGAATCACTTGAGGCCAGGGTCTAAGACCAACTTCAGCAACATAGGAAAACCCCATCTCTGCCAAAAACAAAAACAAGAAAGTAAAAGAATCAAAGAACAGATGGAATAAATGGAAAATGACTACAAGATGGTAGATTTTAATTCCACCATATCAATAATTACAAAATAGTTTAAGTATACCAATTAAATGACAGAAATTTATTATTTGGCTAAAACTCAAGATTGAATTTTTTTAAAAAGCTCAAGAATATACTGTCTACAAGAAACTCATTTCTTTTTTTTTTTTTTGATACGGAGTCTCGCGCTGTCACCCAGGCTGGAGTGCAGTGGCCGGATCTCAGCTCACTGCAAGCCCCGCCTCCCGAGTTCACCCCATTCTCCTGCCTCCGCCTCCCGAGTAGCTGGGACTACAGGCGTCCGCCACCTCGGCCGGCTAGTTTTTTGTATTTTTTAGTAGAGACGGGGTTTCACCGTGTTAACCAGGATGGTCTCGATCTCCTGACCTCGTGATCCGCCCGTCTCGGCCTCCCAAAGTGCTAGGATTACAGGCTTGAGCCACCGCGCCCGGCAAGAAACTCATTTCAAATGTGAAGATATAACTAGGTTAAAAAAATCTAGCCTAATCCCCTGTTTATTAGCATAGACAAAAAGTCTAATATTAGGCATTATTGCCATCTCTTCTTCACCCACAATTAGACTGCACAAAAATATAAGAGCCTCCAAGGTAAACAGGAGAACTAGTTCTTGATCGCCATAGTTGCCAGAGTTTCACTTGCTCCTTCTATTACTACATGATGCCATTTTCACTTGCTTCTCATTCGCCTTCGAGTATTGTTGCATGGGGTAGGAAGAGAAATGTTCTTTTTTTTTTTTTTTTTTGAGACAGAGTTTCGCTCTTGTTGCCCAGCCTGGAGTGCAATGGCATGATCTTGGCTCACCACAGCCTCCACCTCCTGGGTTCAAAGCGATTCTCCTGCCTCAGGCTCCTGAGTAGCTGGAATTACAGGCATGTATCACCACGCCCGGTAATTTTGTATTTTTAGTAGAGACGGGGTTTCTCCATGTTGGTCAGGCTCGTCTTGAACTCCCCACCTCAGGTGATCCACCCTCCTAAAGTGTTGGGATTACAAGCATGAGCCACTGTTCCTGGCCTGAGAAACGTTCTTTGCAATGATCTCTTCTACTGACCACAGGTTCAGCTACAGGGAACCCTACCTTTATTACCAGGGCTACAGCGCTTGGTGACATAGATAACACCCATCTGAGGTCCGACCTTTTCACAGCTCCACTATTTGTAAAATATAATAGTTCTCCATCCTTCCCAGTCTCAAAACTCTTAGATAATTCAGCTCTATCCTCCTCTTAGCCTAAAAGGAAAAGCAAAAGTGTCTTAACTTTTCAGTGGTGATCAAGAAGGGCCAGCCTTCAGCTTAAAAAGCTCTGGCTTTTCTCTTTAAAGGGGACTGCTCTGTGGTGGTAAGGAAGTGCCTGTGCATCAGTTAGACTTGCATTCCCCTGCAAATAACAGAAAAACCATCTGTAGTCCCTTGACCACATAAAGGTTTAATCTTCTTCACTGAAGTCTGTCTGTAGATAGCTGCTGACCTTGGTTCTACAAGTTGGTGATGTCAGAGTCCATGTGTCTGTGATTGTCCTGACTTTTCTCTCATGGGTACAAGATGACACTGTAGATTCCGCCATCAATTCTGCATTCAAGAGAAAAGGAAGTGGGTGAAGGAGAACACAGACCTTATGTGTTCTCTCTGCAGGGAAGCAGAAACTTTTTCCAAACCTGATCTTCCTTGATCATGTTCAATGAAAAACTTCAGTTGCATTACATTTAAAAGAGATTAATTCGACAATGAACGATTTGCAAATCGGGCAGTCTCCTGAGCCAGAGTAAGCTCAGAGACTCCAGTGCAGCCACGTGGTGGAAGAAGATTTTTGGACAGAAAAAGGCAAGTGATATACAGAAAACGGAAGTGAGGTGCAAAAACAGCTGGATTGGTTACAGGTTGGCACTTGCCTTATTAGAACACAGTTTGAATGCTCAGCAGTGTATGAGTGGTTGAAGAATGGCTGCTGGGATTGGCCGAGACTCAGCTATTATTACAGACATATACTCCTAAATTAGGTTTTCAATCTCGTCTACCTACTAAGTTAGGTTACTGTCCATTCACAAGGGCTCAAATACGGAAGCACAGAGTCATTCTCAGGCCATATTTAGTTCGCTTTAACAATCTTCAGGCCTCATGATGTCCCAGGGGCCAGAACTGGGTCCCAGGGCCATCGCCAGATGCAAGGAAAAACAGAAAAGCAAGTATTCTGCTTTTCCGGCTGTATAGTGGGAGGCATAAATGGATAAGAGGTTTGGAAATGGCTTTTCAGTAGCTGTTCAACGTTATCTTTCATAATCCCTTGTTCCTTCCTGATAAGTAGAAAACAAGGCAGAGTTAATTTCTCAAGCACAATATGCTGGTTCTTGGGTCAGAGCAGCGTATTACATACATATGATGTCCAGACACTGCAAATAAGAACCACTGTACTCCAGCAGGTCACAAAAAAGAGAACAGAACGAGTTGTGCATCAGAAATGGGGAAAGTAGTCAGAGGACAAGAAGTATTAGAAGGAATGGGAGTGAAAAGGGGAAGAATCACAGAGACTTTGACCTAAAGAAGCATAAACAAAGTAACAGCCTGAGGGCTTGGGACCCCAAGGCCCAATTCAGGAGCACAAAGGGAAGAAACTTCAGAGGCTGAGCTGTAGCCCTGGGTACCACATTTGTCAGCACGGCCAAGAGCATCCTCTGCAGGCTGCTCATACCTAGCCGGGCAGGATTTGAGGGATTATGAGGGCCAAGTTGGTGAATACTGCTTTCTGTCTTTTGGGAGTTACCTTATACCTGGACTGGAGTGGAAACACACAAGTTACACAATTAAATCTCGTATATCAATAAAGTTGTATTTGACATATACATAGTTTCTTTAAGATTTTGAAGAAAAACATACTTTACATGAATAAGAACTATCTAGTCATTGAAAGGTCACTGGAAATAAAAATACAAAGGACAGGGAAATGAAAATAAACTCTCCACTAAATTTCATATTACAATTCCATAAATTCCAATTCTTTTTTTTTTTTTGGAGTCTCCCTCTGTTGCCCAGGCTGGAGTGCAGTGGTACGATGACCTTGGCTCACTGCCACCTTGACCTCCCGGGTTCAAGGGATTCTCCTGCCTCAGCCTCCTGAGTAGCTGGGACTACAAGCGTGTGCCACCACATCAGGCTAATTTTTGTATTTTTAGTAGAGACGGGGTTTTACCATGTTGGCCAGGCTGATCTCGAACTACTGACCTCAAGTCACCTGCCTGCCTCCCGAAGTGCTGGGATTACAGGTGTGAGCCATTGCGCCTGGCCCAATTCTTTTTATGCTATTAATTAATGAAATTTGTTTTCATCACATAGGCCCAAATCATTAGGAATTATACTTGTGTGTGTGCACATGAATACATTCACACAACCACACAAAACCTTTTTCTTTCTCCTTTTTCTCTTACCAAACAATTTATACATTCAATAAATGTTTATAGAGCAACTACACTTTCCTCTTATGCCTTTCCTACTCCCTATACTATAGACCTTATGGGAGTCATTATCAGAATTATAGGTGTTGGTTAGGGTTGAGGACATATGAGAGAACACATATCCACTCTGGATAGACATGTAGACACTTCTGTCTCTTTTCTTTTCCCCTCCAATCTCAGCTCCTGGAAACAGAGATCAGTAATAAATTAGGAAGATCGATTACATGTCTACATGTCTAGCTCTATCACTATCATGCTGGGTATATCACAAGATTTCTCTCTCTCTTTTTTTTTTGAGACGTAGTATTGCTTTGTCACCCAGGCTGGAGTGCAGTGGTGCAATCTCAGTTCACTGCAAGCTCCACCTCCCGGGTTCACACCATTCTCCTGCCTCAGCCTCCCAAGTAGCTAGGACTACAGGTGCTCGCCACCATGCCTGGCTAATTTTTTGTATTTTTAGTAGAGACAGGATATCACCGTGTTAGCCAGGATGGTCTCGATCTCCTGACCTCGTGATCCACCTGCCTCAGCCTCCCAAAGTGCTGTGATTATAGGCTGAGCCACCGCACCTGGCTCCTTCTCTTTTCATCTTTCTTGTCCAACTACCTAACAGATCTGTTCCGTAGATAAATGAGATTTTGCTGGTCAAATTTCTCTAGGAAAAAGCAAAATCAAACTATACATGAAAAAAACATTTTTCTTCAATAGAGCTTTATTTATTTAAAAACATTTTTTGTGGGGGTTGGTGCAGTGGCTCACTCCTGTAATTCCAACACTTTGGGAGGCTGAGGCAAATGAATCATTTGAGCCCAGGAATACAAGACCAGCCCGGGCAACGTAGACCCTGTCTCTACAAATGATAATAATAATAAATAAATGAATAAAAATAATAAATTTTGTTTTTGTAGTATCTCCCTATGTTGCCCAGGCTGGTCTCAAACTCCTGGGTTCAAGCAATCCTCCAACATCATCTTCCCAAAGTGCTGGAATTACAGGTGTGAGCTTCTGCACCTGACCTCGATAAAGCTTTTATGCCTACCTCCAATAGATCCACTCAGAATGAAGGGTGTGCAACTATCTTGAGAATGTTACAGAACTCTGCTATCTACATTTGTGTGGCTGGCGTTTTCATTTCCAAAAGTTTATCAGAAGGCATACCTTTCTTCACTCCCTTTAATGATACCAATCTAGGTTACTTCCGTGTGATATGTTATTGCAGTTTTCCCTTATACTATCATCACATTCATTTACACAACTTGTAGTTGATGAGTACCTACTTACAATTGCCAGGTACTCCTCCTTGTTCTAGGCATGGGGGTACAAGCATGAATGAGACAGAAGTTCCTGTCCTCTTGAATTTTACATCCTAATAAGAGAGATTTGTAATACACACACACACACACACACACACACACACACACAATGTCAGAGGGCAATGAGAAAGAAAATAAAGCAGGCCAAGAGGACAGAAAGAAAGAGGTAGGAGTGCTGTTTTAGACTGCGTAGTAAGAGAAGGCCTCCATGAAAAGTTAACATTTGAATGGAGATGTGTATAAACTGAAGAAGAGAGCCATGATGACATTGAGGTGAGCAATATTCTAGGCAGAGGGACACAAATGCCAAGTTCCCAGCGTGGGAAAGTACAGAGAAAACTCAAGGAACAGTAAGACGAGTTAGGAGGGCAGGTGAACAGAGGCAGGAGAAGACCAGGTCATTGCAAAGCCTTACGTGGCATGGTAAGGACTTTACCCTAAGTGTGGTGAGAAGTCATTGAAAAGGTGTAAACCAGGAAATGACATGATCTCATTGATGAAGCTCTCTGTGCTGTATGGAGAATAAAACAAAAGAGTGGAATCCAAAAGATCATTTGAGAATCTACTGGAAAGACCCAAATGGTAGAAAATGGTGCCTTGAACTGAGATAGTAGTGATGAAGGTAGTGGGAGATGGTAAAATGGTGATATAGGTTGAAAGTAAATCCAGTGGGATTTCCTGATAAGTTGAACATGGCTAGGAAAGAAAGAGAAGTTATGAACAATTCCAGGATTTTTGGCCTGATTAGCTGAATTAGTAGAGGTTCCATTTGGTATGATTTGGCTGCATCCCCACCCAAATCTCATTTTGAATTCCCAAGTGTTGTGGGAGGCACCCCGTGAGAGGTAATTGAATCATGGGGCAGACCTTTCCCATGCTGTTCTCATAAAAGTGAATAAATCTCATGAGATCTGATGGTTCTATAAGGAGGAGTTTCCCTGTACAAACTCTCTCTTTGCCTGTTGCCCTTAATGTAAGATGCGACTTGTTCCTCCTTGCCTTCCGCCATGATTGTGAGGCCTCCCCAGCCACGTGGAACTGTAAGTCCATTATACCCTTTTTCCTGTATAAATTACCCAATCTCGGGTATGTCTTTATCAGCTGTGTGAAAATGGACTAATACACGTTTAATAACATATAGAACACTAGGAGAGCAGTAGATTTGTGACAAGTGGAGAAGGAAATTCAGAGTTCAGTTTGGAACATGTTTAGTTTGAGATGCCCATTGGCTGACTGAGAGGAGATGTTGAGTAGGCAGATAGATAAAGATGTGTCAAATTTAGGTTAGGTTGAAAATATGAATTTAAGGCTCTTAAGCATCTAAAACCACAGAATTGCAAGTCAGTTGAAGAAATATTTAGAAAAGAAGGGTGTGATCTGGTGTGATCTACTGTATTTATTAACTACTTTTTTTTTTTTTTTTTTTTTTTTAGACGGAGTCTTGCTCTGTCGCCCAGGCTGGAGTGCAGTGGCGAGATCTCGGCTCACTGCAAGCTCCGCCTCCCAGCTTCACGTCATTCTCCTGCCTCAGCCTCCTGAGTAGCTGGGACTACAGGCGCCCGCCACCACGCTTGGCTATTTTAATTCTTTGTATTTTTCGTAGAGACGGGGTTTCACCGTGTTAGCCAGGATGGTCTCGATCTCCTGACCTAGTGATCTACCCGCCTCGACCTCTCAAAGTGCTGGAATTATAGGCGTGAGCCACTGTGCCCGGCCTGTATTAACTACTTTTAAGAAGCTAAGACTGACCAAAATCTGACCAGTGGATTCAGCCCTGTGAAGGTCAGCAGCGACGTTGAGAAGAATAGATTCAGCTGAAGACTGGGATCAAAACCCTCAGAAATCTGATTAGACATCCATTTGATGAAGATCTGTTTGTATCAATCTTGCCAGCTTGTATTGTAAATTTTATGGAAGTAAGGATATCTCTTTCAGTCATCATTTTATGTTGTTTTTTTGGCTCGGTGCCTGGCACATAGCAAATGCTCAATAATTATTTGTGGAATGTTCCATTCTGTTCAGATAATTTCTTTTTTTTTTCTTTTTTTTTTTTTTTGAGACAGAGTCTCGCTCTGTCACCCAGGCTGGAGTGCAGTGGCGCGATCTCGACTCACTGCAAGCTCCGCCTCCCGGGGTCACGCCATTCTCCTGCCTCAGCCTCCCGAGTAGCTGGGACTACAGGCGCCCGCCACCGCGCCCGGCTAGTTTTTTGTATTTTTTAGTAGAGACGGGGTTTCACCGTGTTAGCCAGGATGGTCTCGATCTCCTGACCTCGTGATCCGCCCATCTCGGCCTCCCAAAGTGCTGGGATTACAGGCTTGAGCCACCGCGCCCGGCCGAGTTATATATTTTCAAACACTGTGCCATTACAAATAAGGTCTGTAAGGAGCTGTAT